>NW_024544542.1:4118333-4742500 GCF_018167655.1 Microtus oregoni | reverse complement strand
AACACTGCTATTCACCAAGATTTCATGCCTACCCTGATACCCTGGGACTTTTGGCACAGAACAAAATAACCTGATAATAATTTAATGTTTCAGACTATTTTATAATACAGGTGGAATCCTAAGATCACCACATCCTGAGGACCTTCTTGGAGCTTATTGTACAGAAAATTCAATAGATAAAAACTTTGTGAGCATTCATAAATATAAATTCAAAACTAACAAAGAATCATGTTAATAAATTTTAATGTGATTCCAGATGTACAAAATGTGATAAAGAATTTTCTGGGTTAATATTTACTCACTTTGGTGCTAATTCGATTATTGATTCTCATTTTCTTTGTATGCAAACACAACATTATATAGGTAAGTGATACAGTCATGCATAAAGTCTTAGGCTTCCCTTCAGTACCACATAAACTTGCATAGTGGTACAAACCCGTATTCCCATAACTCTGCAGGTAGAGGTAGACAGGTCCAAACTTGAAGGTCATTTTCAGTACAAAGTCAGCATGGGCTACCAGATTAGAAACAATTCTTCACAGTAAACTGCCATGATTGGTAACTTCATTCGGTAAATGTAGAAGTTCTCAAAGTAAGTTCAAAAGATCTTTGGATGCACTGGATGGATGGAGGGGGGGAGGGCCTTGGACTTCCCACAGGGCAGGGTACTTAGGACTGGAGGGGGAGGAGGGGGAGCAGGGGAGCGGGAGGGAAATGGGAGAAGGGGAGGAGGTGGAAATTTTGAATGGTATTATTTATAAAACAATAAGAAAAAGATCTCTAGGATCATCAAGACACTTTTTTATTTTCAAGTAAACATTTGTTCCCTTTTTCTTCTATATTAAACATTTTTATTTAAGATATGAGACAATGATGTTTGAAACTTCTGATTCCTTAGTTTGAACCAAAGTGAAGTAAAAATAAAATTAATTGTGTTTCACATCAATACTTCCTTGTAAGGAAGACATTATCTACAGTTGTCTCTGTCAGAACAGCACCAACTACTAACTCAATGAAGCACCGACTCTGAGGTGTGGCTTCTATCTCCTCCATACTGATATATGGAAACTTATACCTGGGTACTTCTCTGTAAGCCTCAGTATCTCACAGCTAACACAGCTGATTAGTATTATGATACCCTTAATCTAGCCCCTGACACTGCAAAGAAAGCAAACAAACAAGCATGAAAGGAAGTATTAATGAAGAAGAGAAAACTCTTATGTGAGTTGGGGGCTTTGAACTAGGTTAGAAGCCTTTTATGTAGAATGATATTTTTATTTGAACAACAGTTCAACCACATATGGGTCATTATATTTGGGCATTTGACAAGATAAAAAAGGT
This sequence comes from Microtus oregoni, assembly GCF_018167655.1. Taxonomy (NCBI): domain Eukaryota; kingdom Metazoa; phylum Chordata; class Mammalia; order Rodentia; family Cricetidae; genus Microtus; species Microtus oregoni. The sequence continues at coordinate 4,741,159 of NW_024544542.1, read as the reverse complement.
AATGTGTTATTTAAAGAGAAACAAATGACCATAATTATTGCTACTGATAAAATTCAGGCTTTTGAAAAATATCAATTTCAGAAACCAGTTGGCATTGAAAACATGGTAAGTTCTCAATAATAAAGGTTGGTGAGACCGATAAAGATATTAACAGATACAATTTTAAAATACATTTAAATGAGATATAGAAATATCTAGGAGATATATATTTCAGTTAATTAATATTATACATAATGTGCAAAGTCTTAAAATAAAACTATATAAAATATCAGATCAACATGGATAATAGTTCGATAAATTTTATTAGTAAACAATTTAAAAAGTTTATTGATGTGCTCCCAGACTCCACATTACTACTAACCCAGTGGACACATTCACGTGTCAAGCCTGGAGAAACGTATTCACGATTACTGAAAAACTGTGTGTGTGTGTGTGTGTGTGTGTATAAAACAGTAAAATACTTTTAAATTGTCCATACACACACACACACACACACACACACACACACACACACACATACATGCACTCATGTGGGGGGTTATTTTTTTTGGTACCTCTTTTTCTTTATATTTTCTCTCCAAAGCCTGAATATATTTTTGAATGCTTTTAATTTTTTATTTGGTTTTTAGTGAGGTCTATATTTTTCTCCCCTCCCTGCTCTTCCCCTCCCTTTCAGTCCTCCCCCAAGATCTCCATACCCCCAATTACTCAAGAGATCTTGTCTTTCTCTACTTCCCATGTAGATTATATCTATGTATGTCTCTCTTAGGGTCCTCATTGTTGTCTAAGTTCTCTAGGATTGTGATTTGTAGCCTGGTTTTCTTTGCTTTATGTTTAAAAACCACTTATGAATAGTACATGTGGTAATTGCCTTTCTGCATCTGGGTTACCTCACTCAAAATAATGTTTTCTAGCTCCATCCATTTTCCTGCAAAATTCAGGATATCATTACTTTTTCTGCTGTGTAGTACTCCATTGTATAAATGTAACACATTTTCCTTATTCATTCTTTGGTTGAGGGACATTTAGGTTGTTTCCAGGTTCTGGCTATGACAAACAATGCTGCAATGAACATAATTGAGCACATGTCCTTGTGGCATTATTGAACATCCTTTGGATATATACCTAAAAGTGGTATTACTTGGTCTTGAGAAAGGTTGTTTCCTAATTTTCTGAGAAATCACCACACTGATGTTCAAAGGGGCTGTACTAGCTTGGATTCCCACCAGCAATGCAGTAGTGTTCCCTTTCCCCCACAACCTCTCCAGTATAAGTTGTCATCAGTGTTTTTGATCTTGGCCATTCTTACAGGTGTAAGATGAAATCTCAGTGTTGTTTTAATTTGCATTTCTCTGATGACTAAGAATGCTTAACATTTCCTTAAGTGTCTTTGAGCCATTTTAGATTCCTCTGTTGGGAGTTCTCTGTTTAGGTCTGTACTCCATATTTTTTATTGGATTATTTGTTCTTCTGATGACCAATTTATTGAGTTCTTTGTATATTTTGGAGATCAGACCTCTATCTGATGTTGGGTTAGTGAAGGTCTTTTCCCATTCTATAGACTGTTGTTTTGTCTTGTTGACCATGTCCTTTGCTTTATAGAAGCTTTTCAGTTTCAGGAAGTGCCGTTTATTAATTGTTTCTCTCAGTGTCTGTGCTGTTGGGGTTATATTTAGGGAGTGGTCTCCTGTGCCAATGCAATCAAATATACTTCACACTTTCTCTTCTATAAGCTTGCATATATTTTTAAGCACACTGTAAACCATTTAGAGGATTCTTTTATCTGAATCTATCTCTTGTATATTTCTCTTTTTCTTACCACTTAAGTCTTTAATTTGCTCAGCAATATATCTAGGATTAAAGCTGTGGCTTTGACAGCTGGATCCACCCCATTCTTTAGCTCTCTGAGAGTCTAGCCTCATGGCCGAGGCACTGGACAGAGCCAAGTTTATTGCCACAACTCTACTGTGTTTCAAGGTCCCTGGCACCACCAAGAACCATGCTATCAGCTTTTCGCCAGCACTATTTAAGTGTTTGTTGGTGGGTCCTCTTAAAAGAGCTGCAAAGTTTTGCAGCTAAAGCTGACTCAGGAAACCTCTCTTAAATGAGACTTGCTTGCCTCTTGCAAAGAGAGCAAACCCAAGAAATTGCTGCTACCAAGAAACCATACTTAACTCTGTTCATTTTTTGTCTAGGTTTATTTCCAAAACTCTCTCACATTTTCTGTGGATGCAGTTGCCCCATGTTGGGCACCATTCTGTTGACTGAGGTTTCTGTCCTGCCCAGTTCCCCCAGTCATTAAGTCCCAAGGAAATCACACAGAGGTCTACATAGTAGCTCAGGCTTCTTATTAACTCCTATATCTTATTTTAGACCATAATTCTTGTCTATGTTATCCATGTGGCTTGGTGCCTTTTTCAACGAGGCACTAGCATCTTGCTTGCTTTGTGCCTGACTTCCTCTCTGTCTGAGTGGTGACTGCAGACTGAAACTTCCCTCTTCCCAGAATTCTCGTTGCTTTGCCTCAACTTCCTACCTGATTTCCCTGCCTATACTTCCTGCCTGGCTACTGGCCAATCAGCATTTATTTAAAATACAAGTGACAGGATACAATCCATTGTCCCACAGCAGTGAGGGAAAGCATTTGAACATCTTTTAACTCTAGAACTGAGACAATTTGCTAAACTTAGAAAAGATGGAAGAAATCACAAAGGACACCATCAGCAAATTTACCAACATGGGTGTTACAGCACAAGAGGGCTAAAAATACACAATTAGAAGACAAGCAAAAACCAAAATATACTTCAAACATAGATAAAAACCACATGGTCAGACATTTAAAAGATTCTATTTTGACTATCGCAAAAATAATATAAAGCATTGATTTTTTTTTTTGATTTTTGAGACAGGGTTTCTCCGTAGCTTTTTGGTTCCTATCGTATAACTAGCTCTTGTAGACCAGGCTGGCCTCGAACTCACAGAGATCCGCCTGCCTCTGCCTCCCGAGTGCTGGGATTAAAGGCGTGCAACACCACCGCCCGGCTGATTATTTAATTGTAAAAAAAAACTAAATTTAATTCAACTTTTAAGCAAACATACATACATAACTCAGTAGTAGTAATTGCAAAAACAAAGAAATAGAAAAGACAGATATTGAAAGTTAAATATTGATACTAACCTTTTATAGGTTATATATATTTTATATTACATTTTATATAAAAACATAAATATGCACTATAATAAGCAGGTCCCTTTATGTACAATAATCATATTTTAAGGAGGATAGTTTAAGAAAATGACTGAAAATGTGGACAGTATCTATGTTTTTATGTTTATTATAGAATGGTTTAAGCAAAATTTATATGAATAAGAGGACTTGGTTAAAACTCATTTTCTTGATAAAATGTTCTTACAATTGTACATCTTTGGGGAATAAAATCGTAGATTGCAATTTGAATCTGGTATGTCTGTATATTCCATGAACTATACAGTGTAGCTTTTCATATTAAAAGCAAGAATATCAGAAAGGCTCAACACGATGAAGAGCAAGAGAAAGCTTCAAAAACAAGCTGAATTACATTTTGGCTTCTTTGACTGATTTTATTTTCTTCACTTTTATTTTTAAGATAATAATATAAGTACATGCCTCCCTTCTGGCTCCTTTCTCCAAACCCTTCCATATAACCTGCCCCATTCTCCTTCAAATTATTGCCTCTTTTTACATTAATTGTTTTTATATGCATACACATACAGGTGCACATAATAATATTTCTACATATAAGTCACTCGGTTTGTATAATGTTACTTGTATGCATGTTTTCAGGGTTGACCACTTTTGTGATTGATGGATTTAATTATTCAATTCTCTTTGGAACTTTGTACAATAGTTTTAAGTTAGAGCACATAGGAATTTTAATAAAACTCTTTATGCAAGCAGCATAGAAAAGAGGAAAAATACTAATTCATAAACACACAGACACTTATCAGAGAAAAATACCTTGGGTCTTTTAAAGCTCTGATCAAAGAATAAATTCTTCAAGATCAAGTTATTGCACAGACATACGTGATAAAATTTGGATGATTATAAAACTCTATTTAGAAATAAGCATTATTTTAAATACTACTTCAAAATACAATTAATTTTAATTATTCATTGATTCAAAGGTCATGACATTATTAAGAATTCAAACAAATTTTACTAAGGCTTTAATATTGCTCTAACAAATGTCTGTAAATGTGGCAGTGAATTAACAATAAAAAGAAAATAGTGATAAATTATTTAATACATTCTTTTTGAAATTTTTTTAAAAATTTGCAATTATTTTTAAAACTTTGCATATTGTGTTGATTTGAACGAGAATGTCTCTCCATGGGCTCATATATATTTGTATGCTTAGTCCTCATTTGATGAACTCTTTGGGAGTATGAGAAAATGTGTCCTTGTTAGAGAAAGTGTGTCCCTGGGGATGGTCTTTGAGGTTTCAAATGCACACACCAGGCCCAATGTCTCACTCTCTTCCTGTTGATCAGGGTGTAAAGTTCTCAGCTGCTGCTCCAGTGCCATGCCAATTTGCTTCCAGCCATGATGATAACAGGCTTACGATAAGGCCCTGGTAAATGTTCTCTTTTGTATGAGTTGCCTTGGTTACTGTGTATCTTCACAGCAATAGAACAGTAACTAAGACACATGCAATGTAATTTATCATATTCTTACTTTCCCTTCCTCCAACTCCTCCCTGATCCTCCGGCCTTCATCCCTAACCACCTTCATGGTTTTCTTTCTCTCTCAAAAACACAAGAGAAATTAAAACAAAACTAAAAATATTCAAATACACACACAGACACACACACACACACACACACAGAGAGAGAGAGAGAGAGAGAGAGAGAGAGAGAGAGAGAGAGAGAGAACAGAGATTCCTTAAGCCTTAGGTGTAGAGTGTTGTGTAGATGCATCCATTGGGACCTGGCACCACAGCTCTGTGTTTTCATTATTTGTAAATTTCACTATTTGTTGTCTCCAACTCTTTCCAAGAGAAATTTCCTCAGTAAATAGTGAACACTACCCTTATTTGGCATTTTCTTAACAAGTTTATAACAATGAACATTTTTGAATAGACAGGAACATTTTCTGAATATGTCCTAGATTTAGGATTTAACTGTATCACAATCAAATAATGAAAGTAGACTGGAAAATCATAAGGAAAATTATGGAGTAAGAATCTACTTTCCTCAATAGATGATCATGCTAAGGGGTAGGTAGGGGATAGAGGGATGCAGTAGAAGGGGAAGAAGAAGCATGATTCGTTTGAAAGATAGAGAAGGGTAAAACATACAGAAGACATAAAACTTGTAGTAGAAAAACATGGAAAAGATAAGAAAAGAGAGATACACATGCACCAAAACAATAAACATTGTATTGGCTATCTATTCCTTGAGGCCTGCCCCAGGCTGTAGCTGACACTCTCTTGGAGAAAACTGATTTTTTCTTTTCCAGAAAATTTCATTTGCAGATACCTTATTGGCAAGGGGCAGGACTTTGTCTATTTCCCATTCTCATTAGTAGAAATTCATTTGCTTTGAACCTATGCAGATCTTCTACTTGCTTCTAAAGTCTCTGTGAGTTCATATCTGTATCAGTCCTATTTCTAGAGACACTGTTTTCCTTAAAGTTATATAACACCTCTATCTCTTACAATCCTTTTGCCTCTTCTGTGTCAATTCCTGCTCCTGGAGAAGGGTTTGATAAAGACATTTCATTTAGTGCTGGGTGCTCCAAAGTTTGTCTCTCTGTACATTGCCCAGATGTTGATCTCTTTGTTAATTTACAGCTATTGAAAGAACTTTCTCTGGTGAGCGCTGAGGAATACTCTTCTTTAGGGGTACAGCAGCATGCTAGTAAGAGTCATTTTCTGCTGTGTTCCTTTAGCAGAAAAATAATAGTAGGTTTTCCCTCAGCCCGTGACCTATCTAGTCTCAGGTTCTTGACCAAATTATCAATGGTAGGCATGGATTTCATGTTATGCAGTGGACTTTGTTTTTTTTTTCCAAATACAAATTCTTTTTTTTTTTATTTTTATATTATTATTACAAATTTTCACCTCCTCCCCTCCTCTCATTTCCCTCCCCCTGCCCCTATTCCCCCTCCCTCTCCCTCTCCAGTCCAAAGAGCAGTCAGGGTTCCCTGCCCTGTGGGAAGTCCAAGGTCCTCCCCCATCCATCTGGGTCTAGGAAGGTGAACATCCAAACAGACTAGGTTCCCACAAAGCCAGTACATGCAGTAGGATCAAAACCCAGTGCCATTGTCCTTGGCTTCTCAGTCAGCCCTTCTTGTCAGCCACGTTCAGAGAGTCCGGTTTGATCACATGCTCCATCAGGCCCAGTCCAGCTGGCCTACAGCCCCATCATCACAGTGGGTGGGTGCACCCCTCGTGGTCCTGGCTTCCTTGCTCATGTTCTCTTTCCTTCTGCTCCTCATTTGGACCTTGGGAGTTCAGTCCAGTGCTCCAATGTGGGTCTCTGTTTCTATCTCCATCCATCGCCAGATGAAGGTGATATGCAAGATATTCATCAAGTGTGGCTATAGGATAGGGCCAGTTCAGGCTCCCTCTCCTCAGCTGCTCAAGGAACATGCTTGGGACATCTCCTTGGACACCTGGGAACCCCTCTAGAGTCCAGTCTTTTGCCAACCCTAAAATGGCTCCCTTAATTAAGATATATACTTCCCTGCTCCCATATCCACTCTTCCCCCATCCCAACCAACCCATTCTCCCAAGCTCTCCCTATCCCCTCTTCTCACTTCTCTCTCCCCATTTCCCCTTACCCCCACCCCACCCCCCACCCCCAAGCTCTCAATTTTTGCCCAGCAATCTTGTCTACTTCCAATATCCAGCAGGAAAACTACATGTTTTTCTTTGGGTTCACCTTCCTATTTAGCTTCTCTAGGATCATGACTTTAAATCTAAACAAAAGAAGGTTGGTTAATCCCACAATATCTTTGAAACTATTGCATCACTATATCTTGCAGACATGTCTTTGTTGTAGGTTGCAAGGTTTGTAGCTGGATGAAATTGATTATTACATGCTTTCCTCCAATACCATGCAATGTACCTTCCAGTTCCATGAACATTAGTTAGTGGTAGTAAAGCTTCTAATTAGGCACCGGCTTGATTTTGATGGGGAAGGTAAGTTGAGTCTTTAACAATAAGGTCTTACCATCAGATTATGGATTGTAACCAATATCCTCAGCCATAGACTGTGGTGTTTAAGAAGGTCTATGATATTTTGTTGGCAATGACTCAAGAAAATATAACCCATTCTTGGCACTGGAGGTTTTACCTGTTGGAGAGAGAGAGAGAGAGAGAGAGAGAGAGAGAGAGAGAGCAAACAAACTAACCTGAGTTTTAGAATTATGTCTTAAAGAACAGCTTTATCACTGCATTTAATTAGAAGGATTACTTTCTAAGAATACTTATTCATTAAGCTGAAAACCATCTTTGCAGTAGTAAAGTGTTGTCTAACTGGATAGAAAGTTATTATTACAAGCATGTTCTCTTGTTCTAAAATTCATCAAACTGAGAATGCCGTTAAGATTTTATTGAATATGTCTTAAAGTAGTAAATTGCAATAACAGTAAATACACAGGACTCACATAAGGCAAGATGCATTTCAAATGCTTAGAAAAGACTGGAGAGCTGAAAAGAAAACAATGTCTATAGTGTTTGTGTAGCTATAAATAATTTGTATATTTAATGCCATCAAATCAAATGCAAGCAAATGCTCACAGAACCTGAAGGGGATATTCTAGACTATGACTTAGAGAGTATATGTGTCATGGGGCCATTATACTCATGAGCTCACAGTAGCTGAAGTTGTCTGCTCACAAGATCCCCACCCTTAGCTAAGGAACTGTTGGCATTTGATCAACCATTGAAAGTAAAATTTAGTTTTCTTCAGGGCTATGGTTCCTGGTAGGCTGCCCATGATTTAGTGGATAGCCACACGCCCAGATGCATATATAAATTTTGTAGGTAAAACTACATTTCTGTGGCTGGAGGGACAGTTGAGTAGTTAAGATTGCACACTGCTCCTACAGAAGACTCACCTTCAGTTCCCCAACAATCACCATGCGTGACCCTAGAGGCATCCTATTTCTTGGATCTCTGTAGTTTCCTAGACTCACAAGCACATACCCACATATAAACATGCACATACACCTCATTAAAATAATAAATATAAATATCAAATATATTTCAAGAGAATTAAAATATACAGAAATTAAAATTAACACATTTAAAATCTAGAAGGATCTTGAAAATATCAAAATGCCAAATTATGTTTAAAAGCAATGGAATAAATTACAATACAAAAATAACAAATTTGTTTTCATAATATTTTATCTGTTTTTGTAAGATGGTAAGTCATAGTGGAGATGAAAAAGATGCATGGATTGGTACAAATGTGAAGGGTAAGAGACTACAGAGCAAAGACAAAGTATTTAAAACACGTTCGGCACCGAGACCTCAACAGTCAGCCAACTAATGCAATGACAGATGATTTTCTATCACTTTAATTGTATCAATTATATTTTTTTAATTCTGCTCTCATATACTATATCCCATCCACACATTCCACGTCCTCCCCTCTGCCACTTTTTCTCCCCCCCCCCAAGCCCACCTCACCTCTGTGAGAAGAAAGTCTTTCCAGGAATATCATCTATGCATGGCATAATAATGCTATAAGAATACCAGGCACATGCCATCATGTCAAGACTGGATGAGGTGACTCGGTAGCAGGAAAAGGGTCCAACTTCTTTTCGATTTTCCAGTTTTGTGGAGTACAGTTTTTTGTAGTAGGACCTAACAATTCTTTGTATTTGCTTGGTGTCTGTTGTTATGTTCCCCCTTTTATTTCTAATTATGTTAATTTGAATATTCTCTGAGTGTCTTTTAATTAGTTTGAATAGGGTTTGTCTATCTTGTTGATTTTCACAATGAATCACTTCTTTATTTCATTGACTCTTTTTTTATTGTTATCTTTGTTTCTATTTTATTGATTTCAACCCCCAGTTTGATTATTTCCTGCCATCTACTCCTCTGGGATGTGTTTGGTTTTTTTTGTTCTAGGACTTTCAGGTGTACTGTTAAGTTGCTAGTATGAGATCTCTCCAAATTCTTTGTGTAGGCACTTTGGGCTATGAGCTTCCTTCTTTTTTTTTTTTTTTTTTTTTTTTTGGTTTTTCGAGACAGGGTTTCTCTGTGGTTTTGGAGCCTGTCCTGGAACTAGCTCTTGTAGACCAGGCTGGTCTCGAACTCACAGAGATCCGCCTGCCTCTGCCTCCCGAGTGCTGGGTATGAGCTTCCTTCTTAAGGCTGCTTTCACGCATCCTATAAATTTTGGTAGATTGTGTATTAATTTTCATTGAATTCTAGGAAGTCATTCATTTCTTTCTTATTTCTGCCTTGACCCCATAGTTATTCAGTAGGGAGTTGTTTCATTACTGTGAGTTTTTCCTTTTTCTGTTGTTTCTGTTGTTGAAATCCAGCTTTAATCTGTGGTGGTCTGTATCGGCGTGAATAAACGCAGGCAAATATTAAAGAATATATACAAATTTAATGATTAAATAAAACTTACAGAACCGAGGTTCCTGCGTAGCACTGGAGGTAGGAAAGAAAGGGAGGAGCCGCCTCCCGCGTGCCCATTTAAGGGTACACATTCGCCCGAGGCAAAGCCACCCCCTAAAGGGGCTGGCTTAACCCTACAGTGGTCTGATACGACATAGGGGATTATTTCAATTTTCTTATATCTGTTCAGACATGTTTTGTGAACAAGTATGTAGGCAATTTTCAAGAAGGTTCCATGAGGTACTGAGAAGGTATATTTTTTGTATTTCGGTGAAATATAGATATCTGTTGAGTCCATTTGATTCATAATATCTGTAAGCTCCAATATTTCTCTGTTTAACTTTTTGTCTGGATGACCTGTCCATTAGTGAAAGCAATGTGCGAAGTCTCTTACTATTAATATGTGATATTTAATGTGTGATTCAAGCTTCAGTAATAGTTCTTTTACAATGTGGGTACCCTTGTATTTAAGGCATAAATGTTCATAACTTAAATGTCATCTTGGTGGATTGTTTCTTTGTTGTGTATGAAATATCCTTCTCCATCTCTTTTGATTAATTTTGGTTGGAAATACTTTGTTAGATATCAGAATAGTGATTACAACTTGATTCTTAGGTCAATTTGATTGAAAAAATTTTTTCAACCATTTACTCTGAGTTAATGTCTGTCTTTGATATTAAGTGTATCTTGCATGCACTAGAAGGATGGATATTGTTTTTAATATCACTCTGTTAGCGTGTCGTTTCATGGAAAATTGAGTCCTTTGATATTTGAGAGCTATCAAAGACCAAGAATTGCTAATTACTGTTATTTTGTTGGTGATGGTGGTGGTAGAGGAGTGTGTGTGTGTGTGTTTCCTTCTTTGGGTTTTGCTGATGTGAGATTATTTATTGCCTTTTTTCTCCCATGGATATAGTTAACCTCCTTGAGCTTTGGTTTCCCTCCAGTACCTTCTGTAGGGCTCTATTTGTGAATAGATATTGTTTAGATTTGACTTTGTCATGAAATATCTTTTTTTCTCCATTTTACTGATTGAAAGTTTTGCTGGGTATGATAGTCTGGCTGGCATCCATTCGTCTCTTAATGTCTGTATGACATCTGGTCCAGGCTCTTCTGGCTTTTAGAATCTCTATTGAGAAGCTGGGTGGAATTCTAATATATCTGACTTTATATGTTACTTGGCATTTTTCCTTTGAAGTTTTTAATATTCTTTCTTTGTTCTTTACATTTAGTGTTTTGATTATTATGTGGTACAGGGGATCTCTTTTCTCATCCAATCTATTTGGCATTCTGTAAGCTTCTAGTATTTTTATACATATTCCTTCTTTAGTTTAAAAAATTTCCTTCTATATTTGTTCAGTGTATTTGCTTTTCTTTTTTGTTTTTTGTTTGTTTGTTTTGTTGTTGTTGTTTTTCAAAGCATGGTTTCTCTGTGTAGCTTTGGTGCCTATACTAAAACTGTTTCTTTTTGACCAGGCTGGCCTCAAACTCACAGAGATCAGCCAGCCTCTGAGTTTTTGAGCTGAGAGTCTTATCTTAAGATTTTGTCTTTTCATAGTGCTTCAGATTTCCTAGATGTTTTTGTATTAGTGTCTTTTTTTTTTTTAGATTTACCATTCTTTTTAACCCATGAATCTATTTCTTCTATTGTATCTTTAGTGCCTGAGATTCTCTCTCAAAACTCTTATATTCTGTTGGTGATGCTTGCATCTTGTAGTGGTTTAAAAGAAAATGGCCCCTGAAAGAAGTGGCACTATTTGGATGTGTGGCCTTGTTGGAGAAAGCATGTCACTGTGGGGGGACACTTTGAGGTCTCTTTTGCTTAAGCTTCCCTCAGTGAGATGTCAGTTGGCTTCCTGTTACCTGCAAGATGTAGCATTGTCAGCTTCAGCACCATGTCTGCCTGCAAACTGCCATGCTCCCCATCATGATGACAATGGACTGAACTTCTGAAATTGTAAGAGAGTCACTCGAATTAAATGTTTTTCTTTAAGGGATTTATTGGTTTCCCCAAATTTTTGTTGTTCTTTCCCTCAGTTTTTTAAAGGATTTTTTTTCATTTGCACATTAAAAATCTCTATCATTTTCATAATGTTGGTTTTAAGGTTGTTTTCTTGTGTTTCAGGTGCAGTGGAATAATCAGGTCTTGCTGTTGTAGGATAGTGGGGCTGTGGCGATAACATATTGTCCTTTCTGGTGTTGATTGTATTCTTATGCTGGCATTTAGGCATCTGGGTTTGGGATGATTATAGGTCTAGGTATTGATTTCTGAGTTTGTCTTTGTTGAATTAGTGTTTTGTTCCTTGGTTTTTCTTTCTTCTTTTGTCTTCTGGTCTTCAAGGTCTGGATGTCTGGTGGCCAGTATGACCTCTGATTCAGGAGGAAGTCTTTGTTCACGTTGGGACCTGGATTTCTGCCCTCTAGAGTAGCTTTAGGTACAGCAAGGGGTCTCTGTCCTTCTCACCTGTTCTTGTGAGTGGTGTGCCCTGCTTCTGGGCAGCAGAAGTCGACTGGCATTGGAGGTAGGAGCAGACCGAAGGGCTAGTGGTGTGGTGAGAGAGGGCAGTGGGATGGGTTTTTAGGAATTGCACCTAGGGAGAAGAGCATTTCATCTGGCAGAAAGGTCATTCACCTGTTATTCTGACTCATGTCAAAATATTTTAAATGATAATATCCAAGGTTATGAAATGAAAACTGACACCATTTCTTGTATAAATTCACAACTTTATCATTATCACGATCACATAATGAGTGACCTTTTTCACATAGACACTCAGAATACAATGGGGCAGCTTAACAATGTTTGGGTTAATGGTGATGCTCAAGCATAACCTCCAAAGTTCGGCATTAGTTATTTCCAAGGCATCAGTTCAATAAAATAGGAAACGTGTTTATGATGATAGGCCTAGGACTGTTGGTGTAAAGCTAGGGAAATGCTCTGGGTGCCTGTGAAGGAGAACGGACTAAGACAGAGTGTTCAGGTGTTGCATATATTAGATGCAATTGACTTTTGATATTAGCAGGACATGCCCCACTGTAAAGAAAATGTTAAAGAAATTTCAGTCCCAAGTACTTTTTACATATGTGGGGAAAATCCTACTGAGGATGGTACTTTTTTCTCCACTAATGATAGAGTACTCATAGGATAACAAACAACTTGTTAATGCCAACAGAGGAACCCATGAATGGCAAAGCAGCTAGTTTTTCTTTTCTTTTTCTTTCATTTGTCTTCTGAGTGGTATCTCTCATTTATTTTTCTTTTAAGTAGTTAGCATGCAAAGAAATGGGTTTACTGTGATATTTTCACTTTCATATGTATATATTATTGTGTTTTGGGGAAAGCTGTCCCCTCCTTCTTTCTCTCATCTTACCTTCCCTTTCTTGTGATGCCCTTTTCTTTTTCTTTCCTCTCATAGTCCCCTTTCTGCTAGAATAATAGATGATGCAGATAGATAGATAGATAGATAGATAGATAGATAGATGATAGATAGATGATAGATAGATAGATAGATAGATAGATAGATAGATAGATGATAGATAGATAGATAGATGATAGATAGATGATAGATAGATGATTGATACATATAGAAGATAGAGGTAGAAATGACATATGTATTCCACATAGACAGAAATGTGATGTTTCTCTGCCCACTTCTGTTTTATTTCACTCGATATAATGTTCTCTAGTTCCATTCATTTTCCTGTATAATCCATTCTTTACAGCTTAACAAAACACCATTGTGTGCACATACTACACTTCTATTTTTCATGTTTCTCTTGATGAATCACCAAGCCAGTTCCAAACATTAGCCTTGGTGAATAGCACTGAAAAGTGAGCATGGGTGTACAAGTATCTTTGTGATATGCTCATTTGGAATCCTCCAGGTATATACCCAGGAATAGTAAACTGTATTAATTTTTTTGCTAGTAACATGAGAAACAAGAAGCCGCCATACTGATTTCCACGGTGGCTCTAAAGTTGACATTAGTACTAGCAGCATGTAAGGTTCCTGTTTGTGCACACCCTCATGTCTGCCCTTGATTACATGGACATAATTGGCCGTACAGTGCTTTTGGCATTGCATTTGCCTAACGGTTAGGGTTAGGGAGAGATTTTCAAATATTTACTAGCCATTTACATTTCTTATTTTGAAAACATTTGAATGGTTTTATTTTGATGGTGCTTACTTTAATTTCTTTATAGTTTATAGTTTCTATATAGTTAATAGGTATCGATCCTATATCATTGATAAAAATTTTCTTCCACTCTGTAGGCTGGCTTCCCCAAAATGATGGTTTCATTTGCTCCATAGAAGCTATTCAAATTCAGGCAATATCATTTCTAAATATTTGGGATACATCCTATGCTACTAGAGTTCCCTCTCTGCCTACCCTGGGAAGTGTTTGCCTGAGATTTGCTCTAGCAGCTTTAGACTTTAAGGTATTTGGTCCACTTTGACTGCTATTTGTGAAGGGAGGAAACAGGAATTACATTTTATTAGTTTATGTGTATACATGTAGTTTTGCTAGTTTCATTTGTTGAAGAGGCTGTATTTCCTCAAATATATGTTTTCGGCTTTTTTTTCAAAGACTCGGTAGCTATAGTGTTGTAAATTTATTCTGGGTGATTTATTCTATTCCCTTGGTCTATACTTCTGGGTTTGTTTAGTTGGGCTTTATGGGTTTTTTTTGTGGGGGGAGAGTATGGGTTTTAGTTTTTGTTTCTTTGTTTGGACTGTGTATGTGTATATGCATGTGTATATGTGTATGTATGTGTATGTGCATGGGGGAATGTGTGGATATGTGTGTGTATGTGTGTGTGTGTGTGTGTGTGTGTGTGAGAGAGAGAGAGAGAGAGAGAGAGAGAGAGAGAGAGAGAGAGAGATTCATATGCCAGCTTTACCAAGACTCTGCAATGTTATTATGCAGTTGCAGGTTATTGACCAGGGGTTTTGGTGTCTTCTACAATGCTCTTTGATTATTCTGAGGGTTTTGTGTTTTATATAAATTTTAGGGTAGGTTTTTCTAGTCGTATGCAGAATGTCACTGTATTTTAATGGGATTGCATTGCACCTGTAGATTATCTTCAGTAATATAGCCATTTTCACAATATAAATTCCCCTTGCCCATGATCATGGGAAGTTTTCCCATCTTCTTCTGTATTATTTAATTTTTCTCTTTGGTGTTTTGATGATTTCTACATAGAAGTCTTTTACCTTTTAATTGAGTTTATTCATAGAGCCTTAATCTTATCCCTACTTTTTGAACCTATTACAAGTAGGATTTTTCTCCTGATTTCTTTTCAGCAAGTTTATTATTGAAATATTTAAAATCTGCTGTTCAGTGTATGCTGATCTTGTGTCCATTTCTGCCTGGACGGCATTTACTAGCTCTGAGACTTTGCAATGGTGTCTTTGGTATGTTTTAAGTAGCATTCATCTTCAGATAAGTAAACTTGGGCATCTTCTTTCCTACTGGCATCTCTGCTTCTTCTTCTCTTGCTTATCACCCAAAGGCTTTGAACAATGTGTCAAATAAGAACAGAGAGAGTGAACACCCACATCTCATTCTTGAATATAGAGGAGCTGCTTTCATGTAATTCTCATTTAGCAGAATGCTATTAGGTTTGTTATCTGTAATCTTCATTGTGGTGAGGGGTATTTCTTCTACTTCTGATCTTCTCAAAGGTTTTAATCATGAAGGAATGGATACTAAACTTTATCAAAGATATTTTATCAATTGAAATTATTATAAGATTTTTGTTATTCATCATTTTATATATAGTGCTACACTTATTTATTTATATAGGTTGAACTAAGAACTTACATTTTACATGTATGTATATAATCAATTTGACTGTGTTTTAGTTTTTATTTTATGCCAATAATTGGGATAGGTGAACAGAAAAATAATGATCAGCTAGACAGATGCAGCCTACTCTCCTCAGTGTAAGTTCATTATGAATTGCATTAAAAAATAGTTGCTGGCTTTTCGAGGAAGTCACAAGGAATTGCTAACAACAACTTAAGTGTCTATATCTTGTACTCATTACAAATTATCTTTAAACTGTAATATTAGTGTTCTCGTTTTGTTCTATCTGTGTATGACGTGTACGGTCCTGTGTGGGGTCAGTTATCTCCCCTATCTCCAAGTGGGTTACAAGGATGGAACTCAGGTTGTCAGACATAAGTCTCAAGGACCTTTACCCACTGAGCAATTGCTCCAGCCCAGCGACTCACAACTTCTAATATAATAGTTCCTAGTGCACAAGAATTATTTGCGATGCTGTTAGTATAATATTAAATTGAGTAACATAAGTTAAGTAGTTATGCACAGCTTATCCATATATTTGCCTGTTTTTGGTTATTTCGATTATATTAAAGCTAGAATATAAAAATAAAATTTTGAAGCAATTACTTAGTGCAATAAAACTATACAGCATTTTCATCTATTTAAAAAATTCTGTAGCATCGTTTTTCTCAAATTAAGGCCATCTGAAAGATAAAATAAATAGAAAATTCACATTGGCCAAAGTGGTAATTAAAAGTATAAGACATTAAAGTCTGATGTTAATTTCTGGTAAATTAATATGTAAGCTTTTCCAAAATGACTATTTATCAGCTTATATCAATATGTAATAAAGAGATAATAACCACAGCACTGTAAAAGGGCCATGAGTTAAGAGTCACAGGTTTCAGTTTTGTGACTTTTTTCTCCTAATACTGAAGTTGCAGTAAAATTTCTCAGACTTTAATTTCTTACCTATAAACTGATGAACGTGAACTAAATTGACTGTTTTTAAGACCTTGCATTTCTAACAGTCTATGAAAAGCTCAAGAAAAAAATGGACAGAACATTTTTAAGTCTCTGAAAAGCTGTTAGAACTGACAGCTATTGCTAATCACATTTCCATTGTAAAGACAACCTCACTTGAAGAAAGCGTTATATCTGTAAACGTTTACTCCTCATTTTTTGTTCAAAGTGATTTTACGGGTCATTGATAAATTAACTAACAATTATAACATAGATTTTATAAAAATAGGCAGTGTTATACTCAGACTAGAAGAAAAACTAGAAATTTGTCTACTTTTATATGACAGGATTGCTATGCCAAAAATAGTTATTTAAAAACTCATGTGTCTTATTACATTGCTAAGAAAAATTCAAAAATAAAAACCCTTGTGTGAAAGTTCTCCAACGAATAGAAAGCTGACATGAATGAGTGACAGGAGGAAAGATAATCAGACGATCTAGACATTTTCATTGTATTGCATGAAGAGCCAAGAAGGTGGCAAGCAAAAGCTAAGTCGTTGTACTATACATTTTAATGTATTCAAAAATTCTAAACACTCATTTTCAAAGACACTGAGTTCATAAAAAAATCATTCATTTGGGAGATGCATGGGGACTTTAGTGACTCGGGGCCTCTTTGTGGATTGGCTCCACACACACAGCCTATGCTCACTCCTTTCTGATACAATAAGCAATGCAGAACTGAAATTAAGTTCCTTTCAAACTCCTCCATGTGTCTGCTTCGTGGCATGGAGTTTTCTGGCTCTTAGAAGAGAGATGGGCACGAGACACTTGTCAGTTAACATTTGTGGGCCTCAAGTTTCTTATGTCAGCACCATTAATAATAACATTGTTGCTAAACAGAAAGTTAGGAAGGAGATCCACATGTGGGGGAAAAGGAAGAGGAAGGGGAGCAGGATGAAGGGAGGTGTAACCAAGAAATAAAGTATACTTGCACAAAAGTTTTCAAAAAAGCAAAAGAAAAATTTATTTTTTAAAAAGTCAGAGTTTGGAAAGCCGCTTAAGAATTTACTGTATGGAAATGGCAGAGTGTTCTGGTAAACAACACAAGTGAATGCAAAACAAGGAATGTTTTAATTTCCAGGGTTAATAATCAGATCACTTGATTCGAGACTATTTGTTAACTTGTTCATATAATAAAGTATCGGATGGTTTTGGATAGCCCTCTAGCTCAGGATCCTTTACAAACTCACCACCAGCCTGTCAGCCACTCAAAGCTTTCTGGACAATTCAAGAAGCTCTTCTATTTATTTCTTTATTTTTGCTTTTTGAGATAGGGTTTCTCTGTGTAACAGTCCTAGCTGTCCTGGAACTAGCTCTATAGACCAGGCTGGCCTTGAACTCACAGAGATCCAGCTGCCTCTGCCTCACAGTGCTGTGGTTTAAGACATATGCCACCATCGCCTGGCTTCAAGGATCTCTTTTATAGGTAGCTTAGTCTCATGACTGATAAATTCATGTTAGATGGTAGCAAAAAAATCTTATTTCCTCTATGCTCTTAAAAAAACTCATGAAACTCAACGAAACATGTCAGCCGGCTCTTCACAGAGTGATGAATAGGTTTCAAGATAAAGTTCCCAGTGTGTGAGAAATTACATGGTTGCTTCCACAGCAATGTAGTCTTTAGAGCAGCATCTGTAAATGCATGCTGTGTTCAAGAGACCGTGACCTGACTCTTCCTTTGGAATGCAGGAGTATCAGTGAACTGGTGGACACATGTACACACTTTTGTCTTAGGGTTCTGAAACTCAAACACAAGTACTTCGATACTGAGCTATACCTTTACCATTTATGTATACGTTAAACTCTTAAAATGTGGGGTTACTTAATTCGTGAGCTGAAGTTCCCAGAGATGATCAACATTTCTTAAACTCCGTACAAATCTGACTAAGTGATTAAGACATCGGAACTGTGGGGAGCTTGAACATTATAGATTGGGAGCCAAATTATCTTACGTTATTATTAGTCCCCTTAATGGTAGGGGCTTTTTTTATATACAACTCTGTGTGCTACCAAAAATCCTTCTGAATATTAAGTAAATGTTTTTGGAGTGTGCAGACAGACCACTAGCGTCTACAGTGACAAAGGCTAAGTATCTCATCAGATTGCGCCAGTGTCCTGTAAGACTCCCGTTTTCCTGTATCCTGCCTACCTGATGTTTCCACCTATGGACTTTTGAAATGCTTTGATTGATAACTTTCTTCATTTGGTTCCTATTAAAACCGCAACTGTTACCATGCTGAAACTTGTCGTGTAAGTAACCAAACTGTGTGTTCCTAAGCCACAGTTACTCATAGTTAGCTCCTGAATGAGCTGTCTCTATTTTCTTTAAGCTTTAGGGTTTAGAGCAATGGCTGTGTTCTTTCCATGGTCAAGCTAACTATATAGGACCTAATCCACAGAAACAGCAACATCAGGGAAAAACAAATGAGCTGTTTGTAAGCTGGAAATAAAATGAGTCCTATAATCCTTTGGAAATATATTTCTGCATACTAAAGCTTTCTCTAAAACTCATCAGATTATTCTTTCTATTTTCTGCTTCATTTTGTCTATGAATATGCATTACATAAATAAGGAAGCTTTATTACCAAAATTTCCTACATGTATTCCAGGCATCCATGAAAATCTTCAGGGATCACTTGTTTAAAATGTAGATCCTGGGGCTCTACTTCATCATTAGAAAGCTGGAATGTTTTATATGGAAAACTAGAATCTTCAATATTTAACAAAGTCCTGAAAGTGGTCTAACTCAAGTAGTCCCAGAGATTCTGTAGTATGGCTTTTTCTGGAAAGAAAAGTATCAGCATCTATTTATGTAAGATAGGCACAAACAATAGACCAAAGAAATATTCCACCAAATTCCAGCTTGGAGAAACTGTGGTTGTTATGGTTGGAATGAAAATTGCCTCCATAGGACCACATGTCTGAACACTTAATCCCAACTTGGTTGTGATGGAGGAAGGTCATTGGTTAAAAAAATAAAGAAACTGCTTGGCTGGTCCTCATAGGTTAGAACATAGGTGGGTGGAGTAAGCAGAACAGAATGCTGGGAGGAAGAGGAAGTGAGCTCAGACTCGACAGCTCTCCTCTCGGGAGCAGATGCCTCAGAGAGACACCACGCTCCCGGCTCCTGGGCAGACACACGCGATGAAGCTCCGACCCAGGAATGACATAGGCTAGAATCTTCCCGGTAAGCGCACCTAGCTGTGCTACATAGAATATTAGAAATGGGCTAGTCCAGGTGCGAGAGTTAGCCTAGAAGAGGCTAGATAGAAATGGGCCAAGCAGTGTTTAAATGAATACAGTTTGTGTGTTGTTATTTCGGGCATAAGCTAGCCAGGCGGCTGGGGTGCTGGGGATGCAGCCCCGCTGCTCCTATTACTACATGGTTGTGCTGTTTGGAGATGAAATGTATTTGTGGAATGTGGAACCTCATCTCTCCTCCTACTTACTCCACTGTGCTTCCTGTGTATTGTTGAGATAGGATCTCTTAGCTTCCTGCACTAGGCGCCATGTCTTCTCCAGATGTCTAGCCCTCTGGAATTATAAGTCAAAATAATATTCTTTAAGTTTCCTTGTTTTGTTTTTTATTGCTGACAAAGAAAAGTAACTAGTGCAGCATGAATAGCTCATAAATAATCACATGTTCCAAATGTCCAATGCCCATGGATGAGGGACTCATGAAAAGTATACTCTGCACTACAGAGTCCCCTTGACCTAACCTCTCTTCTATGTACTCTAACACCTGCTAGGATCCTGGAAGTACAAATGGAGAGTGAAATGACAAGAATTCCTAGGTGAGGATCCTAACACCTTCTTTTTACTTTGGTGTGTTAACAGCCCAACTACCATTACCATAAACCTCACTGTAAATATGTTATTCTGCTTATTTCATTGCCATGACTGTGGGGCTAAGATTCCAGCAAGTCATCATAAAAATGTAAGATTATAATTAATCTTATTATTATAATCTTATGGTTATAATTATAATTCGTATAAGATTGTATTATTATAATCATAAGATTATAATTATAGTCAGCTCTATTATTGCCAGTGTGATGCCTTGGCCATACCTGGAGAAAATCATTTTACCCCAAAAGACTCAAATACAAGCAATAAGTAAAACTGGATTTTGTTTTTAATAGTCCACACCAAGAAAAATATCTAGATGTAATTCCACACCATTAAGTACTGCTTAATAAAGTTAAGAGATAGAGGGGTCAGTAAAGTGTTTGTCAAACAAGCATGTTGAACTGAGTTTGATCTCCAGAGCACATGTAAGGAAGCTGGGCACAATTACATGTCCTTCTAATCACAGCACTGCGGAGGCAGAAACACGTGGATCTCTTTAGCTCGATAGCCAGTCAGCCTAGACTCATCTGCACATTATAAGTCATCTTATGAAACAAGATGGACTGTACCTGAGGAATGACACCTAAGGTTGACCTATGTCTTGTACAGGCATGGACACACAAACAGATGTACACTTGAACACAAATATGCTCCTGAACACACACAGGCACACACCAAAAATTAAAAGCTAGTTAAGGAAAATAGGATTAAGTATTATTTTAGTGGATAAACTGCAGAATCTAAGGACTTTCTGGAAGAAAGACAGAATGATTTCCATTTGCACGTATCTGTTTCCGGCCTGTAGACTAAAGAGGCAATAGAGACAATTCTTTATGACATAAACTTAGAAAGATTTCAAGGTCAAACAAAAATATCAGATCATTGAAAGCTTGATTTCCAAGTTACAAAGCAGCAAAGAAAAAGAAATCATGTCACTTGGGGCCTCTTAAAAGGATACTATGGAAAGAAAAAGAAGTCTTGACTCTGACACCCCCTCAACAATGGCGAAGTTTGCAGCCATCCCTCAGAAGACCAAGAAATAAACAAGCATTTAATATTTATAAAACACCTAAAATAATTTAGCAAGCACCTCTGACTTTATTAAATTTCTATTGTATTGAAATAATTTTTCATTCACATTATTTTATGTTACTTTTAACTAAATTTTAAGCTTCATGAAAGATGACCTATCACTCCACCTTTATTTCTTTAATATATTTCACAGCGCTGGAGAAATGAATAGAGCAATAGGTAGCATGGGATTATAGTTTGTTTGTTTGCTTGTTTTTCTAACAGTCACTTTCTGAAGATAAAATAGTCTTATTGCTAGAGATTTTAAGGCAAAAGCCTAGTTGGTAAATGGAAACCTCAAAAAAATCTAGGATCAACAACTCATCCCCAATATATGCTAATTAAAAAGAAAATAACCATAGAAATAAAAACAAGAGGGCTTATTCAGTATTCCATACTGGAAAGAGAGACAAAGTGTTCCAGTACCCTGCGTGCCATTCTTGGGTACTGATATGAGTTCTAGGTTTAAGTGGAGAAAGAATTCAGACAAGAGTGGGGCAGGTGATATGCATAATCAACCACTCTTTTTTAAATTTTAAATTTATTTTACATACCAACCACGGTTTCTCCTTCCTCCTCTTCTTTCGTTACCTCCCTCCACCTCTTCTCTACCTCTTTCCTCCCTTCAGAAAGAGTAAGGCCTCCCAGGAGGAATCGTATTAAGTTGAGGATGGAACAAGCTACCCCCAACCCCCATATAAAGGCTGAGCAAGGCATCCCACCATCGATAACGGGTTCCAAAAGCCAGCTCATGCTCCAGGTAGAGCTCTGGTCCCACTGCTAGGGATCCCACAAACAAATCAAGCTACACAACTCTCACCCACAAGCAGAGGGCCTAGATTGGTCCCATGCAGGCTCCTTAGCTGTCGGTTTAGAGTCTGTGAGCTCCCAGGAGCTCGGGTCAGTTGTGTCTGCTGGTTTCCCTCTCATGATCTTGACTCAAAGGGTGGGCCCTTGCTCGTATAATCCTTCCTTCCTCCCTTTGACTGGTGTCCCTGAGATCAGCCCTTTGCTTGGTTGTGGATCTCTGCAACTGCTTCCATAAGTTATTGAATGAAGGCTCTATGCTGACAACTAGGGTAGTCACCAATCTGATTACAGGAGATGGCCAGTTCACGCATCCTCTCCACTATTGCTAGGAGTCTTAGCTGGGGTCTTCCTTGTGGATTCCTGGGTATTTCCCTGGAACCATGTTACTCCCTAACCCCATAATGGGTCCCTCTATTAACATATTGCTTTCATTGCTCTCCCTCTCCAAACCCTCTTCAACTTCAACATCTGGATTCCCTCACACTCCCATCACCATTCCCTCCCATCTACCACTCCCCAGTTTACCTAGGAGATCACATCTATTTCTCCTTCCCAAAATAATCCATGCATCCCTGTTAGGGCCCATTTTGTAACCTAGTTTCTCTGGTTTGGGGATTGTAGCCTTGTTATCCTTTGTTTTATGTCTAATATATACTTATAATGGGTACAATTTGAATAGACCTATAACCCCTAAGGAAATAGAAGCTGTCATTAAAAATCTCTCAACAACAACAATAAAAAACAAACAAACAAACTCAGTGCCAGGTGGTTTTAGTGCAGAATTCTACAAGAATTTCAAAGAAGAGCTAATACCAATACTCCTCAAATTGTTTCACACAATAGAACATTGCCAAACTCTTTCTATGAGGCTACAGTTACCCTGATACCCAAACCACACAAAGATGCAACAAAGAAAGAGAATTACAGACCAATCTCCCTCGTGAACATTGATGCAAAAGTACTCAATAAAATGCTGGAAACTTAATCCAAGAACACATTTAAAAAAATCATAATCAAGTAGGTTTCATTCCAGAGATGTGGGAATAGCTCAACATGCAAAAATCTGTCAATGTATCCACCATATAAACAAACTAAAAGAACAAAAAATGATCATCTCATTAGATGCTGAAAAACCTTCAACATAATGCAACACTCCTTCATGATACAGGTCTTGGAAAGATTAGGGATAGATGGAACATACCTAAACATAATAAAATCAATATCAATTAAATGGAAAGAAACTCAAAGAAATTCCACTAAAAGCAGGAAAAGGCAAAGCTGTCCACTCTCTCCATATCTCTTCAAT
Organism: Microtus oregoni; assembly: GCF_018167655.1. Taxonomy (NCBI): domain Eukaryota; kingdom Metazoa; phylum Chordata; class Mammalia; order Rodentia; family Cricetidae; genus Microtus; species Microtus oregoni. Next base: position 4,717,684 of record NW_024544542.1, on the reverse strand, counting down.
GCAGCACATGAAATTCTTCCTAGAGCAATAAGTAAACAAAAGGATATAAGGGGGATAAAACTGGAAGGGAAGAATTCAAAATTTCACTACCAGGGAATTTCTACATCTGATAAACACCTTCAGTAATTTGACAGGATACAAGATTAATTGAAAAAATGATAAGTGGGCTGAGAAAAATCAGAGAAACATCACCCTTTACATTAGCAACGAATATTATAAAATATTTTGGGGTAACTCTAACCAAACAATTGAAAGATGTATATGACAAGAACTTTAAGTCTTTGAAGAAAGAGATTAAAGAAGATATCAGAAAATGGAAAGGTCTCCCATGCTCTTAGATAGTAGGATGAACATAGTAAAAATGGTAATCATACCAAAAGCAATCTACAGATTCAATGCAATCTCCATCAAAATCCCAACACAATTCTTCACAGACCGTGAAAGAACAATACTTAACTTGATTTAGAAAAACAAAAAGTCTAGGATAGTCAAATTAATCCTATACAAATAAGGAACTTCACGAGGCATCACCATCCCTGACTTGAAGCTCTTCAATAGAGCTATAGTAATAAAAATAGCTTGCTATTGGCATAAAAACAGACACATGGATCATGTAATTGAATCAAAGTAATATTAATCCACACACCTATGAACATCTGATTTTTGACAAAGAATCAAAAATTGTACAATGAAAAAAAGAAAGCATCTTTAACAAACAGTGCTGGCACAGCTGGATGTCGACATAGAGAAAAACACAAATGCAAATAGATCCAGTCCATATGTATTGCAACACACAAAACTCAAGTACAAGTGGGCCAAAGAGCTCAACATAAATCCAGTTACACTGAACCTGATAGATGAGAAAGTTGGAAGTAGCCTTGAACACATTGGCACAGGAGACCACTTCCTGATTAACCAATCTTAATCAACTGATAGATACAGCCTGGCTGACCATTGTCTCAGTTCTCATTCTGCAATGTTAGAAGTTCCTAGCAAAGAAGCCCTTACTGCATCTTGAGGAGACCAGTGCTACTCAGCAGCTGGCTGTCTAGGGTACACCCTGATAGCATAGATCATCTCTGTCCCTCATCTGTGCAGGCTTCTGCAGTGAGAGGTTCTGTTGTTCCAAGACCACAAAGGACACAAGAGGAAAAGTTAAGGACAGTGATTGATTTCTAGCCCGCAGGCTTAACAGGTCAGTGCTTTTTGACATAAGAAATTTCCATCTGTTCCAACCTTTTAAGGTATTAATTTTTCCACATTATAGAATCTCTACATTATTACATTATTAGTCGCTTATCTCATCATTGTGACAAAAACCTGACATAAAGAACACTGAAAGTGGAAGCGTTTATCTGGGTTCCTATCTGAAGGGATATGTCCATCATGACAAGGAAAGTATGACGGCCAGATCAGTGACTGCCAAAAAATATGTCTTCAGCTGGGAAGCAAGGAGCTTGAATGCCTGGGCTCAATTTGTTTTCCCTTTTTTATTCCATTAGGGATCCCAGTCCATGTGATGCTGCCCACATTCATGGTGGGTCTCCCCTTTTTAGTAAATCCTTCTGTAAATATCTTCTTCATATACCCAAGAGGTATGTTTCCATGGTGCTTCTAAATTCCATCAAGTTGACAATGGAGATGAACCACCACAAGTGCCATTCCTACTTTTTTGGGTTACTTTAGTCCAGTTTGTCTACCATGTACTACACAAGTTGGAAAAGTTACGATAGCATATAGAAGGTTCAAATAAGTGTCCAAAACAAAAGCTACTAATTAGGTACCAGAACAAAAATTTGAACTTATGTCTTCTAAGATACAGTGTTGCGGTGAGCCTCACTTTTGACCCCCGGGGTTTTCCATATTAGAATGATCATCTTTTTACTACTATAAATAAACCATTTCTTTTTTTACAATTGGCATTTTAGTGATAATTGAAAACTGTTTTCCAACACAAATATCATTTTGCAAGATATATATATATATATATATATATATATATATATATATATATATATCTTTCCACACAAAATATATAAATGGTGTTGTTCAAGGTTAGAATCCCTTTTGCTAATGTCTTCACAACATAAACTGTATATGTGTGAAAATGATCATCATAATGCTTTAGACTTTGTACAGGTATTTTGTGATTTATGGCATGCTTTCAAATATATATATATATATACATATACATATATATATATATATATATATATATGCATGTCTAACATGTGTACTCGGCAGAACATTCCTTACTAATTCCAAAAATCTGGACCAGACAAGTTAGGTCCTTTGATTAAAATTGTAATGATGGAAAAGCACTCCTGAGCTACAGATTACACCTTTAATTAAGAACACCCGTTTTCACTTCTCATATGAAAACCACTTTAATTCATTTGTTGCTATACTACTGGGAAAGATTTTTTTCCCTTTCAACACCTCCTGACAATATACGCCAACCTAAAACACAGAAGATTAAAATAAAGACTTTATTAGTATTTGTAATAAGAATATGAGTCAAAGGTTTAGTCATCGCTCTGTGGATGAAATTTCAGTTCATGACATGTATGATGGTGCCAAGAATCTCATTCCATACAAACCATTTTCAAGGCTGTTGCAGAAAGACTTCCTCCTTATAACAACAATGGATCTCACCCCTTATGTCCCTTATAACATGTTAATATTGCAGGTGAAAAACAGTGATTCTTAAAATACAAAGGAGCCATCACAACTAAAATATGACATAAGAAAATAGCTACAGATCATATCAAAGGGAAGGAGGTATAGGTAGCAGGGAGGTATAGGCTTTGTTGATTCCTATTATGAGGGTAATTTTTCTTGGTAATTTATGGATGTTTATTGATTTTATTTTATTTCTTCTTATTTTTTTTTTAATATGTCCAAATGCATATTGCACTCGATTGAGTCAAAAGAATGGGATCTGAACCATATTTCAGGTGCTGGGTGGACGTACAACTTTTTGAACTACCCAAAGTTGTGAAGCTGTAGCTGCCCTCTACCAACAAGAGGATTTCTGGCAAATAAGAAAGATTGCGCTCCAGAGACTTCAGAAATAGTAGATGGTCTATCTGAAACTCTGTGCAAAAGTGCTTTGGGCATTCCTCACTCTTGCTGCTTGAGAGTGCCTCGCTATTCTACAAGAAATGCTGCTTGTCTTCTACAGAATGCTCCATGATTCAACTAAATTCATTCCACAGATCGCAAGAACCAGAAATCCAAGTAAAGGCCAGAGGCACGACTCCCACAACGAGGTCACTCAGGCAACCCCAATCAGGCCAGTTTATGTATGAGCTTTCCCATTAATCTCAGCATAGTAACCTGGTTCTGGTAAAAAAAAAAAAAAAAAAAAAAAAAAAAAAAAAAAAAAATCCCCAGTGTCTCAGAGTTCCCAGGGAGTATGTTCAAAGAAAAGGAATAGGGAAGTTGTTGATTTCCCTAAGACAGAGCACATGATGTCTCTTCTATCTTCTTCAGTATTTTCTAAGGCATAGTAGTCAGAAGCCTCCAAGAGTAAGCTGGAGAGAGTGGCATTGATTTAAGCTGTCAAAAAATAGCATATCAAAGACTTTGCTGTTATTGTGAGTATGTCACAACTGTAGAGGACTCTTTTGGTCCTAGAGAACAGAAAACTAAGCTCAACTTTGCTTAGTAAGAAAAGAATTGCTCCCACAACAGGAGAACCTGCAGGCTTTGAACACAATTGACTAGGGATTTGACCTCTTTCTCTAGACAGTGCTCACTTTGCCATTTCTGATTCAGTCTATACCACTTGCCCTAGCAACACATCCTAGCAAGACCCCTTCTCACAACTGGGAACCATATCCTGTTAGGCCTATCCTAGAACCAAAGAACTTCTTAAGTGTCTGTCCATCAACTAAGTAAACCAAAAGGCCTAGGCTTGTACTGTGTATGTTTAAGGAATAGGTTGTGATAGGCATGCATTCTAGAACTAACCACAGTCAAAGATCAGTTAATCAGCATTAGTTCCGTAGGTGTGTGACACACGTGGCTACTTCTCAACTTGTGCAGTCAGATTCTCTTGAAACCACCATTGTGAAAGGAAGAGAAGTCAGTCTGCAGAAGGCAGATGCTAGCAGCAGAACCATGAATGTTCATGACACAAGTATATCTTTATATATGATATGCAAACATTAATGTTTATGTTTTTTAAAATGTAAATTGTAGACTAAGAACTTTAGGATAACAAGGACCAAGGAAAAAATAACCTGCCCCTGACAACATCTGAGCCCTGGGCCAAGGAAAAACACCCTGACCCTGATCTGACCCCAGGACCAGGAACTGAAATTTCACCAATCCCTAAACTTACCTCAGAATCAGACCACAAAAATCCACCAATTTCAAGCCACCCTGGAAAGCTCTGCCTCACCTTCTCCCAAGAAATCCTATATAAGATACATACCTTGTTCAAAAGCTTGCTGCTGTTTCTCACCTGAGGCAGCTATTCTCCTGGATTCCTCCTTTCCAAAAAGCTCTTGAGTGAGGTTTGTTGTAGGGTGTGATATATTCCCTGGAGGAAAGACCAACTGTACCAACTTTCTCGCTGGAGAAGAACTGTAACATTTTTACTGGGGAAACTTTTGCCAGTGGAGCAGAGCTATAAAACTTTGTTGGATCTGATCAGAGCTATAACAAATTCACTGGGAAAACCTTTCCTTGCTGGAGCAGAGTTGTTACACTTGCTTGGGAGAAACCTTTCCCTGGAGCAGGGCTGTAAACTGCCACACTTAAGGTGACTTCGTGGTATTTCTTGGCTCCTGACAGCCAGGATACCTTTCCATGCAATCTGCAGTGCTTTCAAGGATACTTAGCTACTCTATATTTCCTCATTTTTATGACAAATAACTAAGGAGTACTCATCAGACATTACTGGAATTTCCAAGATGTAAATTCCAGAGGATGCAGAGAAAATAGAGGAAACCAAAAACACCAGGGAAGGAAAAAAAGAATGAAGATGGGAAACATGGAGAAAAGGGGGAAGGGAAGACAGGGAGATGAAAGGAAATGCAGGAGGATGAAGGCCATGGGAAGCCTGGTTGATGTCTTTATGGGAACTCAGCATGGTGTCCACAAAATGAGAAGCAGATACTACTGTTAGCAATGAGTCCAACCACAAACCTAAGGCTAAAATTCAAGGCTTGCAAAATAACTCAGAGGAAAAAGGTACTTGCCACCAAGTCTATTGGTCTGAGTTTGATGCCAAAGCCCACATGGTAGGAGAGACCTGACTCCATAAAGCTGTCTTGTGATTTCCATATGTGTGCCATGATGGAGCACACAAACACACACATATACACCCAAATTAAAAAAAAATAAAGTGTAGTTTAGAATTTTTAAGTTAAAAAACAAAATAAAAGATAGTATAACTAATTATTTTAATATAAATAATGTAAGTTATAAATAGCTATGGTTAAAAGTATTTGCCTCTGGAGAGTGAGACAAGCAAGAAGCAATGATGTTAAAATTTCTGTTTTGCTTAGTATTTTTAGCCACATGTGTGAACATAATTAACATTTAATGAAAAGATAGCTTCTTATAGATTACAGACAAGGAAAATAAAGAGCTGAACCATAAATTTGGCTAACATGTCTGTACTTTTAAATTAATCATATCTAGACTAAGGTTATATGAGAAAATAAAATAAAATAGAAAATACCCATTTGACCAGTTTAAGCCTTTGCCACTATACTTTGCTATTGACTATGATTGTTGACAGATGTTTCTGTCCCACCTGGTCCCACAGATATTCAGTCCCAAAGAAACACATAGAGGGCTACACTAATTATAAACTGTTTGGCCTATTAGCTCAGGCCTCATATTAACTAACTCTTATATATTAAATTAACCCATAATTCTTATCTGTGTTAGCCACATAGCTTGGTACCTTTTATCAGTGAGGCATTCTCATCCTGCTTGTTCTGCATCTGGGTGACAACTGAAGACTGAGCCATTTCTCTTCCTAGAATTTTCCTATTCTGGTCCCTGCCTATACTTCCTGCCTGGCTATTGGCCAATCAGCATTTTATTAAATGACTACAACTAAAAAAGTTTTTACAGGGCACAAGACCATTGTTCCACAGCATATGATAAAGAAGTAACATGTAGTACAAAGTCTTAGACAAAAAGTACTATTTGCATTGAATGGGTGGTCAGCAAAGCAACAAATAAATAATGATACCCCTAAGGTCCAAGGCAAGTTTCTTGCCATCCTAGCTGTGAACTAATTACTTATCCTCTTTGAAATTTGAGGGTAAAATTTACTGTCCCAAATGTAGCAGTTGAAGCAGGTGCCTTCAAAGGGCTTAGTACTAGGTTTACGTGTACATGGACAATGAGCAGGTGCCATTTAATTTCTCTGTAGCAAGAAGGATGAGTTTGGGTGCTTATTTCAGGTGTGTATCCCTTGTCTCCTTATGTGTCTTCTTATTGTTTATGAGTGTTTCCTTTGTTGCATCAAAGGACAAGACTCTCTGGGAAGAATTTGGACCCGACATCTAACATCAAGTTCTGTCTTTGAATTCCTCTGACTATAGTTTGGGCAGAAGCAATTTCCAAGTGATATCCAGATATACCAGTTATTCTGTACAAGATAGTCATTAAAGGGTCAACAGATACTTAAGAAACAGAGTATGTCTGTCTCTTCATTGAGATGAGCCCAAATGAGAATGCAAATCCTATTATTAAAGAGGAAAGGCAGAAAGTGTATACATGGGGCTTGTTGACAATGTAAAAATGAGAGTTCACTTCCAGAAAATTCTGCTGAAAGTCTTCAAGGAATGTTTTATTGCCATAAAATATATGACTTTCATAGACCAAAAAAAAAGTTATATTTGTTTGCATATTGTATTGTTTTTCCTGGAAAAGAAAGAAAATTCAGGTGTCAGTTCATTATGCCACGGTATTTCTGCTCATATAGGACCTGAAATGGCTACCAAGGAGAATGTGACTGTTTCTGAAAGCTTCACACTCTGGCCAGGGGAGCAGGTAGACTGACTGGAGATCTTCACCTCTCCCTCCTCTCTTCCAAATGCAGCAACTTCCTCTTCTTCATTCCCCCAGTCTCATCTCCAGGTCTGGAGCAGACTGCCTGCTGCGACACCCCTTCATCTCCATACCCATGTTCAACAGGTTACACAGACCATCTCCCCCACCTTTCTCAATACTCATCCAATTATCCCCATTCCCAATACCAGCAGGAGTTTCCTGGAAACCCTCCCGCCAACACTGCCTGAGAAGCAATTAGGCCAGCAAAGCAGTGGAGTTTCAGATTTTCACTCTCCCTCCTGTCCTTTATATCCAATGCCTCGGTGTAGTCTCCAGCTATGTAGCTCACCACATTTTGTGGGCTCTTTTCACTTTCTGCCTCCATTCCCAGGGTACTAATGTTTTCCTGGTGGAATACACTATTTTACTCCCTCCTATGAACTCCCTCAGCCCATCCCCTCCTATCCCATCTCCTTTCCTAAGTGTCATCTTTTAATACCTAAAAATATAGTGTCCCACGCCTAGTAGGATCCCAGACGAATTCCTCTCCAGACAACACACTGGTACCACACCTCCTAAGAATCAGAGAGAGTGAGAGATAACAGGGAAGAAAACACCCAATTAACCAAGAAAAGACAAGATTTCAGTATCTAGGATTACAATATTCCCGAACCTAGATGCCTAGACACCAGCAGAAAATCACAATCATATGTCTCCGCTAGAGTCCAGAAACCCCACTACAGAAAGCCTTGAGTATTGTGGCATAGTGAACCAGAAGAAAAAGACCATTAAACAGTCTTTTTGAATATGACAGATATCCTTAAAGAATAAATCCCCAATTGAAATCATAAACATCTAAGGAAATGAATAAAATAGTTAAGATCCAATGGTGAAAATAGAGTCAATAGAAAAACCCAAAGTGAGAGAATTATGAAAATAAATTTTAGAAACTTGAACAGCAAATTCAGAGGAAAGCCTCACCAACAGAATACAAGAGGTGGAAGAGAGAATCTCAGGCTCTAAAGACACAATGGAAAAAAATGAATAGCTCAATCAAATAAAAAGAAATCCTAGTACAAATTATCTGGAACACTATGAAAATGCCAAATCTTAAAATAATAAAAATACAAGAAAAAGTAATACAGGTCAAAAAGCACAGAAAATACTTTCAACAACATCATAGAAGAAATATCTCCTAACTAAAGAAAGAGATACCTATCAAGGTAAATGCAGCATACAGAAAACGAAATAAGACAAGAAAAAAAAATGCTTTCACCAGGTAATAATTAAAACAACATATATACAGAACAAAGAAAGAATTTTAAAAGTTACAAGTAGAATAGACCAAGTAACATGTAAAAGCAGATCCATTAGAACAGCAAATGACATCTCAATGGAGATTCTAAAAGCCAGAAAAGTCTGAACATTTGTTCTACTGACTTTGAGAAACCACAGATGCCAGTTCAGAATACCATACTCAACAAAAATTTCAATCATGATAGATAAAGATAATAAGGCATTCCAAAATAAAATGAAATTTAAGCAGTGTATCTCCTAAAGTAGCCCTACAGAATGTGATAGAAGGAAAATTCAAATCTAAGAGGTTAACCACACCCAAGAAAACACAAGGAATAAATGAGACACTGGAAAGTCTTTTGAGAAAATCCACTACCCCTTCATTATTAAGGTCCTGGAAAGATAAGAGATGCAAAGAACACAGCTCAATATAATAAGATAGGTGACAGGAAGACCCTACCAATATCAACTTAAACAAAGGGAAGTCAAAGCAATTCCACTAGAATCAGAAACAAGACAAGGTTTTCCACTCTCTTCTTATATATTCAATTTTGGTACTTGAAGTCTTAGCTAGGGCAATAAAACAACTGAAAAAGATCAAAAGAATACAAAATGAAAAGGAAGACCTCAAAGTATCTTTATTTGCAGATGGTATGATAGTACACATAAGTGGCCCTAAAATATTCACAGGGAAATTCTTCTAGCTAATAAATACCTTCATCAAAGAAACTGGATATAAAAATAACTCACAAAAATCAATAGCCCCCCCCTATATACAAATCATAAACAAACTAAGAAAGAAATTAGGAAACAACACCTTTCATAATAATCTCAAATAATATAAATATCTCGGAGTAACTCTAACCCAGCAAATGAAAGATGTGTGTAATCAAAAAATGTTAAGACATTGAAAAAAGAAATTGGAGAAGATAACAGAAGTTTGAAAGATCCTCCCATGCTCATGGATTGGTAGGATTAACAGAGCAAAAATACTAGTCATCAGACCAAGAGCAATCTACAGATTCAGTGAAATTGCCATCAAAATTCTAGCACAATTCTTCATAGATCCGGAAAGGATAATTTCAGCTTCATATAGAAACACACACACACATACACACACATACACACACACATACACACACACACACACACAAACACATACACACACACACATACACACACACACACACAAACACATACACACACACACATACACACACACACACACACACGATAGCTAAAACAATTCTAAAAAGTAAAAGAATTTTAGAAAGTATCATCATTCCTGACCTCAAATTACTCCAAATGTAGCAAAGATCTGAACATAAAACCAGAAGGACCAAACCTTATAGATGAGAACGTGGGAAGAGCCTTGAACTCATTGGTACAGGAGACAACTTTCAGAACAGAGCATCAAAAGTACAGGCACTAAGATCATCAATTAATAAATGGACCCTCATGAAACTGAGAAGCTTCTGCATGGCAAAAAACATCATCATTTAGAAACAGTGATAGCTTACAGATCAGGAAAAGATTTTTAACTATTTACACATCCATTAGAGGGTTAATACACAAAATTTATAAAGAATTCAAAAAGTAGGACATTATAAAAACAGACAACCTAAGAGAATTCTCAAAAGAGGAAACTCAACTGGATGAGAAACAAAGAAATGTTCAACATCCTTAGCCATCAGGGAAATGAAAATCAAAACTATTTTGAGATTTCATCTTGTCTTCAATTGATACCCACTTGTGCTATCACTAGGGCAGCACACTACTCTTAAGGGTAGGGTCATGCCCAACAGTTAGCAACAGAAGAATCATTGGCATCTTTGAGGGTTCCTTGTTTTGTAATATCAAGGCATGACTTCTTTATTTTGTATTTTGTATTTTATATTATCTTATTATAACACACACACTCTGTGTGTGTGCGTGTGCGTGTGTGTGTGTGTGTGTATTTTTAGATAATTCTTAATATAACCTGTTCAATCCGTATAAGGTTAGCTGCATATATGTTCTCAGAACTGACCATTTGATTTTGGATAGCCAAACGGTGTGTTCTCATTTTGGAAGACAATTTCTCCTACTATCAGCATTTATTAGTTGCCTGGAGTTCTACGTCGGGCTGAGGTCTCTTAGACTTTTACTCATCCACTTTGTCTTATCAATTAATTTCATTCTATTCAGCTCACATTTGGGCAATCATGTCTATTAAATCTTATTGGTGTAGCTTTTGACATTACTAGGATACATGATTTCACAGCAAACTCCATGAACCTCTGGCTCTTACAATCTTTCCACACCCTCTTGCACAATGTTCCCTGAACCTTAGGCATGAGAATGTGCTGTGGATGCATCCATTGGAACTGGGCTTTTCAACTCTGCATTTTGACTGGTTGTGGTTTTCTGTAGGTCTCTATCTAATGCAAAGTGAAGTTTCTTCAGTGAGGGGTGAGGACCACACTTGTCTCTGGGTTAAGAACAAATGTTGAGAGTGTTGTTAGGGATATTGCTGGCTAGTAAATTAGTGGTTGTAGGTTCTCTCCAATAATCACAACTTCACTAGTATGGAATAGCTGACTAGGTTTGAAGTCCCAGGCATGGTTTCCCTTTTGTTGAGCAGGTCCAAAAGCCAATTAAAGGGTTGTTGGTATGGGTATGGGTGCCTCTACTACACCCTAAGGGTTATCATGCCTGCTGGTAATTGATGTGTCTCATAGGCATCATAGCTGAATAGGACTGTTGGTTGTCTCCCTCATTTGGAAGCTTGCATGGCACCTTCTGGTACTACGAAAGCTAGTCCTTGGGGTGGCGGCATTCTGGTCAGTTCCAGATCAGGAATCTCTGCTCCTTGTTTCTGAAGTGCATGGTGTCCTCAACAATAGAAACTTTCCTTCTACCTCTGGGGGAAACCAAAGGCAGTAGCAATATACTGTGTTCTTACGGTAGGGAGCACACACATTTGGTTTTTCTCAGTGAAGGGGAGGGATCTGTGACTTAATAACCATCCAAACACTCAGCCCCTTAGTGATCACACTTAAGGCATGTTTCAGCACATTAATTTTAAATAAACACATTCAGTCAAGGGTATTAACATCCGTAAATGTCATGTCTCTCTCCAATGGTTCATATTGTTGGAATAACATCCTCTCTTCCATAACACACTCCTAGTTCACCTTGATACAGACTTGCCATGGTGATATCAATTACAAAATGAATAAAATGAAATCAGGACATGTCTAGAGTAAATTCAGTGAAGTCGTACTTTGAAAGTGAAATTTTTATTAGTCACCGAAGTAAAATAATATTCCATGTAAAAAGTAAAGACCTTCATTTGTACAACATTGTGCCTGAGAAGAACAGTCATCCTAACATAATAATTGAGTAAAAAATGAGATGATCTACAATCACATTCAAGTATGGAGAAAAGCATGTGGGTTTGTCTCAAGGATTAGGACATAAAAATTTTTAAATTATTATCACATTGCTTATTTTGAATGTGTGGGCATGTGGGCATGTGTATGGATGGTATATCCATGTATACTGTGTACAGATGCTGGTTCTTTCCTTTCAACAGTAGGTCCTGGTGACCAAACTCATTTTGTCCTGCTTAGCAGCATGTGTTTTACAGGCTGGACCATCTCACTGGCCCTCGATAAATGTTTTAAAAAACACAATGCTAAGCCATGCACTGTACTAACTACAGTGGTTTCATACTTGCTGTCACTCTCAACACCTCCAAAGAAACTAGGAAGCCCCCCATCATATACAAATTACTACTTGATGTGTGGCAGATAACCAATAACAATAAATATCTACAGAAAAAAAATGTGGGGTTTCTTATTTTGTTTTTTTTTTCTGTCTTTTCAAACTAGCCCTTCCAAGTTCAGAATAACTGTTTCTAATAGTGACAGATTGGATATGACCTTGGAGATAGGATCATGTTTTAAAAGTGAGAAGAACACTCATTTACATTATTTTATGTATTTAGAGAAATAACAGGCAAGTTTATGAACGGCACTACTGTCGGTTTTGTTAAGGAATGTAAAATTATTTATAATGAGAACAAATGATGTAATGTAGATTCAGAAAAATTTCATACATGATGCTGGCATCTGGAACTTCTCTGCTGTCCTGCTTCTTTTTTTTAATGTGAGTTTAGGAGCTATGTGTGTGCATGTATGTGTGAGCACATGTGTGTTAGTGTGTGTGCATGTGTATAAGTATGTGTGTATGTGTCCATGTAGGTGTTTGTGTATGTGAGTATGTGTGTTTATACATGTGTGATGTGAGTAATGTGAGTGATATGTGTGCAATGTATGTGCACCTTTATGTGAGTGTATGTATGTGTGCATCTATATGTTTGTGTATGTGTTTATAAATGTGTGATATGTGTATGTATTTGTGCATTTTATTTATTTGTTTGATGTATACATGTGCGAATGTGTGTGTGATATGTGTGTAAGATGCGTATGTGATGTGTGCATAATGCCTGCACATGATGTTGTGGAGCATGTATAATATATGTGCATGTTGTGTGTGATGTATATGTATGATATGTGAGGTATGTGTGATATATATTTGTAGTGTATGTACAATATATGCTTGTGTATGTGATGTGTTTGCGTGTGATATTTGTATGTGATTTGTGTGTGATGTGTGTAATGTGTATGATGAGCATTGTGATATATATGTGTGTTTATGTGTGTGATGTGTGAGTATGTGTAATGTGATTGCATGTGTGTGATATATATGTGTGTATACAAATCATATGTGTATTGTGATGTATGTTATATGTGTTGTGTGTGCTGTGTATTTGTGTTCATGAGCCATTTGTATGTGTGTACGCGTGTAGCATGTAGTGTGATGTATGTATTGTATGTAATGTGTGTTGTGTATGTGTGTTCATGAGTCATGTAAGTGTGCATGTGGAGGTAAAAGAGCAATTTTGAACATCAATTCTTGAAGCAGAGTCTCTTCTTCCTGACATACATGCCAGAGTACCTGACTCACAACTTCTTGGGGATTCTCCTATCTCCACCTTCTACTTTGCTGTAACAGCATTGGAATTATAATTTTAGGATTCTACAAATTTTTCATTTATGTTCTGGGAATCTGAACTTTGATCCTCATTTTTGCCGACCAAAGTTTTTACTGCTTACCCATTTCTGCATGCCCTCTTTTGTTTTTCCTTGTTACTGTTTTTCATAATCTTGATTCTGTAACCTCATCCTTAAGAAGACATGTGAAGACTAAGACGCATTACCAAGTTAGGAATGATGTCTTAAGACCTTGCAAGCTTCCTTTCTATGCTGACAAAACCCCTCAAATCTGGAAGAAGAAGGCCGTCTTGTTATATTGTGAAGTACTCCTCCCCAGCCTCAGAATTCACCACAGCCTTTCGTCACTGCCAGCTGCACCCTGGAAATTAACATACATTTTATTTTTCTTTCTCTAACATTAAAAATACATTGCAATGAATAATAAAGCAAGGCTGTGTACAAACCTAAGGCTCCCACATCCACTTTTAAACGTTTGTTCTTCTGCAGAGACTCTCTGAGGAAAACATATTGAAAGGATGAACAGTAATTTAATTTTTTATCATAAGCATTAGTGGCGAATAAAGGACAAAAGTACTTTGCTGTGCTAAAGCAAAAGGATGAGAGAGTCATCAAGGGAAATTGCTGCCTTCAGATCGACTGGTGGGTCATGCACACTCTCTTCCCTTTCAAGTAGAGAAAACCACATGGTTAATATGCAGCTCCTGCGAGCAATTCGTACATATATATCACATGTAGCACGTATCAATCATACATCCTCTATTTTTTATTATTTTAGAGGAAAAAATGAAGAGCTTTTGATTTAAAAATAAGAGGACTGCTCCACAGCATTACCATTAAAATATGAATCTAAAATTCAGAGTCTTATTGTTTTTCAGTGTCTCCTGAATTATATTATCATTTCTAAAACTGAAATGAGAAAAAGATCTATTCTCAAGTCAGATTGTTAATTAGTTGTGAATAGAAAAACACCTCAGTATTGCCTGGTGCCCAAAGTCATAACGATGTGTGATGTTCATACATGAATTCCTTTATTCTGTTGAAAGCTTAAATCCAGTAGAACATTTCCTCCAATCATTGCTTCGGAATTTTGGAGCATTATTGAAAACATTAAAAAGGAAACATTGTATTTTCCTACAGGAAATTTAGAAATTGTTTTATTTGACTATTAGTAGATAGAGTCTATAATATTTGATAGGCAAGTAATGAAATATATATTTAATTGGGAAGACATTATGGCCTATGAGGAAATGAAAGCAAGACACATATAGTAATAACTATTTTAAACAGTTCTATAATTAAATTCTTCATCTAGACTCAAGTTGAAAACTTCTGCTTAATTATCTGTTGTGGCTGTCGGTTGTAGACGGTGTTTAAGAATTGAACACAGTCCTGGCATTCGTCATCTCCAGAATCTTCTCATGCTAGGCCCAGTTCTAGTTTCAGAGTGTTATTCTCATGCCAAGGTCCTCCAGTTTCTTTGGTCTGTGATTCCTTTTAATGTTTCAGTAATTTTTAACAGTGTTTCTAGACCAAGAGACTTGGCAATTTCACTTCTCAAGACATGTTATATCTACCAAATGTTTCCTACAACTTAGCAGATGTTTGAAAAGATAATACATATAAATTGAAAGAAAAAATGATGAAGACATTTCACTATTTTAAAATTCCGTTCATTTCTAGTGGGATGTGCATTTGTGTTAGAAACTATCATACTACTTCTCAATCTGAGCATTTCCTTTAAATTTTGTTTATTATTTATATTTTGAGACAAGATTTCACACAGCCCCTACTAGCATTGGACTCATGCAAATAACTGAGAATTCCTGATCCCCTCAGCTCCACTGCCCAAATGTTGCGAATTAGAGGTTTGCCTCGCCCCTCCAAACTTGACACTTGAATTTTTATTACAATATTACCTCTTATTATTAACAAAGTAGAAATGAAACCAAAGAATCTTCTTCAAGACTTGGTGGTACTGAAAAGAATGTGATAATGTGAACTTATCTTGTAGGAAGTATATGGGCATGGATAACCTTAAGCACATCGCTCTCCCTGTATCCAACAATTTGGTGAGTGTCAAACAGTGGCTCTTCCTTAAAGGCTGTTACATTTTCCATGAAGCCTCTGATTATCTTCATTTCTGCCACTGTGATAAAATACCCTGACAAAAAATCATCTTAGAAGCGAAAAGGTTTGTTTTATTTCACAATTCCAGGACATGACAAGTCCATCACTGTGGGGAAACAAGGATGACACTTGAAACAGTATGCACAGCCAAGAGCAGAGATGCAAGAATACACTGCGACCTGATGTGCTCAGTCTCCTGTCTACTCTTCTACAGTCTAAAATCCAGACCTTGGTGATGGTACTGCTCAAAATGGGTGCAACTGCCACAGACACACCCACAGATCAACCTGATGTAGACACCCCTCATTAAGACCCTCTTTCCAGGTGGGTAATTCTAGATTGTATCACATTAACAATTAAAATGAACTTTAACAACTTCTAAACTCACCCAAGAATCAGTGAGTCATGAGATAAAATTTGTGATTCACATTCACTAAGGAAATTCTACAAAGAAATCAGATTGCCTGGCCACAAATAAAAATCTTGGGCCTCTAATTTCACTTCTCCCTCTTCTCCCCTTGGCTTCTCTTCCTTTCCCTGCTCTCCCCTCTCCTAATCTCTCTTGTCCTCTTCTTGTCAAGATTTTTTTCAACCTTGTTCTCTATAGATGTCATTTATGGTCCCAGTCGTTCCTTTTAAACTTCAAGAATGCTCTTCAAAGCAATTTATTTCCATGATGTCACTGAAGGCTTCAGTGCCCCGACTTCTTTGGGGCCATGCTATCACCTTCAGAGGCAGCACACTCCGTAGTGATCGCAGTGTTTGCGTGTGCAGGGAAGGTACACTCTGAGCTAGCTTAAATATTGTGGAATGTGAGCCATTATTCCTGGAACAACTTAGTGCCTTTTCAACTTTTCTGTGTCCGTGGAGCGCTGATATTCATTCAGAACAATATTGCATTGGATTTTAAATGTCTTGCTTTACTCCTTTAACCAGTGAATGATGCAGACGCCTGGATGTTTTGCAGTCGTTGCAAATAATATTAGGCCTCCCTGCATGGAGGGAGACAGCATGTATAAATATTAAAAGCTGTGTTTAGTGCACACTTTCTTAGATTTGCATAAAATAGAGGAATAACATGGATGGAACATTTTTCACATCACTTTTTTTAAGCAATGCAATAACTGAAGTCAAATGCCAGAATACATTCCAGCTACTATACATTTTTTTTCTTCTCTTTAGTAAAGAATGATTGTGATGATAACAACCTGATCAGGAGTTTAATAGGGAAAAAGAAAAAAGAAAAAGTGTGGGGC
Source organism: Microtus oregoni (assembly GCF_018167655.1). NCBI lineage: Eukaryota > Metazoa > Chordata > Mammalia > Rodentia > Cricetidae > Microtus > Microtus oregoni. Next base: position 4,700,919 of record NW_024544542.1, on the reverse strand, counting down.
TGCATATGATTCCGGATCAACAGCACCACCTTCTGTCTGCCTTGGGAGAGACAAGCTTTCTTCCATATGCCTTCCAAACTTGTATTTTAGGCAATGGACATGAGTCTCAGCTCACTCCTTACCTGGAATCAAAGAAGTCATAGTAACTTAGAGACTAAAAACTACATTTTAAGATAAATTAACCAAAAGAAACATTGAAGCAAAGATTTCACGTGAAAAGTTCATGATCTGAATACAGTTCTGCTCAACAGCTGTGCTTTCCCAGGTAGCCACTTATGTGTTCTTTCTACATGGAAACTCTTTGAGAGAGCGTGAGTGTGTGCACGTTGGGGGAGAGGGGAGGAAGAGGAGAAACTCCTGGTTAGGTACTATAGGAATGATTTATAAGACCTTGTGTCAGCTCATGTAATGGTCTCCAGCCAAGTGTCACAATAGATGGAAAAGCAAATTGATTGTAGGAGTAAATAAGTCATACAGCAGTTTTCAAATGTGCATACTCCTGAAACACACAGCTATTCCATTCTGCTTTCTGTTTCAGATAAGTGAAGCCACTGAAGCCTTAAGCAATTAGAACATTTATAAAGAAGAAGCTAATTTGAGACTGAACTCATAAAATGCATGAAGTATTGCAATGAATAGCAATGCACGGGGAAGGGAGGGGGTCACAGCATGAGTCGAAGTCTTACTTGCACACACATGGGCAAGTCTATAAAGTGATCTCCTCAAGTGTCTGTCCTTGAGAGGGCTCAGAGAAGCTTCCCCCAGTGAAATGACCCCTGGCGCTATGCCACGTCACCCCCAATGACACAGGAGGATGGTTCCAATGGTCTGACTTCACTCCTCACATCTGCCTCACAAATGACTCCTTTGGAGAACAGGAAACTCAATAGAAATGAGGCATGACTCTAGAGCTTTAGCAGTTAAAACACCGGCACACACTCCCTCCAGGACAGAGAGAAAGAGAGAGAGAGGAGGGGAGCCCTCTGCTCATAAGACCATTTATTTTCCCCAGTGAGAGCAAAAAAAGTTAGCTGTAAACATAGCCAGCTCAATTCTGACAGAATATAGAAAGGACACCGGTCATTAATGGTTTACTAGTTTACATTTCCTGAAATTAAATCATTTCATTAATCTTTTCACATTACCCTTATATAGTTAAAACATTTTGTAAAGTCAGGAGAGATTTCATGGAATTTCTCCTCTCAGGGATACTTGTGTTAGCGCTAAAGCCAAACAAAATTTACTAGACTCTTTCAACAATCCATTTGATTTTATCTGAATAAGTAGACCCTGATGTCATTAAGGTATAATTTTTTTTAGCTTGACTGAAGACAAGAAAGTGAAAAAAAAAATGGTCTGCTTGACCATGCTGTCTGTGATTCTATTTGTTACATTGATTTAAACTTACTAGATAAACAAGCTTCAATTAGAGTCAGTAAGTGTGCTGGTAAATGAGTGTGAAACCTTTCTCACCTCCTAAAGTCCTTGATTCCACGGGGCTGTGCTACAGAGTCAGTGTGCTGATGAGTGCTGGAGAGGGTGATGGGAACCCCTGTAATGCCAGGATACAACACCGAGAAAAGAGGATGAAAAACTGTCGTGAGTCAGCCCAAGCTGGATAGTGACTCCTATATAAAACTCTCTTTCCCTTTAAAACAACAAAAAAGAAAGAAAAGAAAACATTTTGTAGTAGGTAGAGAATCTCACTTGTTGTAAAAGAAGTTTCCATGGCAAACAAGTGTCTATTACCTCAGAAGAGAAATCTACAGATATTTCAGCCATTGCAATTCAAAAAAAAAAAAACTATTTAAAAATGTGTTTGAACCAAAAACCCACTGATCATTGAAAAAAGTAACAGTAGAGTAATAACTGCCAGGTATGAATACTAGTAAAGTATTTACAATTCATAATTCTCCTTACTCTTCACTGACTTCATTTAAATCCCATTAAACAGTTATCAGAGCCAATGCTGATCATGCTTGTTTGCCTCTTTTATTTCCCATGTCTTCCAGTCAAATTATTCTCATTGTAAATATCACTTTCAGAAGCCCACTTCTCAGAGATGTGAATGCTGTTCTTGGGAAACATATTGTAAATGTTCCCCAAACACTGGCTATATTCAAACTATCAGTAGCATGAGATGCAACCTGGAGGAGTTTGCGCATTTATCCTCTGTCTAAACAAGTATTTGCAGCGCATTGTCTGTGCTACAGATTTAAAGGGATCTAAGTAGCTTGTGTGCTGTTTCTGAGATGAGAGTGCTATAAAGATTATTCTTTAATCTTTGATTTTGTTTATGTTTCAACAAGCAATAGGCCAGAAGCTAGTCTTTGTTCTCTCTCTCTCTCTCTCTCTCTCTCTCTCTCTCTCTCTCTTCTGCCTGCGAAGGTTGACCTTCATTGTGGTTTGATAAATTTGAAATCATCTAGAAGACATACCTCCAAGCATGTCTGAGGGTGTTTAGAGAATTTTAGCTAGAGAGGAAAGATGTACCATGAAAGTAGCCAGCATCAGCCTTGGCCTGGGCTACCAGACTAAATAAGAGAAAAGGGAGGAAGCCCACAAGACACCAGCATTCTGTGCTCTCTTCTTAGTAGTCTGTCCAGATGTCTACATCTGCTAGTATGAGCTCTGTCTCACCCTCCTTCCCTTGTGCACTATACCCTCTTAAACTACGAGCCCAAAGCAGTCCTTCCCTTGACCTGCTTGCTACCAACTGTCTGGCCATAGTGATTGGAAAAGAACCTAATACACTGGGAAATGATTTGACCGTGGGTTCAGCTTTACATTCAAAGTTGCTCTTGGAGATTTTAGTCAATTGTTAATATGAAATTGCCTCAAAAAACAATTTATCCAATTTAGAAGGCAAAACATATTGCTTCCTCAGTCCTCTACATAACTATAGTTCTCTACATAACCTCATTTGACTACTACAGGATGGAAAATAATTAAGTATATGTCCATCATCCTTATCATTCCTCTTGTGAGAAATACACTATTAATTTTTCACTTTTAGTAAAAACATAACCTTATCATAACTGGAGAATCACTCTGCTGGGTTTTACTCCCCTATTGGCACTACTTTGAACTACAGAGATAAAATAGAACTGTCTTTAAGGCTGGCTTGGGTTTATTTAAGGACTAGCTATGAATGGGTAACCACCCATGCATTAAGATCAGAGCTTTTAAATGCAGCACGGTAAATGAGTTTCAGCTTAAAGGGAAACCTTCAGAACTCCATGATGTTCAAGAAATCAAAATCCAATTGTTCCTCAGTTCTTAAAAGGACACATGCCAAACTTTTATGTATTATGTACAGTCCTACATACTTTACCAAACTTCTGCTTAAGTAAAAAAAAATACTAAATGAATTTGTCATGTTTCTTCTTCTAATCTTTACCAAGATATGTGAGCTGACACTTTGAAATAGGGTTCTGGCATCACAAATTCCAAAAATTCAGTTTTTGTTCAGACCATCTGCTAAGGAATTTTTCCTTCTCTGACACAAAGAAATATTGCAACCCAAACTCAGACATGAGTCATTTTAGAAGATAGAGGATTATCCATTTACAATTGGATTATGAAGAGAATCAAGTCAAAGTCATGAGATGTAAATGGGAAGGTTATTTTAATGCAGGAGAGCTAAGAGCCTGAAAAATCATTATAGCAGATTTTACATTGGAGAATTGGGAGGTCAAGCCATTAGCTTTGTGAATTTGCAGAGGTTTCCCAGAAGCTTGCTCAAATCCACTCCTAGGCCAATGTGAAACGTATTCAATTCATTAGCATAATGGCATAAATGACCATTTGCAAAATGAAGAATGACAAGAGTTTCTAAACCCGTCTTGTGAAACCTTGGGGTCATGTTGAAAAATGATAAAAACAAGAGTCCACACAGCACAGAACCAGATGAGAAATAGGCTGCTGCTTTGGTACTCCTAGAAGACAAAACTAGTCTTATCTCTCCATGTGAACTTGCTATATGGGACACTTAGTCATTGGAACTTGAAGCTTATCGCTTCTATGAATAATATAAATGAGTGTGAGCTAAAAACTAAAGTTAGATTTGATTGAATATTCTAAAAGCATTCTAGTTTTCAATTGTTTTTCTCTTCCTTGAAAGAGAAAAGGCCGAATAAATATATTTTATTTATTTTTTTATTTATTTGGGTTCTTTGAGATAGGATTTCACATAAATTAAGCCAACCTCTGCCTCCTTATATAGGTAAGGATGACCTTGAATATTCTTCCTCCTGCCTCAACAACCAAAGTGTTGAACATTCACATTTAATAAAAATAAAATGAGAACATTCATTCATGACAACTGCTGTAATTTGTAAAACTGCTGAGACAAAGCTCATATTTTTAAAATATACATAACATCTAATAAGTGATCAAAATTATCTCAACAATGTCCAAGAAATGACTAGAGAGAAATTTATACAGTAGAGACATAAGATTTATGCATGACTTTGTCAAACACAGTATTCATGAGGACCATATTTCCATTTAAAAACAGGACCTTTATTCAAGATGTTCGATCAGAAATGGTGGCAGACATGCATTTGTATTTTATGAATTATGCAGAGATATATTCCATTGGCCTAGATTCCAATATCAGCTGTATTGCTTATCTCCTGCGACTGTAGTTGTGATTCAATTAAATACTATAAATACTTTTGGTTGTGAGCCTAGCCTCTAATAGCTGAGTCATCTCTCCTGCTCTTAAATACCACATATAAAGCATCTAAGCCTATTGCTACAAATAGGAGGATTCTTTCATATTTCCCTCTACTTCTCAATGTTATACAGGTATTTAGAACTTCCTTTCTATCCAGGTTACAGCTAGATTATACTACAACATGATAACCCTTTCTATTATATGATGACAATGAAGATGGCCAGATATAAGTTCTAGCTAAATTATGTTTCAGGTGCATAAGATATGTAGAAGTGTGAGTTTGTTAGTTGGAAATGAGGGAGATAATCCCAAAGAAAAGAGCATTAGGAAAAGTATTTTTAAAACGTTCTTAACCACCACCTCAACTCTTCCAATATCCACTCCCTTCCCGACTGCCCAACTTTGTGTCCTTGTTTACCCCATCAAGACCAATTTGTGCTACCTAACCATTCTTGAATTTGTGGGTTTCCTGGACTTGCACAGGTTTGGGGGTAGTGTTTTGCATACTGTCCATTCTGTCAACTGCACTGCTGTGTTCTGAGAACTTTGATTCTTTGTAGTCACCAGCATCTTTTAGTTCCTATTCTCTTCCACCTTCTCTTCCATTATGACCCCTGAACCTTGGAAGAAAGGCGTGTACTGTATTTACATTGCATTGAGGGCTGAGAATTCTCCAGTCTCTTACTCTCCACACCATGGCCAGTTGTAGATCCTTGTGTTAACCACTGTCTTCTGCGAATCAAGGCTTCTCACGTGAAAGTTGAGAGTGGCATTTAATTTAAGTTATTAGAAGTCAATTTAACACTATGATCATTTAGTAAAATACTAGTGGTGTGCCCTCCTTTAGAGCCTATGACCTGTCTAGGCATTAGGCATTGGTTCTTGCCCTAGTAATGGTACCTGGTGTGGATTTTATCTTGTCTAGTGATACTCAAAATCAACAAGAAAGTGGTTGTTTACTTCCATGATATTTACACCACTGTGGAATAACAGTGTGCATATATTTCAAAGTCTATCATTATTGTAACTTGAAGAGTTCACAAGTACGTATTATCTTATTTTGGGTTAACATTCTGGTGATGAAACACCACAACCAAAACAAGATGTGAAGGAAGGATTTTAGTTGACTTCCATTTCCACATTGTAGTCCATCATTAAATGAATTCAGGACAAGAACTTAACACAGGGCAGGAACCTTGAGGCAGAAGTCATGGAGGGGTTCTGCTTACTGCCTTGCTCTGCTTTACTTGGAGGAAAAATATAGGCAAATTCTACAGAGAAAACTTTATTTGTCCCCACAGATTAAAGAACAGACCAGCATTCGCATGTCTTCACATTTTTATTCTACTGTTTTTCTGGTCTGAGCCTGTCTCTTAATGTGTCCCTATAACTGAATAATATAATAAAATAGACTGGGTAATTTACAAAGTATGGAAATTGATCTTTCTCATTCAATAGTATGGTGTTAGCTGTTGACAAAGGCCTTCTTATTGTACCCAAAAAAATACAGAGACCATCACAGGAGAGACACAGCAAGTAAGTTGCAGGGTTTGTTTTTATAACAAGGTCACCCTCTAACAGCTCACTAACTCATTAATCACTTACGGAAGCAATCCATTCATGAGGACGGAGGATGGATTACCAAATCACATCCTAAAGACTCCACACCCCAACACTGCTGCACTAGAGTCTGCATTTGCTCTTCGGGCAGATAAAAATTTGGGAAGACATGTTCAACCATAGCACTGAGTGAGTCATTCAGAAGCTGAGTCACAGGCTTGTTAGGAAAAAGTTCAATTAAATTAAATATACCACCTCCCTGCAGCACAAGGCAGTCCCTCTGATCACCCTGTCAGCCCCCTCTTATTTACTTATGGTCCTCAAGCCGCACCGCTTACTCTCTGCTGTAGTAGAACAGCTTGAGTTCATGGTTCTGCTGATTGTTTACTATGATGAATTGATGGTTACTTTTGTCTACCATAATTAAAATTTATATGAAATTTGCCTATACAAGAACATAGACACAAACAATATTCAAAATATACACTTAATTCTCTGATGAGAAACAATTTGATTTGTCATCATCTCCATTTTGCAATTATAAAGCATTGCTATTGATCTCAGCATTTTATATTTGTGTGCATCTCTGTGTAGAAATAGGCATAGCTATCTATATGCATGCATCCATGTAGAAATAGGCATAGCTATCTATACGCATGCATCCATGTCAGCCAGTGATAGACTTTATGTAAGATTCCAATTAAGTTGAAAACTGATAGTAATATTGCAGCTAATCATAATGCACAGATCAATGTATCACCTCTATCTGTGAAAAAGCTGACATAGAAAAAGCCTACAAATGTGTGATTATATATATAATTACATAAAGCAACTCATTTCTGATAAAGCCAATAAATGACTGGTAATGCTGTATGTATTCGCCACACAATGTTTTTTAAAACTATTTAGTGTATGCCTATCTATTGTACTTAGTTTGTAAATTTACATTAGCGTAAGGTGCCATGTTATACCTGCAGCACCTCCTAAAACCTACATTTACAACACCTCTCATGTATCAAGTCACCACACTGAAGGACTGACCTATAGTATCTAGTTTTGGATAAGAACATTCTATAAGTCCACAATTGGGTTAACTCTTCCAATATAACATGTGCCTCTCATGCAGCAATGAGCTCATGACTGTATATATGCATGCCTATACACACAGAAAGAATAGTGATTTTTTAATTTAAAACACAAATTCTGTTTCCTGATATAACTCTAATGTGATATGATGTCATGTAGTATTTATTAAGTAATTTATATTTAAAAATGGTTTCTGACTTATAATACATATAGTTATAGTAGGGCTTATAATTCACAGAAACAAGGGATGCACAGAAATACTCACTGTGCCTTCTAGAAATACATCACCTTGTTCTTGTCGTGGCCACACCACTCTGAATGCACCTGATCTCAGAAGCTAAGCAAAGTGGGCCCGGTTCTTACTTGGACGGATAAAATATACAATTCATGCTGGAGATATATGTCAGTCATTAGCGTACCTGAGTAGCACGCCAGAATCCCTGTGCTCTATAAGCCAGATGTGGTGGCCTTTGCCCACAATGCACTAGGGAGCAGAAGGATCAGAACCTCAAAGACATCCTTGACCTCATATCAACTTCTATGCCAACCTGGGCTACATAAGCTCCTGCCTCAAAACAAAACAACAACAACAACAACAAAAAAAAAAAGACGTATAAAAATCTCAATACATTTGTGGTTCTAGTGGCAACTCCAATCTCATTTCTTTAATTCTGTTGATTCATTACAAAATACAGAAAGGCTACTTGATGCCTTGCTTTCTTATTGCAAGGGCCTACCATCCTACCTCTCTTTGTCATGACTATAAACCTCTAGGAGACAAAGAGATGGTTTGTTTTTCTCCTCTGTCTCTGTGATCACTCATGGTGCCTAGGGCTCTGAACAAATTGCACACGAGGTAGAATTTATTAGTTGTCACTTCCACTTATCTGAGATGTCTTATATTTTCCCACACCTGACACCTGCCTGAATAATTTCACCTGTGAAACCCTATTGAATCCATTATGCCAACAATATGCCATGGGTTGAGGATGGAGACAATTCCATTTTGCCAGTGGCCAAGTGCTGCTGGGCATTGGGTCTATCAAGATTTCTCGCAGGTAAACATTTTGGTGGCATTAATGAAATCATATTAATTATGTTAATTCACTTAGATATGCTTGTCCAAGCCAATTTTATTGTTAATAGAAAAAATTGCAAATGAGGTCACATGATAAATGCTTGCCCAAAATACCCTGAGAATATTAAGCTGTATCCTTCCTCTTGTCTCCATAACACATATTCACATTGCCATACTACTGGAGTTCACAAACACCTGACTGCAACTGCTCAGCGCATGTTTGCTTAGTGTTTCTATTCCGCAACTATCAACAATGTGAAATGTCCACTTCCTAATCATGTTCCTCATTGCATGTCATATTGTATATAACCGTCTTTGGACATCAAATAAACAGCAGAGGTTTCCCAGTCACCAATAGTGAAATGAAAGCAGTGTAAGATGTTTTTGTCCTGTGCAGATCATAAGGTCTATTCCCCCAATGTGCAGGAGAAGGAAGAAACTCAATTGCACGCATGTTAAAACAAACTCAGTCTAAATTTGGACATTAGCACTGGTTGAAATTTGATTTCCTCTGGCAAAATGAAAGCAAAGCCTTATAATTAAAAAAATTATAGTTGACACGAAAATGCAATAACTGATTTAAAATATAATTTAGTTCTATATTGTAGTCAACAATTTGGAGACGGGAACAAAGTAGAAACAAGGGAGGCAAAGGTTTTTCAGGCCACAGAAAACAGATGAATCTAAGAGAGAAAGGAAGAGTTGGGAAAAAAAACATTGTGAAGTAGTTTAAATCTGATGCACACAAAACTGCCTGAAGCATTTAGAACGCCTTACACTCACAAAAGCACACACACCAAAATTAACTTCTAATTCTTGGCACAGCATCTATTGGTAAGGGACAGTGAAGCATGTGCAGGAACTGAATGCTGCAAAAGCAAACTATCTTAGCATTTTCAATAGGCCTAATTGGATTTTTCAGTTATACAGGCGAATGTTAACACTTGATTGGAGCAAGCAATAAGTTAATTATTGAGTTTATGGAAATATATCAATCAAGACAGGGACTAAAAAGCAATTAGAGAAAGAGGATAGACTTGATTAGGAGTGAGTCAAGAGTTACTAAAAATTAAAAGCAAACAAAATCCAATTAGAGGAATAGTAAAAGCAACCTTTGTCATTAACATTCTTCCTAGATGCTTGAAGATTTGACAACAAAAAAGTATAAAAAGAGTATTATGGCAGGAGAAGAATGGTTCTGATGTATATCCAAAGGCTTTAATCTCAGAAACAAGAAGAGAAATTTTGGAAGAAAAAGACATGTTATAACAGTGAAGCCTGGACATAGTCATTGTATATTACACAATAGGCCATTCCTGGAAAATCACCATTGAACACGGTTCCCAATTCTTCATGGTTATATGGGTAGTAGATGCTGCCCTGGGAAGGCTCTTCAAAACTAAGTACAAATTAAGTCTCAAAGGTAAAACACTAACATGATGGCTAGACATAGGGATAGCCATTAGAGACAACACTAGCAAAACAAGACAAGGTGAGGGAATTTCATAAGTGCCTAACGGTAGAATGATTAACCCTGAAACACCTTCGCTAGATTCCATACAACTACTACAGTCGATAATTCACAATGTCTACAGTAACCTATGCTGGACCTGTACAAGACTGACCCTGTCAACAATCAGTCAAAGAACAATGGGAGCCTAACCTTTACTTTAGAACCATTGGCTAGTGGTGGATTCTCAGAGAGGAAGATCTAGTCTCTTTAGCTGTGTATCTACTATTGAGCCCACCAGACTTCACAGATAGACATAAACTCATGGTCACACAGAGGCCTTGGTTAATCTCAGAGGATCTCTCTCTCTCTCTCTCTCTCTCTCTCTCTCTCACACACACACACACACACACACACACACACACACACACACTCGAACTCCCGCTAGAGAGAGAGTAGACATAAATAAAAGAAATTGGAGTGGCAAATCGGAGGGACAGGGATGGCAGGAAGGTGGGGGTACAAGCACCCCCTATGTGTTTTATACATGTATAAAACTGAAAACAATTTTAATTTAAAAAAAGTACTAGATGATAAAAATCTGAGAGGCAGTAGCTATCAAAAACACAATTAAGCCCTTCTGCCACTTGTCCCTTCTCCAATTCAATTTTATTTTTCTGAAGTGGACAGATTGCTTGAAGTAAAATCTAAAAGTAAAATATTAAAGACTAACTAAGGCCATGTGAGATGAACTAACTGAAAGGACACCTTCACTGATACTATGGCTACTTTGCTAAGTTCTAATCCCGTACTTAAAGGACACCTTCACTGATGCCATGGCTACTTTGCTAAGTTCTAATCCCGTACTTAAAGGACACCTTCACTGATACTATGGCTACTTTGCTAAGTTCTAATCCCGTACTTAAAGGACACCTTCACTGATGCCATGGCTACTTTGGTAAATTATAATCCCGTACTGAGAGGAACGTGAGCCAGAAAGAGAGGTCCGACTATGGATTAGGCTGACAGTCAAATGGTATCAATTCGTCACTCAGTCCCCAGTAGTTATTCTGAAAGCTAACAAGCAAACAGAACTGATCCAATCCTTTTAAAGTTCACCCCTAACTCTCAGCACCAGATTATATGAGTGCAAAGGAGAAAAGAAGCAGAAGGAGGAAGGTTTGTGTGCAGGGATGTTGAGATGGACGGTTAGTGCACTTAGCTGTCTATAACTGCTAAGCATTCAGCTTTAAAGTGAGGTCATAAATGTTTCTTATCAAAATACCTGTACTGAAACTGAGGGAAGGAAAATATTCTGATTTAATTTTAATCATTCCATTTAAAATCCAACATCTGTGTACCTTTTGACTTTGTTTAGATTGAACACTATAAAAATTTAATTTTACAAGGTTTAAACAAGTTTTACAAGAAGAAAAATGTGCTCATTTAAAATACTCGGGACTCTAAAATATTACAGGTAAAGTAATTTAAATATGATTTATCTTCTCAACTGGCCAATATGGTCACAGAGGACTCCCCTACATGGTCAAACATAACACAACCATCTTCTTGACTCCAGACTGTCAGAACATGCTTAGAGGATTCATCTTAGAAAACTTTCAATGATAAATTATTCTCTGCCGATAGAATTGTAAAGCTTACTCCAGCTTTACAAATCAGAAATGCTTCCTCAAGGACCTAAGAACAATCGCTTTGAACTATAAGGATCAAGAAAGACATTGTGCCTTTCTCCCTGTCACTATGGAATAAGTGACCATTAGTGACGGTTGTGCCAAGAAACGAACACAGGAGTCAAACTGTCCAGTCTCACTCATATCTGCAGTCTTTTACACTTATTTACACTACTATTTAAACTTTCTTCCACTTTCTATTTCAGTGGAGATTAGTTCACTTTCCATACTGACAATATTTTGAAGGAATGTTTTTCTTGCCTGTTAAACTATACCAATATGACATTTCTTTAGCATATGATATCCAGTTCCTAGGGGGAGGTGAACACATGTATTTTTTAAATATTTGTTTTATCTTATGTGTATGGGTGCATCACCTGTAGGTATGAACATATTGCACCATGTATATGTACTGTAAGCCACAAGCATTATAAAGTAAAAGTACAGCTGACAGATCACTAGACAAACTGACAGGGGTGGTGAGAAATCCGATTTGCAGAGATTTGCAGAGATTTGGGAACACCTGTCTTTTGAATAGTCTTTATCAATTCTGTAGAAATCTTGTAAAGTCATGGCTTTTCTCTCTTCCATAATGGGATTCATCCCAAAATATCCCAGTAGCATATAAATCGTTCTTTAAAGTGACATTTCCTGTACTAGCAACTGAATGACCTTTTGCCACACTATGGAGCATTCACACATGAATCTCAATCTTTTGGAGGTTGTACAGGGGTAGTCTGGGACCACCTACGTGTCAGATATTTAAATTGAGATTCACAACATAGGCAAAACTGCGGTTGTAAAATACCAGCAGGAAAAATTCTGTAATGGGAGGATCACTATAACATAAAAAACTATATTAAAGGTAAACGCATTAAAAATATTAACTAATGGTTTAAAAGATATTTCCTTGTCCAAGGTCTATTCAGGCTTAAAAATGTATGTTTAGCCTCATTGTCTTTGCTAACTCTGTTGGGTTTAAGCTATTTGGATAAACTGAGCCATAAATTTTTGGATTGATACTAAGAGGTTTGGACCTTCTCTTCTGGGGAAAGAATGTTGTTTCTATGTCAATCGCTCTGGGGTAATTAGGGATTCAATGGCCTTGTTAATGATAGAGAACAAAATGCTCACACAGAAGCTGGATGAAAACTTGTTCAACTGATCTCCTTGGTTAACAACCTTAGTTTCAGCTCCAACAGGCCCCTAATGATCTTGCTTCTTCTTATCAACAGACTTGATGGCTTTTGTTCAAAAATGGTTCAATACTGTTCAATTGATGATATTGAAGTCCCAGTATCACTCCCTTGATCCCCTAGACAGACATGACCCATGATTGAGTCCCGTCATTGGTACTGGTGAAGGAGGAAAAATTTCAGGTTCAGAGCAGCTTTCCCAGGGCAACTTGGTACACAACTGTCAAGATGGGTTCTATAAATCAGCATAAAAATAGACCGGAGTCTCAATTTGTCCTAGGACAATGTTATATCATAGATTCCTCCTGTTCCCATTCACTTTGGGACTTTTTCCTTGACTTCCAGGTGACAGCAGTTACTGCTGGATACAAACTTGTTCTGTGTTTACCCTCAGAATGACTAATTCAGTGTCTTTATTAGCTTCAATTCAAGATCATTACAGAGTGTGGAGTTCTAGTCTTGAGAAGGCTTCTAACTTACTATAGACTATTAGGAAATACAAGTTAGTCAGTCATCCTTAAAGTACTGATATAAATTAATTATAGGAATAAGCCTTATTTAGGTCCCTGTATATGTTTTCAATGTCAAACTTAAAACAAGTAATGAGAAACAAATGTTGTCTAATCAGACATACATAGGCAGCCCTCATACTTTAGCGATCTACAGAATATAGCATTTAAAATAATGATAAAAAAGTTTATTATATTAGACAGAGATTCCAAGATCCTAGCAGTAACCCAAGGTCTCAGAGAATATTATGAGACACCATGAGGTCTCCACCTGGATTACGACGATGCAGACCACTGGACGAGATGTCCGAGAACAACACCTCCTGGACCCAGTCCAGACTGTGGACAAACAGCAGGACATTGGAGAATTGATTGTTCTAGACAAAATAAGGTCAGTCTTTTCCATGTCCTTCTTCCATAGGAAAAAATTCCCCTTATGGGCCTGGCTGAGACAGTAAGACTGCTGTTCTGGATATTTCTGTCTCCAATGCTATGAAGACATGGGTATGACTAACTGTATATGGACTCTGATCCCTGTCATTTTTAATAGATTCAGAAACTATTTGGTCTGACTCAGATATGCTTTATTTATACTGCTAGGATCTCTGATAGTATTGATGGTTAGGGCAGTTATAATGTCAGTTTATCAACAAAAGGTATCCAGATCCTTCCACAAAGCTACAGCCAGCTTGAGCTCATTAAAAAATGTTTTAAGGTCTGAGGATATAAAAGTTCATTAGCTTTGAAGGTCTAAAAGAAATGACTTAAGACATAAATACAGGTTAAGATATGGAAAATGTTTCTGATATCTTCCCCCCCCATAATATAGTTCTAATAAGCTAATAGAGCAATGACTACTTACTGTGTGGGTCACGAGCTCGAGATTTTAGATCTATTCTGGATATCATTTAAATATGAACTTAAACGTGTTTCTCATTGGGCCAAAGGCATCTCTGTCCAAACCATACATGGTTCTCTGGACAGCAGAAAAATATACATGCTTCTCACCAAAATTTGTAGTTTTTGCTAGGTATCAAAGGTATGAGTCTATTTTTTCTGTTTACAGATACCTGTTATCTGCTCTTTTTCTAAATTTTAATTTCTCTTCCTAGTTTAAACTTATCTCAATAGGCTTCCACTTAGCTGGCCAACGCTATCTAAGCATCAGTTGCTGACTATAACCTGCTCTGAATGGTGGCAAGCCCTGAACTTCCTGAAAGCTGATGTGGACCAGTTCAGCTGATATGAACACTCCCTGTCCCTTCAATGAAGTCTGATGAGTGCCCCATTGCCTGAATTCCCTCCCTACCTTTGGCTAGCCTTTCAACCTGCTTAGGCCCAGATAACAACGACCCAATGTCAGCTTGAAGGAGTTGCAGAAAGAAACACGTCGTCCCATGCTCCCTGCCCAGAAGAGGTTGAAAGGCTAAGATAAGGGGGAACTCCCTGGCATGGGATACAAGATTTATTAATTTAAGTAGTACCATACCTCCTTAAAACCAGGGGCAAGGAGGATTCAAGGTTGGGTCCTGTCATCAGTGTTTGTGAAGGCAGAAATGTAAGAGCTAGCCATGATAAGCTAAATATGAACAGATCACCCAAAGGAAATTCTTAACTTTCATTATACCTGCCAGAGTAGGACTCAGCCATTGATAAGTTTAACAGAGGTCTGAGTCTCAGTAGCTTACCCTGAATAATACCTAGTTGCAGAAAACACCCTAAACTAAAATTACCTGAGCACCACCCAAAAACAAACCATCCAAAGGAAATGCCTAACATTCCAACTGCTGTAGATAGGCTCGCCTGCCAGCACACACTCACCAGGATATGCCTAGACAAATATCAGCCAATCAGGGGTCCTGAACATCAGAAAGCCCTCATCCTCACCTTTACTACTATAAAAATTCAACGCTATCTGAGCTCTGGACTCTCCATTTATTCCAATACGTTGGACATGCAGAGAGACTGAGTTTGCAAACTTGCATAAAATAAAGGCTCTTTGCTTTTACATATGGGACTCGGTGTCCTTGTTGGCATTTAGGGGACTTTGTGGATTTGGGCATAACAATATGGAGTTGTGAGCCTCCATGTGGGTGCTAGGAAAACCCAGGTCCTCTAAAAGTGTAGTGTATGCTCATAACCACTACCACTAAGCCATCTCCCCAGCCTTCAAAGCATATTTTCTTTAAAAGTGATATTTACAAGAACACGTTTAGAGTAATGCATAAATGGCAACTTTATAATTGATAAAATCAGCAAAATAACATAAAAACAGAACTTTAACTTACAGACTAGGTATTGTATATGTTCGTCCTCACAACTAGAAGCTCACTTCAATCCTCACTTGGTTACCATCACACGGGAATCTGAATGCTGCAGACCCGCTGAGAACTCATATCTTGCATGCATTCAAATTCACACATGTTGACCTTACTTCATTTAAAATACTAAAAGTTTTAACATATAACACCATTTAAATTTTAAGTCAGAACCTTTCTGTGAAATAATTTTTCTTAAGATGGAAATAGCCTAAATGTTTAATGACTTCAGATTTCTGCTCCATTTTCTTCCCAAAATGCAGTTATTTTTCTACATATGAAAGTATCTTCAGAACTTTGGAAAAGGCAGAAGACTGACCACATGTATTATTTACCAACCACCAACTGTACTCAATTAAATTTTATCAAAAAAATCTTATTGAAATTGAATTTCAAAGTTCTATAAATGAATAAATAATGACACCAGTGGAACCAACAGAGGCCATATAAGGTTAAAATTGACAGATTAGGGTTTGCAAGAGTGTTTATAAAGGAACGTAAGTTGTATAAAAAAGCAAAAGGACATGGGATGGAATTAAGACAGGTGCATATGTTACCACTCTAAACAGTATTTAATAATGCTGATCTCTTAGTCATCTTCCCACTGAGAGGAAGAACATTCCATCAATTTCAATATGGGTATGATATCCTAAAATTAAAGTGCACTGATAATGGGGAGTGGGGGTTAGGGGACTCTTTAGAAGCATTCTTACTTACTGTTTGGGTATAAAGTGTAAATCCAATTCACGCCATCACAAAAGGGCAGAATTGTCCAAATGATGGACCCTAACAAACACTTAGAATTTTAGTTTCCTGACACTAGGAGAAGGCAGAACCAGGGAAAATAAAACCAAACAACTGCTAAGTAAATTCTTAAACAGGAATAACCTTATCATTAACAAAAAAAATAATAAGGAAAAAACATAAAATAATAAAATTTATTTTTTATCCTGAGTGGAAGGATTTGGGGTCCTCTTCACATGCAAGTAGCTTGGTTGTTTACATGGTTGCTGCTTCTGATGCTGTTATTGTTGCTGTTTTGGAGACACGAGGGATCAAGTACCAAGGAGCCTACATATTAAACAGTGCAAAGAAATATGCAGAGATTCATTCTCACACGTTTTAAGAAGTGATAATGACAACAGTGACATCCCGCCATCAGCCAGACAACTAGGGGAAAACACAACAAAGTTATCCACTATAAAGTAGGGACCTTAGTATTAAGCAAAAATGTTAAAATCATCACTGAAGAAAACACTACTGAAGACACATGAATAGACTCTGACAGAAGAAGAGCTAACGCATTTTGGTATATTAATATAATAGTGTTTGCAATCTGTTCAAGCTGATTATTTACTTCTCAAATTTTGGCAAAAAGCTTGAAAACTGATAGCAAAAAGAGGAATCAATGTTATATACATTTCAGAAAAATAAATATCATAATGATGCCACATGCATACATTTATCATGCTCAGAAATTAAAATTAAACAACTAAAGTCAATTATCAAGTGAATAAGTATATAAATTTATGAATCAAATCAAAAGAATACTATTGACAAACAAGAAAAAGTTATTGGTATTTGTAATTCCATAGATGAATCCCAAATTTCACAAGTGATTTTGTGAATCTTGATAAAACTTGATAATAAAATAATCCAAATAAAAACTATATATCATGTAGGATTTATTGATACAAAATTCTAGTAAAAGTGAACAGTCGTCCATGATAGAAGGTCAATGGTTTCCTGGTGGAAAGCTATGGTTAGCTAAAATTGTCCTGAATATAGTAATGAAACCAGGGTGGGATGAGTGAGCAGTGAAATGTGCATATATATAAATACATATGACAAGAATCTGGATGATCCATTTTGTGAAGCTTATTGTTTATCAATTTTATAACAAGTAGACTGTTTAAAAGCAAAACCAAAGGATAAATACTCATCCACCATTACAGTATTGTGCTGGTTTTGAACAGGGGAGAGCTGTCTGAACTTGGCAAATACCTTCTGCAAATGAGAACCTGCACTTGATCTCACAGTTAAGTGTGAAAACTGTTTCCCACTAAGGGTTGGGGAAACGATCATGTCTTCTGCTGCTGTGTTTATCCATGTGGTGCTGGATGTTTAAGTGACAGAACAGGTTACAAGGTAAAAAGCAGGTATATCAGAAATGAAGAAATCATCTGTCCCCTTTGCAGACAACATGACCGCCTACATTGGAAATCACATAGACGGGGGCACATCTTGAATCCCAGAACTTGGGAGATGGAGGCAGGTGGATCTCTGTGAGTTCGAGGCCACCCTGGTCTACAGAGTGGGTTCCAGAACAGCCAGAGCTACACACACACACACACACACACACACACACACACACACACTGACTTTAAAAAATGAAGAAAGCAAGAAAAGAAAAACACACAGTATCTGTGAAAAGACTACAAAGAATTCTTATGCTAACAGCAAAAGCCCTCCCAATAAAAAGAAAATTTGAGAAAAGTGGGTCTTATCAAAGCGTAAACTTCTGTTCTCTGAAAGTTCATGTGAATGAACCATAATTATGAGTTATGAACTAAGAGAAAATATTTGCAATCCACGTCTCTGACAAAGCTCTAGGACACAGACAATAGTAAGAACTTTAAAACTCGATAGGACTTCTATGGTCCAAATAAAATAAGGGCAAAAGATGACTAAACAGCTCAGAAATGAGGATATAAAGGTGGCAAATTATTTCAGGGGAAAAAATCAGAGGCAATAGCTATGACTTAGCAGTTAGAAGCACTAGATAAAGCCTCTTCCAAAAGACCCAGATTCAGGTCTCAGAACCCACATTGCAGCTCACAACTGCCTAGAAACTTTCAAGGAATCCAACACCTTTTATTGCATCTATAGTAAACTAGCAAGCAAATGCCATGCAGACAAACATACAGGCAAAACACTCATATCCATATTTTTTAATTAAAATGTAGAGTTACGGTTCCAGTCCCAAGAGATACATCTACAATGCAACAGTCATACCCAGGGCTCAGGGATCATTGAGGAAGAGGAGGCAAAAAGATTATAAGAACCAGGGGATGAGGGAGTTTGCTGTGAGATGAAGTTTCCCATAAAGTCTCACCAACATGGCTGCCCAAGAATGAGCTGAATTGGGACAAAACCAATAGACATCCCAAAGCGAATGGGAGAATAGACATGGGACCTCAACCCTTCACAAAGAACTTTAGGCAACTAAGGAGAGCTGAAAGTATGATAAATAGTCTTCCTAGGTGAACAGAACACCAAGTGGCTATTGAATACCAAAGTTGGCCTTGAAAACATACATCCAAGTAATAGTACACAGACTGAGCGTCCTATATTTAGGAATATCTATGTATGCAATATACATACATGATGCACTAACACTTAATGAAAAAAAGACCATAAGTTTGAAAGAGAACAAGGAGGAGTATATGAGAAGGCTTGGAGAGAGGAAAGGAACAGAGAGATGTAATTATATTATAATATCAAAAATGAAATAATGTTAAAAAAGAAAAATATATATAAATTAAATAAACTTGCCAGTGACAAAAATGAAAAACATCAACTGCTGACACACATGGGGTCCTTGATGAAATTTCAGAAAATTGTGCTGTAATAATCATAAGTTTACATTGTAGCATCACAGTAATTCATGATCATTAAACAGCATTTAGTTACGGCTTCGAATGCACGATTGTTTGGTTCTACTATGTACGGTTTTGCAGTATGAGATGCTTAAATGAGTCCACAGAGACATGAGATGGTACTGTGATAAATGCATCAACTTGGGCGATTTCTCAGTTCTTCATGTCAATGCTAAACTAAATTAAATTGTCGAAGAATATTGTATAATTTTATAAAAGTCATCACATGTCTTGTATTACAAATTGCTCTGAACAAATGGTAGGATTTTCAAGCCATTAGACAATTTTTGCCAAAAGGTTTATTTCTTTTAAAAGAAGTATGTTTCTAAAATGAGAATCTGCAATAAAACTGCTCACATTTTAATGCTAAAATTCTCCGTTCTTCTTACAGACCCAGGGTGGATACCCAGCACAAGCACAGCAACTCACAACTGTCTGTAACTTCAGTTCGAGAGGAGCCAGCACACTGTTGTGTTCACTATAGGCACAAGGCAGTCTAGTAATATACAGACATAAATGCAGGCAAATTTCTTATATACATAAATTTTACATTATAAAAAAAGTCTTTGGTGATAAAAAAAAACTAAATTCTTGACCCTCAAAACAGAACTCTAGACCTTGTCTTCATTTAAAAAAAGAAAGATAGCACACCAAATGAATGTGTTTAATAAATAAAAAACTTCGTCCAAATGGACAACACAGTGAGGCAACATTATTGTAACTGAGACAGAACCTAACACCACACTTCTATTGTCACTGTATTCTCCTGATGGTCTCACCCACACCCTGTGCTTCATTTGAGGTCCTTTAGTATAATATAACCTCTCTTTGGAATCTTAAGTCACAGTTAGAATAATCTTTCCCTTGCAGCAAAGTTTCAATTATTAATTTTCAGACCTGAAAATAAGCCTCCCCAAACAAATTCATGATCTTGCCTGTTTTCTACTGAGCATTCTCTATACATCTTTATTTTAAAAGCTGCTCTTAGGGATATAATACTGTACCCCACAGTGTTTCCTTAGCAACATTTGCAGTGCCTCCAGGCTCCAGGTCTTAATTCCACCACATGCTGAACTTTTAAAAAGTCTAACATGTCTAAACCTCGAGCTTTCATGTATACTAAATGCAGCACGTTTTCAGGTTTTCCAACGGGTGCCTATAATAGCTTCTGTTAGGAGCTTCAGATACAAGAAAAACAAGCTCCCTGAAAAAAGGCAATGACAGGGTAGTCTCACAAGAACAACCGAATTACTATTCTTCCAAATTTAACAGCTAAATCCTCTTTAAAACATCCACTGCGTTGGATCCCCATTTAAACCTTGTTTTTGTGCTCTGTCCAAATGAAGAATTGCTGTCATCTGAATAGCATTATCTATACCTCCCATGGATAACCCAGGGATGTTACTTTCTGAGCCCCTTAATCCCAAACCATATGAATGTTTTGTAGTTAAATTCACTCCAAATGCTTTCTAGCTTTCATATTTATAATTCCATGACAATGGTTACGAACTGTGTTAGTTGGATTCTTCTTGTTTTTATTGCATTTCAAAAGGAAAATGGGGAAAACATGAGAAACGCCGTATTCTATTATTAATTTATTATTTTAATGGCATTAGCATTATCAATGGGAAAAATATGAGAAACATCATATTCTATTATTAATTTATTAATTTAATGGTATTATCATTATCAGTTTCTACATAAAAACAAAACAATGGGTGTTTGATCATATTAGACACTAAGGAGAAGCAACTAATTCTGCCTGCAACAGCATGTAAATATGGACTACACTGGGGTCCTAATATTAAGTCCTCTTCTGCCATATCCGTAGAGCCACTCGTGTTTCTGCATCTAGGAAGATGAGGAATTTATAAGCTGACACAGGTATGTTCAAATCCCTTAGCAAATGAATCTCTTTGCTCCCGTGTCAGCATTATGACTGAGGAGTATTAAGTGTGCCAAATACTAAGGGTATAAATTAGTTTTCTGAGTCAGAAGAGATGACTCAGCACTTAAGGGCACTTGCTGCTCTTACAGAGGATCCAGGTTTGGTACTCAACACAAACATGAGTTCATTACTGCTGAGAGCTGCAGTTCCCAGGAATCTGACACCCTCCTCTGACCTCAGCAGGCACTAGGCATGCATGTGGTACACACACATATACCTGTAGGCAAAACATCCGTACACAATAAAATATAAAAATAAATAAAAAGCAGTATTGTGCATATATCAAAGGACTATGAAGGCTTTTTAATTAAAAACTTTTCAACATGTTGTTTACAAAGAACAAATGTTATTCCTCAGCTAAGTAGATGTGTTAAGTTAACCCATTTAAGAAAGGCTAGTCAAGACTTATAAAGTCTCTGCCCTTCACACAGTGATGGAAACACTGGTACCACAATCACATGACAATTGACATCAACTTCCAGACAGGACTGTGATGTGTGAGCAGATGCAAAATGAGCATTTTTGACTCCTGGTTGAACCTGAAAACATTAAGCCCAATGACATCAGCCAGGCAGAGGAAGACAGATACTCTCTGACTTCATTCAATCAGAGAATTTGTTATTTTTTTTTAATTTATTTATTTATTAAAGATTTCTGTCTCTTCCCCGCCACCGCCTCCCATTTCCCTCCCCCTCCCCCAATTAAGTCCCCCCCTCCTCAGCCCGAAGAGCAATCAGGGTACCCTGCCCTGTGGGAAGTCCAAGGAACCCCCACCTCCATCCAGGTCTAGTAAGTTGAGCATCCAAACTGCCTAGGCTCCCACAAAGCCAGTACGTGCAGTAGGATCAGAAACCCATTGCCATTGTTCTTGAGTTCTCAGTAGTCCTCATTGTCCGCTATGTTCAGCTAGTCCGGTTTTGTCCCAGGCTTTTTCAGACGCAGGCGAGCTGGCCTTGGTGAGTTCCCAATAGAACATCCCCATTGTCTCAGTGTGTGGGTGCACCCCTTGAAGCAGACCTGAGAGTGGTCTTCAGGTGCTGAGCAGAACTGCAATAGATAACCTATTCCTAATAATCTGTGTATTGCCATGTGCCCTGTGGCTTACTGGTGAGACTCTGGCACACTACTCCTCCACAACTACTGGCATCTCTTCCAACCCTACCCTTCTTCACCTGTATCTCTGCTTGGATTTTCTGCCTAGACATATTCTGCCCTGCCATAGGCCAGAGCAGCTTCTTTATTAACCAATGGTAATAAAACATATTCCCAGCATACAGAGGACACCCCACATCAACAGGTATACTAAGACAAGAGGAATGAATTCTGGGAATCTGTTTACAGCATAGTTACTACAGCTTATGATGATTATTGCAAATGATGGAAAATCACCAGAAGACTACATTTATTTTCTTCAGTGAAAAAAGGAAGCACATACGATGACAGATGTATTAGTCAACTTGACTTAATCCTATATGAAAACACCTCATTGTACCTCATGAATATATACATGTTTCCAGTGTCAGTTAAGAAAAGAAAATAAGGCTGTTGATGGCTCAAGTCTGAAGGCCTGAGTTCAAATCCTATGAACTTATTTGAAGGTGGAAAGAGAGAAGGAAGTTCACAAAGTTGTTCTCTGATTTCTACATGCAAATCATGGTATACTACCCTCCTCTCATTCCCCCCCACCACACTCACACACAGGCACACGCAATCAATCAAAAAATCAAAATAATAAAAAATAAAAGAAAAAGTGAGAAACCAATCCAAATTCTACTTTCAAGGCTGAGAGTAAGAGGGCTCTACTGATCCCTCTTGTTGTGCAGTCACAACAAGATGTAGGAGACTATTTCAAGGATTAAATCAGACAGTATGGTGTTTATGAGTAAAATTAGTTATAACACACACTAGACACAAAGAATATTAGCTATTTTTGTTCCTTTAATTTTCTAATGACATTGTCTTTAAAATAATATTGCAGTATGGATACTTTTTATGTATGGCTACATACTGCATAGATATTTAGACAGGAAGATGTCTACTCTGTAGGATCATAAGATAGCTAATATGGGATGTTTCATAACCTATGTCAAAATTTTACACTAATCCTCTGAACAGCTTATGAAGTGAATACTGTTACCGCAACACTCCACAGATTATCATTTTTTGTTAAATACATGCCCAGACAAGTGGAACCAGAAGCTGACAAGGCCTGCTCCAGAACCTGTTCTTAATAAATGCAATAATAAGCCACAAAAATGACACCAAGTACTGGTCTTCAGATATGTTTCATAAGGGTTAGCTCATGAGTACATGCTATTATGCAACATATGAGATTAATTTTTTGTTGTCCTATTTGAGACAAGGGTCTGAAGATGCCTTGAACTTAAAGTAACCCTAAAGCTACCTAAGTTTCCCAAATACTGGAATTACAAGCATGCACACTCATATCCTGTTCGATAAACTTAAATTTATTTCAAAAATCCTCTTGACTTTCGTAAAGCTATCATAAGAATTCAGTTAATAATTTTAATGAGAACTATAAAAATTCATATTCAAATCTCAATTCTTCTTGTCACAGATTTTTATTAAATTTTAGAGACTTTAATCCGGAAATGAAATGATAGGATCACAGAGCACAAATACAAAAAGAAATTTCTGCTTTAAATAAAACTCCTAGAACTAACAAAGTCATAATTCAAGTTCCACCCCCAAATATAAACACTATCATTTTTAAAAAGCTGTGCACTGACTTCTCGGGAAGATTAGGCATCTGTTGGGAGAGGCAGGCTGTCTTAGAAGTCAACCTCAGACTATCTACCTCCATGGGAGATAAATGGAGACTCTCCTGGAGATGGAAGCAAAATATTGTCATGAATCACTGCCCTCACAGCAGCGCTGAAGCTTTTAATTTTCAGCATTGCTGGTCTCCAGGTATGTGCAGTGATTAGCAGTCAACAGAAATTGAACTAACGCTACAGAGTCCTCTGTGTTAGTGCAGAAGCCTGCTTTAAATGACTGGGATCCTCCCTTATCTTCGTTTCCATTTGCCACACTTACGTTTCCAACTTTATTTTTCCCTTCAAAGAAAATACATGTGATAGTGTGAGCTCTTTCCTGGGGAGATGAGCAAATATCTATTCGTTCCAAGTTAGTGTATCAATGACGGAGACAGTGGAACAATTCCACCCAAGTAAAGCTTAATTAGAGTGACTTACAGGAGCACAGGTGAAAGGTTAGTCACAAAAGCATGGACAATGTTTGACAGATTCAACCGTAAGAAGAGGGTCTTCTTACACCTGCCCCTCTTCACAACAGAATGTTAACGAGATCAAGCTTGGCAAGATCTTATGTGGGTAGCCATACCTGCTGGGCATTCAAAGAAGGGCAATAGCCATATCATGCCCAGAGGACAATATCCCATAACCCACAACAGATGTGCTCTTCCAGATTTCATGAGGATTAGAAACACATCCCAGACTAGTTAAGAAGCTAGTCTGCCTTGGGGTTTATTTAATTACTTATTCTCCTGGAAAACCAGTCAGATGGCTCACAGCAACATGTGAGGACCACTGTTCAGAATATGCTCTCTTCCACACTCTCCCTATGGTTTAGACTCCATCATTCTAGATCTCCTCATGCCAATTACCCAGGCCTTTGTCTGCTATCAACAGCCTTTATCTGCTATCTATCAACAGCATCAAAAATTTTGAATGTTTGGATTTTCCATTCTTAAAAAGTCTTCCAAGAAAACTAAGTGTTTTGAATATAGAGAGCAAAAATATATTTATTTTGTCTAGCCCTGGTGCACATGTTCATTTGAGTGCACATTAGTGTTTATGCTTGTGGAGATTCTTGGAGAACCTCGGGAGCTGTTATTCAGGTATATCTGTCTCTCTTTTAGGATAATGTCTTTCCTTGGCCTGGTATAGGCCAGGAAAGTAGTAGGTCAGGCTGGCTAGCTAGAAACCCCCAGGGATCCCCCTACCTCATTTTCTCCAGAACTTACAGATTACAAGCATACCGCAACTCCTGGCTTTTAACATTTTTGTTTGTGACTCCTAGGGAAAGAACTTATGATTCTCGTGCTTACAAGACAAGCTCTTCACCTACTGACTCATTCCCCAGACTCTCATTTTTCATTTTGTCTGTATGCCTAGACTTTTAACTCTGCCCATCTTGACTTATAGGTAGTTAAGACCTTCTCCCTCTTATTTTGATAATAAATGCCACATATCCCGGAATGAGGAATGCCATAAGAAAGGGGAAAGTGGCCATTGTCATGTTAGTATACCCAGGCTACTAAAAGTTGTGTCTATTTGATAAAAAAAAAAGAAAGAAAACTCCATAAAAACCACAGAAGAAAGATCTTGGGGAACTTGTACACCGCTGGATCCAAGTTTCTTGGAGGACAGTGTGTCCACAGAAGATGCGGAGGTTTCAGGTCCCTTTCACCGTATGTCACCATAGACCTTCCTTTTTCCTGTGTCCTTAGTATTGTATATAATGAAGGTAAATGTATGTAATCCCTCCACGAGATTTGTGAACTATTTGAGAAAGTCATTTAACCTAATAAGCAGACTGTAGGAAACTGATTCATTCACCAGTAAACCAGAATCTCAGGTAAGATAGCCTGGAGCTTGTAACAGGCAGCTGAGGTTGTTAGGAGGTAAGTCTCAGAGAATCTGAAGGAACTAGATTAGAAGATACTCAGAAGTGTCAGTAAAGAACTGAATGACACCCCCCCCAATTGCATGTGCGCACACACACACACACACACACACACACTCACACAGCAGTGTGAGATGTGAGACTCTCCTGTACTGATTATTGTCTAGGAGGAGAGAAATAGCAAGATACTTTGTGTAATCCTGACTCCTTCAGCATCTGTTACCTGCCATCTGAACCTCACCCACCAAACATCTACTCCCAGCCCCAGCCTCCCATTATGAAGCTGCTGTCCTACGTCTGTGTGATGCTGTTTTGTAATCCTGGGTCCAGATCTGTAACTATGACTTCTTTGACGATTTGGATGTCTTCTCCCCCATTTCCCTCTAGGTTTAGTCAACTTCTATTTATTTTCCTAGTTTTCATATCCCAGGACTGGTCTTCATTGTTCCACACAAAGCAGCTCTGTCCCTAGCACTCCTTAGCTGGATGATTCCTGTTCAGGAACTGATGCTTTCACCATCTGCCTAGATTCTTAAATGAATATGTGTGCTAAAAAAAAAAAAAATACAGGTAACAGCAAGCAAAAGGCATACAATACACTACATACAATAGCAAAGAGTATTAAAAAACCGTGCTATTCAACACTAATTTTCATTCTCTTTTTTTCATTTGAGAATGCCAATTATATCATTTTATATGGATAAACATTCTCTCTAATATTAATTTCCCAAGGAAGTAATTTGGAGTTAATTGCATGGCAAATGAATTTTGGTGCTTCATACTTAAGAAACCTCAAGCCATTTTCTTTCTGGGATCAATAGATATTTGACATATAATAACTGCATTTTGTAATCTAATTAAAGGATTATTTGACACACTTATGGCTTTGGCACATGGAGTCAGGACTTTCTGACAGAGGCACTGAGGCCGAATGCTTGCTGTTTCAAAGCGAAGTACCTCCTGTGTAGCGTGAGCAGCATTTGTATCAGAAAGAAAGCTAAATCATTTCTAGATTGCCTGATGATATTCATATGATAGAGACTGTTCGCACCATGTGGAAAACCTGAAGAGTCAGTGATTCTGAGTAAATCTAAGATTGGAAGCCCTTCTTTGAAAAAGAAAAAAAAAGCAGAAAACTTTTCTTAAGATTATAGTTTGTCATTTTCTGATTTAAGTGGGTACTTGGTATGCTTATAACGAAAATTCATGTCCTATTTCTCATTTAGGCAAAATACATTTAATGAAATTGAGCTTTCTAACCCTGAATCATGATTATATTACTCGAGCCAAATTATTGTGCCAGTGTCTTTTATCTGCATGTTGTTTTATAATATGCAAAAAGTGTGCTGTAGAATATGCTGTTCCATTTTTACCAAGATTAAGATAATTTCAAGACTTATATCTATTAGAAAGGGGAAGAAAAGATAATATCTTGAATACAGGTATTCTTGCCACCACACAGCCTCCTTTCATTAATGATCTTTTTAATTTTATGTGCATATGCATGAGCCAGATTATGTATGAATATGTGCACGTGCCCAAAGAGGACAGAAGAAGGGGTTGGGTCTCCTGAAACTGGAATTCCATGAGTTGTAACTCAGTGGGTACAGGTAATTGCCCCCCATGCCTCACTACCTGAATTTGGTCCCTGAGGTCCACACAGTAGAATGAAAGAACAGATACCAGCAAGTTGTCCTTTGGTCTCTACACATGTGCCGTGGTACACACGCACACACGCGCACACACACACACACACACACATAAATAAATAAATATAATGTAATTTAAAAATCAAAGCTTATCCAGCCTTGGTGAAACTAACAGAACATGATAGCATTTAAGTAGCTTAAAGAACAAGGCAAAAGGGCCACATAGAAACTGTTAGTAAAAATATATAAATCTCAACTAGCGCAATGGCTGCTAGTTTTCACTACTGCTAAAACAATAAATCAACTAATTAGAGTGTAAGTTCAGTTTCAACACTCTGACGGAACTGAACTTGCCTGGCCACTTCAGCTGTAAGAGAAAGAGCAGGTTTGTTGTTGGTGAGCCAGATCAGTGAGGACAACATGGGAAAAGATTGAGGTAAATTCTACCTTAAGGTCTGGAGGGATTTGTTAGCCCTTACTAGAAATAAGCCAAACCCTAGAAGCTTTAGTATTGCATATAAACTGTCATCAGTCGAGGTGTCCACCTAAGGCCAGCTGATTTTAGAGAATTAAATTGCATGCATGCCACAAGATGCTGGCCAAACACCAGGGAGGAAACCAAAGCATGGTGCCAAATATCATATTTCATTTTTATTGAGCCATTTATTGTAAATGATAAAATAATAGCAAAGATTAAGACAGATATCTGTTTTTAGAACTAATGGGTTTACCTTTCTTACTTCTGTTTATTCTGACATCCTGAGCACCAAAGGAAAAGAGTGATGTATTTTCCATTGAGTTTCTTGATAGCAACTGTTAAGATGTTGTGGTTGTTTGAACATAATTAGACCCCATAAGCTCATAGGGAGTTGCACTATTAGGGCATGTGGCTTTGTTGGAGAAAGTGTGCCACTGTGGAGGCAGGCTTTAAGGTCTCCTATGCTCAAGATACTGTCCAATGTCTCAGACCACTTCCTGTTGACTGCAGGTGAAGATATATTAACTCTCAGTTTCTTTTCCAGCACCATGTCTGCCTGCATGACATCATATCTTCTCATGATAAGTGGGGGGCTAAACCTCTGAAAAAGGAAACTCCCCAATTAAATGTTTTCCTTCATAAGAGTTGCCATAGTCATGGTGCCTCTTCACAGCAATCCTAACTAAGACAAATGTACTTCATAATTTAATTTTAGTGATGTACTACCTCTCACCTCTGTTTGTTTAAATAAATCACAACATCATACAGAGTAATGGAAGACTGAGATCGTCTTCAAATCTTCATATACAATAACTACTTAAGAAACAGTTTTGAATTCCCAGTACTTTAGATAGAGCAATGCTTGTTGAAAATCTTTTGACTAGTATTCTCTTAGAGGTCACTCGTAACTTCATAATCATGGCATTAATATTAGGAAAAACTGCCTCACTTGGAAAGGGCTGCATCAGTCTCTGAGCTCCATGTATTATTTTTCTCACATACTCATATCTAAAATTCTTCTTTATCTCATGTTCTCCTCCTCCTTCTCTTTCTACACCATGAAATTGGCTTCACTTCACATCATCTGTTTACCTTTTACACTGTTCCTGGGAACCATTACTCCTGGTGATGTAATCACTTTATCCTGTGGAATCACTCCCAAATCAACGCATCTGTGCATTGTCACCACTCTCCGCTCCCATCATGATTTCATGCCTCCTCCTTCCTGACCTGCTGGAAATTGTCAATAGAGGGTCTACCTAGACTCCAGACAAAATGCAATTCCATTCCTTAGCCTGGAGTTCTTCTCCTCTGTTGCTTCATTCAGTCAATGATTTGTGATGCCTAGCCTGTGCTCTCATTCCTAGAATCACAAAGCCAAAGGTTTGTCCTGCAAGATTCAGCTGGTAAGTATTGTAGACTTTGGAGCTATATTGGATAACATGCAGGTATCAGTTTTTTTCTTTGTTATTTACAGTGTTCTATCTCATCCTCACACACTTCGATCTCCTCCTGTATTCCAAGTATTCCTATCATCAAACAAGTTTTATAATAGAAAAACAAAATTTCTCACACACATTAAATCAACTTTTTAACTCAAATTCTATCAGTATTCATAAACAAATAGTTGAAAATATTTTATGTTCAGAATTTCATTTTGGAATTATCTCTTTTATGGCTTCTTAAACAGCTTAATTGAAAAATAATAATCATAGAATAAATTATAAACATTTAAATTCAATAATCATTTTTACCACTGGTAAAAAATTTATGTGGAGATATAATTTGTATTTTATCTAAGCCAATCTTTCAAACATCCCAATTACCCAAACTCAGAAAACAATTCATTAGCAATTACTCCAACACCCTTCCCAGTAGCTCTATGCTTTCTGTCTCCAGGAACTTGAATATTCGGGACATGACATAGAAATGGAATCATATATCATGTAGCATTGGCTCCAGGAACATTTGATGGATTCTCAAAACTCAGCCTTACTGCAGCAGATATCAGAGCTTCGTTCGGTACTGAACAGAATTAACTTCACTGGTTCACCACGTCTCCTTTTGGAATTTAACAGCTGAGAGGCATTGGGTCATTTCTGTTCTCTGGCTCTTACGAACAGATCACCTGTGCAGGTCATGGACTGAATTTCTGGGACTGTGTCTTCATTTCTTGCCGACAATAACCTCGGAGTGGGGTTGCAGGTCTTATGGTAACTCAGATTTAGCATGCAGACATGAAGCTGCACCAGTCTGCAATCTCAACAGCAATGCATAAGAATCTGTTTTTCTCTATGCCCACATTTAGCTTTAGTGTTTGCAGGACCGTTGTCTGGGTACTGTCTCCTTATTCTTAGACTCTGTTGCCGTAGCCTTGCCGTTTACTTACTCTGTTCTTGAGGTTCCGTCTATACTGATTCATATCAGCTTTGTTTACCTATGCACGTTCTCACCAAACTCAGTCATTATTTCCAACTTAGGAGATAAGCTGAAAATAAATCCTAAAATCTCTAAAGCTTCAAAGCCTCCAAGGGTTATTCTAGGACCTGAAGCCCAACAGGGAAGTTTCCTGGTTGAGGAAGGGATAAGTCAAGTGTTTGCTCCACCAGCTTTGTCCCAAGCCTACGGTCTCTCGATGCTGTGCTCCCCGGGCCTGTGGACACAGTAACATCAAGTCATTTGAAACTGCCATTCCTACAGCCTTCACTGCATCACTTAAAGTCTCGACTTCTTATAGAGGATGTAATGTATTACCCAGAATCCTTAGCGCTTGTAAAAGCAGTTTTGTGCAATGAGTAGTTATTTCTTAAAGGGTGCCATAGTTAGCTTTGACTGTGAATGGAGTCTCAGTTTAAAGATTGCCTGATCTACTCTGGTCATTGTTTATGGGGAATTAATTGATTGCTAATTGATTAAGAAGGTTCCAGACTTCAGTGGGCTACACCAGTTCCTTGGTCAGGTGGTCACGAGCTGTGTAAGAAATTTAGCTAAGCATGACACTAAAGGAACCATCAAACATCATTCCTTCGTGGTTTCTGCTGTACTTCCTTTGCTGTGACTGAGTTTCCTACCCCGATGTATGCTATGTGGAATAACACGAGGGCCTACCTCCAGATTCCTGCCTTGAGTTTCTGTCCTGACTTCCTTCAGTGACAGACAATGGCCTCCAAGTATAAGTGAGAGGTGCTAGTGACATCAACTAGGGAGTCACCTTGGAAGATGGAACCTCAGTGAGGAATTGCTTCCACCAGCTTAGCATGTAGGCAAGTCTGAAGGGCATTTTCTTGATTAGTGACCGATGTGAGAGGGCCCAGCCTACTGTGGGCAATGCCACTCCTGGGCAGCTTGCCCTGGGTTATGTGAGAAAGTAGGCTGAGGAAGCAAGCCCATAAGCAATGTTCCTCCATCATCTATGATTCTGTTTATACCTACAGATTTCTTATTGAGCTTTCACCCTGTCTTTCCTCAGGAAATAAAGACAGTATCAACTATTTCCTTCCCAAATTGCTTTTGGTTAGTCTTTTAACGCAACAACAGAAATAAAGCTATCATGCAGTGTTTAGTGCTTAATACTGTCGTCTTGACAAAATCACCAAAGTCAAACGTCGGGGCATGCCTATGTGTTGTAGGAGGAGGCCGCTAGTTAGTTCCTGGACACTTAGCCCAGAAATAATCATGTGGAAACTATATTATTTAAAACACTGACCAATTACTTAAGCATATTGTTGGCTAGCTCTTACAACTAGAATTAACCAATCTCCATTATTTTATATTTTACCACAAGGCTCGTGGCCACCAGCAACATTTCAGCGTCTGTCTCCAGCAGGGCTACATGGCTTCTCTCTGACTCTGCCCTCCTATCTACTCTGCTATAGGCCTAGCCAGTTGCTTTATTAAGCAATGGTATTCACAGCATACAGAGCAGACTCCCACATCACATATGAAAGATTATCCCAATTAATCCAGTTGCCAGTTACGAATGAGAATTATCTTGATTAGGTCAATTGAAGTGGGAGGAGTCCCCACCCCTAGCTATGGGTGGTACCATTGTAAGGAATGCAGCCTTGTATTAGCAACAAAAGGAAGAAAGAAAACCGAATGTGAGTTTTTGTATCCCCTGTCCCAGATGCAGCATGACCAGCTGTTTCCCACCCCTGAGGCATGCCTTCCTTACCATGGACTGTATCCTCTAAAACTGTAAGTCAAGACAAATCCCTCCTCCCTTAAGATGTTTTCATTGTTTAGTCACAGGGAAAAAAAGGAAGGAACATTAATGAAAGGCACTGTAACATTGTATTCTGCCAACCTGCTGATGTCTATGCCAAGTCTCTAAAAATTTATACAAATTATTTTATGAGTCTCCATACTTTCAGTGATGAGCCCAAATCTTGTGTACCCAGGGTTTAGAGTCCTTGGATTCTTGTGTCTGTCTACCTCTCTTGGGTCATCAGGCTTGGGGTTTTTTGTTTTTTCTTTTTTGTTATGGTTTTTTGGGGGGAGATGGTTGGGGGTTTTTTTGCTTGTTTTTGTTTAGTTTGGTTTGGTTTGGTTTGGTTTTTCAGGACAGGGTTTTCCTATATTTCTCTAGGACAAGTTTCTAGCTGTCCTAGAACTTGCTCTGTAGAACAGGTTGGCCGCGAACTCACAGAGCCTGCCTCTGCCTCTCAAGTGCTGGGATAAAAGCGTGTGCTACCGCTGCTCAGCTCATCAGCCACGGTTTACATTTCTATTACTTTAATTCAGATCACACAGACATGCTTTCTTCGCTTTGGATGAATGGAATCTTTATGTTCTTTGGCCACGACTGCTCATCAGGTTCATGTTCACCTATCAGTTTTCATCTTTATTCTTTCAGAGAAGTCAAGATACCCATCATTATTTTATTTTTAGTCTGTAGCTCAAGCTGATATCTACCCTGAAATAGTTTAGCTCCTTTATTTCTGACTTTGACATACAGACATTTTGGACATTTTCTTTCAAAATGCCTTCTTGTTTAGAATAAAGATTCCCACAAAAGAGTTTTGATCATATATATACCTTGATATCTCTAAGGTCCCTCTGGTAATCAAGCGGAAAAAATACCTAGAATATAAGTTTCTTTCTATCCTTAAAGCAGTTAGCCCCTTGCAGGGCTAAACAGCACATCACTTTCCTTGAAGGATATTGAAGACATACCTCATTTTCAGAGTTGCGTGCACCAGACAAGAATAGATGAATCGAGGCTTTAAAAATTAGATACTTTCTTTTCATTTCTGAGTGTAATCTCAGAGACAGAAGATGGAATCCCACAAGAAATAATTTCAAGTTAATGAAAAAAAAGGCAAAATTCCAGAAGAATGCCGTGGTTTTCTGACTTTCAACTTCACACTGTAAGCTGTTTCTACATTCTTAAATAATCAGTTGTTCCTGGCTCACTGAAGACAGTATACACACATGCACAGGAAGTGTGAAAGCACTGCCTCTGTCTGGCCAAACCAGCCTCTTGGATAATAACCACTAAATCCCACTTTTAGGAGTTTCTTAAACCAATCTAACTAAAGAAATAATACTTAAGATTCTGAAATTTTCTTCTATAATGCTTAAATTCCATCATCCCAAGTCCAGACCTGAGGATCAACAGGTGATTTATCTCCATTTGCTATTCTCAAAGAGAATAGCTAGTACTAATTACAAACTCCTCCGTTAGACCATCCCATATGGAGACATCCCTACAAATACACATGGTATACCAGTACCTCAACTATTGATATAAATAACGTAACTCAGAACTTTCCTCCTTAACTGTCACGTTCCTACCTATATCTGTGTGCAGGAAAGAAGTCAGAATCAACTGAAAAAGTGCCTGATGCCTAAGACCTTAAATTTCTCAAGTTATTATGATAGATCCATGGCCTGTGTGTTTTACATATTACATACAAAATATTTCTAAAGAAAGCCTAGGTGGGTATAGCATTTTTTATTTATCTCCAAAAGTTTAAATACGCTTTAAGATATGTGTGATGAAAATTGGTCCTAGCTTCTCCTACTGATTTGCATTAAAGAAAAAGCTTTTTCCACGTGGAAGAAGCTGTTTTGCCCCATGCTCAAATAAATGCAGCCAAGTTCTACAAAGCAGAGCCCTGAATCATGGTGTTGGTGGTTCCGTTTGCTTGTTTCCCTTAGTGTTTCATCTGTGGGTAGGATAATTACAGTGGAGTCCCAGCAGCATATGGCAGTGGGCTGGGGAGAAGAAAACCAAATGAGGACAAAAACACAAATACAAAAATAAACATAAGTCAAGTCTGTGCTGCTGGGTAGCTTTCTTTCATCTTTCTGTGAGGTTAATTAACTGCACAATATGTCGTTGCCACTCTGATGCATCTGCAGTGTCCCAGAAGGCACCTCCTTCACTATCTAAATTACAGTGATGCCTGGTGGAAGCAGGATTTTCAGTTTAACTAATGTTAAGTAAATTCTCCTAGGCATCAAGTGGACGTTAACTGTTACCTTGGTTGTGAATAGAAGCCCCCTTGTGGGATCTCATGGAGCCCAAGAGCTTGTACGGACAGACCCCCCCCCCCAATACACTGTGCACTCTTATCATGGAAGGCCCTACTCCATCTCCCATTTAAACAATCTAATACCCTCATGAGCCCCATTAGGTTTGATTCCAAGGTTTTGGCAAAGATAGTTATAAATGTGCTTTTGAAATTATTTGCCATCTGTTATTACAACCAACAGAAAAAAAAAGTAAACCCCAAATTGTCTTCAAATTATGATAACATTATTTTTATGAATATTTATTTACCATTATTTGCTGCATGTCAATGTTTTGGCTGCATCTATGTCTGTGTACCACTTGCAGTTCTGGCATCCGCAGAGACCAGAGGAAGGTGCTGGATCTCTTGGACCTGGAGTTCCAGATAGCTGTGAGTCATAGTGGGTGGTGGGAATTGAACCTGATCCTCTGCAGGAGTAGAAAGTGCTCTTTACTGCTAAACCAGCACTCCAGTCCCAAAACATTCTCTTTTATGGATACCAAATTAAACATCATTTACTTTGTTTCTTTGGAGTCTGTCTTTCTGCTAGGAACTTAATGTTTCTTTAAAATCCCAGATATTTTTATGTCATGTCTTGAGTCCTAGACTTAGCCCTTAGTTTCTGCTGGATAAATGGAAGGCTGGTGTCCCAACTCTAGACTCCAGTGAGAAACTGAGTCCCCAAAGGGAGAGTGGCCAGATAATTTATCACCAGAGAACTCCGAGTCTAACTCCTGCTATGACCAGCCATGAGAGTCAGGGCAGAGCAACCCATTGACAGCTGCTCTCTCGTCCCCAACACCTCGAATCAGAACATACCTGGAGCCTTCCCCTTTCCCATTAAAAAGCTTATCACTTCTGTAACTGCCCATGAGCCAACTGCCAGTGACAAGTGGCTGAGCCCTTGCTATGGAGAAAATAGCCTCTGCTCACTCTGACACGGCAGTCTGAAAACAAGGAAGGGGCTGGCGATGGAATGTCAGGTCTGCTGGTATCTCTCAGTCTCACTTGCTTTGGGAAGGCCTTGAAGATATTGCACAATTAGTGTCCAAGGGAGTCGGGGATCTGCTGTAGAGACTCAGTAATCTTTTAGTTCTATCCTATAGGTGTTACAGCCTATAATAATTGGGAAAATGATAACGTGTCATCAAATAAGTTTCTTTTAGTAAAAACCGTAAGAAACAGATCAATCTGTAATTGGGTTTATACATAAGGCCGGATAATCCCACCCTGAAGGTAAAAACCCCTTGAGATTATTGAAATCCAATCAGATTATCATTACCAAGAGAAATAACTGTTAGTCATCTAAAATTACTCATCTTTTGACTATGAAAATTCCATAAGATTACAATAATTTCCATTATGTGAGACATATCACTAAATATTAGCTATTAATTAAATGAAACTGTGGACCATGGGGCCACTCATTTCCTTCCCTTTGCTCCTACCTCATGCCATCTTGCTTCCCGCATTTCTGGACTAACTCCACCAGCATAATGAAGGAGGTGGAAATTTGATAATCATCCTTTCTTGTCTTAGTTGGAAAGACAAAACAGTGGGGAGCAAAGCAGAGACCTCAACGTCAAGCACCTGAGACCAATCAAACCCTAGGCTTCTATTTGATCGCAGGTTTCCCCACTCTGTAAGCAGTGGCCCAGAATGACAGCAGTGGTGGCTCATTATTGCAGCCTTCCTTGTTCTTTAATGTGAAAGTCTTTAAAATGTCCTGCTTCATGGAAAAGCTGCTGGATCCAATGGGCCTGTAGGCTGAAGATGGATGCCCCAGTGGTACGAAAGAACTCTGGGTGACTGTCCAGGCAGTGAGATGTCTCTGCCAGTTCTAAAGTTTTGGAAGTTGCTTACAATGTACTTCCTGTTTACTTAGGTAATATATCCTTCTGGAGTCTTTGATGGATTTGAAGAATTTATAGTTACAGTTTTCCTTAGTTATGATAAAAAATAGATATAAATGCTGTTACTGTAATTTTTGCATGATACCTGTTTTGTTATATGTAATTTTTCTATATTAATGTTAAAACCTTCTTTTTTATTTAAACAGAAAAGGGGAGGTGATGTGGGGGTCCCCTCTGTGTGCTGTGATTACTATAAAGGAATAAAAAAAAAACTGCATGGCCTGTTGACAGGGCAGAACTTGTAGGCAGGGAAGACAGAACTGAATGCTGGTAGAAGGAAGGAGGAGAGAAAGAAGAATGCCATGGAGCTTCCAGAGACAGACACTGGAAATTTCACCTGGTAAGCCACTGCCACGTGGCAATACACAGACTAATAGAAATGGGTTAAATTAATATAAGAGTTAGCCAATAAGAAGCTAGAGCTAATGGGTCAAGCAGTAATTTAATGAATACAGTTTCTGTGTGGTTATTTTGGGGTTAAGCTAGCTGGATGGCCGGGAACTGGGCAGCAGGATAAACAAGTGAGCCTTTCTCCTACAGTTCTTGCTTGATAGCTAATGTACTGAGTCCAGAAAAAGAGGAAAACAAATTCATGACTGCATGTGAGCCTGCAAAGGTGTTTTGAAGAAAGCTTTAACCAATTCTATTGTCTCTATATGCCCTTTACTATGTGTAATTACATCACATGCAATATATATATGCATTTATGTATGCTGATACATAACAAGTTCTGTACAAATATTTATAATGATGATATGATATGACATAAAAAATACAACTGAAATTTTCAGAGGTGTAAATTGGAAATGCTCACATCCTGAAAACAAATTCCTTTCAAACATGATTTCAAATGTGGATAGATTGATATCCATTTCTTCAGATTATAAAAGATTTGGAATCATATTCTAATTGAAGCATAATGCCATGTGTTTTAAATGACTAAGAGAAAACCACCCACTATTGATCAGATGACTGACCCTTGTGTCTTAACCCAGAATTAAGAATGAGGTCAATGAGGGACTGGAGGACTGATGTGGGATTCCCCTCTGTATACTATAACTATGTTTTATTACCATTGGTTAGTAGAGAAGCTGCTTCAGCCAAAGGCTTAGAAGAGTAAAGCCAGGAAGGAAATCCGAACAGAGATATATAGAGTAGGCGGAGTCAAGGAGATGCAATGTACCAGCTGAAGGAGACAGATTCCAGACCCTTACCAGTAAGCCACAGTCTCGTGCCAATACACAGATTAATAGAAATGTGTAAATTTAAGATGTAAGAGTCAGTTAATAAGAAGCCTGAGCTAATAGGCTAAGGGGTGTTTTAATTAATATAGTTTCTGGGCAGCAAGTAATGAGCAGTCTCTTTTTACAGAGAACTGGCTCAGTGGCTAAGAGCACTGATTGCTCTTTCGGAGAACCTGGGTTTAATATCTAACACCTACATGGTGGCTCACAGTCATCCATAACCCCAGTTTTGGTGGATCTGTTGCTGCCTTACCACTTCCATGGGCACCAGGCATACATGCAGTACTCAGACTTATATGAAGTCAAAACATCCATAAAAATAAATTAAATAATGATAATTTTAAATTTTTTAAAAGGGACAGTTGTTCGATAGGTGTATACAATGAAAAATGAGGGTTGAAATTTCTTTAAACAGTTTTCATATTTGACCCATATGTAGCTCTTGCAGATATTTATGAGCTACGGGATGAGATATTTCAAAGGGGGTCAGTAAAATCCAACAACCAGGGAGCCTGCATGGGACTGACCTACGCCCTCTGCATACATGTGACAGTTTTAGAGCTTGATCCTCTTGTGGGACTCCTACCACTTAGAGCAGGGCTTGTCTCTGACTCTTTTGCTGGCATTTTGGACCCTATTCCTCCTATTATTAATACAAGGGGAGGTGTTTAGTCTTACTAAACTTGACATGCATGTTTTGTTGATATTTGTTGGAGGACTATTCTTTTCTGAGTAGAAATGAAGAAGGAGAGAATAGAGGGGTGCAGAGGGGAGGTGGGGGAGGGACTTGGAGGAGAGGAGGTAAAGGAAACAACATTAGGAGTGTAAAATAAATAAATTTAAAAATGTTTAAATATAACAGTCAAGTCAAACCATTAGCATTCCCAAGTGTCTCCCTACTCATGATTCATAAATTCATCAACTTATTAAATATCCACAGATGAGAAAGAACATACAGAATTTGTTTTTCTGCCACTGACTTCTTCCAGTTAGTAAATGGGAACTAGTTCCTTCCATTTTGCTACAAACAACAGAATATCACTCTTTCATAGTCGTGTTGTAATCTATATAGTACATATGCCATGTTTCCTTACCTATGTAATGGCTGGTTGGCTTGCAGGTGAATTCTATGCCTTTGCTGCTGCAAATAGTGCTCAACACATAGGGGTGAACATGGAATGCTGGCTGAATTTTAGCCGTATACTTACCCATATGTGGGATAGCTGGATCATAGAGTAGACATAGTTTTAGGAGTTATTTTAGCCTACATATTGTTCTCCGTAGTACTTTATTAATCTGCACTCCCATGACAATTTATAAAAGTTCTCTATTTGCTAAATTGTCAACAGTACTATTTTTTGTTCTGATAACAGCCATTCTCAGTAGATTGAAGTGATGACACATTGTGGTTTGAGTCAAAGCTTCTAATCCAATTATATCAGGGTTGTTAATTCACAAACTAAGGTTTATATCATGTGAACACATAAGATATAGTTTTCTCATATGAGAATAATTTTTCAAATGTGATGTATTCCTTAGTAACTATAAAAGGCTAGAGCATCTTCATTAGCACACCAAGGACAGAGCCTCAGCTTTTAGCAAAAAGACAAACAATTTTCTTTAGAACTGAAATCTTTCAATAAACATTCTTCATCCTATTGGTGGTAGGAGCTTGCATTTCTGTTTTGTTTTGTTTTTCAAGACAGAGTTTCTCTATAAGAGTTCTGCCTGTCCTGAAACTCGCTTTGAGACAAGGCAGGCCTCAAACACCTGTCGGATTTTCTTGGATCACAAGCCCACAAATAACAATGTGTAAATTCATTATTATTTATCAAAGTTTGGCCATTATCTTAGGGTCGTATCCAAATAGCTCTTATAACCTAAATTAACCCACTTATATTAATCTTCATTCTGTTACCTGACATTACCTCTTTTTCATCTTGCACCTCCTGTTTCCTCTCTGTGTCTGCTGGAGATTCCTTCTTTCTTCTTCCCAGAGTTCTATCCCTGCCTGGAAGTCCCACCTATACCTCCTGTCTATCTGTTGGCCTTTCAGCTTTTGGTTACATCAATCATAGTAATAAATCTTAACACAGTATACAACTATCCCACAACAGAGATCCACCTGCCTCTGCCTCCCTCATGCTGGGATTAAAAGCATGTGTCACCACTGTCCAGCTGTGTTTAATTTTTTTTTCTCAACTTGTAGAAGAATTCAAACTTCAAGCCTGAGAGTTTCTGATGTGGCCTTATGTTGTAGAATATTGTTTCAAGGCGTGTTATATTTGTTTATGCTTTGGAGAATTTGTTTAACCATTTAAAGATGTGTTGCTTTTGTTTATGCTGCATTTGTTTAACTCTGTGATTGTCTGTCTAAAATTCCTGAAGGTCTAATAAAGAGCTAAATAACCAATAGTGAGACAGAAAAAAAAATAGGCAGAACTGGTAGGCAGAGAGTATAAACAGGGAGAAAAATGTGGGAAGAGGGAAATGGGAGAACAAAAAGAGGAGGATGCTAGGGGCCAGCCTCCTAGACACCCAGCCAGCCACGAAGTAAGAGAAAGAAAACCAAAAAGCCCAGAGGCAAAGCTTGGTCGGGATAATTTAAGTTAAGGAAAGATGGCAAGAAACAATCCAAGCTATGGCTGGGCATTCATAATTTAGACTAAGACCCTTCCCACGTCACATTTTTGGGAAGTGGGTGACAGGCCCCCAAAAGTGTAAAGAGCAAAAGAAAAAAGTTTTTTTTTAAAAAAAAAAAAAAACAATAACCTTCTTAAGAAGGGCCTATGAGGAGGAACTGCTTCAAGCTAAAATCACCCCAATGATTAATCTTTTGGGAGAGCAGGTGTTTGGTTCAGCAGGGTCCTAATGCCAGGAGCGCATTTGCATTCAAATTAAACTGAACATAATTAGAAGTTACTTCCTCCACGTGGGGGTGCCTTTGTGTAAGAAAATAATCTTGGATCCCACTTAAGCAAACTGTGAGTTCAATTGTATATGTTAAACACCCATTATTGTCATGCTAATGAAGATACTAATATTAATTAGCTCAATATTTTCCCTCTGGAATACTGCTATGTACCTTTCCATGAACTTTTCCCACGATTTACTATGTATTCTATCATAAAAATCAAAATCCTAGACACGTAAAATAGCGACCGTAAATACAGTTCTCCTCATGTTGGCCAAAGCCATTCAAAACTTTCTGAAGAGAATATGTGTGAGCTTCCTCTCCACTGTCTTCCTCCAGCACACTGCTGGAACTCTCAATGGTCCTCAGTGTAGCATCTGACTGTAATCTTCCACCCTTGAGCCAACTAACCCCTCTCCACATTGACACTGAGACTTCTGAAAAAACATGCTCCCTCCCTGCTCTGTCATCAGTTTTCTCTCACTGTAACAAAATATCCAAGACACAAGATGCTTACAAAGAGATAAGTTTTATTTATTCAAATGTTCAAGTCCGAGGCTGTTTGATTCCATTGTTTGGGACGTGGCAGCAGATCAGGACAGGAACTTGTGGCAGAGTAAAACCTCTCACCTTGCGGCCAGGAAGCAAAGGAAGCACCCGTGGTCCCACAGTCCCCCTCAATGACATGACCCAATGTCCTAAACCTCTCACAAGGTTGCCTCTCTTAAAGGTTCCACGGTATCTGTTAACATAGCACCCTGAGGACCACTTAGTACAGGAGTCTGGGAGACATTTGAGCTGCAAGCTGTGTCAAACTACATTGCCCATACTGACTGCTGCTTCTCCTACATGGCTGTCTTTTATAGTTGGGTCTTCATAACTCTCATAAATTTAGTGGCTTCCTTGGATCTTTCCCAGCTGGAATCTCTCTCCAACCTTTACTGTATAATCTCACTGCAATATCTGAGTCATTTTGTTATGGTTCCTTCTACTCTTCTGTCTTCCGGGATACTCAGTTATCTGCATGCCCCACCATAGGATTATCATATTATTTTTTTTATTGGTTTAAGGATTATCATTTTAAAAGGGAGATGAGTCATCCGTGAATAACAAGTGTCTCATTCCATGAGGACTGGAATGTGGTATGACATACACTGATCTAAACCTTTGTCCTATTGATAGCATCTTCTTAACATGCTCTCCTGCCTCATGTGGTTTGTTTGCCAGGCCTTCCACGCTGCTTCTCCCTTCAGCCGTCCATTTACACATCCATCTAGGCATTCTACCTGTCAGCATTTCTTCGAGATAAAGTTATTCTTCTGTTTGCCTTATTGTTCTTTCCATATTTTAATTTCTTTTCCAGATTCCTATGTTTAGCTTCCTAAACAAAATCTCTTCTGTGAGGCTAATTTTGATCATGAATTCGATTGTAGTAAGTGATGCCTAAAGCATTATCTAGATGTGTAGATGTGTCTGTGAAGATGTTTCCAGAAAGGATCAACTAAGGAAGGAAGATCAACCCTGAAGTTGTTGGCACTATCCCACAGGCTGCTCTGGGCCTGGATAAAAGGAGAGAGTCAGTTGAGCATCAATACTCCTTTTTTTCCTCTGTGTTGATGCAGCCACGTGAGATCAAGCACACACTGCGAAAGCCATGGCTTTGTCATTAACTTGGCCTTGCCTTCCTGGCCTTGATGGACTGTGTCCTTTTAAACCAGGAGCCAAAACACATCCGCCTTACTGTAAGATTCTTCTGTCATCTACTTTGTCACAGCAACGAGAAATGTGACTGATACCCCTTCCTTTCCATCACGTGTGCGGAAGGCAGAATAATACCTCCCTTAAGACACTCATGGCCTAGTTTCTGTCATCTGTGGATATGTTGCCTTACACAGCTAAAAGAGTTTTCAGACACGATTAAAGTTGAGGCCCTTGGGGTGAGGTGATGATCCTGGATTTTCTGGGGAGGTTGACTGTAACCATGTGAGTCTTTAAAACAGAAGCATTTCCTGACTGTCATGAGAGAGAGATGTGACTGCACCCAAAGACTCAGAGAAAGCCAACTTCGCGGTATGAAGACAGAAGCAGGAGCCCTGAATTAAAGAGAGCAGCAAGTGAATCAAGGTATTAACATGACTGTCATAGGTGTTGCTGTATGGTAAGACAGAGCATACCAGGAGTGCAGGTCTCATATCTTAAATAGTGAAGCAGTTAGATAGACCTGTCTTAAATGTTAGCAGGATAGCGAGAGTAGCACTGCACTACTGAAAGTGTAGACACCTAGTTCTCCCTAAGGACACCTTGGAGGGTACAAGGCCTCCCAACCCCACAGCTAGAGAAAACAATGAAAACTGACCAGGTTCTAGGTTCTATTGTGGGCAGGAAGTAGGAGCATGCAGAGAGATCTCCTTACAGATTAGGAACTGATATCATTTTATCTTTTCACCAGAATCAAAGACGAAGTAAGCAAGACTTTTGTTTTCTTTCAAGCCACTTACTGGTACAAAGAAAAGTTAATAACAAACAACAAACAAGCAGAAAAACAAGCAGAGGGAGCTCAGAATGATCAATATTCAGCACTAAAGGAAACAGAATAGGATTATGACTTGTGGGCTAAGCATGTAGCCTAGTGGTCTACCATGCATGAGATTCGTGTTGAGGCCCTTGCTATGGAATAGGAAAAAAAAAAGAGGGAAGCAATTGTTTAATACAAAGGA
The DNA here is from genome assembly GCF_018167655.1 of Microtus oregoni. NCBI lineage: Eukaryota > Metazoa > Chordata > Mammalia > Rodentia > Cricetidae > Microtus > Microtus oregoni. The sequence continues at coordinate 4,657,642 of NW_024544542.1, read as the reverse complement.
ATTTGGAGGATATGAGGGATGTTTTCTGTGTGGGGCTGAGAATACACTTGCCAGGATTACTATGGAGACTACATGTCTGAACCACTGCATATATCACATCTGGGTTCATGCTACCCACTCAAGTTCCAAGAGCACAGAGGACCACATATGACTGCCTATTAAAGATTTCTATATCTTAGTATTAGATTTGGGGAACTTAAAGACTTAAGACACATTTTGAACTGTATACATGGGAGTGCAGATGCACATTTGTGCATTCATATGAGATCCAGAAGTCAACCACAGATGTTATAATATGTTAGCATTCACTATGTTCTTTTTAGATTAGGTATCATTAGTCTAGCACTAACCAAGTACATTAGGCTGCCTGGTCAGTGAGCTCCAAGAATCAAACCATGGCTGCCTCCCCATCCTGGGATCATAAACTCAGATCAACTTGCCCATTCTTCTTATACGGTCTCTTGAAATCTAAACTCAGGTCCTCGTGCTTGCGCAGTTAGCACTTGACCAACTGAACCGTCTTCCCAGAATGCTTGCTTTATCTTAACGTACTGCAAGGTGGTAAGGCTGTATGGAGATCACAGCCACCACTTAACTGCCAAAAATCAAACACAACCAGTATCTACAGAAGGAAAAATAATATTCATGAGCCACCAATCTTGTGTAGAGACTTGCACAGCAAACCCGTCTCTAAGAGAGCCTAATATCATAACTACAGGTTAGCATTCTTCAAGATTTTGTGAGGCTTCTAACTTGGAAATATTCCATGAGTCCCACACAGAAAAGCTTAACACAGCACACAGTCATGCAGTTCTGGATGCTGAAGCTGAGGCAGGGCCACATGCAGGGATGACCCTGCCTTGCCTCTTCCTAGCCTCTGGTACTTGCTGGCAATCTTTGGCACCCCTTGGCTTGAGACACATTACCAGCACTCCAGTCTGCCTTGCTTGTCATATGAAGTTGTCTTTATGGGTAGCTGCCTATTTAAAGCCGTTTTTGTATAAGAAGACCAGCCATGTTGGGTCAGGAGTACACCACTTGTCCAACAGGATCTCACCTTAAATGCTTATACTTCCAGTGACCTTAAGTCCCAAATAAAGGCACAGTGTAACACACTGGGAAGTAGAGAGTCAACATAAATAGGGGGTCACAATTCAAATCACAATAGAGTCTATTTGTAAACTTAAACATTTGAGATATCAAAAGATGGGGCTTTTAATTTCTTATGTTTATTTTAAATCTCTTATAGAATTGATACTGAAATCTCAGCCCTTGCTCTCCATGAATTTTCAGACTATTGATGAGGCAAGCAGAGAAGCAAGTGAGCACTACACAGTCACAGTCGTGATGGAAGTACATGCCTCATCCCTAGGAAAGATGAACTTTCTGAAATAAAATAATTACAAAAATATTAGACTACTAGTCTAATGAAAGTTCAAGCAAACAAATTCTAAAATACTAAAAGCTCAAATTAAAGATTTTCATTTCTCCTGAAAATAATATTTACATCCTTTTTCTCAGAAAAAATACAGGTAATAGCAGGGCCAGATGACTCTGCATTTTAGGAAACAGTGTAAGATGCAGAAATTCAGCATCCATTCACCAGCGTACATCCACAGCGTCCATCACCAGCGTCCACCCACCAGCATCCATTCACCAGCGTACATCCACAGCGTCCATCACCAGTGTCCACCCACCAGCATCCATCCACCAGCGTCCATCCACAGCGTCCATCACCAGCGTCCACCCACCAGCATCCATTCACCAGCCTCCTTCTACCAGCTCCCACAGAAGGGATCAGGCTGTCGGCCTCAAAAAGGAAACTCTGACAATAGTACTTACATGTTCACTGACAGATCACACCATGTTCCTGACCCACCATGAAAGCATCTGTTCTCTGAAATACAGTTTTGTGGGTTTAATGCTTCTTAGCCCTTTATCACACAACATCACAAAATAAAGATGGTAGTTTCATTTCCTATTACGCAAAAGTGAAAATAACAATAGCAAAATGTGAAATTTGCTCCTCAGGACCGCAGATGGCTTGATCCTAAACCACACTCAGGAAGCCTCTGGTAATAGATTCGGTCACATGTATACAGATTTATCCTGAGTTACAGAATTTTTACAGCTCGCCCCCAGCCACTCACCTGGCAGACCTGCCTCTTGCCCTTCTCACTCCCTGCCCCTCAGCTCTGAAGCTCCTCTCTCCTCCTGTCTCTTTCCCCTGCTACTCTCTGTAGTCAGTCTACCCCTCAGTCTCAAAGCCCAAGACTCCATCAGTTCTTCCCTGCAGTTCCCCTGTGTGCACTCTGGACATGTTTCCTTCATTGTTTCACACTGCACTTGCTGAGAAAACACCCTTTCTCCCTCTCATTGAACCTAACCAGGAAAGCCAGGAATGGAAGGGAAAATACTGTTCCCCAGTTACAGGGAGAGTGGGGGGGAAAGCAGAACCTTTCCATAAGCATCTGTGAAGAATGTTAGCATAATTCTAATCTTGGGTAGAGAACATAAAGGAATCCCAATTATGTGTGTTTTTCCCCATAATGTGTCATATCATAAAGGGGGAGGAGGGAGACGAGGAAAGGGGGAAGTGACAAAAGTAGGGGAGGCAACAAAGCTGAGGCATAGCCCCTCACAGGTAACACTGCCATGCTCGCGCTGCTGTGTGGGTGGTACCATGTAGGACAGGAATATAGTCTAGAAAATTGAAATCAGGGGAGTTAAGACAGTTAAACAACCTTTGTGATTTTAGACACTCAACTCACAGAGACGTTAATGTGTGCCTTTCTAAGGCTGTATTATGCTGGATTTATGATTTATGGTTTGGTAATAAAAACAAAACTCCCTCCAATTCATAACTTTTATCAGCCTCATAAATACTTTCTAATACCTTAAAGGTCTCCAAAATTTTTTTATTAATTTTTAATGCCTCAAAAAGAATAGGTGTTATTTCAAACTTCTCTGGTTTTAGACAGGATCTTATTATATCCTGGCTAGCATGGAACTCATAAAGATCTGCCTGTTTCTTCTTACCAAGTGCTGTAATTACAGTCACCACCGGACCCCTAAAACCATCCTTGTCTTATATTAAATATGTATTTCTGAATGACTGTGCTGTGATAATAAATACGTAGTTTTTATGGAGCGAGAATTCTGAATTATGGTTGTTTATTTTTTTAAGTGGGATGGTAGAATTCTCACAAGACTTGAAATGTGTCCTTGACTGGTGATTGTAAACCAATGGAGATACACTAGATGGACTGTGTTTTCCTGAAGGAATCTGTGTCTACAGAAGGCTCTCACAGCGAGGATCCACATTCCTCCTGGAGAACGCACACACACATTCTCAGTGGTATGGCCATGTTTACTCAAGCACTGATTGCTGAAAAGAATGCAGACTGAATCGTATCTTTCTATAAATGTGATGCATTTCTTCCTTGCCTGGAGTTAGCAGCAGTCACCCAAGATTCATTCTAAAAAATCATACTTTACTATTTCTATATGAATGTGGTAGGCAATGGGATAACTAGACTGCCAACCACCAAGCATGCTACACCTTGTTCCTCAGACTTAAACTGTGACCTTTCATGGTGCCTTAGTTACTGTTCTATTGATAGGAAGGGACACTATATCAAGGCAATTTATAGAAGAAAGTGTTTAATTGGGGCATACTGTCGTTTCAGAAGGTTACTCCATTGTTGCCATGGTTGGGAGCATGGTGCACATAGACAGGCAAGGTACTGGAGAAGGAGCTGAGAGCTTAACATCCTGATTTGTTACAGACAGGGAGAGAGAGAGAGAGAGAGAGAGAGAGAGAGAGAGAGAGAGAGAGAGGAAGAAGGAGGAGGAGGAGGAGGAGGAGGAGGAAGAGGAAGAGGGAGGGAGAGACGGAGGAAAGGAGGGAAGGAGGGAAGGAGAGAGAGAAACGGGGCCTGGCCTGAGCTTTTGAAACCTCTAAGCTCACCCCCAGTGACACATCTCCAACAAGGCCATACCCCCTAATCATTTGCAAACAGTTCCACTACCCGGGAAACACGCACTCAAACATATGAGCCTATGGGGGTGTTTCTCATCCGCACCCACCACATATGGCAAAAAGAACTGTACAGTTGTGAGGAAATTAAAGGCCCTGAGGCAAGGAACCTCAGTGAATTATTTGCGTGGAACCAAGGTAATCGGGGTCCTCAGGATAGGAGGACAAGAGGGTTAGGACAGAGAGAGATAAGGAACACAGAAACAGATGGCTCTGACAGCATAGAAGCTGACAATGGCAAGAACAAAAATGAAACAAAACACAGATTTCCTTGCAGCATCTTGAAGCAATTTAGTTTAAGTCAGTGGAAACCAAGTCAGGCTTCGATTCTATAAAGTCTTCAACCTGTGTTATTTTTATTGGCTGTTTTTGTAATGACTTGTTCTCACTGCAATAAGAAATGCACATGGTGAAGTCATTCCACTTGCTGTAAGAGAATCAGGGAGGTGCAGAATTGCAGAGCATGGAGCCTGGACCATACAGGCCTAATCGGCAAAGGATGCTAAGCTCTTGTGAGACATGAGGCCAAGTGACTGACATTTTCAGGCTTGACTATTTCTTGTTTGAAAATGCATGCTGAAAAAACAGGTTGTGAGAGACAGCTGAGAGGGTAAGTCATAGCTGCCTGTGGCTTCAGCTTCAGGGAGATCCATGGGCATCCTCACACATACCCACACATTCACAGACACACTTGTGCACACACACACACACGCATGCATACATACACACAGAAAGAAGCTCACACAGACACATATACACAAAGAGGCACATACAGACACATACAGAGAGGTATAAACAGACACATATGCACAAAGGCACACACACACAGAGTCACACACAGACACACAAACAAACACACATGAAGTTTGATAGAACATCATTTTCTGAAAAATTAAAGATGTTATTGTTATCATGGGAAGACTGAAATGCCCTTCCTTTCAAAGATGTTATATCTCCTCCACTGCTGAAGGAAAATGAAGTTTCAAAAATTGAATAGCGATTGGAGAGTTGGCTTAACAGTTAAGAGCATTGACTGCTCTTCCAGAGGACCTGATTTCAATTTCCAGCAACAAGATGGTAGCTCACAACTAATCAGAATAGGGTCTGATGCCCTCTTCTGGCAGGCAGGTGTGCAGGTGTATATGCAGATAGAGTACTATATACACAAAATAAATCTTTAAGAAAAAAAGCTAAATGGAGCCAAATTCTCCAGTGACTCTTGGGGTTTTCTGGCTGAAATTAAAGCAGACAGTGAAAGTGCTGAATTTAAGAAACAGGTTCCATCTATAACGCATGAAATGGAAAGAACGGTTTAGATTGTAACTTGGATCACATTTTCTTTGAATATCCTTTTTCATAAACAAAAACATAATCAGGCAATTTGTAATCAGCTCTCTATTTTCAATACCAAATCATCCTGTTGGAAAATTTGAAGGTAATTGACTTTTTATTCATTTTTAAATACCTGGAACCATAACTTTAACCTGCCTTCTAAAAACAAATGTGGCTTTTTATTTTCACATCAGGATATTTTCAAAAGGTTAGTGTGAAGTAGCTATAAATATGCAGAGATTGCAACAGCTCAGACAAACATCTCAGTAATAACGTAATTGAGCTGTGAATATTTAGTGTTTGAAACCCGATTACTTTGTGGCTTAATTTGTGTACTGCTTGACTGTTTTGCATTTTCAGACAATTTAACAATGTAGACAGTATATGAAGATGAAATCTTAAAAGGAAGCTAAGATGTTGAAAGTAAGAAAAAAATATCTAAGTTGTGTTCATTTGTCAAAGCCAGATACTGAGTGGGATGCATTTGGGCCTGAAAGGCTCCGGGTGGCTCAGTACATAAAAGTCACAGGTACCAAGATCCCCATACACATCTTTGGGTGATTAGTTTTACTCTCTTGTTGAATCTTGGCACTCACTGGTGACATAAAGATTAATAACACACTACACAACATCATCTTTGTGTCTCTAAAATACAGCTTTCTCTATGATGGAGAATAAGTCAGACCAATGAGTCCTTGTGGCTACTTTGTGCTTTCAGAAGATACATGTGGCGCAATTCTCCTTAGGAATGGTAGTGATGTGTATTATCCTAAACCCAACTGAATGAGTCTACAAGATTTCATAAAACTATATATCAAGAAAAAACCTGAGCTTTCAGAGATTCATAATGAATTAGGCCAGTAACGAAAGTGAATGTGGATAGTGTGTGCTGATCAGCTTGTTCCAGATTACTACCTGTATCTGGGAGTCCCCCCCCCAGAAAGAAACACAAGAAAACAAAATGCATGAAAATATCTCTGTATTCTTAAATTAGTTTTCGACACACCCACAGGTATCAAAATCAGTGCTCACATTCCTTTAATTAAAGAATATAATTGCTGCATATCTCTTGTACACATTTCTATTGCTTTTGAACATCTCTCGATAATTTACAGTCCTCAGTATAATGTAAACTGAACTCGTAATGTTTAGGGAATAAAGACAACTATAAAAGCATATACAGTAGACACATACTCAATACAAACACCAAGTTTCATAAAAAATGTTTGATTCATGGTGTATTTCGTCTATGGATATAAAAGCCAGCAGATGCAAAGGGCTCTGTGTGCAGCTCTTGTTGTTTATTGCTCGTTCATCTCTGCAGCATCCTGTAGGCATATAATTTATTGTAAGTTATTTCACAAATGATAGGGGAGCCAGGAAGTCCCCAGGTATGTGGCAGACTTGGCAAGCTGGAAACGCCAGAGAACGAATGGCTTCGTTCCAGTGTGATGATCAACTATCCAGGCCACAGCAGAGCTCACATCTGGGTTTGAGTCTAAGAGCTATTGGGCAGGAAGAGGCCCTCTTCATTGGGAAGGGCTCTGCTTCTGTCTAGGCTTTAGCTGAACGGATGAGGACCACTAGCGTTACAGAGTACCATCTGCTTCAGCATAACAAATAAATTCCAGTCACACTCTGCACCATTAACTGCACTGAAACAGAATGTAGGCACTTTGTGGCCACTTACATGGACACATAAAAATTAACAAGCACAGCGTTCCTGCTGTCAGTTCCGTTCCACCTCCACATTGAGCCTTCCTGACCATCCTACCCCCAGCCTTCTGGTCCTCACTAAGGACACTTCCAGTTTTCCAGAACCAATTGTACCCTTCCTTTCTTACGTTTTGATAACAGAAAGCAAATGCTCTCATTAAAAATATGATGCTTTCTTTTTAACACCTACCAGAATCTTTTAAATCAGTTATGACAAAATCCAAACCCAAGTTTGAGTTTGGATGTTGTCTCCTTCACCAGGCTAAACCAGTGTGTCAATAACTGGTCTCAACATGTAATCAACATAACACTACCCAGAAGATATGTGATATCCATTTTGTTAAAGTGTCTTCAAATCCTGCAACAATACTGTTCAATTCAAGTTGACCATGTGTTTTGAAGATTTGGGCACGTTTTCTCCTGAAAGGTTTGTAGATCAGAAGCTAGATTCTCAGTTCTTGGTTCCCAGACCTGAAGCTGGTGAGGAGGACTTAAGTTATTAGAACTACCACCACTTCACAAGAGATTTAGAAATTAGTGCTCATGGGACTCTGAAGTAATTCTCTTGAGGCTGATAGGCAAAGAAGGTATCTGATGGTAAAATGTTTGCTGGCAGATTCAGACATATAAATGGAGAAATATAATGTACCTCCTTTTTATTAGTTTCTTTTCTTGTCTCTGCCACTACATTCCTGACAAAGAAACTTGTGGTAGGGAAGATTTCCTTTGGCTCCTAGTTTGAAGCGATACAGTCATTATGGAGAGAAAACATGGCAGTTCGAGACTTTATGGTGGCAGGAACTTGTGAAACTGCTTACTGTGTCACCACGCATCAAGGACCATGAAGAACAGGAGAAACGACCACTCTGATGGCCAGGCTATAACACCCAAGGCCTACTATCCAAGATATACCTCTCTCTACTTCTCAAAGGGGTCTACAACCTCCCCAAAACACACCACCAACAGTAGACCAAATGGTCAATCACAGGAGTCTACAAGGAATAAATACAGCCAAATTCATAACCCTTATTAGCGTAGCTGATATGATTCTCTTTCAATTTTGCAGAAGAAATGAAGTCACAGAGCATATAGAGTAATGCTTCTCAAAACAGGCCACGGGAGTAGGTTTCTCTCTTTGCCTTCCGCAAGGCTTACAGATGATGCTGCCACAGCATCAGGAAAGTATAAAATCATTTAAAATTCACATTTTACAAGATACAGAAACCATCAGTAGTGACAGCTTCAAATGTGGTGACGCCATGCCATAATGGACAGTCTCACAGAAACATACTGGAGGAAAGAGGGCTTGATTTCACAGCAATGAACAAAGACCTGTTTTTCCAGATTCTTTTTCATCCTCAGCAACATTATTTCCCTGTACTGTAGGGCAAGATGGCCCTAATGAGAGTTTGCAGAGCAAAGGAAGAGAGAAGGTGGGGGCATGCCTTCCTAGACTTTCTGACTTGTCTCAGGGAGCACAAAGGGGAAAGGCAGTCTTCTTGCTTGGCTCTTTTCTGAAATGTCATATTTCTGAATGTGGGGTGATGTCTCCTGTGCCTCACTGGCAGCAGATAAGAACAACATGCTGAGGGGTTGGCAAAAGAGCTCAGTAACTAAGCTAATGCCTTGCAAGTGTGAGGGCCTGAGTCTAGGTCCCCAGAATCCATGTAAAAGCCAGGCATACTGCCTGCCTTCTGCCTAAGACTGGAAGCAGCCATAAGATCATGGAAGTTCATGGACTTGTGTAGGAGGTCCTTCTGTTTATGCGTTGCCTTCATTGGTTAATGAATAAAGAAACTGGGACAAACAAGTGGCCCTCTCCATTGCAACACATGGACCAGTTAGACGGGGACATGTGTCAAAGTTCCAGCCAATGAGAGACCCCCGTCTCAAACAAAAGATGGAAATCCATGAGGACTGACATCATAATTATCCTCTAATTTCTATACATTTTATACAGACAGACAGACAGACAGATCACACACACACAGGGAATAGCAGGCTTATGAAAAGAACCTAGGTCATAAACTCATAAGATCTGATTTAAAAGGCTGAAGTGATGCTTATATATCTAAAGTGAACTTCAATATATATTCAAGGAAGAAAATCAACTCTAGACTATCAGAATTTACCACTGAAATTCTGATTTAATTATTCTAGACTGAACCCTATGGTTCCATCATGAAGATTCCCCACAATGTTTTACTGCACAGTCATCACTGGAAACCGTTCACCTCAGCCATGTCCACACCTGAACTGTACCACAGCAGTCCCCCTACATTGGCCTGAATGAGAGCATCCCCCATAGACTTAGGTATTTGAACACTTGGTCTTCGTTGGTGATACTCCCTGGGATGACTGAGAATGTGCAGGCTTGCTGGCAGAAGAGCATCTCTAGAGGGAGTCTTCCGTAGCCTTGCTCTTCTCTGGTTCACTCCCTGATTCTTGTTTTTATTTAGATGCATGAGTTCTTGACTCTCTGCTCCTGCTGCCAGACCCACGGTTCACTGTCATACTCCCCACCATGATAGATATATACTCATAAGTTACTTTGACTGTGGTGTTTTACCAAAGCAATAGAAAAGCAAGTGATATACCTGCACAACTTGGTCAGCTGTCTTCAATTTCTCCTTTTACCCAAAAATAAGAATATTTTTTCACCTGTTTATAGCCCTTCAATGGTTAATGTTAACTCCTATATCAAGCCCATACAGTGAAGCAAGGTCTACACAGCCTTTCATTATTTGTGCCCTGAGTATTTATTCAAAGCCATTTCTCTCCAAAACCCCTGTTTCCCTAGGACCTTCCACATTTCATCAAACTGAATTATATGCACTTCATAAAATGGACAGCATTGTTTGTCTTTACTGCTCATCTCCTGTATCTCTGGAATGACTTCCTAGTCCTGATGATGCAGATTTACTCTTCTAAGTACAGTCTACATATCAATAGTGCTGTATCTGTCCTAAACCCACATGGTACAATGGACCAGTACAGCATTTGGTCTGCTGCATCTGATGTATTTCTACACTACAGTGCATTCACTTTCCAATAATAATTTGCATTTATATCTATCTCTGTCATTTTACAAATGGGGCAGAATAAACTCCGTGTCTCTAGAACGTCTATTGCATTAGGAACCTGGTATTTACACACACAATATCATATATCAATAAAACTTTTAAATCATACTTACTTATTTAAGTTTGAAAAAGATTTTTTATTTGTGAGTGTGTGTGTGTGAGAGAGAGTTTGTGCATGCGTTCACATACATGCAGGTGCCCATTGGATATCAGAAGAGGACATCTACTGGCAATGACATTAAGGTTGTGAGCCACCCATTATGGGTGCTTGGATTCCAAGTCCTCTGCAAGAGCAGAAAGTGCTCTGTCATTGAGATATCTTTATAGTCCCACTTACCTATTTCTTAAACTTGTTTACAAGGAGATGTCCTTTTGTCACTTACGAGGATAATCCCTCAATATCTAACTACACAAATTAGTCAGCATCAAAAGACTAAGAAAAATTTTAAGACATCTCCAAACTAGACGTAGTTGGAGAATAAAAACAATAGTTGGAAAACTATTGCAATTCTACATGTGTATCACTCATTCTAACGAGACATTTCAATCAGTATTTCTTTTTTATGAGGCATGAGTAGAGGGCAGACATTAAAGTAGGATTTAATCCAAATCCTACTCTTCCCTTCTGTTATTTGAGCAGCTGTCAGCAAACTTCCAAACCACATTGTACTCATCTATAGAAGAAAAATTTTATTCCACAATAATAATAAGCAAAATAAAATTTCTGACATTGTTTTAAAACATGCTAATAATAAGAAGTGTCTAGTTTTCTCATCTAACCTTTTCCTGAATATTGTTTCTGTTCCAAGCATCTTATTCAAAGGACACATCACAGATCAGCTAATGATAGTCTAAGGGATATACACAGAAATTTCAAATTCAAATCTATATTAAAAAGAAAACTTTGCAATATAAATATGTATCAAGTATTTTCTATATAATATAGATTCTATACAAAATAAAACCAGGCCTGTCATTATAACACTGGTATGTGGGAGACATAAAACATGCATATGTGATTTTCATTTTTTATTTGATATCACTTTATAGCTGACAATGTCTGTATTTATTACCTCTGTTAAGTCTCACGTCAGCTTCAGAAACAGACAAGATCAAAATCTTTCTCATGTGCAATTCACAAGTTGAACATTGAGGCTTCATAATTTGTCCAAAAGTATCCATCTAACAGGAGAGAGAAGTAAGATTCAGTCCAGAAAGTGTCTAACTTCCAAGGACCCACTCCAAACTGGGACCCTTAACCTCCTGCTTGCAGTGAAGAGAATGACGGCTAATTTCACCTGAGTGTCACTTCCCATTGCTAATATAATCCTCTGCTCTTACAGTCAGGCAAGAAACTAATTATCTTCATATAAAAAATTCAGCCTTTGGATGCTGCGGATTTCTATGTTTGGACACATCTGGTTAATTCACAGAACTTTTCTATCCAGATGGCTTGTCATTCTAAATGTCTTCACATAAGCAGAATGAAACTCAAACTGTTCAAGCTTTCCTAAATGAACCTCCAAGCATTCATTGTTCTTTCAGATGTATAGTGTTGACTTTGATGCACTGTCATCTTGTGTTTGGTTTTCCATCATTAAAAATTAATGATGTGTCACTACAGGACTATAAAACTGCTGACTAGGATGTCACACTGAAAAGAAATGTGGAAGTGTCTTATTGAAGAACAGAGATAAGTGAAAAATGTCCCAGGCATAGCAGTCATCCCTACAGACCAAGGAGCTACTGATACTGTTGATGCAAAACTTTTACATATAATGAGATTTAAGAATAAGACTGAAAAGTACAGGCAGTAATGCAAAAGTAGACATGTGGACTTACTGAATAAAGAAACAGTAAGAAGCTTTGGCACATGGGCCAGCAAGATGACTCATTGGGTGAAGGAGCATTTGATCAAGCCTGAAGACCTGAGGTCACTCCCTAAAACTCACTTGGTGGTATAAAATGATTCCCATCTATCCAGGTTTCATATACCTGGAGTAGGAACAAGTCCCAGGACTAGCATTTTTACTGACCATCTCCTGTGTTCAGAGAGTTCTATAGTTTGGATCTGGAATGCATCATGAAGATTATGTGTGAAAGTCTTGGTCTATAGTGCGTTTTGATACAATAGTTTTTGAAGTTGGAGATTTGGTACAGTGGTTAGATCATGATGTTTCTGGCCTCATTGATGTTTTAGTCAAGTTGTTTTATATTAATGGGTAATTTGGAGATGCCGAGGAAAGTAGACATGTGGAAGGATGGAAATTAGAGGAAGGAATGAGGTCATACCTTGAAGAATGTATTTTCTGCCCACCTTAGTAGTAATTTGGTAATCTCTCTCTCTCTCTCTCCCTCCCTCCCTCCCTTTCTCCCTTTCCCTTCCTTCCTTCCTTTCTCCCTCCCTACCTCCCCCTCCCTCTTTTTCTCCCTCTCCAATATGTTTCTCTTTCATGTCTCTCTGTCTCTGTCTCTTTCTCTCTGTCTCCCTCCCTCCCACTCCATGCTTTCTCCTTCCTAACTGGCTTGGGATCAGTAGCTCAGGCCCACCATTCTCTCTCTACCACAATGATTCTGCTTTGTCACAGGCTGATGAGTGCTGGGAGAAGCACCTGAATGCAGGGACTGGATCCTCTAAAACTGGAAAAGCTGATTTTCTCAAACATTTTTCACAGTGACATAAGGCTACCTTGCACAGGGAGCATCAAGTAAGAATGGACACATGTCTGAGCATAGAAAACCCATGTATTAACTGCCTTGTATCCAGAGACCAGAACATCTAGGATTCACACCCACAATGGAAGTGGCTCTGATTTTTCCAGCCCGACTCCTAGAATAAAAATATGTTTTACAACAAAAAAAAATAAAATAAAAAGTAAAATAACTGATTCCCTACAAGTTTTCTAGCCTTGACATGGGCAGCATGGTACACCAACACACACACACACACACACACAAACACATAGACATTCACACACAAAATAAATAGATAGATGGATACATAGATAGGTGATAGATAGATAGAGAGATAGATAGATAGATAGATAGATAGATAGATAGATAGATAGATAGAAAAATGCAATTTTAAAAATTAAATACAATAGTAAAATGATTTGGGGACAATAAAGAAATCATCAACAGAGTCAAGAGATTTGACCATATAGAATACAAGAACATTTGTGCAAAATGTGGAGGCAATATCCAGATGTGAAAAGCACTCAGCCAGCATAATATCAAAAACCTAGTAACCTAACGAAATACTAGGCAAAATATCTGAACAGACATTTCTCCAAAGAAGATGTGCATGGGGCTGGAAAAAAGAGCACAGTGGTTACATGCTTGAAGCACAGATGTGCAGACTGGAGCTCAAGTTACCAAAAGTCAGACAGATACCAGATGGGTAGAGCAACCTATCTGAAATTCTGACCTCACAAGTCAAGACTGGGAACCCCAAAGCAAGAAGCCAGCTAGTGGAATTAGCCATATGTGCAAGCTCGGCATTTGATAGACTTTGACCCATTGAACAAGATAGAAGAGCAGTATGGGGCTGGAGAAGTGGCTCAGTGGTTAAGAGCATTGCCTGCTCTTCCAAAGGTCCTGAGTTCAATTCCCGGCAAACACATGGTGGCTCACAACCATCTGGAATGAGGTCTGGTGACCTCTTCTGGCCTGCAGGCATGCACACAGACAGAATATTGTATAAAGAAAAAAGATAGAAGAGCAGTAGAAGATGACTCCTGATATTAATCTTAGACCTTCATATGCACATATGTGCCTACTCATATGCAAACATTCATACACACATGTAAAGCATACATGCACACAAATACATGAAAGAGGAAAAAATAAAATAAATACAAATATTAAGCAAATATGCAAACCAACTCTTCATCAACACTGTAGGAAAATATAAATCATAATGAGATCATTAACAAAGAGTTAAAGATGACAATGTTTATCAAGAAAACAATGTTATCAAAAAGACAAAGAAATGACAAATGCACAATTAGGAAGCAGGAATTCTCATAGTCTATAACTGGGTACATTGGCTCAGTTGTCACAGAGAACAAGGCAAAGATTATGCAAAAGAACTGCAAACGAAACTACCTATAATCCAACCACCCCACTATTGCATTGCTGATAGACGGATAGATAAATGGAAGAAATTACATCAGACAGACACCTATGATGTGGAATTCCCCTCTGTATGCTGTGAATATGATTTATTACCTTTGGTTAACAAAGAAACTGCTTTGGCCTATGGCAGGGTAGAATATAAATAATGGGAAAACTAGACTGAATTCAGGGAGAAAGAAGACAAAATTAGGGAGATGATATGTAGCTGCCAGAAGAGAAAGATGCCAGTCAACTGTCAAGGAAACAAAACATGTAGAAAATGAGGTAATACCACGGCCTCGTGGTGATACACAGAGCAATAGAAATAAGTTAATTTAAGACATAAGAGGTAGCTAGGAATATGTTTGAACCATTGGCAGTGTTATAATTAACAGCAGCTTTTGCATGATTATATGAGTTTGGGTGGCCAGGAAACCAACACTCAGTCTCATTTTGCAAATGTCACCCACCATCTGCCATGGATTCACATAAGACCTAAAAAAGCTTAAAATGGGGAGGGGGGTTTCTAGACCTACAAAAATGGGAGTCAATTGGAGCTTTTTTGCAGCTATATTTGTTCAGATAGGCTGTTTGCTGGTGGCAAGCAGAGATACGATTTCTTTAAGAACCATGCTGGAGGCATGAACAACTCTGACTTTTTCAAGAAATACCACTACAGAGTACTTAAATGGGGTTTATGAGCAGAGTACTACAAGTTGATTAATGGCAACATAGACCTGCTGCATCCCTGAAGCTGGGGCAGTGAGCATGGCTTGCACAGCTGGCAGTGAACATAATTCCACCATATTGGACTGGCAGAGCCAATAGGCAAAGCCACAGTGTTAGTCTTAAAAATGCTGCTTAGCATTTTAAGAAGCATTCCTGGTCAAAAAAAAATGATTATACACAAATATATATACACATAATCATAAACACAGATTCAGACACAAAAAAGCCCTCTAAATGGGTCACAGTGTTAGGTAAATGTACATGGGCTTAGGAGAGAAGGAAGAAAGAGTACAGACAGTCATAGATTAAAGGAGTAAAGATAATAAAGTAAATATTAAGAAGTAATAGAGTAAAAAAAGACAAGTCATATGAAGATGGAATGTACACAGAGTCTGGATTGTGTACATTATTGTGTTTCCTTTGAATTTTTTATTGTGACTGAGATAACTACAAAGAGACATTTTATTGTACAGTCTGCTAAGGTAAACCAACACGTATACTTTAAAGGTATCTTGACTTCAAAATTTGAGTCTAAGAATGTGTTACTTTGGAAAAAAGTTTTTGCTTTTGTTTCTACAGAAGATGATAAACTGTGTATTCCTTCCAGGCTAATTTGGTTTGATGGAATAAGACCTCATGAAAGGTCTTCATGAACCCTAAAAATACTTTGCCCAACAAACAGCATGAAGCAGTTTGGAGAAAACTACACACAAATTCCCAAAATGATTGTTTATAATATTTATTTTTGTTTTAAATGGGTTTGTTGTATGTGATTAATGATCATAATGATGTGGGATTCCCTTCTGTATGCTGTAAATACAAAGAAGCTGCTTTGGCCTATGGCAGGGCCAAATATAGGTAGTTAGGAAAACTAAACTGAGTGCAGGAGAAAGAAGACAGAGTTAGGGAGGTGCCATGTGGCTACCAAAGGAGAAAAATGCCAGCCAACCACTGAGGAAAAAAAGAGATGTAGAAAATGAAGTAACATGATTACCATGTGGCAACACACAAATTACTATAAATGGGTTAATTTAAGATGTAAGAGCTAGCTAGGAATACACTTCAACCATTGTCCTCAACAGTGTTGTAATTAATGCAGTTTTGTGTGATTATTCGGGTCTGGGTGGATGGAAAAGGAAAAGGCAGTCTCTGTTTATACACCTAGACCCATGCACTGATATTTTCCTGCAACAGTATGCCCAATAGCCAAGATATGGAATCAATCAAATGTCCATCAGTAGATGAGGAGTTTAAAAACATAACATGATAGGATTCAGTCTAACCATTAAAAGATAAAAATCCTTCCCTTGGCACCAATACTGTATTAAACTATATCAAATAACTCAAAAATAAACATGTTGTTTTTCACTTTCTCAATGTTCTGTAGGTGTGGTTTCCACGTCTGGCACACTCAGGATCTATGACCATACATCTTGATATTGGCATAGAAATCACTTTTTATTTTCAGGATCATACAGGATTAAGGTAAGCATGGCTTTCTCTGCCAGTTCCTCAGGAACTGGCACTTGAGTAAATGGTAGTCAGTTTTGTATAGCTGAATGTTATGTTTTCATGCTAATTAGATCAGATAATAAAGTTCTGCCTGGAAGATTAGTTGCTTGCCTACTTGAGAAAACCAGAGATGCTGTACTAAAAAAAATTGATGTAGAACTTGGCACAGCCATGGCGTCTCTGGATCATATTCAGCTTGTTCTTTTTGGACAGCCATTCCCATGTAGAAGTTGGGCTCCAAAAGAACATTTGACTAGCAAATTGACTTGATTGATTCAAATTTCATTACATACTGGAAGTACATTTTGTTTGTGCTAAGCACATTAATATATATCAGCCAGAAGAAAGGCCCAATTCCTTCTTTGTTATTCATTAATAAAACCTAATGATTTCAACAAAACATTAATGAAGGAAAATATTGACTTGCATAATTCATTTGAAAAATTAATTAATTGTTTTATTAGGGGCAGCCTGTTCCACCAAGTAATTACTAAGGCTCTGATGGAGAATCACTTTATGTTATTTATTTAGCAAGCTGTTGTTTACGTCCTTCATTTTCTATTGATTTGCTATGCATACAGCTCTCTGCCTACAGAAAGAAACTAAGTGCAATATGAAATAATGATTGAGACTATATGCTTAAAACTGATAAAGGGTGCCATCTAACAGGAGGTTTACTGAAGTCACACTGCTTTGCAGAGAGAGAAGACTGATTCAGTTGCAGTATTCTTTTTCACTAGAGTTTTGGAACGGTGCTATCTGGGGAAAAATGTCCTCACATAGGAAGCGAGTAGAAGGCACAGGTGAGGTCAAAGAAGCTCTCCTAAGTTAGCATTATGGTGTTCCTTTTGATTAGAGAAACCACAGCTTTAAGGTAGCACAATAAATATTTCATAAAAAGAATAATATTTATTATTTTCTGAAATGCAGTATCAAAGGTTATTATGAATAAGTTAGTAAACATAGCAGTGTTGAATTCTAGCCAAGTGTGGTAGTGCACGCCTTCAATTCCAGCACTAGCGAGGCAGAGACAAGTGGATCTCTACTAGTTTGAGGTCAACCTGATCTACATAGTGAGGTCCAGTACAACTGGAGCTATATACTGAAAACATTTCTTTTAAAAAAAGGAAGAAAGACAGAAATAGTGTTGGATCCTGATTTTCTTCTATAATGTCACTCTATATAGTGAACTTTATCAGATATTTTAATGTGAAATAGAAACGTTTACAGAAAAAAATCCTGATAAGTAGATACTGATTAATGGTTTTATTTGCCTCAACACTACAAAGTAAATACTAATATTGTTTACATTAATGTATGACCCCTTAGACCATTTTTTTTTTCATTAAATTCAGCTATGCAAGAGCAAAGAGTTCACTTGACATCAATAACTGTGCAAGAGGCCAACCAGGGACCGGTCCAAATTGAGACCCACACCACAAAAGGGAGTCCTTGCCTGACACTGCCCAGAGGGCCAGGAGCCAAAGGTGAGATGGCCCAGAGACCTAGGCTAGAAGCAAAGATGACTGTCAAAAAAAAAGGCAGTGAAACGATTTCTAATGATACTCTGCTATACTCATAGACCAGAGTCTAGCATTAATCATCATGAGAGATATTTAATCCACCAACTTATGAGTATAGATAGAGACCCACAGCCTAACATTAGGTGGAGCTTGAGGGATCCTACAGAAGAGGGGAGGAAGGACTGTAGGAGCCAAAGGGTTTGAGGATACCACAAGAACACGGCTCATAGAACCCACTAACCAGGGCTCATAGGGGCTCACAGAGTCTGAACTGACAATCAGGGAGCCTGTATGGGTCTGAACTAGGTTCTGTGCATATTGGTTATGGTTGTGGGAATGCTGTTCTTGTGGGACTCCTAACAGTGGGAGTAGGGTTACCTCTGACTCTTGCCTGCTTGTTGGACCCTTTTCCTATTATTGGGATGCCTCATCCAGCTCTGATAAGAGGGTTTGGGTCTAATGTTACTGTAACTTGCTGTGCTGTGTTTGGTTAATATCCCTGAGAGGCTTACTCTTGAAATGGAGAAGGAGGGAATCTGGGAGAAAAGGGGGAGGAGAGAAATGGGAGAAACGGTGGTCATGATGTAATGTTTTAGAGAAGAATAAATTAAAAAAAAGAAAAATAGTGATTGATCAAAAACTCTTTTCTTTTAGAAGCTAATTCATTATCTTGTCCTGTGTAAGGAAAGTATTTTTACATTGCTTTGCCTAAAAGAGACTTTCCTTCAATTGCAGGCATATTATTCTGCAGCATCAGCAAGAACACTAGCATAATAGTGGCATGTTTCATTAAGATATAAAAAGAAGATAGGACCTGAAGTATCGACATTCCAAAATAAATCAGTCCAGCTCTTTACCCATCAGTTCCAGTGTCCTCGTCACCATACGGGTATGACAGATGTCTTCCAGAGCCTAGTTTAGACAGACTGCTCAGGAAAAAAAAAAAAAAGAGCTCTCCTGGTCCAGATGGAAATTAAGATGGAAATAGATGCCCACCTCCAACAGACCTATTTAAGAATAAGAGAGCATCATTTCTCAGAATGTGTAAGTCGTCTTGGGAGTTTTCTCCTCTGTGCATTATTCAAGGTCCATTTTAAAGCAGACCTGTATCTGAACGGGTGGAAGATGGAGAAAATGAACGAACGAATGCCACTAAAGGCCATTCTTTCTGCAGAGAGAGGGTGCATGTCCGATTCAGACATTTGCGGTTGCATGAGTCTGCAAAGCACAGCGTTCTAGCCGTTTATTCAGCAGTGAATTTCTCTACCTTATTCATATCTCAAGTATCCACAGGATGGCAGCAAAGGACGACATACCAAATCTGACAGCTTAATTCAAACTCAGCCAGCAGAAGTGATTAATAAGGCTTGAATCTCTTTCTGCCCGAGACCCGGGACCAGTATCAAATCTGCTCATGGAAGCACAAGCGTGGTGTTTAGTTGTGCCTCTATAGGCTGAAGTGTCAGTTCACCACGGGATTTATCCATTGTTTCAGTTAAAAATCGGTGACAGAATCTGTCTTTGTGCTACTTAAGCTAGTAATCTCACAGGTTTATGAATCTGAATGTAAGTCGATAGAAAATGTAATCCACAGAGCTGTGGAAGAGATACCTGTGAGAGCCTTGAGTTTGCTTTCTTCAGAAGTCTATGCTTAGTTCCCCTTCCTGTTCCATTTTCCTGTCACACAAAGAAATAAAACTGCACCAGATCATCGAGCGGTGGTCTCCCCTTCTAGCGCTCAGCAATAAAAAGCACTTTGCACTCGTAAATGAAAAAAAAAAAAAAAAAAAAAAAAAAAACTGCACCAGATCCACATTGTTTGCACCAACTTGATTTGGCTCGTAGCCACAAGATTGATTCATTTTCCAGCTACTCCTTGCAAGCGAGATGCAATTTACCTTCAAGCTCCAAGTGTAGGGTAAAAGGACCAGCCAAAGAAACCCACCCTGGTCCTGAAATCAGAGCCAGTGAAAGAAACATGCCCTGGTTCTGAGACCCAGGCCAGTGAAAGAAACCCGCCCAGACCCTGAAAATAGAGCCAGTGAAAGAAATGCTTTAGCCCTGAACCCAGACCCAAAGAAATACACCCTAACTCTAAAACCAGTGCCAAAGAAACACACTTTGTCCCTAGAATCAGAGTCAGTGAAAGAAATATGCCCTGGCACCAAAACTAGAGCCAAAAAGCTTTAAAAGGCCAGTGAAAGACACACTGTCTCTGAAATCAGCTATCTCTACCTCTTACCAACTAAGCTAACCAATCCCTCTTCTCCCTGGCAAAACTCCACCCCCAAGAATCTCTGTACAAACCCTGTGCCTGTTCAGTTTGTGGTTGCTGTTCTTCCACCCTACTAGAGGCAGCCAGTCTCCTGGTCTCTTCCCTCGAAATAAATCTCTTGATCCAGGTTTGGGTGAAGACCTTCTTTCACTGGAGAAGAGACGGAGCAGAGCCGAACTGTAATAATTTCTCTCTAGTCTTCCCCTAGCAGTGCTGAGTTGTTGCAACTTTGCAAGACGAGTCAGAAGCTAAGCAGAGCAGGGCTGTAACATTTTCATTGGGGAAACCTTCCCCTAACAGAGCAGAGCTGCTACACTCCAGAGCAACAGAGCAAGTTGTAACAACTTCTCTGGGAAGCCTGGGGGAGGGAGTTGGCAATTTGCCTTTAATCAATTCAATCCTATAACTACTGCTGCTTATCCATTTTCTACATATGACCTAAAACAGAAATTATTAATTTCTTACAAGAGCCATACTATCTCTCACACAAAAAAACTCGCAGTTTGGTGCCAGAAACGCTGGCTACTTAGTTGTCAATCCAAAACATTAACAGAGTAAAAACTCCAACAAGTTCCAATAAAGCAAATTTTAAAAGCTATTTCAATCTTATTTGTGCTTCAACTAATGAAAGTCATTCAGTGTATCCTAAAATATTTTAGTGCGTAAAAATTGTCCACCCTATCAACAAGGGAACCTACAGAATTTATCAATACAGATTGCCATCTAGTGGTCATATATTAGATCACAGTTTGGATTCTCAAAATGAAACCGCATTGATTATAACTAGTTGGGGTTCTAGCGTACACATCGCTGCATTCAAATGGCCATGATTCTGTTATTATAACAATTAATTTAAACTTTTTATTTCCTATTTGCACACTTGCTAAGAGGGTGTGATATAAAAATGGATGTGTACCAATAAGAGGAGCTATGTCTGGAGTGCTGGTTTGCTGAATAGCCATTCAGATTTACACATGGATACTCCCATACAGCTTCATTTATGAATTTTCCACCTTATCAGGTAGGAGTGTCAGACTGCCTCTCAAAACAAACAATCCTTCTATCAATTAACTGCAATTAACTAAAATCAAGGGATTTTTTTTTGTCAGTTCTGTACTCCATCAAAGAGCCTACTTTAGCCCTTCATGAGTTCTCATTCAGTTATTTAAAATATTTGCTTAGGGTGGGCATGCATCTGAACATTTGGATTTCCCAACACTGGGGAGGTGGAGGCAAGAGAGTCAGCAGTTGACGATTTATCTTCAGCTACATAGAGAGTTTGAGGGATATGTACATGCCTATAATATTGACTTGGTACCTTGTTACATGCTAGTAAGCATAAAAGAATAATGTTGTGGGGTTCTCACCAGAGAAGATTACTCAGACAGGTGTTCCAACCAATAGAAAGCCTTTCTTAGCCAGCCAGCAACTACACTGTGTGTTTGGGACTCCTGTGCACCCTGAACCTTTCTCAGGGTGAGTTTCTAAGCAGAAAAACTGTGTTCTGGGATCAGCTAACATGAACACTTAGCCAGAAGTGGGACTACAGAAGCCAAAAAACAAGATTAGTGCTCTCAGAGACCTCCCCAAAGCCATAGCCTGTGATGGAGTAGGTCTTTATTACTAGATCAGAGTGTGGACTCTGAAAATGGATTGTGCTGATGATATATCGTGAGGGTTCTGGCAGGTGGTGCTGTCTCCATGCTGTTGTACAGCCTGAGTGGTGCTTCCATCATGGAGACTGTTGTGCAAAGGTCTGGAGCCCTGTTAACAAATAATGACTAAGAATATCTAAGTTTTTATCTAACGAAGAAAATATTAAAAATCGTATGGTGTTGGGGTTAGCTACACAATGGTTTAAATGTGCTTTTCCTTCTCAGTGTTCTCACATATGATTAAAAATCAAAACTTTTAAGGGCCGGGCAGTGGTGGCGCACGCCTTTAGTCCCAGCACTAGGGAGGCAGAGGCAGGCAGATCTCTGGGAGTTCGAGGCCAGCCTGGTCTACAAGAGCTAGTTCCAGGACAGGCACCAAAGCTACAGAGAAACCCTGTCTTGAAAAACAAAACAAAACAAAACAAAAACTTTTAAGGAACTGCACATTCCCAGGCAACATAAAGAATCTTGTAATATAGTTGTGAAATACTTGCAAATATTTATACTATTAAGCCCTGTTCTCTGGAACCTACTTTATTGAAAACTACCGATGTCTAAAGCAGTGGTTCTCAACTTGTGGGCCATGGCCCTTTGGCAAATCTCTGTCTCTAAAAATATTTACATCATGATTCTTCTCAGCAGTAAAATTAAAGTTCTGAAGTAGCAAAGAAAATAATTTTATGGTTAAAGATCAACACAACATGAGAAACTGTATCAAAGGGTCACAGCATTAAAAAGCTAATTAAAGACTTTCTATTGGTTGAAACACATGTCTGAGCAGTCTTCTCCAGTGAGTACCCACAGAATTCTCAAACCTTGTGAAAATTGAGAACCAGTGGTCTTAAGTCTCAATCAATTTAGAAAGAACGTAAGTATATAATATGGACATGTTTTAAAACTCTAAGGTGTTGACACTTTCCCATCTAGAACATCAGTAACTCAGAACAAGTGAGAGTGAGCAGAAACCAAATGACTAAGCACCTGCTGACCTGCTCAAATAAGTCTGAGAGAATAAACACTCCTTACATATTTAATTGGGATTTTTTTTTCTCAAACACACCATTGTTTTCAGGGATTTAAGGCTGATCATGTCTAATGATTGTTATTGAAATATCTAGAATCTTGTCATAATATAAGCAAACGCTATTGTAGCTGCTGCTGGTGGGGCTGGTCACATGTGTAAGCCAGGGGTTGTGCTTTGGACAAGGTCTCTAGCAGGAACTGGAACTTATTGATTAGTTAGAATGATCAGCCAGCAAGCCCACAGGCCCTCCTGTCTTAGTCTGGCTTGACCGTTTTCTACCCAGGTGCTGGGGATCTGAACTCAAATCTCCATGCTTACACAAAAAGCATTTTGCCCTTAGAGTTAGCCTGCCACCACCTAAATGTTTGATAATTACAAATAAAGCTAGAACATGATAACTGAGAGTGTCCCTATCTAGATAAGTTTCTGATAGTTGCCTTCTCAAACATATTTCGGCACAGTATAGCTAGTATTAAAGCAAGTGAAATAAATTTATCATTATAATTTAACAAGGGATGAAATTTAACCACAAGTCACCCAAACTTTAAAAAATAGCAAATGCCAGAACTAGAAAAATGGCACAGCAGTTAGAAGAATGCACTGCTCTTATACAGGGCCCAAGTTTCTTTCCCAGCATCCATATTGGGGAACCCACATTCACAAGCACACACACACACACACACACACACACACACACACCTTCAAGGCAAATCCAAAACCTACTTCAAGAAGAAATCTCAAAAACTAATAAATGCCATAGCAAGGGCTCAAGAGATCTTTACCTTTATATATAGCATTTACTTTGACCCATGTCCTATCCAAAGAGAACCCTCTGAGCAAAGATTAAAGTTGTTTTTAAAGTCCCACACAGTCCTATACCCTTTAATTTAGAAACCAACTGCCACGTGTTTGAAGCATTGTATAGAGGAGAGATTTTTGAGAATAGAAAAGTCATTGAGAGTCAAGATCATGTGGTTCAGCAGAGGAGGAGGCAGGTAGGGATGGAGGAGGAGGGGTAGGACGAGGAGAAAGAGGAGGAGAAGGAGAAGGGGTAGAGGAGAAAGGAGGAGAAGTAGGAGGAGATGGGAGAAGGGGGGCAGGGAGGAGTAGGAAGAGGGAGGGAAGAGGAGGAGGAGGGAGGATGAAAAATAGGAGGGGGGAGAAGAAAGAGCACACCCAGTCTTTGACGTTGCCTAGCATTAATCAAGGGACAGAAAGAGACTAAAAGCACAAGAATAAAAAGATTCCTGCCCATTATACGTTTTTCCACATTATATAGTTAATAGTAAGCAGAAAATGTAATGATATTTATATATTAAATCAGAACTTTAAATATTTAAGAATCATGTGCCTAATGATATCACGTTCTTAGGCAGCTATTGACTCACTTGGATTTTGACATTCTGGCACATTCTTCCAGGAACCTGACACCAAAAGCAGCTCGTTTGTCTCTAAACCCTCATTTCATTATTAAAATAATCCCTTCCAAGTGTCACCTTGACATTCTCTCAAAATGACTCTTTCATTCCTAACTGTCTTATTAGAACAAATTTTTATCTGTGAAGCACTTCTTAGTTAATTGAAAAGAGAATTGGAAGCCAAACTCAACTGTCCATACCTATTTGTGAAGATATTTTATAATTACAACGTTAATTGAGTTGATCAAATCAGCAGAATTTTGAAAATTACCTTCACAAAGACATGCTTCAACGTCCACACAATGTGGCTTCGCAGAAGAAAAGCTGCCATTTCTTTTAAAAGAAAATCACAGGAAGTCCCTAAAATCACTTTAAACTTTTTAAAAATGAAGACAAATTGTTTTATAGTCTGTATCAGAAGCAGAAACTTGGGTACCTGCTCTGTAGAAACTAGGGTCTCATGCTCTGCAGACTGAACAGAACCAGCTCTGAGTTGAAGGCAGTGAAACATGAAACATCTGGTGGAGCTTTAGAAGTACATGGGTATTTGTAGGTTCTACAGGGAAATCAAGTCTAGCATCATAAGTGTTTCTACATAAATATCATTATAAACAGGAAACATTGTACAAATAATTTCTAAAGCAAATTCTACCACTTAGCCTGAGTCTTTAGGTTTTAATATTATGTGTTACTCAAAGAAGAAAATGCTAGACTTGGATTAAATGATGCTTTTTTTGTCCCTTAACCTATCTTTTAAAACATGAAACGCCAGAAGATGGTTAGAAACTTGGGAAAATAATCGTTGGAGTAGTAAAGAACTCTGAGGACTTCACCAGCAAAGTGATAAATTACTGAACTACAAACCCTCCCTCCTCTGGAGAGACACTGAGAAGACAGATGCTTCTAAACAATTCTCTGGGAGCTTTAAAACAAAGATTTATGATAGTAAAGCAAACCAAGGAGGAACTATCTCCAAAATGAGAGTAGGGCTGGGTAGGGTTTAACTAGCTCCAAACCCTCCTTGACCCTGTCTTGGTCTTCACCAATGGCAACCCAGTTCCCTTCATCTTAGAAGTAAAGAACAAAATGCACTGAATATAACTGGCCCTTTGCAGGCTTTTGTGTTGAACTTGTGACCCCCAGGCTATTTTGAGGAAGTGGTGCAGGTTTCAACAATGGGTCTTAGCTGAAAAGAGTAAACCTCTGCAAGGTGCCATGGATGGCTGCCTCTGATCCTTGTCTTGCTCTTCTCCCTCCCCTTCCCCCCCCCCACTCCTTCATATGGACTGCGAGGTAAATCATCTCCCCATGATTCCATTATAGTGAAGCTCTGTCCACACTTAGACTGTAGAATGAGGCTTCAGCAAACATATGAGTCAAAATTGTTGTTCCTTTAAATTATTCTGTTGGTATTTGTTCATGGTAACGAGAAAAGCTGATAAATACAGATAGCTCATTTGCAAGGTGTGTGTGTGTGTGTGTGTGTGTGTGTTCTAACCAAGTTAGAATATGTTTGAGAACCTGGTTTTCTAGTCTCTCAATCGTACCTCAGAATCTAGACAAGGGGAAAGATAGCATTTCTCAAGACAGTGGCAAAGGCTAACAAAACTCACGTTTAAGGTCTTGGATGGAGTCACATAATAGACCACCAAGGGCCAGAAGAGAAATTGAGGTGAGACTCCTTAGAAAAGGCGCATTCATAAGCAACCACGCATATGTATGAAGGATGTTTAGAGAGTCACAGATGTCTGCTCGGGCAACACGTGTTTAGAAATGTCCTGAGTCTAACGGTAAAAGTAAAATGCTGCAGATCCCCAAGTGGCTGTAGTGGGCAGTTGATCCAGAGACCATCCCGCAGGTCCCCGAAGAGGCAGCAGGCAGTGGGTCCCGAGAATGGCGCATTCCCCAAGCAGTTGCAGCTGGCCACAAGTCCTAGGCAGGAAGCTACATGGGCAGCCAGTCCCACGAGGTGAGACAGATAGATGGGCATGCCACAAGACCATGCCACAGGTCTCTGAAGGTGACTGGGCCTGGGCAGGGAGCCATGTGACTGGCAAGAGACACAGACATGGATAGGCACACCAGGCAGAGTGAAGTTGGGTATTTATTTAGTGTGTGATGGAGGGGAAAGAGGAGAAGAGCAGAGAGAGAGGCAGAGAGATGAGGGGAGAAGGGAGGAGAAGGGAGAGACAGAGCTGCTGCAGAAAAAGAAGGGACTCAGGCTGGAAAGCTGAAGATGGGTGGGGGCGTGGCTTGTCCCTTAAAGGTACAGAGCAGACTATTACACTGAGAAGATCAGCAGTTTTCATCCAGAGCAAGACTGCATGAGCGATGGGCCTGGGTTGAGCATGAAGCTGGTCTGCATAAACCAGGAAAGGTATACATCCTTCCAAAAGTGTGTGCATGCTCACACATCTGTCCATCCATCTGTCTGTCTGTCTGTCTGATTTCTGGGCCATCAAGAAGATCTCTGTCAAAGCAGTTGGTGAATGTGAGCTGGAACTCCTGCTGTCTGTTGTGTTTTAAACATAAGATGCCCACAGAGGCCCATATGTCTGAGTACTCGGTCCCCAACTGTTGTGCTGTTTGGAATGGATACAGCAGGACAAGGACAGGAAGCCTTGCTGGAAGAAGTCTGAGGTCTTCAAGAGTTTATAGCCTGGCCACACTTACAGCTTACTGTCTGCTTCTTGAGTAAGGATGTGTAATGCCCAAGTTTCTGGTCACCAAATGAATTCATGGAGCTGGATTTCTGATGGAAATTACATGAAGAATTTAATAATATTTAAACTGGAGTTTGGACTTCACCTCCACCAAACCAACACAGTGGGTAAGGGAAGTGCAGCCCCAAAGCTGGGGAAGGAGCAAACTTTTAAAGGGGAGATGCCTTAGTCAGGGGATTGGGTGAGTAGTACATAAGATAAGGTTGTTTCTGAACCCATTAATCAGGTTTGGGGCATGAAAACCTAACAAAGAGCTATTAATAACTGACAAGGTATCTTCACAGACAGGATTCCTCCCAAGAACATCTGGACCTTGTTAAATTTTATGGCCCTGCTCCCTATCCTCTTAATTGGCCATTTTTAGGGTATCTGTTCAAGTTTCTGCTATGACAGCACATTTCTGGAGCTGAGATCACCCACTCCCAGCTCATTATATGGCTTAAGGTGAAGCCCTTTCTTTAAAATGGAGTTTGCAAAGTCAGGTCCTCAGAGGTACAACGTGAGTAGCCTCTTATTCCAGCTACCATACCTCCCCTGTCTGTCGCCATGGCTTCCCTGTCATTATGGACTCTTATTTCTTTGACACTCTTAGCCAAAATGAATCTGTTCTTTTCTGGGGTGTTTTTATCAGGGATTTTATCACAGCAACCAAAAATAAATAAATAAATAAAAGAAGAAGAAGGTAATTACAGCAAAAAACAGCAATGAGTGCATACAAAACCCATAGTCATCTCTAGAAGAGACGTCTCAAAATAGGCAGTCTACTACTTAAAGTTTTAATATCAAAAGTATGAGGGAGGGAGAAATGAAGGGCAGGGACAAATCTGATTTTCAACATAACCACATTATGATTATCAAATAATCAATTTCCAAAAATAAAAATCCACAAATTATATAAAGAACAGAAAATAGGACCCACTCAAAAAAAATGTGCAGACATAAGATTCATCAAAGATGAATGATTTTTAAAAGATGACCTAAATACACTCAAAATATTGAGAAAATTATTAGTAGACAAGGAAAGAAAATTTTAGCAAAATGGTATCTGAATGAGTTGAGAATATCAACAAAGAAACAAAAGTTATTTTTTTGAGTAATACAAGTTTTAGGACCTAAAACTACAAGTGAAATAAAAAAAGATTCATTAGAATGATTCAGTGGAGGAAGGGTTAAGAAAAAGAGAAAATAAGATGAACCTAAAGACTATAAACAGAATTTCTAATCCAAGAGAATGACCTTTTTATTGTTTAAACTATTGACTTCTTTATTTCACAATCCTCTGTTCCAGGGATGGATGCTGCCATGGTCTGAACTGTGGCTCCACTCACTCAGGCATGTAGCTGTTGAAGCTTTGAAGCCCAAAGTGACTGTGTTTAAAAGCAGAGAATTTAGGGAGACAAGTAGCGTTAAATCTTAAAAATCAGTTTTCTCATCATCTGAGAACATCCCAGCAGGGGATGCTGAAACCAACAGCCACTTGCTTATGCCAAGCAAGAACTGAAGGTGATTCCTCCTATGCTGCTGGTTAGCCTTTCTGCCCTCCTGCTCTTGCCAGTCACTGGGGACCCATATTCTGTTCTTCCACATGTTTGATTTCTTGGCTTCTATAATTCAGTGAGAACATCAGCCTGGCTTGTTTCTCTTAACGCAACAATCTCCAGTTCCATCTATGCGGCAGCAGATGGCAGGATTCTGTGCTATTGTTGCATGTATAAATAGACCACACTTTCTTTCTCTTTACCTGTGGGAACAAAATATGTGGTAAGTAGTTAAACAACTTAGTTTGCCAAATTGAACTGGATCTGTGTTATACTTTCTTGAGCAACTTCATAATGTACAGTTATCATTAACCACATTTGAGAGCATTATATAGCTTTATTTATTGATGAATGGTAGCTGTTATTCATTAAACAGAAATATTATAGTGGGAACTGAAGGAATTTTCTAGGGAGTCAGATTGAGGCTCAGGGTAGGATTTATTCTGCCCCACCCTCCCTTGCTACTTCTCAAAATGTCCCTAGTCCTTACCTCTGAAGAGTCAAGTTCTAATCTAGAGAATAAGTACAGATACACAGCAGAATTAAAGACTAATTATCTAACATTTACACTCAATAATATTAGTTTTCCATCTGCCTTCTGTGTTCCCAAACAATGCAGACTCTTGTTTTTACCTGTAACTCTCCTAAGATAAATTAACTAAAGCAAGAACATGATAAATTCACAGCATAAAAGTATTATATGGCTGAAAGAAACAATCACTGTCTCAGTAAATTATTGTAACTTCTACCAATGGATTTTATATAAGAGGTCACTTTCTCTCCCTTTCTGCCCTCATATAACAGCATTAAAAAAATAAGCTGAACAAGCTAGGGCTGGGCATATAGTTTAGTGGTGGGACGACTGTGTAGCATGTAGTAATCCCTGGATTCAGCCAGACCTTAAAGCTGCATTTTAAGTGAAATATGGGAAGAGACTGTGGTAACAGACCCTAAATGAGTCCTAGCAGTGACTCAACATTCTGTTAATGACTCGGTGTCCACCTGTTCTAGTCCAGCAGGACCTGTGAAGTGACTTGGTGTAGAGGGTCTATAGGATGGGCAAAATGCCTGCAGAGCAAGCCTGATAGCCTGATCTCCATCCCTACCTGCAGGTGGAAGGAGAGTGCCTACCAGAGTGATCCTCTGACCTGCATACATGCCCTGTGATGTACATGTACTCTCTCATGCATCACACACACACACATGCATGCACATGCACCCACTAAAATAGCAGTAACATAATTAACAGATAAACTAAAAATCACTTAATATTATGGCCATATTCTCCAATTAAAAAAAAAACAATTGACAAATATCCTCATCATTCATCATAATGAATGACTGTAGCACAACTATGTGGACTTTCAACTGCAGACCAGTCCTGCAAGCTGCAGATTTCTGCCTTCTTAGAATTTTGGTGTTAATGTGTGTGCTTGCGAGACCCATACAAGCACAAACATTTCCATCTCTTCCCCTTTTTGCACAGATAATGTTGTAGAGGTATTGGCTCAGAGGTGGGTAGGAAAGCTATATACACTCGAGTATAAAATAAAAATAAATGAATGGCCTTTGCTTCCCTGGGTGGAGATAAAACACTCAAAGGTGACATAGGCCAGCTGGAGGGCAAACAGCTCTGCTTTGCTCTGAACCAGCTGTAGAGACATGTTGAGGGACAAGTTTGATCCCCACTGTTGGAAAATGAGAAAAATGCCAAATGTTGATATTGGCAATGAGGTTCACTAAAACACTTGCTGGTACATGCCTTCTTGTGTAGTCAGTTACAAAGGCGCCTCCGTGTGACGTGCAAATAAAGACGTCAGGCAGCCCTCAAAGTCCAGGTGCAAGCTCAGCTCTAGTTGAAGGAAGCAGAGAAAATAAGATGAGAGAAGGAGCAGAAAAGTACAAGAAATGAAACTGGCCAGGGAAATTAATAGAAGATGGTAAGAAGAAGGAGGAAAGGAGATGAGGAGAAAGGATGGAAGGAGAAAATGAAAAGAAGAAACCCATCATCCCTTGTCTCACCAAGGTAAGATCCCAGACATTGTGTGCTCCCAGGACACAGAGCTCTGACTTCCCACTGTGATCCTCCCCACTCCATTCAAGCTCCACCCTGCCTTTAGAAACAGGAACATACCAAGCAGTTTCCTCTCCCTTCTGGGAGCATGCATACAGGAAGCGTGGGCTTCAGCTACTCTCCCCAGTGTTCTGTCTTAATCATTTGAAATCATGACAAGCATGTGATAATTGACCAAGATAATTGACCAAGTAACTGAATGAGTAATCATCTTTTAAACAAGAGACTAAAGCATTAGTGGGTCTAGCACTTACATAGGTTATGTGACAAGTTGCTAAGTATTTCCATACACTGGGACGAACAACCAGAGTTTCATTTGCATTCAAATTTGAAACTTGCCTAAATATTTTTTAGTATAAAGACAGATTAAGTTATGAGGAAAGTAAGGTTTATTTCTATGTGATGGTTGTCATTGGTGATATGAGTTGAAGCCTACATTAGATAACATATAAAACTTAGGTCCTGGGACTGGAGAGATAGCTCAGTAGTAAATTGCATTACCTGTTCTTAAAGAAAATCCTGAGTCCATTCCTGGATCTACATGGCAGCTCACAACCATCTACAACTCCAGTGCCCAGGAATCTGATGCCCTCTTCTGCTCTCCATGGTCTCCTGCATGCGACACACAGACACACAACCAGGTTTACATACTGATAAAATAAATAAAATAAAATAAAACATAGATCTTCTGAATGACATCATTCAGGTTGGATGAGGGTTCTCTTTTGAAGAGTAGCATGGCATTTCAGGGTCTGAACTCAGGCATATTCACGTGTCACTGAAACACCATGCTGACACTGACTCAGACATGCTGTGCATGCTATCAGGGCAAAATGTACTAAACCAGCTTGATGCAAATAAATACATTTTAAAAATGCACCATTGTTTTTATCTCTGGTCTCTCTTTCTAGGTCAGGGATGCTTGGGGCCTTTTAGAATGGCATTTCCCCAAGTAAGCTTACGTTATTATATGTCTGCTGTAACTTGTCTATGATGATTCATATTTTTAAAAAACACTCCAGTGTAACAAGTATAATCTGTAAGATTGTCCTTAACTTCCAGCAGATCGCACATCAGAGAAGTAGACATGGTTCTCAAGAATAATTTCAGTTATAACAGCTCTCTAACCAGTAATTCCGTTTCACGAGGGAGATGCAGATTGCATACATAAAAGAATCCAAACCATTAAAGGTAAAATTGAAACCTATCTTTTAACAAAATTAATGTGCATATATTTTTATCACACAACACATTTAGCATAAAACATTATGGAAGGAAAATAGCAAACATCTACATAAAAAGTGTCAGAATGTAAGAGCAAATGTTCCCCGTGGAATCTTACTGCATCTATTAGAATGGGCCAGTGAAAAATACTGCCTAAGAGAACAGATAGATGCCTTCTTCATGGGCTGGAGAGATGGCTCAGTAGGCAAAAATGCTAGTTACTGTTTCAGAGGACCAGAGTTTAGTTCCCAGGATCCATGCTGGATGGCTTACAACCCCCTGCAACTCCAGCCCCAGGGAACTGATATACACTTTGGTCTCTGAAGGTACTTCTGAAGGTCTGTTCTTGGGTGGTGCCTGACTGATCTCAGTTTGTGGTCCTTCCTGCAACCAGGTATTGCTTCAGAATAAACTACTGAGACTCAGGCCTCCATTAAACTCAGGCTGAGTCCTACACTGGCAGGTGATAATGGCTGGAAGTTAAGAACTTCCTTTGGGTGGTCTGTTCCTATTAAGCTCATCATGGCTGGCTGAGTCCCACATTTCCCCTTTCACAAGCACTGATCACAGGACCCAGTCATGGGTCCTGCTTGCCCATGGCTTTAAGGAGGTATTATTGGGACCTAAGAACTGTTTTAGTTAATAAACCCATTAACTGACAACTTTGGACCTATTTTTCTGGTATATCAACAGGCACTATAGGTAGTTATTTTGTCCCCCATGCCAGGGAGTTCCCCCTTGTCCTAACCTTTCAACCAATTCTGGGCAGGGAGCATGAGATGAACATGTTCCTTTCTGCAACTATTTCAAGCTGACATTAAGGCATTATTATCAGGGCCTGAGTAGGTTGAAAGGCTAGCCAAAGTTAGTGAGGAAATTCAGGCAATAGAACACTCATCAGACTTCATTGAAAGGATGGGGAGTGTTCATATCAGCTGGACTGGTCCACATCACCTTTCAGGAAGTTCAGGGCTGGCCACCAATTAGAGCAGGTTGTAGTCAGCAACTGATGCTTAAATGTGTCTGCCAGCCAAGTGGAAGCCTATCGAGATAAGTTTAAACTAGGAACAGAAGTTAAAAATTATGTCCTTAAAAAAATCCATATTGTAGAAGAAAATCCGATAAAGGGTGTAATGATCTGTTATGTCTCTTTAAGAGACAAGCCACGCCCACTCCCTCCCCTGTCACACACCTCACAGAGGCAGCTTCTGCCTCTCCCCACATCTCTTCTTCCCCCTTCTGTCTCTCCCTTCTGTCTCTCTCTTCTCTCTCTTCCTCTTTCTCTCTCTGCTCTTCTCCCCTTCTCCCTTTCCCCCCATAATCCATTGAATAAATATCCAACCTCACTCTGCATGGCGTGCCTATCCATGTCTCTGTCTCTTCCTCCCCTTTTCCCCCACCCCCCACATGTCTCCCTGCCCTGGACCAGCCACCGCTCAGGGACCTGTAGCCATCCCTGCCTAGGATTGGCTGCTCTCAGGGCCCACTGCCTGCTGCCACATGCCCCAATGCCACTACTTGGGGACCTGAAGCGTTTCTGCTGCCTGCCACTGCAGGGGCTCCTGCAGCATTTTTATTAATCCGTTTCAATGGGTATCTGTAAACAGAAGGAATAGACTCATACCTTTGGGTCCTAGCAAAAACTACAGATTTTGGTTAAAAGCATGTGTATTTTTCTGCTGTCCAGAGAATCATGTATGGTTTGGACAGAAATGCCTTTGACCTAATGAGAAACACCTTTAGTACATATTTAAATGGCAACTAGAATAAATCTAAAATCTTGAGTTTGTGACCCAAACAGTAAGTAGTCAATGCCCTATCACCTTATTAGAATTATACCATAGAGGGGGAAGAAATCAGAAACATTTTCCATATCTTAACCTGTATTTGCATCTTAAGTCAATTTTTTGACCCTCAAAGCTTAGGAACTTTTGTATCCTCAGACCTTAAAACATTTTTAAGAGACCTAGTATTTTTAGAATGAGCTAACAAGCTATCTATAACTTTGTGAATATAGCTTTGTGGAAGGATCTAGATAACTTTTGCTACTAAACTGCCATTATAACTGGCATAGCCAGCAATACTATCAGAGATCCCAGAAGGATAAATAAAGTATATCTTTATTTATCTTAGTACAGACCAAGTAGTTCCCAAATCTATTAAAATTGACAGGAATCAGAGTCCATATACAGTTAGTCACACCCAGGTCTCCATAGCATTGGAGGTGGAAGTATCCAGAGCAGCAGTCTTACAGTCTTAACCAATAAGGTAAAAAAAGAATTATTTTCCTGTGGAAGAGGGACTTGGAAAAGGTTGACCTAACATGTCATTCCATGCTTCCTGCACAGAATAGGTTGAAAGGATGGGACAAGGGGAAATTCTCTGACATGACAAGATAACTACCTATAGTGCCTGTTGATATACCAGAAAAATAGCTCCAAAGTTGTCAATTAATGGATTTATTAACTAAAATAGTTCTTAGGTCCCACTAATACCTCCTTAAAACCATGGGCAAGCAGGATCCTGTCATCAGTGCTTGTGAAGGGGGAAGTGTAGGACTCAGCCAACCATGATAAGCTTAATAGGAACAGACCACGCAAAGAAGTCCTTAACTCCCAGCCATTATCACTTGCCAGCCTGAGTTTAAGGGAAAACTGAGTCTCAGTAGTTTACCCTGAAGCAATATCTGGTTGTGGGAAGGACCACAAACTGAAATCACCCAAGCACCACTCAAGAACAGACTATCCCCAAAGGAAATTCCTAACATTCCAACCATTGTAGATAGGAACACCTTTCAGTACACACTCACTAGGACACCCCTAGACAAATGCCAGCCAATCAAAGGTCCTGAACCTTAGAAATCCCTCACCCCCACCTTTACTACTATGAAAACCCAACTCTAACTGAGCTGGGACTCTCAGATTATTCCAATACGTTGAACACATGAAGAGACCGAGTTTGCAAGCTTGTATAAAATAAAGGCTCTTTGCTTTTACATAGAGGATTCGGTCTCCTTGTTGGTTTTCAGGGAGCTTCACGGATCTGGGCATAACAAACGCCATGCGTCCTGGCACTGTTGGTGTGTTCATCCTGTCTGTTTCTTGAGAATGGAGAAGTCTGAGTCATTGAAGGATATGTCCCATTCTCACTTGTAGATACTTGAAAATAAGCTGTGGGAAGACAGGGCCACAAGTAAAGGTAGAACACCAGCCTCCCTGCCAGCACTACTCAGGAGGAATGTGCCTTGCCAGACAGCAAAGTCGAAAACACACTGGGAAAGAGTTTGCCTCTCCGAATCCAATTTCCTAACAGCTTCTTTGTGTGAAGGGTAGAAAGAATGTCAGTGCATTCCAGTCTCAAAAGTACTGCTCCTTTATTCTCCTAGTAGTAAATTTCTATACCAAGTGCTAAAGGAGCTGGAGCTATAGCTCAGTCATTAAGAGAAATTATTGGTCCCCAATATCACATTTTTTACCGGCATGTCATCTCTGCAACCACATCATGAATTTCCCAGACGCTGTGGAGTATTTTGATTGTCTTGCTAGCCTGAAACTCAATGTTTCGAGATTGCAGTGTTAGCACCTTTGATCCTTTAGTCTCTACATACAGCAAAGACAGGAAATCAATTTAGCATTACTTTATTACCTTCTTTAATAAGAACTATTATTTTACACATTCAATGCATGCTTATTTCTATTTGACAAGTTTCAAAAGCAATTTAATTGTCAAATTAAGATTGTTTAAAACATTGAAAAATAAACTTTAATTGCTCTTTAGACAGTTACCTACTTCCTTATAAATGTAAGAAAAAATGATCTGTACAATTACATAAAAACCTGGGGAGGGGATGAAGGTGTTTAAAAAAAAAGCAAGCTGTTTTTCTTACACACTAGAATAGCACAATTTTCACCTTACACATATAAAGAAAGAATACTATCATATGATGCTATGGGGGAAAATGACAGTTTCGAAAGACTACCAAGAAAATGACTCTCAGGGAAAAATAAAAACATGAAAAATGTAAAATGAAATCAGAATCTTAGATACACATGTAACTGAAGACCTTAGCGTTGCTGGAGAAGGGCTAAGGGTTTTCTCGTGGAGCCTGTGTCTGGTCGGCACAGCAGTTCAGGCCCTTTCAAAGACTCCCCACATGTAACCCCAGCTGGCCTCAAGCTTCTCACATAACTACAGAGAACCGTGAACTTTCTTGATCCTCCTGCCTCATCTCTCAAGTGCTGAAACCATGCTTGTTTTATACAGTGCTTGGAATCAAATCCTGGGCTTTGCTCCTGCCTGGCGAGAATGCATGCAGCTGACTGAGCTACATCCGCTTCATAGCCTTCTTTCCTGCCGCTGCATTCCAAATAAGAAGAGGCCTTAACCTCTTGCCTGATGCTTCAACAAACTAAACAGCAGCTATATTGTCTTCTGAGCAAGAAGAAAATGCAGGGTGAGACATGGGGAAATGCGAACACCTTGGCTGTTCACTGGCCTGCTGGCTTCACTTCCCTCCTGGCCTGCTTGTTTGTCTCTGAACACCAAAATGCTCCATCAGTTTGTCCTCCCTAAATGAGAGTTTGATCTCTTCCTTCCATGCATCCTAACTTCTGTCCTGAGAAACTCCCCCTAACAAAGCAAACTGATAGAAACCTCACTCACACTGAAGGATGATTGAGTTTCTAGACGATTTGCCACCTAGGTGAATCTGCTACAGTTCATTCAAGCAGCTTTGGCAGACAGGGAAAGGAATCCAAGAGGCCTGGGCTTCTGGACTGGTATCAACCCTCTCCCAAAGTCTCCGAACTTAAGGTTAAGACCAATTTGCTCTGCATTGAGAACAAGAGTGGTGCCATCTGCCTGTAATTGTAGTATACAGAGACTGGGCAGAAGGACTGCGAATTTAAGGCCAGTCTGGCTTATGAAGAGCTACCCCAAAAAACAAAATGAAGAGAAGGAAGAGGGGAAAAAGGAAGAAACGAGAATAGGGTGATGGAGACTGTATGTAACTTCAGCAAAGATCAGCACTAGGTCCCAAGAAAGCCATGGCATTTCTGTCAACA
Organism: Microtus oregoni; assembly: GCF_018167655.1. Taxonomy (NCBI): domain Eukaryota; kingdom Metazoa; phylum Chordata; class Mammalia; order Rodentia; family Cricetidae; genus Microtus; species Microtus oregoni. Next base: position 4,620,598 of record NW_024544542.1, on the reverse strand, counting down.
CCCCACAGCAAGCTGTGAGTCCCAGCAGTAGGGGACAGAGAGGCAGCTTCTAATATTTGTGACTACGAGTCTTTATATATCCTGCAAAGGGAATCCATTCTTCCATGTGCCTATCTCTTTCTTTCCCACTAAAAGTCGAATCTATATTACTGAATTTAAACAAATTACACAGGCAGTCATGGGCTGATACATTCATGTAACCAGGCAGGAGCAAGGCTGCCCCTTTAAAACCCCGATTTCCTTTTACAAGGTGAGCCACACCCAGTCTTGTCTTCGATTTTTGCCATTTTCCTCTTTGTTTACACTGCATTTTAAATGCTGCTCTGCTGTGCACTTTGTAGACATACCCACTGGCTTCAGACTCCGCTGAAATAAAGGAACTGCTGCACAATAGACTAGTTGGCCAAGTTTTGTTTCCAAAGTCCAGTAGAGTATTTGCTAGTGAAATCGGAGAGAGGCAGCTGCTAGATCATCAGCTTTGCAAAAGGTTTACTGTAACTTAGTATTAATTATTTCTGTCCTAAAACATTCTTCAAATAGTGTTGCTTAATGTTTTGCTCATTTCTTAAGCCATTTTTATGAGTGTGGTGCTGCAATATTGGTACAACTTAGCTGTTTTTATACTGTTTTACCCAATTAATTTGGTAGGTAAATACTTTCAGGGCAGGGTGGGTCCTTTCCAGACCTCAGCTAACTCCAGTACTGCAGTGTGAGGTTTGCTGATTCTGTTTTAACACTTGTGCTTTTAGAAAAGCGGTCAGCAACAAACCACTTTACCAATGCAAATTACTGGGGGAAGACTAAAATGTAGAAAAATTCATTATATATGCACACACTCCTTGGCTCACCATGCAGCCGTATCGTAGAAACTCTCAGTGGAGATGCGAGATGTGTGCACAACAGACTGCCAGGGTCAGGACCTGTGGCAGACTGGGAACTGCAGCTCACTGCCCTGTTGAGCGTGGGAGGAAGATTAAACACAGAACACAGCCAGTCAAAAAAAGATCAGAACTCCTCAAACAGTTTCTCCTGAATATGTGTCAATTGCACACTAGACTAAAGTCAAAATATCACAAGCCAGCATAACTCCAGAGCAATTTGAGTGAGTAAAAACTCTATTTTACAGTCTCTTCGTTTCAAATGTCAGGGACAACTGCGGAGGCCGTGTCTGATTGTAGCCCGGTGGCATTATCTCTTTGTGCATGTTTCTGCCAATGTAAGAAATTTGGGTTCCAAGTTGTTTAAAAAGTCCAGTCCCTCTTCTTCCTGCTTTTCGCTGCAGCAGCCTACAGAACCTGCTGGAGATCCCCTGCCTTCGTAGTTATAGGTGAGGACGTAGTCTTGGGATGGGATGTGCTCTTCGTTCTGATTACACGCATGCAGTTTCTGTAAAGTCCAAAAAACAGGATTGTATTATTTCTTTAAACAACTTTAATTATGAACAGAAAAATTATTTTATTTACCTTTTATGTTTAATTTTTAACCAGTGTGTCCTCTAATGGAGTCCTACACACAAAAAATGCACATGATTGGTCTATATTACAGCCATATCATAAATCAGCATAGTTTGCATTTTTAATAATCCACAAAAATAAAAAACAGGTTTACAACTGTTATATCTACATACATTTAAGTCATCATGAGATATTTATCCCCAGATGTTATGTCTATAGTTGAGGTCCGTTCACGAAGTGGAGACAGTATGCCAAGTGGTTAGAATTTGTATGTGGCTATCAAATGGTCCCAGTTATGAGTAACATTAGTTTACTAACTTGTGTCACTTTAAATTACATTCTCCTCCAATGTCACTTTGTTATTTTGGAAACTACTGTTGGAAATGCAGTGCTTGAAAGCCTGCTTCTTATGCCCATCATTGTACAGTGGATATGAACTCTGCCTCTATTGTGTGCAATACACTGAAAAAAAATTACTGCACTCCAAAGTACCCAAAAGCCAAAGATATATCCCCAGAAAAACCACTAAAACTAAAATCATCAACTCAACGCACATTGCAGAAACCATGTTTTCACTATAAAGCAGCAGGCTTTGGGCAGACACGTGGAGGAAGACACACCTCTGCACTGCAGGGTCCCGCTGGCCTGTCTTCCAAAGGCAAGGCTCCCTCTGCTGACCTGGAGAGCAGTCCTTCCCTAGCCCCCAGCTCTGGCCAGCTGCCAGCCACACCTCCCATTACAGGGTGTCCCTTAGGGAGTATCTGGAGCTCTGTCCCTTAGCATAATCTTACGTGCATGCAGGCTGCTAATATAAACCATGAAACCACTTGAATAGGATGAAATAAAAACAAAACAAAGGCTGCAGATGTGCAATAACTGAAAGCCCTCTTTTAGAATATTGCTCGTGTTTTGTCCATCCCAAAACTAAAGGCGTCTGGTACAGTGTTTGCTCCAAAGACACCAGTGCCCTCTAGGAAAGACATGGAATCAGTGCCAGCAAGAATACTCAAACAGGATCCCCTACCCTGGTCCTGCACACAAATCACATGTGAGATGTCGTGTACGCGCACACACTTCAGTGAAACTAGAATCTTCCAGAATGAAGCAAAGGCATTAGTGTTTCTAAGAGCTTTCCCGTGTTGGTGTAGATCAAGCCTCTCACTTACCCCTTTCTTTCACAGGACTGCCCTCTCTTGATGACACACTTTATATTTGCATGGTATGCTTTGTGAGTTGAAAATAATTCCTATGATAGTGTTTTCTATGTTTCAAAATTACTAAGAATAAATTTCAAATGTCCTTACCCACTGGGTTCTTTAGCCATTCTACACTGCATAGCTATGTGGCCACTCACCACACCCTATAAATATGCACAACAATAGCTAGTCTATTTAGAATACAGCAGAAAAATAAAATAATTTTAAAAAGTTAATGTATGGCCTAAGTAAAACATGTTAATATCTAACCTAAAACTGCATTCGGATGTTTATGTTTTCATAGCAAAGTACAAGTTTGATTTGGTAAATAATGTATTTTTGAGAAACTAACATTTATCTTCATATTCTTCTCAAAGGGGTTTATAAGACAGTTGTACACTGAAAAGTGAGTCTTTACAGACAGATATCAGAAATCCCTGGTTCTCATAAGATTCTAGAAACTGAGTGAATGCGACAGAGGGATCAAAATATTGAAAGATTAAATGTAACAAAATCAAGGCATTTTTAAAAAACGACTAGACCTCACAAGAGAAGACACATGAAACACTGGCAAAGCAGCTTCTGGAAATTTACATTATCAGAGTCCTATTGTTTTCTACTTCAAAGTAAACCCTCTAGGGACACTCACTTCGCCAAGCCGGGGCTGAGTGAAACTGTGCCACTCGGAGTAAGTGTATCTGCAGTTGTCAGTCTCGATGTGTCCTCTGCCAGAATCCAGGGTGTGGTGATGGCCGGCCACGCGGCAGGAGTCTAAGGTCTGGTGTCCTTTCATCTCATATGTCTCCTGCCCACCGTTTCTCATTGTGCCACAGAAGCCTTGGCTGGAGTTGTTGGCAGTCTGGGTGGTGAATCCATTGGCTGAGCACTTCATTATAATAAAACAAGACAACAGTGAGCGCTCAAAGAATGTCACACTTTGCAGAAAGCAGTCAGAGTGACTACTGTTGTAATCATTCCCGACATAGACTGAGTTTGAATTAATACAACAAAGAGTGGAAGAATAGAACAGCAAGGTAAACTTCAATAAGTACCGCTCCATACGGCCTGGGACACTGAGAGTCCCAAGTTGATTTACAATCTACAAGATTCCAACGACTTACAAATATAAATTGACTCCTAAATAACTTCACAGGGATGCATTTGAAAACCATAGAAACAATTATTCACCAAGGAAGTTACTTACCACCCTGTCGTCTCCAGGTGCTTCTGTGTTTGAGATAATTAAGTTTTGCTGTGCTAAATCTTCAGGAAAATGTTTTCCTTTCCGGGCAGTGACAACACTACATACTAAAGTTAGCAGTACCGCTAAGTAAAAAATAGAAGAAGAAATAAAGTTCTAAAAGGACATACTTCATTTGCCCTACATACAAAAATAACCATTCTTTATTGCTTATGACTTGGGCCACAAGAAAACAATGAGAATATTAACTCTGCCTTTGATCAAATTATCCTCGTCTTGCTAGGTTCACAGGCACAGTCTGAAATGCGCAATAATCACAGGGGAGGGTGTTTAGAATCATGAGTTCAACTGTAGATCTTAAAAGTCCCGACGGGGGGGGGGGGGGGGGATTAAAAAAGTGTCTAACATTTATTTAAGTCAAACACTAAAGATATTTACTGATTCCCAAAATATCAGTTTTTCAATTGGAAAATTAAAAAAAGACTTTTTCTCAGACTTGTCTCCAATAAACATAATTAAGCATATTTTGTATCTTACTTAGAATTTTATCCTACATGGTAATAATAGGAGGCTTAGAATAATGTGATCACTAAAGCAACAATAATAGCCGTGATTTGCAGTGGTTCAGAAGACCTGCTAGCATATTGTCAAGTCATGGCTACAATTCCAGCTCACTGTATGTTTTAGTATAACCCATGACCTAAGATTTTTAAGCCTTAAGTTAATAAAAGAGAAATAAACAAAGATAGGAATAATTCATGATATTAAAATTATAGGAAACTGAGTACAGTGGTAGTTGTCTTTAATCTCAGAACTCTGGAGGCAGAGGCAGACAGATCTTTGTGAGTTCAAGGTCAGTCTAGTCTACATAGTGAGGGCAGCTAGGACTTCATAGTGAGATCCTGTCTCAAAAGCAAACAAAACAGCAACAAAACCAAACCAAAAGAAAAATGCAAACACCAAATTACAGGAAATTCAAATTTTACCCTTCAGATTTGATGTCTTCCTATTACAGATGTCACAGATTTCAACTGGCCCAGACACCTCTGAGATATGTACCATCTGTCCCCTGAAAGGACAGCCGTGCCTCCCTTCCCCTCTCTACACTACCTTCTGGCTGCGTTGTCTGATCCCCTTAACCTCAACTACTTCTGTCTAGACACAGGAGCCTCCACACCATTAACTGACTTCTCTAGCCATAACCTCACCACACGGCCTTTGACTTGACTTTTGCCTCCAACTGAATTCTCCCTGGCCGTGCCAACACTGCTGACTCCCCAAAATCATGCCATGTAGGCATGACCTAGTGATCTTGAAACATGTGACTACCAGGACCAACAACCTCACACATACACAGCAGCATGAATGAGTCTACGTACTGGACTCCAACTTTTTCCTCCTGTCAAAAATAATTTTTTGGTGATTGTTAAAGTTTTTGGTTCCATTTTGTTGTTTGTTTTTGTCTGTTTTGCTCTGCAACGAATCCTACCTAGTATAGCATTTTCTGAAATTTAGTAGTCTTTCAAGACACAGTTATTTCATTTGGGTCAATAAAAAATAATAAATGTATGTTCAAAATTTAGAATGTTCTAATCTAACAATTTCATATCATTAGCTCAATCAACTATTAATTGAGTTAGAGTAAGTTACTACCACTGTCCCTTTAAATGAGAAAAGGGGAGCAGAATTAAGCAAACTAAAGAAGACCTTTTAACAATCTGTCCAAGTGTTAAACCTATCTCAGAAAGGATCATGTTTTTTCAAAGGGTGACTATCCAGGCACAACTCAGCTACCCCAGAATACAGGGCAACTTGTAAAAGGAACTAACTCAAGGGACCCTTGTCTGTATTTATTTCTCAAGAGCCTCTTCTATACCCAGATCTTTTATTTTGCATTTTAACTTCAAGTGGGTGAAAGTACTTACAAAACAACAGTGCAATGCCCAGCAGGATGGCAAGGATGGCCCACTTCCCCAAGGAGACCCCGACACTCCTTGACCTGGCCGTACACTGGCTTGGATGAGTGCAATCACACAGGTTAACTCGCAAGACTTTGGTTGTGGATTGTCCTGCTCTGTCTTGTACAGTGACAGGAACGGAGTATTCTTGAACTTCAGCGTTTTTCAGATAGGACAAGCGGGCGGCTGTATCTTTAAGAAAATAAACAGACTTCACTTTGATTGATTGATTTCTGGTGGAGAGTTGTGCACATCTGTGTGCTCACATTTCGAGATCCCATAAGAACCTCAGGTATTGTTTGTTCCCCAGGAACTGACCACCTTGAGTTTTGAGTTAGGCACTTTCATTGCCTAACTCAATGTGCAGGTTAAGCTAGGCCTGCTGGCCACCACGCCTGGGGATCCCCCTGTCTCCTCCCCAGCACCAGGACTAGGATTGCAAACTGGTACTGCCCTACCCTGATTGCTCATGTGGATTCTGGGGACTGGACTGGGTTCTCGCGCTTGCGTGACAGTCACTTTACAGACTGAACTCTCTCTAGTCCAGTGTTGTTTATAATGATGACTTATTCTTGCCTTAAAATCTGTTCCGCCATTCTTATTGTAAAACACCCACCTGCCAAATTAAAAATAAATGCAAAGGAGGCTGCCTCGATGCCTCTCACCCTTTCAAGAACTAATATTACCTTAGACATATTTCTTCTTGTAGTTCTATTAAAGAAAGCCTTAATGAAGAATTTTTTGAGATCCAAGTAAAAAATGCACACCTGAATTCCTAGCATGTGAAACTAAGGAGGCCAAAAGGGGACAAGGAATTTTAGGCTAGCCCAAGCTATATAGTAAGATCCTATTTCAAAAGGCAAAAGCAATAATAAAATTTAACAATAACAATCAGGCATAGAATGTTTCTCTAACAACATTCCAGCAATAATTTCCCCTGATCAACACAGAATAAGAATAATAGGTTGGCTCTTGATGTAGAAGGTCAAAATTTTCTCCCAGTTCCAGCTCATATGCTATTTAAGAATCTGTACCTGAAGATACACAGAGAGCATTCTCGGTTTTCATACTCTAAGCCATTTACCTTCTGTTGTCTGTCCATGAATCCTCTGGAAAAGGCAATGTTTCAAAGAGTGTAGTACTTCCTATATGATTAATGCCTTGTGTGGAAATAACCTCCCTGCAAGAGCTAATTATACTACTTTCTCCTATAAAAATATAACCATTTGCATCATAATACTTTGTTTTTATCAACTATGATAGTCAACATGCCACAATTGTCTTGATAGATTATTTGAATAATGTTATTCTTAATTATCCAAAGCTCTATAGATGTTTAGTGGCAATTATAACATTCTTGAGCTTTTATAATAGACAAAAATGATGTCACAGTGGCATAAAACATAGCCCAGGAAGCACCTAGAATTTCTATAGGTTAAATGCCTGTTAGATCTTTGGGATTCAGACCTGAACGCTTGCTAGAGGACTGTGAATAGGTCTTGGATTATATTGGAACACGTCAGCATCAGCAGTGTCCAAGGAAAGATGGGGCAATCACTGACCTTTCCAAGACCACTGGCCAAGCCATAGTCATGTCATACATCACAGTAGTTCAACGACCTTGTGTTTTCCTTATCAATCATCTCTGCCCTCTTCTCATTATCTCCTGACACTACTGACATCTGTACAAGACATACATCTGGACAAAGAATGACCTTCTTTCCACAGTCCCAATGCATACTCCACTGTCACCTACCATACAAAGATCAGTCTCATCAGCTTGGGACACAAGACTCACCAACACCTAATTTCACCCTTTCTAATACCCAAAGACTCAGCATTCCTGAGAAAGTCTTCTAAACCCAGATGCTACTAAGTAACTCATTTCCCTATTGTGATTTTTTTTGCCTCTATGCATGTGTTTTTTTAATCAAAACATTGCCTAAGCAATCACTTTTTAAGTAGTTATTAGCTGCTAGGCACTGGACTCAGTGCTGAAAGTGAGAATATGGATTATGAACGCTGTGAGAAAGCAGAGTTGGTAAACAGCAGTCATACAAGATATAAGGTGTTATAACATGTGATGCAACAGGTCCCTGGGCTCACCTTATATTTCTGAGGTGAGTTCTCAGAGGTCGAGCATCTGAGCTGAGGTAGTGACTGCCTGACTCATCCCTATGCAAACACCCAATGTCTGCAGCTTCTCTGACCAATAGTAAGTAATGCGTTCAGTTATATTAGTATGAAACCAAGACACAGTGAAGGTGATTTTTCTAGGTAGAAAGGACAGCGTACATAAAGCTTAGTAGCATGAAAAAATACGGCATCAGAAGTTGGAGACATAGCTCTATGGTTGAGAAAATTTACTGCTTTTCCTGAGGGCCAGAGTTTAGTTCCCCACACGTATACTGGACAGCTCACAACTTTCTGTAACTCCAGCTACAGGGAATCTGACAATATGACACCCTCTTTTAGACTCTATTGATATGCACACCCATGGTGTGCGCATGCACTCAGACACATACACACAGACACTACAGAGAGAGATGCATACACACATACATACACATACATGCACACACAGGCACATGCATTGGAAAAGGCTATTTACTATCCTAAACTTTTGCATTGTGCTTTATGTAAATTAATATGTAGTTAATCTGCTACATCGAATCATATGAATCGTTATTTTTCTGGAATACCATTAACTGGGTTGAGGGTCCAGATTCTGTTGACTTCAGGAGAAGAGCTTGCCAAGTTGAACCGAAAGGGAGGGCCATGGACAGGCTCATCAGGATCGACAGCTGAAATGTACGTATACCCCATCTTTGGCTTGCAGATGACAAGATAATCTTGAAGTATTTCTGGAGCATTGTCATTCACATCCTCGATGTTCACTGCGAGTGTTCCTGTGCATGACTTACCCTCTGCGAAGGGAAAGGGATAAGGCTGAGTGCAGTTCTCATGTTCTTGTTTTAGAGTCTCCGATGAGGAAAATAAATTTCAAGCTCTTCTCTATTTTTATTTTATTTTATTTTATTTTGGGGGGGGGTGTTGAGACAGGGTTTCCCTGTGTAGCTTTGGAGCCCATCCTGGAACTTGCTCTGTAGACCAAGCTGGCCTCAAACTTACAGGGATCCGCTTGCCTCTGCTTCCCGAGTACCACCAGAGCCTGACTCAACCTCTGTTTTTTATATATATACAAATATATAATTTTAAGTCTAGGTCCTATAAATGAGACAAAACGTGTCATTTGTCTTTCCGAGTCTAGCTTGTTTCTCTTAACATGATTTCCAGTTGCGTCCATTACCTGCAAATATTGCTACTTCGTTTTTCTTTAAAGAGACATGAAATCCAATGTGTGTATTACCATGTTTTCTTTATCTATTTTTCCTTGATGCCCATCTAAACTGTTTGTATTTCCCTGTTACTGTGCAGCAATGAACATGGATACATGGGTTGCTTTGTGGTATGTTGACTTAAAGTCCTGAGGGTATATACTCAGGAGTGGTACAACTCGAATCTATTTTTCCTGAAAATATAATCTTTGGTTATTAGATGAATAGCAAACAAGAATACAAATGAATTAAAGCTATGATTATCTAATATGGTTCCTGCTGCTGATAATAACAGATACAAGTTTCAACAAACATTTTTGTCTGAGTTAATATAAATAATAGAAACAAATGCGGAATTGCAAGCTCTCTTTCCTTGGGTTTATGAATGTTAATGAGCCATGATGAAGTGGTTGTAGAAATATTATTCTAATCCCAAGACACATTCAAACACGTAAGGAGGTTTTAGTATGTTACACCCGGGGGTCACAACCAAAGATTCTATTTCAAGGAGTACAAGGTAACATGTACATATTGAAATTATTGTTATTTAAATGAAAGCCACAGGTATAGGAAATTTACTTTAAAACCAGAATTCAAGTTTAGAAGCATTTAGCAATCACCTGAATGAGTAAAAACCTCTAGGTAAAGTGGCACAAAGCTATGTGGAGGAATCTGAGGTGACAGTTGCATAGTGCCATAAGGTTAGATTCGATAATTGCCCTTTACCACAAACTGTGCAAGAACTAAGTTACTGCAGATGGAATATAAAGATAAATAAAAGATGTGTTATTTAATTGAGAATGATGGCTCACACTTTATAAACACAGCACAGAATAAGCTAAAGAGGAGAACTGCCACAACTTCAAGACCAGCCTGAGTTACACAGTGGGCTTGACGCCATCTTGGACCACAGAGTAAGATTATGACAACAACAACAAAAGCATCATTCTGAGTGTGGGGTGCAAGTCTGAAATCATAGCATTCAGGATGCTAAGGCAGGAAATCAGGAAAAATAAAGATCATCGTTGGCTACACTGTGAATTCAAAAGCAGCTTTGGTTACCCCCTTATCAGAAAACAAACCAAACAAACAAAGCCAGAAATAAGTGGTATCTTCTTACAAAGTCATCCCGTAGAACAAGAAGAGAGCTTCCACAAGGTAATTTTCAAGAATTATGTATAGTTACCACAAGATTAACTCTGCACAAAAATAATTACAACTTATTCTTCCATTCTATTATAAAATACTAAATTAAAATTTTGTTACCTTGGTCTATTGCCATGACCGTAATATTATACAAGTCATTTCTTGGAGCCATGGATTCTCTGTCTAGGGTTTTTGATATTGTCAGCAGACCTGAAACTTCTTCAATGCTGACCCATTCTTTAGGATCCTGCAATTTTTTGTATCTGTTAATAAAATGAAATTTTGTAAGTCTTTGGCATCAGAACACGTCTCAAAATAAGCCGCCCGTTTCAATTACGACAACTGCATTAGCCCATGGCTGCCAGACTTGTATACCTTAAGCCATTGCTGTTCTTGGTTTCAGGATCATAGGCCTTGTAGCCATTGATCTTGGACCCCACGGCTGAGTTTTCTTTGATTCGCACATATTGTTCAGGGGGGTTGCATTCTGGCCCCTCATCCTGGTCCTTCACATGAACTGTAACCAAGGCCCGGTTCATGGTGGGTACTCGGCTTGCAATGTCTCTGATAAATGGAGCTTCGTTGTTCACGCCGATCTCTAGGGTCACCTGACGATTTTCTTCATAATCCAGGGGCTTTAAAATAAAGAATAAGCGTGTCAGCCCCGTGTGAAGAACATCTGGAACTGCAAGCAGCTGGGCACTGCTATCATTAGGGCCAGGACTGCATAACAAATTCATGCTCACATTTTGTTAACAGTGACTTTTCTTCCTTGCTAGACCTGTGATCCTGTACCAACTGTCCTTTACCAAGGGTCACCTCCAAAGTCTCCACAGATGCATTTACAGTGCCATGGGGAAGACATCCCTCAACTATTCTTTCCCTCTTTTAAGGAAAATTATTCTCAGCCTGGAAGTATTGCAGAATTATGTCAAAGTCTAACAGGCCAACCCTGGTATTTGACAAACCTTGTAAAATCGTATAGTAACTTCAACAAATTCCAAAAGGTGAAAATGCTTCATTTGCGTCCTGACTGGTGGGTACTCTAAATGTCTGTTTCCTTTTTGTGAGGTTCTGGGAATCTGGTTGATTTGTTTCGGTTGCTGTTTGCTTATGTTCATCTGTGCTATTATAATGGAGTTTCACTCTGCAGCCCAGACCAGCCTTGGAACTCACTGCATTGCCCAACCAGCTGCCTTAAACCTGCGGTGATGATCATTTCTCAGCCTTGAAAGCTCAGGAATACTGGTGTGTGTGCCCTCACTCAGCTTCCAATGTATGTTTCAAGTCCCCTCATACAAGACATCTAAGGGAGCCATCTCTACCCTTACACAAGATGGCGAATTGAGCCGTCCCTAGTCTGTCTTTTCTTTAAGTGAAATGTACCCAGGATCTCATTTCTTCTTAGGAATCCACTTCAGTTTGTGAACATTCCTTCCGGAATGGTGTAACACTACCTCCTGTTATGAAAAGGACACTCGTGGCAGTTTAAGAATGGTACTTTATCACTGTCTCTCACCTATCACAAGTACTTCTCACAACAGAAATGCAGAAGACTATCAACATGATCAGCTCCGTGGTGATCACCACATACGACCCAGCTTTAAGCAGGCAGTGTAAACTCAGAGTCCTCACACCTGTGTGCAACAGGAATTCCTATTACCCCATTCCTGTTCACAGAAGTTCCTATTACCCCCATTTTACATAGTAGCAATCTGGAGCACAGGAAGGGAAACTGGTCTTCCTAAAGTCAAAAGATTTCCTTTGGGCAGGACTTTGAAGCCAGGTAGCTTGACCTCAGACCATTTCCTTAATAGGCACATTTTAATCTCCCTTACAAAACTAAATCACTTAATTCAGTTCATCAGCCTCCAGAAATATTTTAATCAGTTCCTTGGTTATAAGTGTTTTTTAGACAGAAAAATCCAACAAAATCCATAAAACACTATTTTCCATTATACTGTGAAGGAAATCACAAGAAGTTTTCTCTGACTGACTGATGAAAATGGCGGCTTGCTGAATGTTAATCAAAATCAAAACATACACATGAGGGACTAGAAACTTGGTTTGCTGTTTCAGAGTGCTTCCTGCTGTCCCAAAGAATCAGCATCCGTGGCAGGCAACTCACAGCTAACCACCTATAATTCTAGTTCCAGGGGAACATATATATAATTTTTAAATGGTAAATAAAATAGTTTTGATACTGTCCTTGCACCTACATATCAATAGGGTGAGAAACTAATACTCATACATCTTCTAAAAAGTCAAAAATATTGATAAATCTTAGCACCTATAGCATCCATATGAAAATATTTTTTATGGTTATCTCAGGAAGCAAGAAGTATAAAGATCTGTTTGTTTGATGCTACCAAGGACAAGCTCATAAATCATATGTTGGGGTGACCATACAGAAACAAGGACAACTTCAAGCAATGAGGAAGTGAAGCGCATGCAGGTAACCATGGCACCTCTGGCTGAATGCAGTTGTATGATCCCGAGCAGCTTCCTACAGCCCTGCAATACCTTCCTGCCAGCTCCGTAGGCTCAAAGTCAATGAGGTAGGGAATACAAGTTCTCTCCACACTAAGGCATATGTTTGCTTCATTACACTAAAAATTTATTCATAAACATCCCACATGTGCATAGAAGTGCTAACAAACTCCCTGGAAAATCTTGGAGGTAGAATTCCGGACCTTCCATATAAAAATCACCAAGATCTCTACTTTTTCCACTCAAAGTTATACGGATCAAAACAAACTGACAAGCTCTAGACAACTAAGAGAAATATACCCAAGTAATTCTTGATTCAGCCTACCAGTTATTCTTCCCCTCCAGGTACAGAAGAAAGATTAAAGTATATCTCTAGTATGCGATCCTGATGAACAATGCAAAACGAGGTATTGGAAATGAAGCGTTCTTTCAGTATAATCAGATCACTACCTCATTTCCTTTTTTTCCCTTTTGGGTAGGAATACATACATACATTCATTCAAATATATATATATAGTTTTTTCATACAATATATTAGAATCACAAGCCAACTTTGTGCAAATTACCACAGGTGAGTAAGACTGCTTAGGCATATGTGCATGTGTGTGTGCGGATGTGCATGCTCACGTGTCTGCGTGAGGTTTTAAACTAAATTAATGAATAGTCTACTTATTAAAGTTAAAGTAAGTAACAAATTTATTGATTATTAAGCTGAATAACAAATACTCTATTCTCATTTAAGCCAATTAAATGAGATAGTTCAAGATAAGCACTTGATATGACTATTATTTGGTAAAAAGCAATTTACTGTCAGGGTTGGTTTACTAGCCAGATGTGGACTGGAAATATAACTGGGCTCTGTGAGTAGAGAGTGCAAGAAGCCACCAGGATGTGACCACTCTGCTCCATGAACTTACTGGGGCATGGTGTCATGGAAAGATCACCGAAGTGGGAAGTTATAAACTAGATTTTCACTCTAGGATAGATAATTGCTATATTTGCCTCCATCACCATAAAGTTGCTTATTTTATCATCATCCATTATCATTACTATGAGTTTGGGATATTAATACCTCGTCCTAAAGGAGAAGCAACATCTAAAGTTAAGTTATACTTAAAAAAGTCTCATCCATTGCCTGTCATGACAATATACACAGTTCATAACTACTGTTTATTTTTAGCTACTACATGTATTCACTAAATGTAGTAATATAAATTATGCCCAATCTAAAATTCTATGTATTTACACACATAGTTATAAATATAAATGAAATTGTCATGTTATAGATAATGGAAATTAATACATTCAAGGTTTGCTGGGAAGACAATTTTGTACTCTATTTATCTGAAATATAGCAAATGTGAACCAGCGGCAAAGCAGAGACATGCAAAAATAGGCGTCTGATACTGAGACTGCTTATCTGACTGTTCCCATCTAGACAGAACCTTCCAGGTCTTGACATCTCCCTTAGAACTCTCACATGGGAAAACAACTAAAACCAGCAAGATTACACTATATTCTCATCAATAGATAAGAGGCCCTTACTCAGTGAAGAGACATAATACCTATCTACAGGACACTATTATCTTTTTATTTGAGGCTGGAAATAATAAAAAAAAAAGTGTTCATGTCAAAAAAAGACCTTTCTGACCTTATAGCTTGAAACCAAGAATACAACGTGCAATCAGATAGCAATATATGCAATAAAATACATCCATTCTGTTCTGTTTTATGTAATACTGTATTCACCCTAGGTATTGCTTATTAGGGATAAGATAACAGGCATATATCCTAGAGATAATGAGATGAATATGGGGCTTCTAAGTTACACCAGGAATACCTACTAAAGAACATGAGTTGCAAATGGACACAGAAACATTAAAAAAAAAAACCCTGTGTATCTCTTATAGACATAGATCAAGGCCCAAGGATGTGAGTTGTAAAGAAAACGTGGGAGGTGTGCCTCGGAGGTGGAGATCTTTATTCTGGCATACACAGGAGAAAAGAGAGAGAGAGATGTCACATGGGAACTATGAGACTAACCAACTTGGCTAGTAGAGGATCTGAAACTGTCTAGTTGATGAAGCCACTAAGTGGCCCAAAGTTCCTATTCTTTTTTTTTTAATTTATTTATTTATTAAGGATTTCTGCCTCGTCCCCACAACCGCTTCCCATTTCCCTCCCCCTCCCCCGATCAAGTCCCCCTCCCTCATCTGCTCGAGCAATCAGGGTTCCCTGACCTGTGGGAAGCCCAAGGACTGCCCACCTCTATGCAGGTCTCGTAAGGTGAGCATTCAAACTGCCTAGGCTCCCACAAAGCCAGTACGTGCAGTAGGATCAAAAACCCACTGCAATTGTTCTTGAATTCTCAGTATTCCTCATTGTCCGCTATGTTCAGCTAGTCCGGATTTATCCCATGCTTTTTCAGACCTAGGCCAGCTGGCCTTGGTGAGATCCCAATAGAACATCCCCATGTGGTGGGAATGCAAACTTGTGCAACCACTTTGGAAAGCAGTGTTTCGGTTTCTCAGGAAATTCGGGATCAACCTACCCCTGGATCCAGCAATACCACTCTTGGGAATATACCCAAGAGAGGCCCTATCATACAACAAAAGTATATGCTCTACTATGTTCATGGCAGCATTGTTTGTAATAGCCAGAACCTGGAAACAACCTAGATGCCCTTCAACGGAAGAATGGATGAAGAAAGTATGGAATATATACATATTAGAGTATTACTCAGCAGTAAAAAACAAGGACTTCTTGAATTTTGCATACAAATGGATGGAAATAGAAAACACTATCCTGAGTGAGGTAAGCCAGACCCAAAAAGAGGAACATGGGATGTACTCACTCATATTTGGTTTCTAGCCATAAATAAAGGACATTGAGCTTATAATTCATGTTCCTAGAGAAGCTAAATAAGAAGGTGAATCCAAAGACAAACATATAGGCATCCTCAGGAATATTAACCTTCATCAGGCGATGAAAGGAGACAGAGACAGAGACCCACACGGGAGCACCGGACAGAAATCTCAAGGTCCAAATCAGGAGCAGAAGGAGACGGAGCACGAGCAAGGAACTCAAGTTCCTATTCTTTATCTCTTTACCTTCACAACACACAGAACACCCTCATTAGTCGCTGGGTCCGTTGTGATTTTGAAGCGCCCGTTTTCATTCCCTTTTAAGATGGTAAAATTTGCCTTCCAGTTGGCACTTTTAACCAAGTCCTTGTCATCCACGGGGATGCGCAGGATTTCCACATTGTATGTGTTCTCCTCCACAGTGGTTTCGTACTGGAGGAAAAGAAAACATTAAAAAAATGTAGTTACTATAGAAAACTTGCACAAAGTAAAATGTTTCCTAAAGAACTTGCCGTCATGGTGTTTACACAGATTACCTAAAAACATGATCACAGAGAGTATTGTTTCATGAAACTGTTAGACAAAGACTATTTCCTACATATGTAGACTGATGTCATTGCCCTTCAACAAGAATCGTAACATCTGGAAACAGAGGTCATGTGTAGATGTGTGTACAGTTTATTTGAACTTCAGTTTTATTCATAAATGAACACTTGCCTCAAAACATGCCAAAAACTTGATAAACCACATTAGAAAACTGAGATAAGCAAAACAAAGACAGATTTGTGTGTTCTGAACTTACAGCATTTTGTCTGAACGTGGGTGCATTGTCGTTGGAATCCTGCACTGTTATGATACAAGTTGATGTACTGATCAGTCCAAAAAATTGGCCATTCATGTCTTGGACTTTCATTATCAGTGTGTACTTGTCCACAACCTGAAAGTAAAATAATTATTTAGTTGACTCAGACACTTGTTTAGATTCATAAATGAAACCTGTGTTGCACATTCTTTTGTTTGTTTTTATTTGATTTCTATGTTTGGGAATACTTTTAAAATTTAGTAGAGAAAGGTAATTCTGAAAAGGTAACACTTTACGAAGAGACATACTGAGAATTTAGACATTTTCTAACAGAAAACAAAAAAGTCAGAGATGGAGTACAGAGTAATGACATTTGAATTTTAAAATACTTAGAAAAATGTTAGCATTGTCTGGAGCAGTGGTTCTCTACCTGTGGGTCGCACCCCCTTTGGGTTGAATGACCCTTTCGCAGGGCTGCCTAAGACTGTGGGAAAACAAATATTTACATTACAATTCACAACAGTAATAAGATTGCAGTTATGAAGTTGCAATGGAACTAATTTAATGGTTGAGGGTCCTCACAGCATGAAGAATCGTATTAATGCTCACAGCATTAGGAAAGCTAAGAACCACTGGTCTAGAGTAACCTAACCTAGTGTCATGGTGAACAGGTAAGGAGGCCCTACACCCCTACATTAGATATGTGGTCCAAACCTGAAACAGTAAAAACAGTAGCAAAGGGGAAAAGAGATGAAATGTACTTGGGAGTAAGAGGAGAGTAGGATTTGATAATCAGTTATTCACTTAAGAGCTAAAAAGGAGGTTGAGTGAGCCAAGTTATTTAGGTAGGTAGACAAGGCCCCCAGCAGCCATCATGGGAAGTCCAGAACAAGACAGCTCTCTAAGGGCAGCAACACTACAGAGGAGGATGAGGAGGGCTGGGAACATGACAGGTTTTTTTGTTTGTTCGTTTGTTTGTTTGTTTGTTGGATTATTTTGCACACATAAGATTTTATTTCCTAATAAGATCTAATAAACAAGAAGCAGTAACATCTAACTGTGTGGTCCATCACTCATGGCAGGAGGTGGTGATGGGCAGGCGCCCTTCCCAGTGGATGGATAGAATCATGCAGAAGAGGTTATGACGAGAAGGCACAGTGAAAAGAAAACTAAGCAAAGAGTATTAATAAGCCAATGACAAAGGGCCAAGATGAGAACCATCAATCCAAGGTAAAAGGCTTTAATATGTGCTAAGCGTAGAGACTAGAAGACTGCTAAACGTGGCCAGTGGGAGGTTACAGACAACCTCTGGATAAGAAGCCTTGAGCAGGACAGGAAGAGATCTATCAGAGACACAGTCGCTAGTGTTGCCTCCTCTGGTTTTACTCTCCTGCAACCACCCCTTCCGTTGCTTCTTTCCACCTCTGGAGTCTTCCTCTCCTCCTTCAGGCTCCCGTTCCTGTGCCCCGCTTTCTCACTGGAGTCAGCATTCCCCCAGCGAGGCACCGTCAGCAGTCTTGGAGACTCTGGTAGCCTGTGCTGTTCATCTAACCTCGCTGTTACCTCCTGTGCTCATCCCTGTCTTCACTCCCTATGCTGCTCTGCACAAAGCGCCTGTCCCCACAGAGTCCCATGACATTTGTGTTTGCAACCTGAAGATGGATCAGGTCTGTGAGTTGGGCCGTTAAAAGGATAATAATCAAGTCTCATAGTCTTGAATTATGTCATATTGTTTAGCCTCATCAATTTGAATCTGTAAAAGGGGGGAGAGCCCTGTTTTCAACTAATTAAAATGCCCATTTTACATACTAGAAATGTCCATAGTATGTTTTACAACTTCCCCATTTGTTGTAATGATTAATCTCCACCATCAGCCTGATGAAATTTAAAATCTCCATGGAAAAAAGCATGCAAGTCTGTCTGTCTGGGAGGGAGCTACTGGTTTGAATGAACTGAGATGGGAAGACGACCTAAATGTGGGCAGCAGCACAGCTCCACAGACAGGCCCTGGGCAGCACAGAAGAGGAGTGGAGCAGCAGAATCTCCCCCTCTCCTGCTGTGAGCAATCTTGACCAGCTGCCTCAAGGGGACCTGGCACCATGACTTCCTGCCTTGATGGACTACATCCTTGGACTAAGCCCCTCCTTCCTTAAATTGTTATCTGGTATTTCGCAACTAAAACAGTATTGCTTGATAATTCATCACATACAAAATTAAATGGTGGTATCGAAAACCTCTGTACTCATTTGCATTCCTTTCTGTAGGTTCCCACGTTCCCTCCTCTTTGCTTTGGAGTCACACCCCATTGATTCTTCTGTGCTTGCCATAGTAATCACTCTAGGTACACTGTCCCAGCTATACTGAAGGCTGTGGATTTGTCCCAATAAAGTTATTTCTACATGGGACTCATCTTCTTCAGTGAGTAATACTTGGCTCTGCGTTAAACAGGCTGACCAAATTGAGAAATAATAACAAAAGATTCAAAAACTTCTTGAACTGGACTTTGGCAAACCAATAAATTTTTCTAACTATCACATTTCTCCTACCTAGATTGGCTATTTATTTTACCTTCCTAATAATTCAAGTAAATAATTTTAAACACCAGGTAATATTCATATAAAGAAGTTGAGTAAAATTACTGCACATGCAACCACATGCTATTACAAGCAAATTTAATTTTCTCCCAAATAATACTTTCCTATATAAAGATAGCAGACAGGTAAATTGACTGAATAGGGGTCAGGATAAGAACAACAGTCACCAAAAAAGTTAAGCCTTATCACCTTGTGTGACTACTGAAGCCTTTACTGCTCTGGAACCAACTAACCTCACATATTAAAGGAAATAAAATACTATGCAATAGTTTTCTTGAGAAGCATCCTCCCTTTAAACACCAATGAAACTCTATTTCTTAAGGTTTCTCTTTACATATGGAAATAGAAATAATGCTTAAAAACTATGAAACATTCCAGGAATTCATATTTTCTTATAATAATTCAAATAAAACAAAACAGAATAGCAAGTTAAAGTAAGTGGGGAAAGAGTTAAACCCACAGTAAAATGACTTTCTATAGTAAGGACAGTACCTCTCTGTCCATGTAGTGAGAGACAGTGGTGATGACGCCAGTGTCGGGGTGGACAGAGAAGAGCCCAGGTGACCGTGGGTTCTGCTCCAAGATGCTGTATTTGAGGCGCGTGTGCATCGTGTCAGGTTCATCTTTATCCGTAGCACAAACCACTCCCACCACAGTACCTATGTGTTCAGAAAGCAAATTTGAACTTCCAGAACACCACAATGGGTTTGCTGTCTACACTTTTCATCATGTCGGAGTGACAGCAGAAACCTTATTTAAATCGTGAATCTACCCAGATGGGTCATAGCTTTAAACAGGATCTAGGAAGAAGACTCCTGATGGAGAAGCCACACATTCTGGCATTGAGAGTCACGAATTAAAATGTTTGATAGTAAAGTACCAAAAATTATATGTCAGTCAATAGTTAACTCAGAGCAGAGCAAGGGGGTTATACTTGTGTTGCCAGCACTACAGAGACTGAAGCAGGAGGATTAGGAATTTGAGATCAACCTGGGCTGTATAGTCATCTCCAAATAAATAAACAAGGCTAAAATAATTTCAATATGAATTCCAACATATTGCAATAATAAATCAACTAGAGACATAAAAAATGTCTCCTAAAGTAATTCAGTCTATTAGATTTAATTAATAGTTTAGACTCATTTTGTATAGTTATGTAAATGATGAAACTTATTTTTCAATTTAATTTATTAATTTATTGGGGGATATGCCAAAGCATGTACATAGAGCCTAGAGAACAATTTCCAGGAATCAGTTCTCTTCTGTTACATTTGTCCCAGGAACCAACTGTTGTCATCAGACTTGATGGCAAGTTCCTTTACCTGCTGTACCATGTCATAAGCCCTCAGGGTGATCTTTTTTAGTTCACCCTTTCCTTTAATCTTCTACTCATTTGAAGACATTTCTCTTTGTCTCTTTCTTGCTCACTGTTTTGCTCTGTCTACTCTGATTTGATTTATTTTGTTTTGTCTTCCTTCAAGAGCTTCACAACATGGATAAGTAAGAACCTAATGGTAAAGTGTGCTTCAAGTAACCCAGATTAATGGAAGCCTACGTGTTCGTCATCTCAAGGAAAAATCAAAGTCAATTGTTTCTCTTAGAAACCAGAAAAATGCAATGGGGCCATAGAGCCATGAGGCTTAGAAATACACACACATACACACACACACACACACACACACACACACTATACACACATCTCATGTTCTTTTGACATGGTGTGTTTGTGTCTCTGTGTGTGTGTATACCAGTGAGAGAATTCAAAAGCTGCCATGACTCCTCTCTCAGTGACTTTAAAATAGAACATGTGTGAGAAAGTATGTTTCCTAAACTCTAAACTGTTCATCTTAACTTCACCAACAGGATGTTGACACTGTACAAATCAAATTGTCACAGTAACACAAGCAAAGGAAACTCAGGTATAATACAGTAAGGACACAAGCAACTACCAGAAATCTTAGCAGAAAAAATATTAGCTATCTTTTATAACAGAGTCTCCAGTTTCGCCTTATGGTGGTCTGCACTCTTCATAATGCAAGCCTCAGAATCAAAATAAGACAATGCCATAGGAAAAAAAAACAATTTTCTTTCACGTTGAAGGGGAATGCCTAGGATAGAACCTGTGTGACCTATGCGTCCTTCAAATTATTCTAATATGTATTCTAAATTATATGTAATTAAGTAGTCCAGGAAAATAGATATTTAAAAAGAACCTAAAAACTGCATTCCCTGTCTCTATCATTTAATACTTTCCCACAGTCCCGCTGAAATATTTATACTACATCTGTATTTACTGTTCCTTCTACCCTATGGGTCCTCTTGAAAAGGAAGATATGATAAAAACCAAACAATGCATATTACAAACAGCATACAAAGTCTGACTAATGGCTGCATCCCATAATTGATAATTAGTGTCACATTGACCAGAAATTTCTGTAGTATCTGGTAAGAGGCATCTTGATTAGAATTGATGGGATTTGACTAATGTTTCCTGATAAGTAGGTCCCAGATCTGTGTTATCTCATGATTGACTGGCCATGAATCTAAAAACTCCAATGGGGGAGAAACATCCACTGAAAAACATGTTTGTCTTGTGAGCACAAGGACCTGAGTTTGATCCCAGGATCCACATTTAGGAAGAAGTTGGTGATGATGCTGTACTCAGAACTATAGAGCAGAAGGAGTCGGAGATGGGGAGATCTGCTGAGCTCAGTGGCCGCCAGCCTAGTCTACTTGACAAACTCCAGGTCACTGAGAAAAACAGTCTCAAAAAACAAGGTAAGTTGTAACTTGAAGATGACAGGGGAGATTGTAATCTAGTTTTCACATGCACACACACGTGAATACACAAGCACACACACAAACATACACACAAATGTATGCACGTACCCACACAATGCAAATAAAACAAAAAATAAAAAATCTCACTGTCTCAAAAATATACACAAACATGTTTGGCATAGAAACAGTCTTACCAAGTCTACTGCTTTCTGGAACCTCAAAATTATAAATCGCTTCTGTAAAGAGAGGGTAATTGTCATTTTCATCCTCTACTTTGATGGGCAGTGGGAGCGGTTGGTCTGCAGAATAGCCATCTGCCGTGGACGCATAGGCGATCAGCTGTGGAAGAGAGACAGTCAGCATCAGCAGCCAGACAACATCACAGCACAGGGGAGACAAATGCTCCGCACCCTTCCCTGAAGTCCTTTCAGTAGAAAGCTAGCCCATCAGTGCTCCACACTGAGATAATTAAAGCAACAGCCCCTGGGACAGGGAGGAAACAGCTCCGTTTGAGACAAAGAACAGGGAAGAATGAAGAGAAGATGGAGATGAAGTCACACATGCATTATTCTGAGGCATTGGGTGTACTTGTGACTCAGGTCACAGTCTTTAATCTTGTTCTCTTCAGTAAGGTTCATTGGGAGATGGCCAATTCATGGCCATTGGAAAAAAAGTCTGCATTATCTGAAAAGCAACCTCCCAATCTTGTTCTGGATTCTTATTGCATACCCCATAGATTGTATGTTTAAACAGATTTTTTTTTTTGCAAAACACACTTATTAATTTCTTCATTGATCATTAACCAAAGGAAATGCAAGATCAGACAGAATCTAGTTTTGCTCAGTATGTAATTACATCAAATTGAATGTCTTATAGCCCAAAGCAAAGAATGTGACATGAGGACATCAGTCAGATTGGTTCCTCTGCACCTCTTTTGTCCTCTAGAAACAGACTCCATCTTCCCAATGGGATCCTTCTTGCTGAATTCGGTTCATGAGAGCAAAGCACATTCTGTTCTATTGCGGAACCTGTTGAAATCAGTGCCCCCACTGAGTGTACACTTATCCAGACACGAAAACTGAGCTATCAGCCTTTTATTTAGGCTTTGTTTCTCACTTTTATTCCTTTATCTGCTTATCAGACATGATCAGAGAGTAGCATACATAGGAGAAAGGCAACAGCCATGGCGGAAGCTCAGCTGTGAATCTGTCTGGAAAACTGAAAATGTTTTAGTATACAGAGATGATGTCTAACAAGCTAAACCCAACTCTTACAGCTGCCTGCACTGAGTTTTATGTTCACAAACAATTAAACCTCTTTGCTTCATTTCAGGGTTGCCTAACCAAAGCTGAGATAAAGGATTGAGCAAGCATTCCAATGCACAGTGCATGCTATTGTTTTCTGACTTTACAACACCCTCTAAGAAGATAATGCGGGAAGAAAAGAGCAGGTGAGGCCCCAGGAGACAGATGGTTCATTAATATAGGGCCATATTAATTGATAAAGCACCTACATCAAAAACGTCATATTCCTCACGATCCACAGGCCGGGTACAGAACAGATTCCCAGTGTCTCTCTCTATGAAAAACAAATTCAATGGTTCTTGATCAACTCCACGCCCACTTATTGAGTATAAGACGGTGTAATTCTGGGCTGCATCAGACTGAACCTGAAAGAAAAATACACAGAAGTAAGCACTTAAAATTCAATTTAAATGCTAATTTGTGATATATATATATATATATATATACACATAAGTATTTTGCATAGTTTAATCTTAATGAAAGTATTTCAGCAGAAAAAAGCAATATAATATAGTTGGTAGGGATATGGCCATAGTACATGTATGGAAGTCGGAGGATAACTAGCAAGAATGAAGTCTCTCCTTTCAACATGTGGGTCCCAGGGATAGGACTCAGGTGTCAGGCATGGGGGCAAGTACCTTTACCACTGAGTCATTTTGCAGACCCTTCCCTACCATTTTCCTTACAGCTGAGTCCAAAGATGGTGGGAAGAAACTCTATGGAGTCTACACTTAAGCATGGCTACACAAGGGCAGTCAAAAAATACACAGAATAATATGAACAATAAAACAATATAATAACAAAATGTAGCAATATAAGTAATAGTATAAATAATTATGACGTAATAGACTGTGTGAACAAATAGTGAAGATTCTTGACGATTTGGGCTCTATAGAGTGAAGCAAGCAGTCTTACTTTTGAACACAGGGATAACCATTTTGACCATGCAAAGGTGACCAAGCTAAGTCTATAGTTCTAACATTTGTGGGACTGAGGCAGCAGGATCACAAGATGGAGGCCAGCATGGGTTACATATTAAGATCTCATCTCACTTCTAGTGCCCCTTCCATGAAGGAAAGAAAAGAGGAAGCTTTAGCTCTCAATGCTCTCTTAGTACTCTAGAACTGCTTCATTGGTGAACACGTTCATGGGAGAGGAGTGAGCATCTCCCTTGTTAAAGCTGGTTTCTAGAATTCCAGTGAAATGTAGCTATTCTGAAGACCAGGATTCAATTTCTTTCCATCTCCAGTGCATATAGCAGTACCTACAACACCATGTAATAGATACAGATACCCAATAACCATCTTGTAAATCACCAAATAAGTAATTAAAGGCCTGCAAAGGCTGTAGTTGTCCTACACCGTTAGCACATCAGTCATTTTCAGATTTTATTCATTTGAATTGTGTTGCATTTCATCAGCAACTTTAGTCATTTCTGCTTTTTTTTTTTTTGGCTTTTCTTGACACAGGTTTCTCTGTGTGGCTTTGGAGCCTGTCCTGGAACTTGCTCTGTAGCCCAGGCTGGCCTCAAACTCACAGAAATCTGCCTGCTTCTGCCTCCCAAGTGCTGGGATTAAAGGCATGTTCCACCACTGCCTTGGCTTCTACTTATTTTTTTTCAGTGCTTAACTATTTGCTACATCTGAGTCAAACAGACCCTCCACTTAGCTGGATCACACAAAGAAGGAAAGAACACTCACCTGCTGAAGAAACAATGGGAAGGGACCCAAGGAATTCTCTTGCATCGAGCAAGGAATGGGTGCCCATCTTCTCTTGGCTCTCCTGAGGACAGTATTCTTGGTATGTCTTTTCTTTAGGACCTGAATTTAAAGGAGAAAATAAGTATCAGGAGCATCACAGTCAAAAATGTATGTCCCTTTCTGCTCCTTTTACATGCGCTGTCCTATATGGTGCCACTGGCTGCCACTAGGCATGGGATGATCTGCATTAACTAAAATTAATTTAAATGGAAAACTATCTTTTCTTTGCACTAATTTTATGTTATGTATACAGCAACCAAGTCACTGCACCAGACACTGAAGGTAACAGAACATTCTATCATTGCAAAATGTTCCACCAGATGCTTTAGAAGTAATAATTTTATTTCATGTAGCAAAGGGAGACACTTGGTTTCATGGTAATTATTAACAACTAATAATTTTATTAAATATTCAATAAAGTACTAAGCAGTCATTTAATTAACCTTGCCATCAATTTATTAGCATAGATTAGGTGTAGGCCAATTGAAATCTTCCATCATTTTGTGACTACATTTACAATGCTGTTTCTCATGAGTAAGTGCTTGCACTAATAAGAAATCCTAAAGGCTGTGATGAAAGGGGTCTCAAACCAACTCTGGAACACAACTGTCTTAGGTAGAAATCAAAGCTAGACAAAGGCTTCACGAAGGAGGATATCATTACATTTAACACCAGAAAAACCAAAGCCAGCATTTAACTGGTATTGAGAAAGTTTAGAAACAAAAGACAATGTAAAAGAATGGAAGAAGAGAAGAAAAATAATAGGATCAAAACAGGACAATAGAGAAGGAAGAGAATGGAATGGTGGAGGGAGGGCTGGTAGGAAGGGGGACAGAAGGGAAGATAAAAGATACTATTTTTTAAGGGAAGAAATGTTATTAGAAAAAGCCCCATGCTTGAGAATGTCCACTGTGCTTTGCGTACCTTTTTCTGGTGCTCCAGCATTACCAGGATCTCTTTCTGTGTCTGTGTCTTTGAGTCAGAAAGCTGAATGGTAAATGATCTTTTCTTGCCAGACAGCACAAGAGCTCTGGCTGGATAAACTGACCCATCATCTAGAACTCGGAAGTCAGGATCGCTTGGCCTGATTCCATCAGCAGAGCTGAGACACTCTTTCAAATTAACTGCCCGCGGAAATGTTCCCGTTGTCAGGTGGAGACACATGCATAAAGGAAACATATATGTTAAAACACTCTCCGTGCACGAAAAGCCAAGCAGCTGGCATTGGTAGAATACCTTAATAGTCCTCTCTCATTCTTAAAAATAATACTCTCATTTTAATTAACAGTGATGGTTCTTGACTGTATATTTTTGTTGAACAAGAAGCTTTAAATGTTAACAAGCTTCTAGTAGGCTTATGAAATGATTGTCCACCGAAGACTAGCACACATAGCTCTCATGACAAAAGTGAGCCACACACCCGCAAGGTGCACCTGAATCAACACAGTGGAATTTCCCTCAACAATGCACTGACAGTGTCTTCAGAGGCACCTACCTGCCTATAGTCAGAAGACACATAGAGAAACACAAAGAACAGAGGAACATATGGGCCGACAGTCAAGTAAGGAAAACCAGTCCCTGAGTTCTTCCCATAGCACTCTGGTACATTCCAGCCCCAAAGACAAAGCTTCCCCTGGGCCTCTATGGGAACGCCACATGGCATCTTTCCTATGTGGGGTTTTGCCTCCTAATAAAAGGTGATGACTTTTTAAGTATCAAAACACAACTGTTTCCCATCCCGTTCTTCATCTGCTTTTACAGAAATCAAACTGACAATGCCCAAACAATGACCTCACCTCAGGGCCCTTTGCTTCGTGTTGTATCTTTGTTTAACCTGAGTCTGTCATGGGCAGACTTAACAAAATGATGGAAGTGTCATTTTGAATGTTTTAAGAGATAACAATCTATTTCTCTGATCTTTTTATTCTTAGCTGAATGATTTTGTCTGATTTTTTCTCCCAGAAAAACAGGCTACCTCTAATTACATCTTTCTTTTCTTCTTCGTCACAGTAGAAAAACTGAAACTAATCTGATTGAACACTTTGTTGAAAAGGCCATTTCCATATTTTTGAAAAAGTATTTAGTCTTTTTTAAAAAAAAAAATCAAAACTTGTGGTTGTTTCCTCTAATTTCTTCAAACCCACATTAAAAACAAACAAACAAACAAACAAAACCACCCGGGCAGAACTGTCTGGCTTCTGGGAGAAACTGAAGGTCATTCAGTTTTTCAGGCCTACAGTTTAAAATGACTGACTATGTCCAGTCCAGAGGAGAATGGTACGCTTTGTTATACTTCTCAGTAAAGGTGTAACACTGATCAGAATACTGCTCCAGCGCTGTAAAGATGACATTGTGGATAAAGGTGTTTGCTGCAAAGCCTGATACCCCAAGTTTATCCCTGGCACTCACAGGGTAAAAAGAAAGAACAAAATACAACAAGTTGTCCTCTGATCGACACACACAGACACACACACACACACACACACACGCACAAACAAACACAAAGTAAATAAGTAAAATCTAAGTTTAAAATCAAGGATTGCAGTAGTGTTTCTCTTCAATACTCACCTATACTTACATGATTCTTGTACTCAGAGTGTTAAGAATGTGATATTTTAAACTGCTGAAAGATTAATGATTGAAAAAACGTGGATTGGAAAACTCACACTAGAGTTAACCATCAAATCCAACAGATATAAGGGCAAAAATGTGTGTTTGAAATACTGAATTGTCTCCATTTCTAAGTCAATGTAGACTAGCTCCAGAGGGCAAAGATGACACACTACCCTTCTCGCAAACGAGGGACACTCCACATCTGTTTCAAAGCAGCTGTGCAGAAAGTCCTCACCTCTTCCAATTATCTTGTCAGCCTCTAGTGTCGAAGGCACATTTAATGTCACCATTTTACAGGCTTCACCAACAAAACCGAATACCTAGAAATTTTAAAATATCACATAAATTCATCAGAAAATACAAACTACATGGTCATCTCAGTAAATGAAGAACAAGCAATTGACAAACTCTTCCTTACATTGATAATAACGGACTCAACATCCAAGTGACATACAAGAACTTGCTTAACAAAGAGTATCTATGCAAACTAGCAACTAAGTTGACTAAGTTCATGCTTAAGTAAGAATAATTAAATGTTTTCTTCACTGTTGGAAAATCATGCCTACTCCACGACTTCTATGTGATATTATAATAGAGCTTCTAACCAGGGCATTTACACAAGAAATGCGCCCGGCGAAAATAACTTGATCTAAGTAAACAAATCAATTGAGAAAGAAGTAAAACTTTCTAGTTTCTCTCTCTCTCTCTCTCTCTCTCTCTCTCTCTCTCTCACACACACACACACACACATACTCTCCCTCTCTCTCTCTCTCACACACACACACACACTTATTTTCTCTCTCACACACATTCTCTCTCTCTCTCTCTCTCTCACACACATACACACACACACACACACACACACACACACACACATACATACTCTCTCTCCCTTCCTCCCCCCTCTCTCCCTTCTCCCCTCTCTCTCACACACACACCAAATAAATAAATACTGTAAATAGATTTTCCGGTAAACTAGCAAAAATCTCCTAAAACAGTTCTATTTAGGATAAAATACTTTGAAGTAAATTTGTCAAAGAAATACAAGATCATGCCCTGAAAACAATAAAATGTGGTGAGAGTTTTCAAAGACTCAAATAAGTGGAAAGTTGACTTATCATTATGGATCAGAGGCATATTCTACAAATACAATCTCCTTTGAATCTCATATTTCTTTGTTGGAGAAACTGGCCTTTTATCCAGATATGGTAGCACACACCTTTAATCTCAGAACTCAGGAGGCAGAGACAGGTGGATCTCTGAGTTGAAGGCCAGCTGATCTCCAGAGGGAGTTTCAGAATACCCAAGGCAGGCTACGGAGAGAAACACTGTCTCAAACAAACAAACAAACAAAGGAGAAAGAAAGAAAGAAAGAAAGAAAGAAAGAAAGAAAGAAAGAAAGAAAGAAAGAAAGGAGGAAGGAAGGAAGGAAATGAAGGAGGGAGGGAGAGGAGGAAGGAAGGAAGGAGGGAGGGAGGGAGGGAGAGAGAGAGAGAGGGAGGGAGTCCTTAAAGAAATGCAAAATACTCCCCTAGACACACACACACACATACAAGGTAAGTTCATTGGAGGACTGACATTCTGTTTTGAAACAGCTCAAAGCTCCACTAACCAAAGTCAAATGCTGTTAACAGATTAGAACTGACATCCTAGAAATAAGCCTCTCTTCTGGATAGTCCCCGGAAAGTTCAAGGGTCAGAAATCTCACCAAATGGTGCTGGGAAGATCAAAATGAAAATGAGCCCCTAAGTCATGCCATGCCCAGAAATTAACAGAGTGGATTGCAGACCTAAGGATAAGGATGAAAACTACTTAGAACAGTTGTTCTTAACCTTGCTAATGCTGCGACCTGTCAATTCCGTTCCTCATGTTGTGATGACCCCAGCCATAAAATTATTTCATTGTTACTTCATAACTGTAATTTTGCTTCTGTTATGAATCACATTGTAAATATCTGATATAAATTCCACAAAAGGGTCACAGTTCACAGGTTGAGAATTTCTGATTTAAAAGAAAATTTCTCAATCCACGTTGAGCAATAATTTCTTAGCTGCAATATCAAAACACAACACTGGATGAGCAGGATTTGTTTGATATTTAAAACCTTTGTGCTTCAAACAATATGGTAACGGAAGTGAAAATAAAGCCCATAGGATGGGAGATAATACTTTCAAATGTAAGAACAACTAGTGACATATATGTAGTATATAAAGATACTTTGTAACTCCACAAAGATAGTAACTAATGAAAAAATAGGTAAAGATTTGAATACAGGTGTTCAAAGATGTACCGATGATGGTTAAGAAGATGAAGAAATGCCCAAAGGCATGGGTAACTCTAAACCATGAGATGCCTGCTGAGCTAGCATAAACAAAACAGAAATGCCAAGTTGATGTTAAAAATACATAAAAACTAGAACCTTCCTGTATTTTCCATGGAATTGGACAGTGATATGGATATTTGGACACAATTGCAATTTCTAAGAGAATTAAACATTAAATAAAGATAGTCCAGCAGTTCTATGCTGTTTAAGAGCTGTGTCCACACCAAATTCTACATGTATAGTCATAACAGCATTGTTGATAAGAAGCAAGAAGGGCAAACACACCCACCCAATAGTAAATAGATCAACAGAATATGATCTAGCATGCAATAGAATATTATTCTGCTATTTAAAAGTCATCCATTCTAAAATATGGGTAAATCTGTCATCATTACATCCATCAGATACCGACACAATAGAGGCAATGTAGTGTGTATGTGTGTGTGTGTGTGTGTGTATGAATATGATTTCATTCTAAGAAGTGTCCCAACAGGCAGCTATGTAGAGACAGACTACAATGGGAGAAGGAAAAAGAAGCAACTAGAAATGAACTCAAGTCTTCTTGGGAAAGCTATGGAAATGCTCCAGGATTAGACCATGGTGATCATTGTGCAGTCTATATTTGCTGAAAGTCACTGAACTGTGTGCTTTAAGAGTGTAATTCTGCTTCAGGCAGACATCAGAAAGTATGTTTGAAACAGAAAAGGGTACATCATTGGCAAAATCATTATTCCTTACACATACACCTTTACCTCTTTCAGATCTACAGATTAACATATGAAATCTCAGGAAATACTGCAAAACCATGAGAAAGAATTTCAGCTCTGATATAATCAAGTACATTAGGATTTAAATGATTAACTCATGCTAATTTAACACTGTGTGTAGACATAAAGATCAAGAGCCCTATTCTAATATTGACATATTCTAACATTAATTGAAATTCTTAATATAATTTTATCATTACTCAATATTTATGGTTAATTATATTGTTTTCATTTTTCATTCTAAGATAATAAACTGAGCATCCCTTGTAGGTACAAGGAACTAAAAGATATGATATAAACTGCCATACAAATCCCTGTCCTGCACTCAGGAGAGTGGCCCCTATGCCATGCCTGAGCAACACAATAGAGCTGACCCTGAAGGTGTAAGTATGGGAGATCCCACCCTGAGGACATGAAAGCAGAACTGGCCCTGCCCCTGGCTCATTGATGAAAGGGATGAACTTGCCAAAGCACTGCAGGAGAGCTCACACTGGTGTGAAGACAAGGGAGCTCACACTGGTGTGAAGTGAAGACCAGGGAGAGCTGGCAGGCTGATCCACCCTGCAGCTACTCAGGGCCAGAACCAGCGTTGTCTGTTAGCTTCCCCCTACATCTGCCCCATCTGTGATCTGTGGGAGCACAGGAAGGGACTGGTCATGCAGACCCAAAGCTGCAGGATCTTCATGACACAGGGTAACCACAAGATAACCAAAAGGAGTCCCAGTAAGAGCAGCATCAACAGTGTAGCAGAAACCAGACCAATGACTCTTTGCAATGGACACAGGCAAGTAAAGATATGTGGATAAAAAGGTTTCCTGTGTGACTCATGGTGTCACACTAAAGCTTCCATGATGAGATTGGTGTTTCCTTTTTCTTTCTTTTCTTCTCTTAAATTTTATTTTATTTTGGTGGAGAAGTTGCAAGGGCAGAGGGTAGAAACGAAGGGACAGAGAAATGAATGGGATGGAGAAGCATGACGTGAAAGGCATAAAAAATAAACAAAGAGAAAGTTAGAAAACAAACCACTTGTTCTTATGAATGCTCTGTCTCACTGCTTATCACTACTTATTGATAAATTGTCTTCCAAGTCTTCCTATCCATGAAGCTGGAACACTGGTGTGCATTTCTTTTACTATCTTGAAATTGTTTTGATTTCTTTTTAATATATTAATCTGATAACTGTGTCATTTGCATATTAAAATTTTTTGAGACAACATTTTTTTCACCTTATTGCCATTTGTCTTCTATTGCAGCACTGAATTATCCTCTTCTCATCTTCAGTGGGGTTCACTGCATAACCCTGGCTATCCTGAAATTCACTGTGTTCATCAGGCTACCTTCAAAATCCACTGCTTCCCCCTCTGTAATGCTGGAACTAAAGCCATGTGCTACTACACTCAGTTTAATTTACGTTTTTAATTATAGGGTTTCTTACTTTTCATAATTTGTGAAATATTTTATATATGTGGTTACAATTTTAAAATAAATAACTTTATTATTTTCTTTGCAATTTTAATCAATTGTGTTAATAATTTCTTCTGGTTTGGGTTTAATATGACTTAATAGCTCTCAACCAATATTTTCTTCTCAAACTGTAAAACCATTTCTATCTTTGTCTTCTAGCCATGTATATCTTTACCTCCTGCTGCAGAGATCACTACTGACAGCACCCTCATAATGACTCTCCCAATCTTAGCTCATGGTGTTACATCCACAAATAAGCCTAATACCTACTTCTGCCATATGCATTCTTCTCGGCTTTCTCCATGGTTCTATCTGTATGCATCTATCTCTCCATCAATGTTCCACTGTTTTATTCAGTACAGCTTTATATCAAATCTTGGTGTCTAAGAAGGTGGCCCCAGGACCTATATCACTTCCCTTTAAAGAAAGCTCTTTTACCATCCAAGTCTCTCAAAGAAACTTTATAATTATGTTACTTAAGCTTTCAGTGAAACTTTACTTACGTTTTTTAAAGAATCTGATGTGGAAGGGCCCCTAAGCATGGTGAATACATGCTTTCAATTCATTTGTAAATTTTGCTATGCCATTTGAAGAGGCATTCTGAATTCTTCCAGGATCCATTAGACTGTTTTTATTTACTTCCTTTTGCTCTTTGAGATTGAGCTTCTCATATCTCCAGTTGGCCTTGAATCCACATTGTAGCTGAGGATAATCCTCCCTCTCTACCTCCTGAGTCTTGAGATTGCTCATATGTACCACCACAGTAAGCATGCTAGGTTGTTTTTAAATACATCAATGATAACATTACCATAAATAGGCTTCTTCTTTTATCTATATATATATATGTCTGCTGACAGTCTAAAGGAATAACTTTTAAATTATTTTAAATTGACCTTATATGAAAGGAATTTGCTGACTTTTGTTAGCTATAGTATGGTTACCTGATCTTCCTTCTGCAAAGCTGGTCCTGCATCTCAAACAATGTCCTCTGGTATTATTTTCTTTCACTCCTCCCTATACCCCTTCCGTAACTCCCTTCATACATATGTTTGTGTTTATTTGGCCTTCCAATAGAATATACAAAAAAAAAAAACAGTTACAATGGTCAAATTTTCTTTGTTTCTAAGCTTAAAGAGAATGTTTACCATTTCACCATTATTTATGTGTCTTTTTACTTTTTTCATTACATTCAGTCATTCTTTTTAAATTCTTAAAAAAACTGAATCATATAATTTGTTTATGAGTGAATGAGAGATGGAGAGATGATAGATGATAGATGATAGATAGATAGATAGATAGATAGATAGATAGATAGATAGATAGATGATATAGCTAGAAAGAGAGTTGAAGAATGTGTGTATGTGTATGCATGTGCACCTGAGTGGAAATTCCCACAGAGGCCAGAGGAGGTCATCAGATTCTTTAGAGCTGGGGTTAAAGGCAGTTGTGAGCCTGTTTAAGTGGGTGCTGGAAACCAAATCTGGATCCTCTGCAAGAGCAGTATGTGCTCTTAATCACTGAGCTGTCTCTCCAGCCCAGTTCAGTTTTGTTTAGTATATTTCACTGAGTTAAGAGAGATCATTCCCATATAATCAATTTGCCAAGAATTTCTTTAAATGATAAATTTGAATTGTCTGCTTATTTTGAATTGAGGACAGTTTTGTTTTCCTAATATATCGTTAGCATGTTATAACACAAACTGTAGATGTTTTCATTTCCTGGGGCAATGCTTCTTATGACATAACTTTTAGATCCATCATGGGTTTTGTATTTCATCGTTTCCCATACATGACGTCCATGGCAACATGAGATGACTTTCTAAACGCACAGGGACCTCAGAAAGTGAGCTAAGAAGAGTCCACATACTTCTGTTGTCAGAATTCTGTTCTGTATCCATTCTGTATAACTCTGGGTTATTCACTTCTTGCTGGTCTACTGAATTTAAAGGAGAACAGAAAGTTTGGGCTTACCCACCAGCTGGACAACCTGAGTTCCGTCTCCAGAACACACATGGTAGAAGGGAAAACTAAATTCTCCATTTTTCTCTCTGACCTCCACATACAAGCCTAGATTCTACCCCTGGAACTCATGGTAGAAGAAGAGAACTAATTCCCACAAGTTATCTTCTGATTTCCACACATGTACCATTATATAGGCTCTCCAAAAATAAATACATAAATGCAATACATTTAAAAAATAAAAGATAAAAAACTTTATTTTTTAAAAAAATTGATGAATTGATTGACAACTTGAATAAAAAGAGACCTCTCAAGAGTAACTTCAAATACCTTATTTGGAAAATAATGTTAAAATAGCCTTAAAATGTAACAAAATTGGTTTTATTTTACAGTACTCTATAATTTTTTTAGTGATGTGATTGCAAAATTATGAGAAATTATCATTAAACTCTGATGCAAAGATTTAACTCCAAGTGGAAGATTAAAGCAGCTGCCTGCAACTGTTTGGTTTTGAGAAGGTTGGTTTTATGACTTCAATGCAGAAAAGAGACTTGCTTAGTACATCTTCCCCCACCAGAGCAAATAGAGCTACAGAATGGGGTTGGGTGTGGCTCAGCGGCAGGGCATGTGCCCTGGGTTCAGTAGCCAGAGATGCAGAAGAAGATTGGCAGTTGATGCCATGGATGCCCCGCCTGCGGCACCAAGGATACCCAGACTGAGCAGAGTAATTGACACTAGAATTTAGACCTTTCCTTTCTCCCGTGGACACTTATCCTCCACGACATGGGAACACTAGCATTCAAATGTTTACCACCTCCAGGAAAATGAAACAAAACACTAAGATCTACAACTCTGCAGTCACAGCATTTGATGATTCTAATAAATTTCCTCCTAACCAAACTCACTGTAAGATGGAATTCTGGTTCAGTGGGAAGTGTGACTAACTGCAGTTCTCCAGAGATACCATATATGGAAGACACCGGGCATGGGGATTACAACAAGGTCAAAAAATGTGCACGGCTTTGCATTCATTCCACAGTCAAAAGTTGCTTCAAGACCTAGTCATCACAATATGACCATCAACAACCTCGTTTACAAAGTTGTCAATAACCAAGTGTGAGCTCTGGGATTCCCTGGGAGTGGGAGAGACACTGAACTCTGACTTCCTTTTCTTCCTTTTATTGTCATGGAGGATCTTACTATAAAGCCTCACGGGTCTGAAGCTTGCTATGTAGACAAGGCTATGAAGACTAGCAATCTTCCTGACTCAGTCTAGGTGATTAAAGGCAAATGTCACTGTGCTTGGCTTACACTCTGACTTGCTTACAGTGAGGCGTTAAGATAAACATTCTCCCCTTTTAATACTTTATTTGCTGTAATCCACTTTCACTAATAAAAGTCAATACAAATTTCTATATTCCGTTTTATTTTAAGTATGCCAAATGTTCTCAAGATCAAAGTCTTCCTTGTAACGGGGTCCCCCGTTAGTTAATATTATACAACCTGAAAAGATGGAAGGCATGTTTGCCAACATCGGTTGCAGGTACGTTTATACACACTAAGAAGGGAAGACAGAATGGACAGGGGAATCTTGAAAGAAGAGTCCTTTAGGAAAATGGTAGACTCTCTCAAAAACATACCATTTATAAATTATAAAAGTACATGGGCCTGCAATGATGGTTCTGATGTGGAGAACTGCATTAAACATAAAGGTTAGAGATGCACTCTTCTGTGACAGGTAGAAAGCAGCTGATCTAGTGTTAGTTTCTTCACTCCCGATAATCTGTTGTCGCATTAATGAGGAAAATCTAAAAAATAATACTGAAGAGCTTTCACTACTAGTGAGATGGTTGTCTTTCTCCTACTTGGTTTTCCTAATCTGTCTCCTTCCTTAGCTGTGTCTATAGCAGTTCAGAGTGAAGGTGGGAAAGAGATGCAGGAACTTGCCAATTGCAAGTTTCTTCCACCTGCGGATAACCTGTGGTGGGGGGCAGGGAGTGAGGTGTTGAGCATGTTGAGTCTTTGACATGTGCTAAAGACTCTTTGAAAAGCCCTCCTCAAAAAGGTCACTGTTTTTAGAGTTCCATGACTAATCTCCATGTAATTAAAGGTGCTTCTAAAATGCCCCATTAATGTTATGCTCAAAGACTGCTGGGGGGAAAAAACACTTAGTTGTGGAATTCAACACATCTGTAAACTGGGGGCTTCTGGAGAGAGAAACACCCAACCTATATACATGCTCCAATCTCCGAGTGCACCGTTAACCTAAACTCTGCAATTCCTCTTTCAACAACTGGAAGGAACATGCCACTGAGCTGAGTTGATTCGGCCTCGACCCACCAGAACCCTGATCCACAGGTCCCTGTCATAGAGCCCTGTGCCCTCCTTTCTGGCTAGTGCCCCCAATCCTCAGAACAAAACTAATTCCTAATTCCTCTCTCAGTGAAAATGTAAGCACCAAAGTCATGTTTTTAAACAAAACTGTTGGAAATTCATTCCAACACATCTATCCCAGGAGAGCACAATTTTCGAGAGTAACTTCCAACCGCAACTCTTACTGTTGCAGAAAGATCACTGGGCTCGTCTGCAATTTTTCTGGTTCCTAATGTATTCCCGATCTTGAATACAGTCTGATATCTGTCTGTAGCTCTCTGATTCAAGAGGGGATGAGACTTGGCTCTACCGCCATCAACTTAGAACCAGAGAAGGTGATTTATGGTTGTAATGACAGCACAGAGAAAGTGGTGGAAAGAAGATGAGGAGATCGAGCCTGTCTTTACGTAGACAGTTCAAGCTCAGCCTGAACTACTCTTAAAAAGTAAGAAAGCAAACAACTAAACAAGGTTGACATAACACAGTGGCCCAGCTCCCTGGTCAGAAGGGAGCCTCTGGTCCCCTGAACCTCTTGCATGTCTTTGGAGCATCGAAGTGGTCACATGCTCAGCTCGCTTTACAGGCTATCATGCACTCAGAATTCCTAATTTTCCGCTCAAGTTTTCCTGGTTCTCAGAAAACTGTCATTAACTTCTTTTCCAGGCAGATCAGGAGTTTAACCCTGAGATTTGGGGACACTGGAGATCTCAGAAGAAGCTCTGCACAGGAACAGTGTCTCTCCAGAGCCAGACTGGAGACACCAACCACATCTTGCCCTCGGTCTATTAGTCCTGCGACCCCAGTCCTATTGTCACCCCCATGGAACTCCGGTGCGACCCTCTGCAGCCTTCCCACACCTGGATCTCCGGCACACAGAGCGTAGGTGAACGAGCGAGCTGGCACGGGGGTGGCAGCTCAAGCGAGCCTTTGGAGTAATCTTTTAGGGGAGGAATAGCTGAGAACACGGTTTCTCAGAGAAAACCCCAGGATAACATCCCAGGGACACAACTTTGGCCCTACACTACAAAACTCTGAGGCAAGAAAGCTCCTGAGTCCCACCACATCTGTCTTTTGCTAGGTCAAGGCTCCTAAATACACCCCCCCACACACAAACTGTCGTCCTTCCTTTCCACTCAAGGCTCCCTAGTCCTAATCACCACTCCAATTTAGGAGCTGCTGGCAAGGAGCAAATAGCATCCGCTGCCCACCCAGAACCAAGACACCAGCGCAGAGTAGCCAGAGAATGACTCCTAATTCAGATATCGCCTATGGCGGCCCGGGGGGGAGGAGGGGGGAAGCTAAGTTTCAAGGGGTCGCATGGTCGCATAATAACTTATCGCCTGTCACCCCTCCAGTCGGAACCTGAACCAGTCAAGAACTGATCAGAGACACTTAGCTTATCACTTGTCGCCGCAGCAGCAACCAGGGCGGATTCATCCCTTTCCCTTTCCCATTTGGGTCCCCATCCGATTGCAACCCCGGGTAACTTACCCAGAGGGGCAGCAGCAGCTGTGCGCAGAGGGCTCCGCACCAGGGTCTCTGGAGCCCAGCGATGGCCATTGCTCAGTGCACCTCAGAAGGACGCAGGCTGGCTCCTAGCGGGGACCCTGAGAGCCAGGGCGCAGGAGGTTTTTCGCAGCTGCTTGTCTAGAAGTCGTTCTGGCCGCTCTCAAGCTTCTTTGCCCAGGAGCGTGTTCTCGTCTGAAACTGGATTGGAGCAGGGAGACACTGGGTGGCCCCTCCTAGTTATTTCTCAAGTTTTATCACCTCCGGGGCCGCCTTGGAGCTGCCCGAGCCTGCCCTGCGCTCCCCGCAGCCGCCAGGGAGCTCACTCCCCGGGAAAGCGGTCTCGGTCCACCCTCTGCCGGCTCTCCCACGCCCCTCTTCTGCCTCTAGGGGGTTGCCGCCCAACCTTCCCCGCGTCCCCTTCGCTGACACTGCTCTGAGCATCCCCAGTCCCAAACCCGGGCCCGCCTGCTCTGAGTCCACTCGGTGCCAGGAACACACCTGATTCGGATCATGGGATCCTCCCATCCAGTCCGCTGTGTGCAAAATCTGGGCAACCACTTCACAAGTTGAAACAAAACCCAGGCAGTCTCTCCAAATCTCATTAACATGATAAAATAAACCACTGAAGGAAAATTGTCCCGAATGCCATGGATTATCTGTGCCAGATATTAAAATCAGAGAAAAGAAGTGCTTACCTGACCATTTATCCATACCCCAAATGACTACCTTTGCGCTTTAATTACTGGCAATATTTGTGACCTTCTATGGGCCCACTAAGAAAAGAAAGCAAGAAAGGAAGGTGGTAAGTAAGGAATTAAAGAAGAAGAAAAAACAAAAACATGTTCTTTCGCTTATTGTTCAAATGGGGTTTTGATTTAGGTTTTTGCTTTTTTGTTTGAGTTTTTGCTGTCTGTTCATTTGCTTTTGTTTTTCTTTTCTTCTTTTTTTAAAATGTGATTTACTAAGATAAAAAATTTTCAAATCTGGTCATAGGAAAATCTCCCCCAACAAAATGTGCTCTAAAATGGGGTTTGCAATATCACCATCATTCAACAAACATTTACAGGGATCAAAAGCCATCATCATTACCCTAAAGCTGGAGAAAGGAGTCACACAGACCCCACTTCTGTTCAAGGTGACTCAAAGTTTAGATGGGAAAACCCATGGCCACTGGCTTGTGACAATAGAGACCATACCCTTGGAACTCTGCTGGCAGGATTCAGAAAGAAATCCGTGTCAGATACATTGCTGATCCCCAAAACC
The DNA here is from genome assembly GCF_018167655.1 of Microtus oregoni. NCBI lineage: Eukaryota > Metazoa > Chordata > Mammalia > Rodentia > Cricetidae > Microtus > Microtus oregoni. The sequence goes on along the minus strand of NW_024544542.1, from coordinate 4,581,440 downwards.
CACTCAAAATCCATGGTCAGAGCCCTGGGTCAGCCCACACTAAGGTGCAGAGCATGTGACTGTCTTCATTCACCCTACCCTGCTTACTTCAGAAAGCATCCTTATCTAAGCCATGCACTTCCTCAAAGAGTGGGGCTTCCCTGAGCTCCCAAGACTCAGATCTTCCTAGGTTGTTACTCCCCAGTCTCATTCCTGACACGTGTAAGCCACTATCAGCTGAAGTCTGCGGGGAAGGCCTTCAGAGACAGTGTTCCGAATTTCTCCCCTTTGGAGATTTCCAGCTGCTCTTCTCCTGTCTTTCTTTGCCCATGACCTCAGGGAAAACTGTGTCATCTTCTCCAGTCTCAGTCAATGTTCGAGAGCCAGCGTAGAGCTGACTTTTCTGCAGTACAGGGAGGAAAGGGCATGTCAGCACAAAGACGTCTCTCTGTCTTTGTCAGGACTCTTCCTCCAGTTGAAGGGCTGAAGGGCTAAGACGCTTTATAGCAGGCTCTTAGTTCTGTGAAGAGCAAAGATGCTTGAGATAAGAACAGAAAGGAGAGGTAGAGGTGTGTGTGTGTGTGGGGGGGGGGGGGTGATCCAGTAAAGGTAACAGCAGCAAGGCCAGAGCGTGAGAAGCACTAGAGAGACTTGGGCAAGCTTCTTACATGATGGAGACAGAAGGGGCTGTTGGTTCAGAAGAGCTAGGGGGAGAACCCCTGTGACTGGCTCATGACAAGCCATGCTGAGGAGGGAGAACTTGTCCTGGAAGAAATGGTAATTCATTCAACTTCAAGGTATGAAAGGGATTACTAGGGGTTTGTAATGAGCTGTCACATTCATTACCCACGATTCCCTTGATCATTATGAAATATGCATGTCTCTATACACAGACACACACGAAGATATATTTGATGTATTCAGGTCTATTCTAAATGCTCCTAAGTATTTAATGACCTTAACTAGCTCTTTTGATTAACTACAATCTAACTGGCTATGGGTGTCTACCCAAGTGGCCGAAACTTCAGCAAGACTGTGTCTTTGGTTGTGTTCACTGTGCTGTCTGATAGGGAATACTGATAAGTCTAACGATAGCATAGCTGCTTTGCAACTCCTCTTACAAAATAACAGTGGTTCAAATCTAGCCCGTAAACACTAAGGAAGCACAGGAGCAATACTTCAACTCACATTATTAAGTTTTAGGTGCAGTATATTAAGTATATTAATATTAGCAGATGGCCTGAAATTCCCCATTTGCTAAACATTATTAGTCTAATTTCTACCATAAGGCAATGTGCATTTATAATTTAGGGAAACATCCTTCCATTGCTTATAATGGCAACATAGAACACCCTGGGGATAGATCCAAGTGCATATGTTTTTACATGAATTATATTTTAAAACAGATCTTGAAGTTTATTTAAAATATTTTTAAATATATTGATTTAGATGATTTTTGTCTTGAATGTAGTTACGATTGAGTATTATCTATAGAAAAATCAACTTTAAATCATTGTGAAACACAAGGAAGCACAAGGCCCTTTTCAGACATGTCTCTTTTAATATTCTGTTCTTCAAAATCGCTTGGAAATCACCGCTACAACAATGGACCAGGTAGAAAAGCAAGTTATTATCTGCTTTTCTGGTATTTTTTTAAAGATAAGAAAAATGACAAAGAAGAGTCAATAATTGGAAGAGGTTTGAGCTAAACAAACAAAGCTACAGTAATCCAGGTGAGTTATGATATAGCCAACAGAAAGCAAACCTGAAGCAAGCAGTTTGAGCTGGATGTGGTGGCTCACACCTGAATTCGTGGCACTCAGAAAGTAGTGTCAGGAGAACTGTGACTTTGAGGCTACCACAGGCTGTACAGTGAGCTCCCACCCCAAATAGGCTACTTAGAAATAGCCCATCATCTCAAGCCCAAAGCGCAAATGAAGAGGAGGAGGGAGAAGAAGCAGAGGGGCAGGGTAATGTGCTTGAACCTGGGAGGAGTCTCGGGCATTGACAGGGGGTAACTAATCTTAGGAGGTAAAGGCTGACCTGTGATCCACTGGCCCAATCTACCTTGTGCAACTCAGCACCAACCAGTCTTCGCACACCCACTCACTTCTCTGCCTGTGGTCTGGGATGAAGCAAGTGTGGGTCAACTCAAACACTACAGTAATGTTGAGCCTGAAAAAAAAAAAAAACAAACAAAAACCTGCCAACCAGAAATTGAAACATAGCTTTAGTGAAGAGCAAGCAGAGCAGAAGATGAGTTTGGATAAACTCCCTTAACTTGGGTCGGGGAGTCATCTTAAAAAGGCTGCTAGAAGCTGATATCAAATGGAATCGTCATTCAAGACCTTCTGTTGCATGTAGAAACTGTCCGAATGCCTTTCTAAATTCCAAGACACATTCTTCCCAGCTTTTATTCTGCTCCCACAGAAGTGTTCCAGGTAGCCAGGGAAATCTTAATTCTAGACCAAAATGACAATAGCTCCCAAGAAAAGAGGTGCTTCTCCTTCATTCTGCTCTGTAATGGAACCCAAGAGTCTCACTTCTAATCCTGGCACTCATGTCTCCCCAGAATGATTGACAGTAGGACTGTCCATCGTTATCTACAGAAAACTCTACTATTCAGAGTACTGGCTTTCCCTCAGCAACCATCACACAATAGTCTGACACTTATTCGTCACCCAGATTCACCATCATGCAGTCTTAGGGATGATGACAGGAAGTCCAATTCATAGAGGGTGTGCCAAGCTTGGAAGTCTGTCAGTCTCCCTTTATTAATACATGAGTCAAGAACTGCTACAAGGGCTTTTCCTCCTTCCACCGGAGTCTGGAGGCTCCTCACAAGTAGACTGTTCAGCAAACAGTCCTTTCAAGGAGGCAGGGCAGTGGCCCCAGTGACTTCCCACTGGTCTGGGAGGAATGATAATTTCCACCCAGAAAACAAAAGCCCATTGTGTCGATGATGATGCCTTACAGTCATGAACAAAAGCTCATATTCAGAGGGATTGGTGTGTGTGTGTGTGTGTGTGTGTGTGTGTGTGTTCTGCTGTGCATGATAAAGAACAGAAGTAGACAGATGTTGGATGTCCTACTCTATTACACCCTCATCTTTTTTTCTCTAGAAACAGGATCTCTCAATCTCTCATTGAACCCAGAGTTAGACTGGTAGCCAAAGCCAAAGCATCATTCTGACACAGTCACCCACCCTATCCCAAACAGAGACGGGGGGGGGGGGTTAATGGTGACCATCACATGAGTTCTGGAAATCTGAACTTAAATCCTAAATCCTAGTGTTTGCACAGCAAGCATTTTTACTGGCTGAGCTGTCTTTCCAGATCTCAGAATTAATTTAAAATCCCGTTTGAAATATCCTATAAGTCTCTAACTGTATTTCCTTCACAGGGAAGAATCTCTTCCTACTGGCTGAAACTCCAGTTAGACCTGGATAGTGTTCTTGGAGCTCCCTGTGAGCTTCTGTCTGCATCCAGAACATTGCCCAAGCATGAAAGTTGAGGTGTGAGTGGGCTGACTTCCCGATCTCATGTGTCATTATCCTGGCGTCATACTTGAATCACTGCCCCATCAGCCTTCTTTTCCCAGAAGTTGAGGACCAGTCCTCAACTGCTGCCTAGAAAGGTGGCAAAGTCCCCAGCTTGCCACTTAGCTCGGGAGCACAAGAGGTGCTTCTCACCGGTTCCCTATGGGAAAAACGATTTTATTTAATATTCATTCCTTTATTCTTTGCTTCAGTAATGATTGTACCTAAGTTTTATTTGTCCCTCCCTGATTTTCAAAGACTTTTTGTTTGTTTGTGTTCTCTTTTGTTGGATTGTTCTGGGATTTTTTTTCCCTCTGAGGTAGAGTCTTCCAAGGCAGTCCAATATGATCTGGAATTCACCATGTAGTCCAGGACTGGACTCACACTGATTCTCTTGCCTCGGTGTTTCAAATCCTGGGATTACAGGTGTGTACCACCACGCCTGTCTGAGATTTACAAGTCTTTTAAATATAGTCTGACAGGTGCATAGATGACTACAACATGTCTAAGTCACATCTGTATCTCACTCTTCCCTTCCAGTTCTCCAGGAGCCCTCCCTACATCCTGCTCCCAACTTCATCTGTAAGAACACATAAGAGCCTCATTCCCTCATAAATCCCTACTCTGTGGTCCTAGCTAAACATTTAAGGCAGACACTCTGCAGAGATGGCTCAGTAGTTGAAAGTGTTTGTTGATCTTGGAGAGAACAGGGTTCAGATTCACAACTGTCTATAACTCCAGATTCACAGGGTTCAACTCCCTCTTCTGACTTCTGTGAGCATCAGGTACACTTTTGGTGAATAAGGCAATCATTTATATACATAAAATACAAATAAATATTTTTCAAAATAGGAAAGGAGAGCTAGTAGTTTTCCTAGTAGATGTGTAGGGATGTACCAGCAAAGTTATTCGTCCACACTTTCCAGTAAGAATTCAATATCCTTGATATAGTTAACATCATTGACTCTTTCTCCTTACTTCCCACTTCTCTATGGCTTATGGTCAGAAAAATCTTTGTACCTAACTATACTTCAGTTTTAAATTAAGATTCTCCAATCAGAAAATAATATATAATGTATTACTTAACCTCCTCCAGTGTTCCAATAATTGTTTGAAATAATTCTCAGAATAAATGATCCAGACTCAAAGAAAGTGTCATCAGCCAGAGCTGCATTATGTTCAGCTCCAGACAGATTGGTGCCTTGATCAGGTGGTGTCCGGATAGTTTCTCTGATGATGGATATCTGACTTCTGTGCTGTGCTATGTCTACCTGCTTCTGCCCCACTCTTCCATGCTGGAGTGCAAACAATGCTGAGTCTGGGACAGTCGCAGAGCGCTTGTTTCTCATTCACATGGGTCAAATCACCCGTCCTAGCTGTCCTCAAGTAGACTAGGTGGACAGGTGCTCTGGATGGGACTGTGTCCTTGTTTATCCTTCATGATGACCTGCCTTTCTGCAAAGTTCTGGTGACACCTGCCGTTCAGTATCTATTTCTCCTTGCCTGAGTTTCCTTTCTTACTTGAGTTTTCTTTCCCTCTTGAAGGATCTTGAAATGATAGGATTAGTGCACAGGCAAGTTAAATGTGTCTTTTTTTCTGAGCATTCCATTCTGATAATGTAAATAATTTCCTATATTTCCCTCCTATGGAGCTGCCCTCTGACCGGCCCACTTCCTAAACAATCTTTTCACAGGAAGTGCATTGTGCTCAGGCAGTTGACTAGATGGGGACCAGTTTTGTTCCCCAAGATTAGCCAGGAGCCCTGGCCTATTATTAAAGCGCTCCTAGGTGTCTTTTAATTTTGAGCAAATGGAGACAAATTCTTTAGTTCTCAGTTTCTTTGTGTACTTGGTATTGTTGGAACAAAATTAAAGGTACTGTTTTGCCAATCACATTGTACGAGGAAATAAAGAAGCCTCTCCTATACTAAGGATCTCAAGTCATTGCCAATAAGGATTTTGTGCTTCTGGGTTGCGAGGCTATTCAGGCCTCATCTGTTTAGATGCTTTAATGAAGTTTTAAATCATCTGTTGACTCATTTGGCACAGCTGTCTTAAGGTGCGCTATACCAATATTTCTTCAAAACTCTAGCCGTTTCATCTTACAAAAACAAAGCACTCTGAAAAAGACTTCTTTCCTTGTCATTTGATACAATTATTATCATCTATACATCTAAATATATTCAGAGTCACCTCAGTTGATTCAATTCTGACACTCTTGGTCATTCATTTTTCTTTACGAGTTGCATTGAATATGATAAAATTCAGAGCGTAAATGTATACGCTCGTGTCGTATTCACATTTCCTTCACTCCCATCAATACCAGCCCTAGCCTGGGGTGACAACTGTTGTTTTGGTTCCATGCCTAGATGAGTTCTAAGCTCCCTAGAGGTTCTCATAAAGGAAACCCTAGACTTTAATGGTGACCTAGGATATATCTATGCCAGTATGTTGGATATCACTTCGACATTGCTGCAGACTTTAATGCCTTAAACAAGGGCTTCTCATCCCATATATAGGAGGAAACCAGAGCATGGCTTTCTGATCTGTCTCTGCCTGGGTACCTCCACCAAGCATGGAGTCACAGTTTACTCTTAATTCAAGTTTCAATGTAGTCCTGGCCTGAAATTCAATAGTGTGTCAGATGGCAGGCCTCAGGTTCCTGGTGATCAGCATCTGGAGACACTATGGACTTTGTTTTTGTTTGTTTGTTTGTTTGTTTGTTTGTTTGAGACAAGGTCTCCATAAGTAGCTTAAGTTTCAGACTCGTTTTTCTGATTCTGCCTCCTGAATGCTAGGATTGGAGGGGCATCATCACCGTGCATGGCTAATGTGGAGCCTTTCTGAGGCAGCAGACACCTGGCCTTCAGAGAAAGCAAGGAAGAAAAGATACCCAAACAGAAGTCAGAGACTCAATATCAGGAGTAGCCATCACTTCTATGATTTCTATTAACTAGGGGCAAGTCATTAGGCGATCCTTCATCTAGGAAAGCATGTGCACACCACACAAGTCTGTGAATACCAAAGGGCAGAACCTACTGCCCAGCATCTTAGAGGTTCACCACCTGTCACAAGGCCTGGCAGTCCAATGTCTGCTCTAGTTTAGTCCACTTGCTTTGAACCACTGTCTATGGTCAAGTGTGGCAGCAGCTCGCTCCATCTCTTGTCCCACAGAACTGTATTTTATGAAAATGTTAGAAGATGTTAAATATTTCCTGTTTGTATTGTATCAAGCCATGAACATTATGCACATTTCTGTCTGTGTGCATAAGTATATTTATTTCTGCTTTTTATTTTTTATTTTTATTTCTTTTCATTTGTTTCTGTGAGTCTAGCTATTTTCTGTCCTTCTCAACATTTCTTTACAGGCCTGAGAACTTCAGCCAGGGACATCATTATGACTTAAATTGCATTCCTTTGATGAGTTCTGGTTCTTTGTGCTTATGTTTGCATTGCGCTAATGACTAATGGAGTTGAGCAATTTTGTGGGAGCTTGTTTATCAGTTGTAAGTTCAACGGGCTTGCTTTTCAGGGTGATAATATCTTATATGTTAATATTTGGCAAATATTTTTGAATACATAATTATGTATACTATATGAAAATGGTATCAACCACTTAAATATTTAGTTAAAAATTAAAATTTTGTATACTGACAAAAGTATTTTTTATTTGCTGTAAACCTAACCTTATTCCTTCTTTCTCTTCCTTTTCATAGGAACTGCTTATTTTTCTGTTCCATAGGTTGAATTTGTGGTAGAAAGAAAGAGGCAAAACCATCTTATTCAGTGACTAAAATTGGGATCAATATACCATTTTAAAGTTTCTTCTTGGATGGAGGCTAGGGTTAAAGCTTACTTGGCTTGCTGTGAAACCAAAAGACCTGAGTTCAATCCCCAAAACCACCTAATAAAGTCAGGCATGGTGTTGACAGAGGTTTATGTCCTGCCCAGTCCCACAGTAATTCAGTCCCAAATAAACACACAGAGGTCAACATGAATTATAAACTGGTTGACCTAATAGCTCAGATTTCTTATTAACTAATTCTTACATCCTATAGTAACCCATATTGTCTGTGTTAGCCATATGACTTGGTACCTTTATCAGTGAGGCATTCTCATCTTGCTTCTTCTGCATTCTGGTGATGACTGAAGACTGAAACTTTCCTCTTCCCAGAATTCTCTTTTTTCTCATCACTCTGCCTATTCTTCCTGCCTGACTCCTGGCCAATCAGTGTTTTATTAAAATACAAGTCACAGAGTATAGACCATTGTTCCACAGCACTGCACTCCCCCAACCTTTTTTTTAAAACAAGAACTCTGAGTTGAATCTCCTTCATTTAGTTTTATCCTAACCATTAGCCAAAACAACTTGTAACCAACACTCTAAACAAGGCAAACATTCAAAATCCATTTTTTGGGGAATGTGGATGATGTTTTCCAGGCTACTTCCTGCTGACTGGGGGCACTGAAAATTTTATGGAGACCTAAAGAAGATTTTGAAATATGATCAAGTCCTGAATGGAATATTGTGTGAGGCTTGATCATCTCATCCTGCAGTCTTGAAACTGTTTTGGATGCAGAACTCAGAGGAAACTCCAACAGAAGTCCTCTGAAATGTTGGATCATCTAGATCATCTGCTCCTATTGGAGATTCTTCAGGGAGTCTTCCTTGATCAAACCTGATTTCTCTTAGCCCAGAATGAATCCACAGCCTCTCATTTCCTGTGGAAACAAAAGCAAAACCTTGTCTCCAAAGTAACATACCTTTTGACTTAAATTTTGAAGTCAAGGCATTTTCAAAATATATATGTTGGATTAATCCAGCGGCATTTATAATCAAATATCTTTTAGCAGCTTTTGCTCCTTCCTCAGCCACCAAACAATTTAAGGATAACACAATAATATACAGTACCAGACTCTCTGTGTATTTTCTATCTTTATTTTAAACTTTATTTTAAACTCTATTTCTTTTATTTTTATTTTTAATTTTTGTTTTCTTGAGACTAGGTTTCTCTCTGTATCTTTGGCTGCCATGGCACTTATTCTATAGATCAGGTTGTCCTTGAACTCACAGAGATCTGCCTGCCTTCGCCTCCCAAGTGTTGGGATTACAGGTATGCACCACCACACCTTGAACTCAGAGAGATCTGCTTGCCTCTGCTTCTCAAGTGTTGGGATTAAAGATGTGTGCCACCACAGCCAACTATTCTCTTTCTTTTATATTTGAATGACTTTATCCTTTTTCTTTTCTCTCACAAGACTACATATATTTTTAACACACTGTAAATAATTTAGACATTAGATTCTTCATCTGAATCTATCTTTACTGAATATCTTTTTCTGACCATGAGTCTTTAATTTGCTAAGCAAATTAAAAGGATTAAAGCTGTGACCTTGACAACTGAATCCAGTCCATTCCTTAGCTTTCTGAGAATCTAGCTTCATGGCAAAGGTACCAGCCAGAGCCATGTTTATTGCCACAACTCTATGGAGTTTCAAGGTCCCTGCCACCACTAAGAAGCACACTGTTGGAAATTTATAAACACCATTTATGTATTTTCTGGTGGGTCCTCTTAAAACACCTGCAAGGTTTTTGCAGCTAAAGCTAAGTCAGGAAATCTCTTTTAAATGAGATGTGCTTGCCTCTTGCAAACAGACCCACCTGAGAAAAAGTTGCTACAATAATCCGTGCTTAACTCTTCTTTGGTGTCTAGAATTACTTCCCAAGCTCTCTCAGGTTTTAAGTAGATTTAGTTGTCCACTTTGGCACCATTTATTGACAGAGGTTTCTGTCCTGCTGGGTCCCGCAGCTGTTCAATCCCAAATAAACACACAGAGGTCTACATTAATTATAAACTTGTTGGCCTATTATCTCAGGCTTCTTATTAACTATTTTTTACAAATTACATTCTTACATCTTACAGACATAGCAGCAATGGTTATCATCCCATGCTATGTAGGTAGAGATAGATGGGTCCCCAGGATTCATGAGTCAATCAACATAGATACATCAGTAAGTTCCAGTTAAAAATGAGAGACCATGGCTCAAACACACACAATGAATGATGTCCTGAGGAGCAAAATGCAATGTTGACCTTTGATGAACTCTGACTTCCACATACAAGCACACTTATGAAAATACTCTCTATCTATCTATCTATCTATCTATCTATCTATCTATCTATCTATCTCTCATACACACACACACATATACACACACATTCCAACATACACAGACACACACATTCAAACACACTTATGCACACACACAAACACTAAAGACACACATACAGACACACACAAACACACACACTTCTTTTTTGCTCAGTCTTCTCCCTGTGATCAGACTGAGCTGATCTGTGAAGATGGCTGATTCTTCTCTTGACCCAGGAATTCTCAGGAACCCAGGTAAATCAGAGATTCCAATCTGAAGCCATAAGTCACAAACAATCCCACACCAGTTTGGAATTATGCTTAATAGAATGGTTATTTATTTAAATGGGAAAACTTACAGATCACCGTCCCAGACAACAGCCCTCTGCATAGTCAGGAAAGGAGCCTAGTCGCTGGAAGTGGAGCTGGAAGCCAGAGAGAGGAGAGGGAAGTGGTCGCTTTTTAAAGGGAGAGAGACCACACCCTAATGGGCTGGTATCTCAGCGGCTATTGGCTGAAGGAGTGGAAGGAGCTCCTGCAACACCAATCTTATTGACTTGAAGAACACCTGTGAAGGGACCTGGGTCATGAGGGCATTTGTATCAAAGGCATCAAATACTCAAGAGTGGATGAGAGCTGTGCTGGCACTGCCATGGAGTAGCTGCTACTTATTCCAAGCATCCACAGTGGTGCATGGCATCAGAGTCCTTAGGTCAAAAAAAGGGCTGAGTTTGAAAATTCAAAGTTATGAAAAACTTAAGGATTTTGATATAGATTCTCTGGTCATTGAAAAAGGTGAATAGAGAAAACTCATGAAGTGTCATAGATCTCATAGAGATTAACCCATATGCAATTTTTTGATGCCATGTTGAGATGATCTTAAATGGAGATACATGGGGCTCCTGGACTAGAGTAGAAGACTGGGAAGAAGAAGGACATTTTTCAGGGGGAAAACTTAGTGTTTCCAAAAAATTCAGAAAAAATCAAATAGAAAGTTTAAAACTCTTTATCTACATAGATGAAATCTATCATCACAGAAGAAACTCGGGTCTGAACATGACTAGAATACAAAGGAATTTTAGCTGTAGCTGGGCCAAGACAAAGGTCTGTTTCTTCCCCAGTGACACTCTAAGTTTAGGGGACTTTCAACAAGAAAGGTCATTCTGAGCCTTAGTTGTGCACATATGTCTCTTGGTGAAATTTTAATAAACACCAATACCATCCCCATCTCAGACAAACTGCATAGCATCTTCGGGAGTAGATTGAATTTTGTATTGTTCTGTGCTATTTGACAACTTCCCAAGGTGCTGTACTGTGAAGGTGGAGGACACAATTCTTGCTTTAGATCTGCAGTCCTCTAATTATGGTTCTTCCCTCAGTAGTATCAGTAGGAATAGAGATCCCTTTGCTAACACTGAAAGAGAATGATAGAAATACAGAACCCAGAAAGTGACTAGGACATATCTGGAAGAGTTTACTCACTTCAGTTATCCCATGGAGTATATGGAGCTTTAGGAGGTAGGTTCTCCAGTGGCTCTTCTGTAAAATCAGTTTTATTTTTAATTCAAAGTAATGTTTTTATTTCCTAAGCCTTGGTCCACTTTACAGAACCTCTACTATGCATTTGATCTGTGGGGTTATTTATTGATTTTTTATTGAGCTCTACATTTTTCTCTGCTCCCCTCCCTACCTCTCCCTTCTCCCCTTCAACCCTCCCCCAAGGTCCCCATGCTTCCAATTTACTCAGGAGATCTTGTCTTTTTCTTCTTCCCATGTAGATTAGATCTATGTAAGTCTCTCTTCATTGTTGTCTAAGTTCTTTGGGATTGTGTTTTGTAGGCTGGTTTTCTTTGCTATGTGTTTAAAAACCACCTATGAGTGAATACATGTGATAATTGTCTTTCTGTGTCTGGGTTACTTCACTCAAAATAATGTTTAGAAGCTTTATTTTTCCTGCAAAATTCAAGATGTCATTGTTTTTTCTATGTAGTACTCCATTGTGTAAATGTACCACATTTTCCTTATCCATTCTTCAGTCAAGGAATATTTAGGTTGTTTCCAGGTTCTGGCTATGACAAACAATGGTACTATGGAACATAGTTGAACACATGTCCTTGTGGCACAATTGAGCATCCTTTGGATATATACCTCAAAGCGATCTGTGTTTTTATAAGAAAGAATTGATGACTTTGTAAAGGACCAGGCCCTTTCATGATGGATGAGACTGAATAGTTTCTGCCTTTCTTTTGTCTATACTGTCTTACTCTTATATTGAAAGTCTCTCCACTGATTTAAGGAAGTTCAAATAGAGAGCCATAATAAGGAGGAATTTCTCAATCATAGCGATTCAAATCCAGATGTTTCCTGCACTCAGAGAAATACTCACTACTGCAAAACCCCCAGTGGTTCTATCTCCTATACCCAGGGGAAAAACATATTCTAACATGGCTCATTGTTTCATACAATTCCCTTTAAAATTTCCTCTGTTAACAGCAGACAAGATTTTTAAAATTTACTTTGATGTCTGAAGCCATCGAAAGGAACCACCACATTATTTTCACATTGTATTCTGTCTTGTCTAGCTAAAGCCCCATATAATGCTGTCAGCATTTGGTACATACAGGTAACTAAATACACTGCAAACATATTTAGTTTATATACACTAACTACTAAAGTACAATACCATTACTAATCAGGGGTTTAGTACAGTCCTACAAGCAAACGCTGCTTCTCTTTGAAATAACTCTTTCATCTCCAACAAGAGAGTAAGACTCATTTGTCTCTTGTTCTTCCTACCTTTCATCTTAGCATCTTTCTCTGAACTGGAATGGTAAGAACTCTCAGGTAACAGACATCTGACAGTAATGGCAGCATGATTCCAGAAACCACAATTTTACTGCTATCTTGTCAGGAAGGTCCAAACTCCCTGACATCTGTACTAGTTTAAAAAGAAGGGGAGGGTTATTTTAAAGAGGTTTCCAATGAAAGACTGAAATACAAAGTTTGACTCAACACTCAGATTTCAGAAGTGACCAGTGAGTGGGAAGAAAAGCATTTTCACTTGATAGAGCTTTGGGTTACTGTGGGGCAATGTTCTTGTACCCTGTAAAGATTTGTCATTTGGACAGTCTTAAGCTCCTAAACTAAGGCGACCCACCCAGAGCGGTGAGTGCCTGCCAGCCGGGCAGGCCTCAGGGTCCCCTGTAAGGGAGCCGGGCACCTCCAGCTCAGGCGCCAGGCTTCCTGTGCGCTCCTGGATACCACCCCCCCCCACTTGCTCCATTCATCCTGTTGGCCCTGGATCATTGGGCTACCGGCGGCCCTGTTAAGTTGCTGAGGAATCCCATCAGGACGGTTGCGGAGGAATCCCATCTGGACGGGAACGGTTCCTGCTTCTACACTGAAGAGATATACCGTGAGAGTCAATCACAGCAAAATCTGGACCAAGAGACCAGGCCTCTCCTGGCTCCATTTGAAGGAAGAGATGGGAAGGCGCCAATACAAGAATTCCTCCAACAATCTGAAAGGCAACATGACACCACCAGAAAACAGGGATCCCGAAATAAGAAGAATTGTACACCCTACTCCTGAAGAAATAGAAGAAATCGACTCAAAAGTGAACTATATGAAAATAATAGAGGACCTTAAACAGGAGGTGAAAAACTGCCATAAACAATTAGAGATTACAAACAAAAAGGTAGAGGAAATGAATAAATCGCTCAAAGACACGCAAGAAAACCAAGAGAAACAAGAAAAAGCAATCAAACAGGTTAGGGAAGCGGTTCAAGACATGAAGAATGAAATGGAAGCAATGAAGAAAGCACAAACCGAGGGAAGAATGGAGATGGAAAATCTGGGTAAACGAACAGGAATGACAGAAACAAGTACTAACAACAGATTACAAGAGATAGAAGAAAGAATATCAGACACTGAAGATACCATAGAAAAAATAAACACACTGATCAAAGAAAACAGCAAAACCAACAAATTCTCATCACAAAACATTCAGGAAATTTGGGACACAATAAAAAGACCAAACCTAAGAATAATTGGAGTAGAAGAAAGAGAAGAAGTGCAGCTCAACGGTACAGAAAATATACTTAATAAAATTATAGAAGAAAACGTTCCCAACCTGAAGAAAGAGGTACCTATGAAGGTTCAAGAAGCATACAGAACACCAAATAGGCTGGATCAAAAAAAAACATCCCCTCGCCATATAATAATCAAAACACAAAATACACAGAATAAAGAAAGAATATTAAGAGCCGCAAAGGAAAAAGGCCAAGTTACTTATAAAGGTAAACCTTTCAGACTTACACCTGACTTCTCTATGGAAACCATGAAAGCCAGAAGGTCCTGGATAGATGTACTGCAAAAACAAAGAGATCATGGATGCAAGCCCAGACTACTATATCCAGACAAGCTTTCGTTCACTATAAATGGAGAAAACAAAATTTTCCAGGATAAAAACAAATTCAAACAATACGTAGCCTCAAATCCAGCCTTACAGAAAATTATAGAAGGAAAATCACTAACCAAGGAGTCCAACAATGCCCACAATAACTCGGTCATCTAGAGACCTTTCACCAGCGCAACTCAAAGAAGGGAAACACACAAACCCTACTACTAAAAAAGTGACCGGAGTTAACAATCACTGGTCATTAATATCACTTAATGTCAATGGGCTCAACTCACCTATAAAAAGGCACAGGCTAAGGGATTGGATACGAAAACAGGATCCAACGTTCTGCTGTCTACAAGAAACACACCTCAACCACAAAGACAGGCACCTACTCAGAGTAAAGGGCTGGGAAAAGGCTTATCAAGCAAATGGTCCTAAGAAACAAGCAGGTGTGGCCATACTAATTTCTAACAAAGTTGACTTCAAACTTAAATCAATCAGAAGAGATGGAGAGGGACATTTTATACTCATAACAGGAACAATTCATCAGGATGAAGTCTCAATCATGAATATCTATGCCCCGAATATAAAAGCGCCCACGTATGTAAAAGAAACATTACTAAAACTCAAGGCAGCCATCAAACCACACACACTAATAGTAGGAGACTTCAACACTCCTCTCTCACCAATGGACAGGTCAATCAAACAGAAACCTAACAGAGAAATTAGAGAATTAATGGAGGTAATGAAGCAAATGGACTTAACAGACATCTATAGATTATTCCACCCGAAGAGGAAAGAATATACCTTCTTCTCTGCAGCTCATGGAACCTTCTCGAAAATTGACCACATACTCGGTAACAAAGCTAACTTACACAGTTACAAAAAATATTAGTAACCACCTGTGTCTTATCAGATCACCATGGATTAAAGTTAGAATTCAACAACAATGCTACCCCCAGAAAGCCTACAAACTCATGGAAACTGAACAGTCAACTTCTGAACCATACCTGGATTAAGGAAGAAATAAAGAAAGAAATTAAAGTCTTCCTTGAATTCAATGAAAATAAAGAAACAACATACTCGAACTTATGGGACACTATGAAAGCAGTGCTAAGAGGAAAGTTCATCGCACTAAGTGCCCACTTAAAGAAAACAGAGAAAGCACATATTGAAGACTTAACAGCCCACCTGAAAGCTCTAGAAAAAAAAGAAGCAGACTCACCTAGGAGGAGTAGAAGATTGGAAATAATCAAACTGAGGGCTGAAATCAACAAAATAGAAACACAGAAAACAATCCAAAGAATCAATGAAACAAAAAGCTGGTTCCTGGAGAAAATCAACAAGATTGATAAACCCCTATCCAAACTAATCAAACGGCAGAGAGAGAATACGCAAATTAATAAGATCAGAAATGAAAAGGGGGACATAACCACAGACACAGAGGAAATTCAGAGAATCATCAGATCATATTACAAAAGCCTGTATAACACAAAACTGGAAAATGTAAAAGAAATGGACACTTTTTTAGATAAATACCATATACCAAAGTTACACCAGGACCAGGTGAACAATCTAAACAGACCTGTTGGTCGCGAAGAATTAGAAGCTGTTATCAAAAGCCTCCCTACCAAAAAAAGCCCAGGACCAGATGGTTTCAATGCGGAATTCTACCAGAACTTCCAAGAAGAGCTAATACCCATACTCCTTAATGTATTCCACAATATAGAAACAGAAGGGTCATTACCTAATTCCTTTTATGAAGCTACAGTTACTCTGATACCAAAACCACACAAAGACTCAACCAGGAAAGAGAATTACAGGCCAATCTCACTCATGAACATCGACGCAAAAATCCTCAACAAAATACTGGCAAACCGAATCCAAGAACACATTAGGAAAATTATCCATTATGATCAAATAGGCTTCATTCCTGAGATGCAGGGCTGGTTCAACATACGAAAATCTATCAATGTAATCCAGCATATAAATAAACTGAAGGAAAATAACCATATGATCATCTCATTAGATGCTGAAAAAGCATTCGACAAAATTCAACATCCATTTATGTTAAAAGTCTTGGAGAGATTAGGGATACAAGGGTCATACCTAAATATAATAAAAGCTATATACAGCAAGCCGACAGCTAACAACAATTAAACGGAGAGAAACTCAAAGCTATCCCGCTTAACTCAGGAACACGACAAGGATGTCCACTCTCTCCATACCTCTTCAATATAGTACTTGAAGTTCTAGCAATAGCAATAAGACAACATAATGGGATCAAGGGGATTCGAATTGGAAAGGAAGAAGTTTAACTTTCGTTATTCGCAGATGATATGATAGTGTACTTAAGCGACCCCCAAAACTCCACCAAAGAACTTTTACAGCTGATAAACAGCTTTAGTAATGTGGCAGGATACAAGATCAACTCCAAAAAATCAGTCGCCCTCTTATACACAAAGGATAGGGAAGCAGAGAGGGAAATCAGAGAAGCTTCACCATTCACGATAGCCACAAACAGCATTAAATATCTTGGGGTAAATCTAACCAAGGAAGTGAAAGATCTATTTGACAAGAACTTTAAGGCATTGAAGAAAGAAATTAAAGAGGATACCAAAAAAATGGATGGATCTACCTTGCTCTTGGATTGGGAGGATCAACATAGTAAAAATGGCAATTCTACCTAAGGCAATTTATAGATTCAATGCAATCCCCATCAAGATCCCATCAAAATTCTTCACAGATCTGGAGAGGACAATAATCAACTTTATATGGAAAAACAAAAAACCCAGGATAGCCAAAACAATCCTATACAATAAAGGATCTTCTGGAGGCATTACCATCCCTGACTTCAAACTCTATTACAGAGCTACAGTAATGAAAACAGTGTGGTACTGGCATAAAAACAGAGAAGTCGACCAATGGAATCGTATAGAAGACCCGGATTTTAACCCACAAACCTATGAACACCTCATTTTTGATAAAGGAGCTAAAAGTATACAGTGGAAGAAAGAAAGCATCTTCAACAAATGGTGCTGGCACAACTGGATGTCAACCTGTAGAAGAATGAAAATAGACCCACATCTTTCACCGTGCACAAAACTCAAGTCCAAATGGATTAAAGACCTCAATATCAGCCTGAACACACTGAAAAGGATAGAAGAGAAAGTGGGAAATACCCTACAACAGATGGGCACAGGAGATCGCTTCCTATGTATAACCCCAGAAGCACAGACATTAAGGGCAACATTGAATAAATGGGACCTACTAAAACTGAGAAGCTTCTGCAAAGCAAAGGACACTGTCACTAAGACACAAAGGCAACCTACTGACTGGGAGAAGATCTTCACCAACCCCGCAACAGACAAAGGTCTGATCTCCAAAATATATAGAGAACTCAAGAAACTAGACTTTAAAATGCTAATTAACCCAATTAAAAAATGGGGCACTGATCTGAACAGAGAATTCTCAGCAGAGGAAGTTCAAATGGCCAAAAGACACTTAAGGTCATGCTCAACCTCCTTAGCAATCAGGGAAATGCAAATCAAAACAACTTTGAGATATCATCTTACACCTGTGAGAATGGCTAAAGTCAAAAACACCAACGATAACCTTTGCTGGAGAGGTTGTGGAGGAAGGGGTACCCTCATCCATTGCTGGTGGGAATGCAATCTTGTGCAACCACTATGGAAGTCAGTGTTTCGGTTTCTTAGGAAATTCGGGATCAACCTACCCCTGGACCCAGCAATACCACTCTTGGGAATATACCCAAGAAATACCCTATCATATGACAAAAGCATTTGTTCAACTATATTCATAGCAGTATTATTTGTAATAGCCAGAACCTGGAAACAACCTAGATGCCCTTCAATGGAGGAATGGATGAAGAAAGTATGGAATATCTACACATTAGAGTACTACTCAGCGGTAAAAAACAATGACTTCTCGAATTTTGCATGCAAATGGATGGAAATAGAAAACACTATCCTGAGTGAGGTATCCCAGACCCAAAAAGATGAACATGGGATGTACTCACTCATAATTGGTTTCTAGCCATAAATAAGGGTCACGGAGTCTACAATAGGTGAATCTAAAGAAGCTAAGTAAGAAGGGGAACCCAAGGAAAAACATATAGTTATCCTCTTGCCTAAGGGAAGTAGACAAAAATGCCGGGGAGAAAATTGGGATCTTGGGGTGGGGTGGGTTGGGGGTAAGGGGAGATGGGGAGAGAAAAGGTAGAAGGGAAGGAGGTCGGGCCTTGGGAAAGCAGGAGGATTGGGATAAAGGAAGGTCGGACAGGGGAGCACGGAACCACAATTCTTAGTTAAGGGAACCACTTTAGGGTTGGCAAGAGACCTGACTCTAGAGGGGCTCCCAGGTGCCCAAGCTGAGGTCCCCAGTTAGTTCCTTGGGCAGTTGAGAATAGGGAACCTGAAATGACCCTATCCTTGAGCAATACTGACGAATATCTTGCATATCATCATAGAACCTTCATCTGGTGATGGATGGAGATAGAGACAGAGACCCACACTGGAGCACTGGACTGAGCTCCCAAAGTCCCAATGAGGAGCAGAAGGAGGGAGAACATGAGCAAAGAAGTCGGGACCACGAGGGATGCACCCACCCACTGAGACAGTGGAGCTGATCTATTGAGAGCTCACCAAGACCAGCTGGACTGTGACTGAAAAAGCATGGGATAAAACTGGACTCTCTGAACATGGCGAACTATGAGGGCTGATGAGACGCAAAGGACAATGGCACGGGGGTTTGATCCTACGTAATGTGATGGCTTTGTGGGAGCCCAGCCAGTTTGGATGTTCACCTTCCTAGATATGGACGGAGGTGGGAGGTCCTAGGACTTACCACAGGGCAGGGAACCCTGACTGCTCTTTGGACTGGAGAGGGAGGGGGAAAGGAGTGGGGGGAGGGGGAGAAGGGTGGGAGGAGGGGGCGTAGGGGGGGAGGAGGGGGAGGGAAATGGGAGGCTGGGAGGAGGTGGAAACTTGTTTTTTTTTTCTCCTTTTCTCAATAAAAAAAAGAAGAAAAAAAAAGATTTGTCATTTGTGTTGGTTTAATAAAATGCTGATTGGCTAACAGTCAGACAGGAAATATAGGGCGACAAGAATAGAAGAATTCTGGGAAAAGGAATAGCTCAGTCTCCAGTCGCCACCCAGACACAGAGGAAGCAAGATGATAATGCCTCATTAGTAAAAGGTACCAAGGTGAAGTAATATGGGCAACTGCGGGGCTGTGTCCCCAACACCCCAGCTGCCTGCCCGGCTAGCTTATGCCCCGAAATAATTACATGGACACTGTATTCTTTTAGACACCGCTTGGCCCTTTAGCTCTAGCACTTACAGGCTAATTCTGTTATCCCGATCAACCCATCTCTAATAATCTGTGAGAACCGGTCTTACCGGGAAGATTCTAGCCTAGTCCATCCTGGGTCGGAGCTTCATCCCGGGAGCGGGGCATGGCGTCTCTCTCCGGCGTCTGCTCCCTAGAGGAGAGCTGTCAAGTCTCTGACGTCACTTCCTCTTCCTCCCAGCATTTTGTTCTGTTTACTCCTCCCACCTATCCTCTAACCAATAAAATTGGCCAGGGCAGTGCCTTTATTAGCCAATGACCTTCTCCATCACCAAGGTACCAAGCCACATGGCTAATACAGACAAGAATTATGGGTTAATGTAAGATGTGAGAGTTAGTTAATAAGAAGCCTGAGGTAATAAGACAACCAGTTTATAATTAATGTAGGCCTCTGTGTGTTTCTTTGGGACTGAATGGCTGTTGGACCAGGTGGGATAGAAACTTCTGTCAAGGACAAGCTCACAGAACAAAGAGGAATGAGTAGGTAGTAGTGGTAACAACTGGGAAAGAACAGGGAGTGCTTAAAAGAAGCAGGGATGATAAACCAGTGGTCTCACAGCATGTTTTAAAAGGTGTGGGCTTTAACTCCACTCACAAAGCTACTAAAGAAGACTCTTACTGCAATATATGGGAAAGGGTTAGATTTTCATTTTAAAAGTAACTAAGATTACTGTAGGATAAAAGATAAAAGATGATAAAGGCAATAATTTGGGCTTGTGATGACTTGACATTAGACCTTACAGAACTCATTTATAGATTAGAGATGGAGTATGGGAAAAAGGGAAAACATAATGATGCTACCTGGGGACTTGGGACTAAGCAAGAGTTTGAGTAGAATGAAGAAATGATGAAGTCAAGGAAAGAAAGTGGTTTGGATTAAAGTATCAAGGACACTTATATGACTGAGAAGTTTGAGATTAGTATCAGATGTACAAGTAGAGTTGTATTATTAAAAACTTTGAGACCAAAACAGAATGTCTAAGGAACGAGCAAAGATAAACATCAGCTACCAGATACATAGAAATAGGAAATAACTTCTTCTAGAATAATGCCTAGGAGGAATAGCTTGTGTATATGTGTCCCATCAGTCAGGGAGGAAAGTTTGTCAACCAGAAGGAAGTAATTAACTATGAGAGTAAGCATTTGAGAAGTCAAGCGAGATTGGAGCTAAAAAAAAAAAATAACTGACTGTTGAATTGGGCATAAATAAATCATTGGTAACAAGAAGATCAGATTCATTGGTCTGGTGATGGTGAGAACTCAGTAGTAGTGAGTCAAAGACAGACTGAATGAGGTAATAAGAAAATAGAATCATAGCTAATCTTTCTTTGGTCACTCCTCTCTTCTGCCCCATTAGTTCTCCTGAAAGATGAACCAGAAATGTGGATTAAGAGAAACTAGTTTGTCTAGAGGTAAGCCCAGAGATAGAGAGAGAAGATGTAGATTTAACAAAGGGTGTGATCCTGAGGTGATCAGTGCAATGGGCTTAACCTCCCCAGTTATGGTTACTCCTCAATGGCTAATTTTGATTGTCAGCTTGATTGGAAGTAAAAACACCTAATGAGGTGTAATTGAGGACATATGCCATTAGGTGTGTCTACAAGGGTGTTTCCAGAGAGGATTAGTTAAAGGAAGAAGGTGCAGTCTGAAAACCTTAGCCATCTCAAGAGCTAGAGTCTTGGACAGAATATAACTGAGAAAAGGATAAGGTCAAGTGAGCCCTGGAATTCCCCTTTGTCTGTCTCATCTGCTCAGATGGAACCATCAGCTTCACCCTTCTGTTACTGTGACAAGCTGGACCCCTGAATCATGAGCCACAGTAAATCTTGGCTCCATTGAATTTTTTTCAAGTATTGGATTACAGCAAGGAGGAAAATTATTGATAAATCCTTTGAGAAACAGATGGAATGCATTTCAGACACATATTATCTTTACAAAAAACACTATTAAGTACCTCCAAGTTCACAGACTCAAAATGACATACGTTAATTGTAGAAGGAGGCTGATTGTTACCCGACCACCCAGATCTGAAATAATTACACAGAAACTATAATAATTACAACACTCTTTAGAGAATAACATAAATGTATTTCTAGCTAAATTTAAATTAACCCAATTCTATAATTCTGTGTATTACCAAAAGGCTTGTGGTTTATTGACAAGGTTCCAGCTGGCGGCTAGTGTCTTTCTCCATTGGTGGCTATAAGGTGTCTCCTTGACTCTGCCTACTTCTCTCCACTATCTCTGTTTGGAATGCTTACCTTGCTCTTTTCTCCCCTGCCAGAGGCTCAAAGAAGCTTCTTTATTAACTAATAGTAATAAAACATATTCACAACATACAGAGAAGAATCCCAAATCACCAGAAAAATACTGCCAAACCTTGCCAAGACAGTAAGACATTTTTGAAAAATTTCTGCCTCTGAAAATGGTCTTTCAGTTACTCTAGGCCTTAGTCAAAGTTGGTTACTTCAACGTTGCACATAAGACTTTGGGTGATTGCCCAGGTAGCTAGATGTCTCAGTCATTTATTGCACATTTTGGAAGTTGATTGATTGTACTTCATGTGTACTCAAATAATATTATTTCCTTCTCAGGTCTTTGATGGAGTTGAAGATTAGAGAATTGTAGTTGCTTTCCTCTAATGACTTAGCCAGGCCATTTCTAATACAAGACTTAGACTCCTTAGGATAGAATAATTATTGAAACATTTAGCATATGTTTCTTGCTTAATATTGTTTATGCTGGTTGTGATTCTAATTTTATACTTGATACCTGTTCTTATTGTATATAGTTTTGTATTGGGTTTGGAACTCTTTTATTTAGACAAAAGGAGAAAATGCTGAGGAAACTTCTTCAGTCAATGGACTTTGAGATGCTGGATCAAGTTAAAAATTCTCTCTCTCTCTCTCTCTCTCTCTCTCTCTCTCTCTCTCTCTCTCTCTCGGCTGCTGGATTCAGTTCCAGTTCCCCACTCGTACAGAAGACTGTGATCTGTGAGTCCACCCCAAAATAAAGAACACTTTATTATACTCAATTCTGAGCTAGTGTGGGACTATTTTATAGAATCCATTTATAATTAATTTCCGCTGTTTCATGTCAGAAGTGTGCACCTAAATTCACTAAGTCAACTGCATTAGAATTTTCTTGGTTTGCTATTGAAGTTTTCAAACATGGAGTTTCATCTAGAGGGTCAAAGAGGAAAGAATACACCTCTACCCTCATTAATACTTTTGGCAGAATAAAAATGGGAATAACAACTTCTTTTCAAGGTGAGGACAAAAAGAATTGAGAGGCATGCCATTTCTACAACAGGAAATGGTGCATGCTAGCTGCTCTATACTTGAGATGTACTTTTTCATTAATCACTTCCGTTTATTGTTAGAAACCATGCAGGCAAGAGTGAGTAAGTGACAAGTAAGAGTTAGAAATTTGAAGAACAGAGAGAGTTCTTGAGGAAGCAAAGAGCATGGGAAACCAGTGTAGTAACAAAGGCACAGCATCAAAGACATAGAGAGAGATCATTTATTGTAAGGATGCTAGTCAGAGTTCATGGTGGGATGCTGGCAGATGCTGGGCAGATGACAATGGGAAGGTAAAGTACTTCTCTTCTGCTTCTGGTTCATAATTTAAGCTAAATGTGAATTTTAAAGTGTGGGATACAGATTTGAAGACAGACTAGATATGAAGTAAATGACTGACACATTCAGCGTTTTGAATTGTTGAATTTAATATACTTTAAAAAACATTTTCAGTGATGGGTGTGTAACTCAGCAGCAGAATGTTGGTTTACAATACACAAGGAACTGGGTTTGGTCCTTAGTATTACTAATAATAGACAAATAAGCAAATAAATTTTCTACTGTTGAATACTGGTGTGTAATTAATATATATAATCTGGAACAAAAGCTTCATGAACAATGGATACTATACCTTCCTAATATGCTATTCCCCTTCATTGTCTTCTAATACACTGGTAATTGATAATGCCCCTTTTCAAGCCAAGTTTTGTCTCAGTATTTATAAGAGCGTTGAACATAGGGAACAATACAGAGTTACAACGTCTATGGGGGCACACACCTTTAATCCTAACACTTGGGAGGCAGAAGTGAGCAGATCTCTTAGTTTGATGACAACCTGGTCTACAGAGTGAGTTCCAGGACAGCCAGAACTACACAGTGAAACTCTGTCTCAAAAAACCAAACCAACTATACAGAGTTACAACTTTCTGGGGTCTCTGTTCCAGACCAGAAGTAAAAGTTATGATGTAGGTAGCAAATGGGTTCACCAATAATAAGTGTTTGCTTAGTGAGTACAAGGGGAGAGAGATAAAAACAGGAGTTAAGGGGTGTGGGACAACAGACTAAGCAATGAGTAAATAAATTTAAACTAAGCAATAAAGGAAATAGGAAGATGAATAAGTAAAGGATATAGTAGCATTGCTTTCTAGTCTTTTGATTGTGCTGAAAATACTGAAATAAGAGAATTAGACAACTTGAGAGAATATGTTCACAATTATACTTGAAATTTACATTTTTGATGAGGTTATTAAAACCATAGCAACAGAGCAGATAGAAGAAGTATGACACAAATGAGTATTTGAAATTGAGCTATCAAAAGAATGGTTAGATTTTGAAGAAATCTGAACACCTATTCAAGCCCATAAATAGCCTATGTAAAAATGCAGCTGTTGATAGATGTAATGATTGAGGAATGTCTCAGCATAGATAGCTAGGCAGGAAGAGGTTAAGAAGGATTTCCCAAGATAGAAAAGACTCTGAGGAAAAGAGGCAGGGATGCCAATGAGACTCTAAAGAAGTCTGACATGGTAATCACAGGTAATCACGTCACAAGGCATAAACGTCTGACCTCCATTTCATGTCAAGTACTATGAGTTTTAATATGGAAGTACTCTCTCTCTATAGTAGGGAGTCTTATTTTGCAATTTTGCCGTCCTTTTTAAATATCTTTAAGGAAAATTAGAAGATAACATATTACAATTTATAGCAATTTAAATTTTCTATGAAAACTCCAAAAGTCAAGGAGGGAATTTTGTCCAAACTACAAGAGACAAAAAAAAAAAAAAAAGGATTTTTAGAAAAGCATCTATCAATCTACTGTGAAAGTAAAAGGAGGTCAATGTATCACATTTTCCTCATCCATTCTTCGGTTAAGGGGTATCTAGGTCATTTCCAGGTTCTGACTATTACAAATAATGCTATTATGAACATAGCTGAGCAAGTGAACTCGTGATATGATTGAGTATCCTTTTGGGCATATGCCCAAGATTTTTATAGCTTGGTCTGGAGGTAGATTGATTCCCATTTTTCTGAGAAATGGTTATTTATATTTCCAAAGCAATTGTACAGTTTGCACTCCCACCAGCAATGGATGAGTGTTCTCCTTACTCCACATCCTTTCCAGCATAAGCTGCCATCAGTGTTTTTCATCTTAGCCATTCTGACAGGAGTAAGATGGTAGCTCAGGAGTGCTTTGATTTGCATTTTCCTGATGACTAAGGATGTTGAACAATTCTTTAAGTGTCTTTTGGCCATTTGACATTCCTCTATTAAGAATTCTCGTTTAGATCTTTAGAAGCTTTTTAGTTTCAGGAGGTCCCATTTATTAATTGTCAATATCAGTGTTTGTGCTACTGGTGTTATAGCCAGGAAGTAATCTCTTGTGTCAATGCATTCAGGACTACTTTCCACTTTCTCTTCTATCAAGTTCAGTGTGACTGGATTTATGGTGGGGACATATCCACTTGGAATTGGGTTTTGTATGGGGTGACAGATATGGATCTATTTACATTTCTCTACATGCCGACATCTAGTCATGTCAGCACCATTTCTTTAATATACTTTCTTTCTTCCACTGTATAATTTTGGCTTCTTTGTTGAAAATCATGTGTAGATTTATGCTAAGGTCTTTAATTCTATTCCATTGATCCACATGTCTGTTTTTATGTCAATTTCAAGCTGTATTTATTGCTATAGCTCTATTGTAGAGCTTGAAGTCAGGTATGGTGATACCTCCAGATGTCCCTTTGTTATATAAGATTATTTCTTGCTATCCCGGATCTTTTGTGTTTCCATATGAAGTTGAGTACTCTTTTTTTTTTGAGGTCTGTGAAGAATTGTGTTGAGATTTTGATGGGGATTACACTGAATCTGTAGATTGCTTGACTGTTAAAAGCAATGACCTCATGAAATCTGCAGGCCAAGTGCATGGAACTGGAAAAATTCATTCTGAATGAGGTAACCCACACCCAGAAAGACAAACATGGTATACACTCACTCATAAGTGAATATTACAAGTAAAGTATAGTATAACAAAACTATAATCCACAGTTCCAGGGAGGCTAGATAACAAAGAGGATCCAAAGAATGATGCATGGATTTCCCTGAGAAGGGAAATAGAAGAGATCACTAAACTGGGGGTAGAGGTGGGGATGGGGGGATAGAAACTTGAGAAAATGGGTTGGGTGGGTGAAGGCTGGGAGGCGGGTTGAGGGCTGGACAGAGTGTGAGAGTAACAAAGGAGACTTCTTAATAGGGGGAATTTTGAGGTTAAGGAGAAACTTAGTGCCAGGGAATCTCTCAGGAATCCTCAAGGAAGACCTGAGCTAAGACTGCTAGGAATAGCTGAGAGGGTGCCTGAACTGGTCACCTACTATCATCAGATTGGTGGCTACCCTAATTGTCATCAGAAAGCCTTTATCCAATAACAGATGGAAGCAGATACAGAGATCCATAGCCAAGCACTGGGTTGAATTCTGAGTGTCCTTCTGAAAAAAAGGGAAGAGGGAATGTACAAGTCAAGATCATGATGGGGGAACCCACAGAGACAGCTGACCTGAGCTCATGGGAATTCACGGACTCTGGAGTCCAGAAGTCTGCATGGGACAGACCTAGGCCCTCTGCATATTTGTAACAGTTGTGTTGCTTGGTCTGTTTGCAAGGCTCCTAGCCATGGATCAGGACCTGTCCCTGGTGCTTAGCTGGCTTTTGGGAACCTGCTCTCCGGCTGAATTGCCTTGCCAAGCCTTGATGCAGGGGGAGGGGCTCAAGGACCTCAACTTGATGTGCCATGCTTTGTTCAAGCCCATGGAAGGCCGGCCCCTTTCTGAATGGAGGAGGAGGAGAAGTGGATGGGGAAGGGGTTAAAGGGAGTCAGGAGGAGGGAACAGGAGGAGAAGAGGGAGGGGAAACTGTGGTTGGTATGAAAAATAAATGAAAGAAATGTTAATTAAATTTTAAAAAAAAAAAAGAAAGTAAAGGGGGATTTCCTAAGTAACAGCCTTTGGGAGAATACCCAGACAAATGGTACAGAAGGGGTCAGAGGAGCGCTGAACCCAAGCCTGTGGCCTATCATCAGAGCCTCTTGCCAGCTTCTTTGAGGTATAAAACCAACACTAAAGCTACTCAGCAACCCTGACATCCACTGGACGCAAAATCAATCTCTCTCTCTCTCTCTCTCTCTCTCTCTCTCTCTCTCTACACACACACACACACACACACACACACACACACACCACAGATGTGTGAAGTATGATAGTAAGTAGAAGAATGTAGAAAATCAATATTTTGTTAATATGATATTTGAATGCTATTTCTTTCATATTTAATTAACATAGACTTATAAAAACACTTGAAAGTAACTTTATATTTAGTCTGATCTAAGTCCTTATTTAAACTTTCAATTGCATATTTGCTTACTTATTTTGTGGGAATATGTGTGTGTGGATATGGGCCTGCTTAGGCCACAGTGCAGATGGGAATTTTAAAGTACAACTTAAGCCTCTCCCCTTCCACCATATGCTTCCAGGAGTCTAAACTCAGGTCCTCAGGCTTAGTAGCAAGCACCTTTATCCTCTAAGCCATCTTGCTAGCCTTGACTAAATTCAGTGTCAAGCAACATATCAGATTTATCTATCTATCTATCTATCTATCTATCTATCTATCTATCTATCTAATCTATTATCTTTCTATATCTATCTATCATCATCTATCTATCTAATCTATTATCTATCATCTATCTATCTTTCTAATCTATTATCTATCTGTCATCTATTTACTTTATTATCTATCTATTTATGGTTTTTTGAGACAGGGTTTCTATACATAGCTCTGGCTGTCCTGGAGCTCACTCTGTGGACCGGGCTGGCATTGAACTCATAAATATCTGCTTGCTTCTGCTTCCTGAGTGCTGGGATTAAAGGTTCGTGCCACCACTACCTGTCCTTACTTTTCTTTTTAAAGGAAATACAGAATATGGACAACTATGAAATAAAATAAAAATCAAGTAGTTAAGCAAGTAAAAAAAAAGAAAGAAAGAAAGAAAGAAAGAAAGAAAGAAAGAAATGCCCCAAGAAGGGGTTATGTGATTTACCTAAATATACAGCAGATTAAAGAAAGGCAGGATTGAATTGGGACAAT
This sequence comes from Microtus oregoni, assembly GCF_018167655.1. Classification (NCBI taxonomy): domain Eukaryota; kingdom Metazoa; phylum Chordata; class Mammalia; order Rodentia; family Cricetidae; genus Microtus; species Microtus oregoni. The sequence goes on along the minus strand of NW_024544542.1, from coordinate 4,553,563 downwards.
GTAGGTCATTTAGTAGAGCTCTTGCCTAGCATTCACTAGGCCCTGGGTTCAATGCTCAGCATGGGGCTATACAACTACGAGGGCACAGTGTTCAAGTAGAGGTGGGGGTAAAAAAATCCAAGGTCATTCTCAGCCACATAGGAAGTTCAAGGTCAGCCTGGGATACTGGAGTCATTGTAAAAAAAGTAAAAGAAAGGAAGAAAGGGAGAGAGAGATGCTGAGATAAAATGTAGAATCTTAGTCCTACTCCAATCTCTTAAAGAAGTCTTGAAATATAAATTAATCTGTCAATCAAAACCAAAGTGATAGTATCATTTTCTTCATTTGTACTTTAAACTAAAAAGGACTTGGCAAAGTTTAAATTACTAATGCCACTCTTGGGAGAAACAGAATACCTAATTATAATAGTAGAAACTGAAGCAATACTTGCAAGTTAAATCCTGTTCTGGTCTCTAGGAAATTATCCAGAATTTTTATTGTTCTATAATTTGTTGTTTTGAAGGCTTATGCGAGATCACTAAGCCAGAGAGAGAGAGAGGGAGCGAGAAAGAGAGAGAGAGAGAGAGAGAGAGAGAGAGGGAGAGAGAGATTCAGCAGTATTTGTATTACACAGATGTGTTCATAGTATGGTCTCTAGTATCACAAAGTTTGTGTGTGGTGTGCTATGTAAGGAGTTTGAACTGACTGATGATTATACAAAAGCTTCTGTGAGATAAGAGATAGATCAACAGAGTTAGAAATGATTGCTCAGTCAAGCATGGTGGTACACACCCATCATTCCAACACTCAGGCACCTAGAGTATGAAGATCACTTCAAGGCCAGCCAGGACCACATTATGAGACTTCCATAAGGATATGCTAATAATGCAAAATAATGACCATAGTTCATATTCTTTTTCTTGGGAAATATGAGTAATGTGGCTATCACAAGAGATAGCCAGCAGTGTCTTCCTGATAAGACAACCTCTACCTTTTCTGACTTAAGGTTTCAATAGCTACCAACCCTTTGGACTCTGGGTGCTGTTTCACCCCAGCCCCTCCCCCACCTCCAGAAGCCAGGATTTCCTTCTATTGCTAGGATGTAGAACTGTTAGCTGGCTTTGCAATGAAATCTCTATGTTCCCTCCTTCCTCGAGAGAGAAGAAGGAAATCTGATGACCACATTATGTTCATAAGACTTTTGGGTTTTCTAGTTTAATTTCTATTCCTGTGTTGAAAATACTCTGACAAGAAACAGCTGAAAAGAGAAGGGAGTTTGCTTCAGTTTACTATACCAGGTTACAGCCTATCACTGTGGGGAAGTGAAGACAGACAGACACACACACACACACACACACACACACACACACACCCCACTTGCTCGTGTGGAGCTTAGCTCTTCCATTCTTTCATAGTTCGGGATCCCTGCCTATGGATGGGTGCTGCCCACACAGGATCTTCTCACATCAATTAACTCTATTCAGCCCTCCCCCACAGGCCAACCCAAAGCAGACAATGACTTACTAAGACCTTCTTCCCAGGTAGCTCTGGGTCATCCATTAAAGTCAAGCATCATAGGTTTAGATTTATGACTCTTTTACAGATCACACCTAATTAAGGTTGGCCCTTGGGTTCCACTTAAGGCCTAGGTGTTCCATTAAAGTTAAACCAGCAGCCTTGAAGTCACCAACTATACCAAGGAAACACCTTTCAACTAAAGGGAGAGTGATAGGGTGGAAACCCATCAGCTCACTCCAAACCCTTCAGGGTCACTGTTGTGGTAGAGGGTACTGATGTTCTGTCTATGTCACCCAGGTAGGAAAAACACCACCTCTGTTCCCTGGTTCCCTCAGGAAGTCCCATGCACAGAAGGGAAGTTTGGTGAGTTACATATTTATTGGAGTTTGAATACATAAAAAGAGAAATTTTCCACATTAAGCTCTTCTGGACACTAGACACAGAGTCACACATTAGTTAGGATTATAGTTAAGTCTTAAGGTAAAATCTACCCCAAACGTTCTAAGAACGAGAATCTAAGGGATGTGCTCCATCCAAATGCATAACAAACACCCGTCACCATGGCACACACACAGCATTATAGTCTGTGGGGAAGCACATCTTTCCATGTGCCTCTGTGACACAGAAATGATTCTGAAAGGCCATTGTTTTGCAAAGAAAATTCTCTGACATCAATGCACAGCGGATATAGCAGAGGGCTTTCCATCACTGTCTCCCTCCCTAAAGCCTTTCATTTCTGCCCAGGAAGGAATTTCAAACTGAAGAAGGCATTGGGGATCTGACAGTTGGCTTTGGAAGATGCTTGATGCCTCTCCATGCTTGTCTCCCAACTTTATGACTGGTTCCTTGCCTATGCAACCTCCCTTCCTGCCCAGCAGTCCAGCTCTTGCCTGGTTGGTTATCAGGATCCCTCTACGGAGAGCCCAGCCACCTGCCTCTTCTGAGTCTCATGCTTCTGTGATTGATGTCTAACATAATTTGAATCTTCTACATCCTGGAATCTGTCTACTGTCTGTTTATTTCGTAGACTAAAGGTACCAAACATTCAGAGCGAAGAGTCAGGTGAATACTTCCCAACTAGAAGTTTTAATGGTCAACATAACTGTTAAAATCTTAAAACAAGAAGGTTCTTCTAGTAACTTTCTCTTTCTCTAAAAAGATGGGGACACTTACAGGACACCCATCTATCCTCCAACTGGGAGAAAGCCACAGCCGATTCCGAAGGAGTCTCATACTGGATGTAAGGGGTAAGTATATAGGCCTTTTGATAAACACACATACACACCCCAAATATTTGCAAGAATGTTCTTACAAATGTTTCTATGGCTCTGATTAACAGTCAATACACATCATGAGTGCAAAAGTCATACATGTTGATAGTGTGCCCTAAATAAACTCCAATGTCTCACACATATGAGATTTTGCTCAGAGTTTAAAATATTTCTGTATAGATCACACGTTTCTTACACTTTTCTATGAGGATTAAATTATTCATTTTACAAAAGAGAAAACTGAAGACCAAAGAAATTAGATTTTCCTTGGTGGCTTGTATCAGAGCTCTTATCTGGGATCCGCTCCAGTCCAAAATTCTTGGAGTTCAAATTTCAGATACTGATACACTGGCATAAGCTTACTGAGATTCAGCATGGTAAGGACCCAGGCATTCTACAATGACCAACTGAATTGGTTTAAAATTATATTCATTATTCAAATACTCTGAGATCATTTCACGTAACATGAATTTTCTAATAAATTATTTACTTAGTAAGAAGTGTGGGGGTCTATGAAGTTACAAATCACACCTATTAAGTATATTAAAGTATATTTCAAACCAAAAAATATGTGAACATGCTCAATTACAACATTGGAGGAGGAAACATCTTCTTTTTCTAACTTCAGTGTGGTCGTTTACTGTATGTGTTAGCAGGGACCTTGCATGTGGAGATAAAAATATCTGCCTTCCATGTACAACTTGAAAACCTTTTCTTTCCCTCATGTGTGTAGCATACATGTATTTATGTTCTGTGAAAGTATGTGGACGTGCTTATGGGTGCAGGAGTGTGTTCATATTTGTGGATGTGGAGGCTAATGTCTGGAGTCTTTCTACATCACCCTTTATCTCTACACTGAGGCAGAATTTCCCCCTGCCCCCCGTTGAAAGAAGAGCCGTCTAATATGGCTAGTCCAGTGAGCCAGCTTGCGCTGCCAATCCAGGCTCTGCCTTCAAACACCGTATTACAGGTAGGTCTGCAGACCCTATGGGGCATTTGTGTAGAATATGAAGATATAAACTCTGGACTTCATGCTTGTGTGGCAAGTGTTTTAACCTCTGAGCCATCTTCTTGGCCCCCAAACTTGAAAACGCTAAAAGCCTGTGAACTTTTTTTTTTTTTTTTTTTTTTTTTTTGGTTTTTCGAGACAGGGTTTCTCTGTGGCTTTGGAGCCTGTCCTGGAACTAGCTCTGTAGACCAGGCTGGTCTCGAACTCACAGAGATCCGCCTGCCTCTGCCTCCCGAGTGCTGGGATTGAAGGCGTGTGCCACCACCGCCCGGCAAGCCTGTGAACTTTTATTATTCCATGTTTCACTTACAATAACCTCCTCTCCTCAAATTTCTAAGTAATATATGTTCATTATAAAATAAAAATAGGGAAATGTTTAGTGAATATTTCTATCATTAAGAGATTATCACCAAATATGTTAGCATCCATGGCCTCATATTTATTTATATTTTGAATTCTATTGATCTGGAAACTTTTCCTCCTTTTTTACCCTAGTATGCTAGAGATTAGGCTCAGGACTTCTTTGTCCATGCTAGACCAGTACTTAGCACCATCCCCAGCCCTCTCATTTCTTATTGGGAATGTTAGTGACTTTCTCCACTTAATTCACTTCAAATTGGGACCATCACATGGTTCTCCATCACCAATTATTCCAGTAATAAAAGCCAGTGCTTCTCAATGCACGGGGGAATGCTAAGAGAGATCTTTAACTGACTCTCGTTTGTTACTCTATTCTTTTGTTACTCTATTACTTGTTATTCTACTCTTTTTTTGTAAAAAATGGAGGCTTATGAACTTGACAAAGCTGTAATTTGGATCTATCTTTCTGACTATAGTGAGTGGCCATGATGTTTGTATCTATTGCCCCATTATGGTCACTGTCTCACAACAACATATCGTTCATTTTTCCCTGCATGGTGCCTTTAATTTCGCTGACTACTGCTGGTTAATGACTCATAGAGAGCCAATATTGAGAGTGAGTAAACTATTTCCATCATTCTCTTACGTCTTCTGATAAAACTCTTTATCTAATCTGACTTTCAATTTTGTATCAGAACTCTGCACATTAACAGCTTCAGATCCTTTCAGCTTTGGCTTGCTTGGTTTCTCATTCTTTAAAGGTTAGCTTCGAGGCCTTGGTTTTTGGAAATTTCTAATTTTCCCCTTCTTGTGGGGAGTTTACATTGCAAAGTTGTGGCTCTGCACATTGCCCCATTCATGTTTCTTAGTGCAGGTCTGGGCCTACATGAGCATCCAATAAGGATTACCTAAACCTTCACAACACACCCTCCACGTAATTGCACAGAGCCACCAAATCATTGCCACCTCCTAGGTAGTCATCTGCTCCACCAGGTGAACTTATGTTTGAAGACCTGGATTCCCCTCTTTGTCTCTGGCATACATACAGCCTAATGCATGTACATCTTACTGCCTAGCAGCAGATGTGGGGCTAACCACTTCCTTTTGTCAAGTGTTTTTTATGTAGTCTCGTCCATGTTCTTTCCAGTCACACTACTGCACCACCAATTTATATCCCTGGGATGTGTAGGAGCCATGAAAATGAGTTTATCTTCTAAGATGCTTAATTTACTGAAACTGGAGCATGTTTTAACAGATGTGCTTTGATTTCTGCATTATTATTATTATTATTATTAATAAGTCTCTTGAAATTTTTCATTGGCCTATTTATTCATTTATTTACTTGGACAATCCTTCTGTTCCAACCAAGTGTTGGATTTACAGTGTTTATACTTTACATTTTGTAAGTTACTTGATGGAGGACGGTCATTGGCTAATAAAGAAACTGCCTCAGCCCATTTGATAGGCCGCCTTTAGGTGGGTGGAGTAAACAGAACAGAATGCTGGGAGGAAGAGGAAAGTGAGCTAATACGCCTTAGCTCTGCTCTCTGGGGCAGATGAAGCTCGATGAAGCTCTGACCCAGGATGGACGTAGGCTAGAATCTTCCGGGTAAGCGCACCTTGGGGTGCTATACATATTATTAGAAATGGGCTAGTCCAGGTGCGAGAGTTAGCCGAGAAGAGGCTAGATATAATGGGCCAGGCAGTGTTTAAAAGAATACAATTTGTGTGTCGTTATTTTGGGGCATAAGCTAGCCAGGCGGCCGAGCTGGGCAGCAGGAATTCAGCCCTCAGCTCCTACAACAGTTACTTGTTTCATAAATCCCCCCAATAATACAGAAACCCAATAGCTAAGTCACCACTACTGACCCTTGAACTTTAAAACACCACCACCCCAGGACCCAGGGGGACACTGGAGAGATAACTCAGCAGTTAAAAGTGTTTGCGTGACCTCTGGAATCCTACTCCAGCATCCATGCAACAAGCTAGGTAGCCTGTGCACACCTTTAATCTCAGCTCTGAAACAGGTGGAGAAGGAGGATTCAGAGAGATGATACTGCTTCAAAGGAATAGGTGAAGCGTGACAGAGAAGGACCCCATGCCCTATGTCTACACATATACACGCACACACACTTGCATGCACATGTATTTCCTATTTGTGCATACACGAGCCTTGGAGGCTCATGGCCATCCATTTCTTTTCCTGATCTTGGGCCTTCTCTGTGGCTTTTCTTCTCAGTGTGTGTGAGCACTACAGTGCTTTACACAGCACTCCTCCAGTCTCACCAGAGGCTGGGCTCAGACCTGTAACCCCGACACTGCTTTCTTGTTCCATGGTTTCTCTGGAGTTGAGGTCTGACTTACAGCAATTCATAAATAGACTTCAACAAACTTATAGAAAAACTTTCAAGAATTCTTCAACACAAGGTGTTCTTAGTTATATTTCTCCAGGAGGTGCTGGTTCCATTTAATAAAAGAAAACACTGGCATGTTGGAATGTATAACAATAGAGATAGTCTCAGATGTAATGCTCATGTTGATAAATGGGTTTCAAAGTAAGGGGACAAAGAATCTTAAGTCATCTCAGTCAGTCTTAGTCAAGTACTTAACCATCATGAACGCCTTCATTCATCCTTTCATCTATCAACACTTTCTAACTACTTAGGTGCTGGAGAACAGTGGAGAAAACAGGCAAGATCGCTGTAGGTCACAACTCACTGGTGTGGCTTGTGTGATTAATGGTGATGGGAGTGCAGGTGACCGGAAGCCACAATACTCGGAGTCATGCTGGTTAGAAGTCCTGCTCTCTGTCACCCACACCACACAACAAAGAAGCAGGATGGAAAGCCCAAATCCCAATGTGTCTCTTTCCCGTGATGCATGGCAAATGCAAATGCCAGATGTTCTATTTTTTTAAATGTCCCGATATGAGGAAAGAAAGAATAGTGCATGCGCTATGTCTGTCCAAAAACAAAACAAAACAAAAATCTATACCAAGAGAAAGCAATGAGCAAACCAAACCTCTAATGTGCCATTTTTGATGTCTTTGCTCTTTGTGACCTGGACTATACAATTTGATCTTATTAAAATGTGCTGAGAGCAACATTCTAGGGACATAAAAATGTGAATAGCATCCTGTTCTTCATGAATCTCTCACATGACAAGAAACATAAAACACGTACATATATACAAATCTAAGAGTGAAATCTATAGTGCTGTGCTCTAAACATGCAGATGTCTTCCCTTTTGGAGGAGATGGTATTTGAACTCTTTTCCATCAGAGTCCTTTTTTTTTAGTTTTTCGAGACAAGGTTTCTCTGTAGCTTTGGAGCCTGTCCTGGCACTAGCTCTTGTAGACCAGGCTGGCCTAGAACTCACAGAGATCCGCCTGCCTCTGCCTCCCGAGTGCTGGGCTTAAAGACGTGCGCCACCACTGCCCGGGCCAGAGTCCTATTTTAACAAAGGAAGAAATAGAGAGTGAGTGAGGCCTACCATGAGCAAGACGGGTTTGTGGCAGAACTGTCTGTTCATAATGATCTAGGTCAGGTCAACACCTCCCACCTGGAGGAATTGCACAAGCATTTACACAGCAGAGATCATGTAGAGGATAGAGATCAGTAGCTCCATGTGATTCTACATGTCAGACCCATGGGAGGAAATGTCAGGTCTGCTCTTCAGTGGCAGTTGGAAGAAGGCAGAGGTAGATATGCTCACTTTCTAGGTATCAATATTCTTGAATGAGCACGTATTGATGAAAAGGCTATAGTTGGGAGCAGGGGTTCTGGAGAGACAGCTCATCAGCTAAGAGTGAGCCCCGCCCTTGAGGAGGACCATAGTTCAGTTTTCGGGAACACGCAGTGAAGTGCACCTCTGTCTGTAACTGCAGCTCTCAGGAATCTGAAGCTCTCCCCTGGCTTTCAAAGACACCTGCGCTCACACATACTTTGCCATCCCACGTACATTCATGCATAATTAAAAAATAATACCTATATATGTGTATGTATGTATGTAATTCTTTAAGAACTGGAGAGAGGATAACTTCCTTGACTACAGCTTCTGCTTGCACTATTTGGAGTTGTTTTACATGCGTTGAGTGTTTACCAGATTCTAGGCGTCATATGCGTTTTACAGGCTTGTGCCCATACCTTATCCACACCCTGCATGTCCCGACTTGCAGAAGGGGATGTGGGAGGGTTGATGAGCTGACTCATCCTGTCCTTTCTCATGGGGAGCAGTTCTTGTGTGCACGTCATAGAAGGCCATGGGTGACTGCACAAGAAAGGTATCAAATGGCTGCTGGTGTCATGAATAAGATTGTTTAAAAAAAACTTCTCAGAAAGTTTGACAATGCAAACAACAAAGATGTGCTAGGCAGGAGACCGGGGAATCAAAGGTTTCAAGTCTATGTAACTGGAAGGACACTGTGGAGATAAAGAGCATGGGAAGGCCTCATCTGATAGGGTAGCAAATGTATTTCATTTTTTTACACAGTGAATAATGTTAGAGTATTATCAGGAAGTTCTCAGAATTAAGCACAACCTATAAGCTCCATAGACACCAAGTCTTCTCTCAGGGCTCTGTTGTTTAAGGAGGCTTGAAGGGCACAGAAGGAAAGAACATTTTACTCCAGGAAGTCACAAGAGTGGCTGGCCAGATTGAAATCAGGTGCCATGGTATCAGCTTGGGGCTGAAAATATAGTTTGGTGGTACACACTTGCCTTACATGTGAGAGGCCCTAAGTTCAAGTCCCCACAATGGAAAATAACAACAGAAGGAATTTTTATCTGGATCCAAGAAAAAGGGCTAGCAATGGGACTAATAAGAAAGGCTAAGGTCAGATTTTACATGAGAGAATCAGTACCCAAGATTAAAAAACCATGTCTAATCTGAGATTGGCTGCCCAAACCAGGAAAGTAAAAAGGGGACTATTATTGGAGTAGAGGGATAGGGGAGCAATAGAGAAAAAGGAATAACAGGGTTCAAGTGATATGATCACAAAAATGGAGAAAAGGAGGGGACTCTAACTAGGGAGGAGGGGAAGGTGCAAACAGGAGGAAGAGGGAGGAGGATAAAATAACAGTAAAGACATCTAAAAATTCATAGGAGATTATACTATTAACTATCTTCCCCCAAACTGTATTACAACGAAGTGTGAGTACATACATAGTTTAAACAAAATTTTCTTCATCTGGGTTAATAATGCTCCCTCCAAGAGCTGAAGATCATATAACAAAAACCCAACACCATGCATGAGTTGCTGATCAATGCTGCTCAGGAGGTCCCCCAAGCATTAGAGGCTACTGCTATTGTACTTGACTGTCCCCCAAAGGAGGAGAGTAAGTCCCAATTGCTGAAGACACCAACCACATCAGAAATAGGGCCTGGAGGTCACCGACCTGACTCCTTGAGGACTAGCTTTCATAGTGCCAGAAGGTGCCATGAAATCTCACAAAGGAGGAAAGCCACCAGCAGTCTTACCTACCCATGATTACCATAAATAAATGGCCAGCGTGGCATAATAACCCTGGGGATGCTGTAGTAGCACACTATTCTTAGTGGTAAACAGCAGCTTTCCAATTCAACTCCAGATCCACTAAAGAAGGAAAATACGCAACCGTAAGAACGAGATGGACAAATGATTCTGAGCCATGAAGTCTCAAATCCATCCCTGGTAAACGCTGGTCAGGCTTCTGGGCTAGATGGACAGGGGCAGGTGGCAGAAAGCCACAGAAAGGAGACTGCAGCTGTGGTGACTGCCCCAGAGGAAGTATTCTCCACATCAGCAGTGGCCGTCCAGGCATACTCAGGGCAATTCTGCCGCAAGTCTTCATCAATCAACTCGTCCTTTTGAGAAGTCATCTCCCCTCTCAACACAAGGCACAAAAGCAGGTCCAGAGAGTTTAGATGGCACCCGTGCCCAGTAAGGAGAGCAATGGGATTTGCATTAGGGAATCCACTCTGGAGCCTGTGTATTGAAGATTGCTGTGTTGACTGGAAGGAACTACAAACTTGCAGCAACCCATTGCTGATTTCTGGTGGGGCAAGTAGGGGTGCTGCTGAGAAAGGGCTTTCCAGGTAAAGCTTTAATTCAGAGGGCTTCTGAATTATCAACCGTATAAGAAGTGGATACTCTTCTGTTCATCTTCCTGGACCTACCATGTCCATCCATAGCATGACAAACTAAGCAGGCCTGTGCATGTGCCACAATGTCTGCAGATGTGTTCTGAACAACAGCACATATGAGATCCAGTCATCAGTTGATCATTCTGAAGATACACATTCTCAAGCGGCAAATGTCAACTCAAAACAGTCTCCATTGTCCCATTTTCTTAATTGATTCTTATTGATATAAAAGGGGTTTATGTATGATTTATTTAAAAACATTTTTTATTATTAGGGGTAAGTTTAGGTAGACCATTTTGTATGACTTTTATTCCTTACTCTGTCCCTTTTTAAAAATTCATCTATATAAGTCAATAGTTGTTTTGATCATGATGCTTCAACACAGCAAGAAGAACCCTAACTAAAACACAGCCACACATTTTTCTTTTAATTCAACTGTCTTTAAAACATATTAGCTAAAACTTATAAAATTATCTTCCATCTTAAGATGATAAAAATAAAGAAACAGAGAGTATGCGAATTGGCCAAGGCCACAGCACAGGAATGGGTGTGAGGGTAACATCTGTGAATCTGGCTAACTCTATGATCTGTAACCACAGCTGAGAAAGGCAAGGCGCTTCCCTGTATTATATCCACTCCTATGAGACCCAAGGGTAACAAACCCACCCAGCTGCTTGAAGTTGCATCATTTATATTTTCATCACTACTAGCACACAATCGTTTTGTACATAATTTATTAAAAATAACTGGCAATATTTTTGACAAAATATTAATGACTCTACTGCAAACATAACTGGTATTCCAAAATTTTCCAAATCTTTGTTCTGAAAAATAATTGTCATAAGCCAGCCTGATGAATTCAAGCCAGACACACCAGAACAATCACACACATCACAAGTGCACCTAGAATATCCGTGCACCGAATGTAAGTGCTGAGCTCACGGAAGGAGATGTGACCTCTGATCTATGGTTGGCTATGAAGTTTACTCATGTATAAATTCTTAACAGTTTTAGATCATTTGGCCCATTCCTATATTTGGTAAAAGCTGTAATTACAAACTATTTTAAAAATAATTTTACAGTCATGTAATTATGACTAGCTATAGCATCTAAAAAGTTATTAAGTTGTCATCCTAGAGATGAATTGAAATTCTTATTCCAAGATGTTTATTTCAGAGACCATCACTATTTCCCATTTCCAGTGTCCCTGAATTAAAGATAGAAATCATAAATGAGCCTTTCTACACTAGATAGCCACATCCTGCTTCTAACTACATTATTGTTGTTTCTGTTATATAGAATGTTGCTTCTAACAGATCATGAAAGAGCCTTAGTTTCGATGAAAAAATTAAAACTTCTTCACTAAGAATGAAGCAATTACCAAAAATTCCAAAGCAAAGTTGCTATTACATTGACCTTAAGAAAACTGACAATGCACATGCTTACATACCACAGAAAAACTATTTTATGAAAAGAGACAACTTTTGAGAACTATTGGATTCTCCAAGTACAAGTTTCAGAACTGACAGGAGAGGGGAAAAAAAGGAAGTGGAAAGGGGATGGGAATGTAGACCATTTGGTATTTCACAGGAAAAACAAAAACAAAAGAACTTGTAAGAGTAATAAAAATATATTTTAAAGAAATTTTGAAATCTAAATTTAACTAACAAAGTCAATACAAAGGAGATGTAGATGCAGTGTAGGATTTCACCCAGAATAGAACCTAAAAGCAAACCCCACTGGAATGGAACGATAAACACACTCAATAACTCCCTGGCAGTCTACTTTTATACTAAGAAGTCAAGCCATGCTACGAGAATACAACAATGTAACACACAGTATATACAGTTTAGAATGTTTGGGAAAACAACAGTTTCCAAGCACCATATGAAAAATCAATTAACCCATTAGCTGGAAATAACAGTTTCTACAGTCTCCAATTGGGATATAGGTCAAGTAGTCCATAAATAGACTCAGATCCATTAAATTTTACTGTACAATAAGTTGGTTGATGTCACTATGCCCAATGTAAACAATAATGCAAATTTCCTTAAAGTTCCACCTGTAGGTGACACCTGGGTAATAAGGATCAATTACAACCCATGCAGAATGGTTTTCAAGTTCAAATGTACTGAAGTCCAAGGTCTTTCTGAAAATGTGCATCTCTGGAGATTCTGCACACCAAGGCAGGCTGTGGGGGGAGCCCCAAATACAATATCTTCTTTTTTGAAAAAGCCTAGTTTATATTTAAAAGCAGGTAGGAAAAAGTAATAAATCCATTAGTTTGGTTACCCTGGTAGGCGTTCTTCACCTCTTTGTGCATACTTCTGCTAATGTCCTAAATTTAGGCCCCAAATGGTCCAAAAACTCAAGTCTGTCTTCTTCCGGTTGCTCACTGCAGCAACCTACAGAGCCAGCGGTTGAGCCTGTTCCTTCATAGCTGTACGTGAGGACGTAGTCTTGAGCGAGCGTCTGATTGTCATCCTCATGGCACAACTGCACCTTCTGCCAGGGAGAAAACACAACACATTTTATTTTTATTATTTTAAGCACCAAAATGTACTTACAGAAAAAGAATTTCTTTGATTTACCTTTCATTGTTTAATTTTTAATGAGACTGTGTCCTCTAATGGTTTCCTATGTGTAGAAAATGCACATGATTGGTCTGTATCATAAAATTACACCAGAAAGTCAGTCTTAGCATGCCTCTAAAAGTCCTGAATGGCAGTAAGTAACCAAGTGTTCATTTTAAGTGGCCATTGCTTCCCACTCTCCAAACAATGATAAAAGTGAAAGCACACTCAATAAACTGAACCCAAACTGATGTGGGCACCATTCTCTCTCAACAGCAAAGTGATGGTACATATTGCCTTGTGTTAGATGTTGGGCTGTTAAAACAACATTTGTCAGAAACAAAATCATAGCACAAAATTATTTACTTAAATAGTAATAAAAGCTATTGGGTGGTGATGGTGCATAACTTTAATCCCAGCACTCAGGAGGCAAAGGGAGGCGGATCTGAGTTTGATTCGAGTCTGGTCTACAGAGCAAGTTCCAGGTCAACCAGGGCAACACAGAGAAACCATGTCTCAGAAGAGCAAAAAGCAGCAACAAAAAGAGTAATAAAATCAATAAAATATTCAGGAAAGTGAATGACCACATTAATATGAACATAATTAAGCCCAAATTAATTAAAAATAGTAACCTTCCAATAAGTATATTCGTCATTAACTAAAAGTAGCTGTCTACCCAAACACTAAGTTGGAACCTTTTGTAAAATTTAAATTATAGCAACAAAAGTTTGGGGAACAGCTCAGAAACTCACTTCACCAAGTCGGGGCTGCGTGAAATTGTGCCACTCGGAGTAAGTGTATCTGTAGTTGTCCACCTCCACGTGTCCTCCTCTACAGGGATCCAGGGTGTGGTGATGGCCGGCCATGCGGCAGGAGTCTAAGGTCTGGTGTCCTCCTTTCACCATCTCAATGGTCTCTTGCCCTCCACTTTTGGCTCCTGCTCCCGACATTCCCAAAGCTGCCTGCCCAGAAGCTCCGACCATTTGAGTTGTGAAGCCGTTTGTGGAATACTGAAAAGATAATGGCAAGCATCAGTTAAATATACAGAGGAGCAAACACAGTAGAAGTAGGCAGGTGCAGACGACGCCCTGGCTTAGGTGCATTACAAGGCAATCTTTCCAAACACACGGACTGGATCGGCTGTCTGTCTTTGCAACCGTGAGTACCTCTAGCATGCGCCCTGTACTAAATGCCATGTCTAACACAAGAAAGAAATTGCAGGCACAAATCCCAAAGCTTGATGTAGGTTCCGCCTTTAAACACTCCTTAGCATGCTGGGCAGGTTCCAGTACAGCTTTCCAATGCTTTCGAAGCAGCATTCCTGTGTCACAGGGACTTCTGTCTCAGCTAAACCCATCCCATTCACCTTTACAGGCAAGATAAGAGACAGAAGTAATGATAAGCTTTCTTGGTCTATACGAAGTCAGTTCCTTCCAACTCAAATACAAAGAAAATTTGCAATAAACATGAAATCCCTTCAGATCTACATAAATCAAGGAATGAACTAGGCAGAAAAAAATACCAAAAATGCCAACATTCCTCTTCTAGGTTATGTGTTTACATCCTGAAATATAATTTAAATTTTTCCCCTCAGTCTTTTTTTCAGATATGGTCCGGTTTTTGTTTTGTTTTTGTAGTTTGTTTGTCTGTGGTTCTAGACCTTCCCTGCTCTGATCACCAGCTGTGCTTTTTGGGAGATATTTACTTGTTCTTTCTTCACATATTAGAATAGAAAATCAGTGCCACTCAGCAGCCTTTTGTTTGGCTGCTGCTTTGGACTGCCTGCCTCGGGCTCATTTCTAACCCACATTATAGTCAGGAAGAATCCAATAAACCTTTTCCCACCATGATCAAAGTCTGTAGAGACTTTATTGCTGGAGCCAGGTTTAAAAAAAAAAAAACAATTATACTGGTGAACTGTTCATAATTAAATGCGATATTTTAAAGCATAAACATCAGTTTAAATAGATTTGTAAGAAATACAGGCCTAGTGTTGAACCCATGAGACACATGAAATGGGAAAAAATGCATACTAAAGGATTTTTAATATTAAGCAGCATTGGATGGTCAAATTGAAATACCGCACATCCATGGGACCCATATGTGTTTTATTGATTCCCTGGGATGGATGACATTTGCTGCTAAGTCCCCAGACACCAAAAGAAGTTTGTTGAGAAAAAATACCCAACCAAACAAACAACCAAACAAAACTGGTTTTAGAATGAACACATAGTATAGATTAAATTGTCCTCTGTACTTGGTTTAAAGGGACAGATGAGTGACTTACAACTTTGTCATCTCCAGGAGCCTCGGTGTTGGATACAATTAGGTTCTGCTGCGCTAAATCATCAGGAATAACTTTCTGCTGCTTCGTTGCCTGGGAGACACTACAGACTAACGTAAACAGGATACCTGGAGAAAGGAAGAAAAGTCAGGAGCTCCCTTAAGTCTCTCATCCATAATGGAAAACTGTGTTGACAGCATCTGATATGAATAAATCATGGATCAAAAGGTTTAAAACACCTTCAAGAACATATGATTGCATGTGTCAAAGCATGTGTGTCCTTAACAGAAATGCTACAAACACATACCACATGGTATGTTTCTCCAGTGAGCTGTATATTCGGCTGAGTAGACACATAAGTACATTTAAACATACGCATTAAATATATGAGCTGCTGAGGTGGCCCGCTAGGAAAAAGTGCATGCCACCAAGACAGATGACCTATGTTCCCTCCCAGAATTCCACAGGTGGAAGGAGAGAATAAGCTCCTGAAAATTGTTCTCTGACTTCACATAGGGCATATTTCCACTAAAATAAAAGAGATATATGCAAAATTTTTAAATAAATGTTAAATATATTGTGTTACATATGTTAAACATATAGAAATATATCTATGTCCAAATCATCACCCAAAAAGTATTAACATTCATTCTAAAAATATGTTTTAGCATTGTTTTAAAGGTTCTGGAATAGATTCAAGAAAGGACTTACAAAACAGCAAGGCTATGCCCAACAGTATAGCAAGAATAGCCCATGGTCCAAGTCTCACGTCGGCATAGCCGGTCCTTTCTCCTGAGCGGGCTGTGCAGTCACTTTCAGTGATGCAGTCACAAATGAGGACATTCAGTGAAGTGACTGAGGACAGACCAAGTCTGTCCGTGACTCGGATAGGAACTACGTAGGATCCGAATGAAGGGTCATTCTGATAAGACAGACGAGCCGCTGTATCTGAATAAACAATAAAACCAGGTGATACAAAAGCCACCAACATCTCTTCAGCAAAATCATTCAGTTATCAAACAGATAGCCATTTCCCTGAAAATGGACACTCGTGGGTTATCATAAATACTGCAATCCTGGCTGTGGCTGGACTGACTGCCTCTGGTCCACAGCCACCGCAAACGCACTGTGGTTAGTTAGTCTAATGCTGCCCGCAATGGTTAGCGTGCACTGCCTGACAGGATTTTAAAGTCCCCTAGGTGACGCTCCTGAGGGCATTTCCAGAGAGGTTGAAGTGATGAATGCAGGTGGCACTATCCTGTGGGCTGAGCTCCTGGACGAGAGAGAAAGAGAGAGAAAAGAGTGGAACATGAGCTTTCCTCGCTCACTGCTTCCTGACAGTGGACGGAATGTGAGCAGCTGGATCACGCGTCTGCCGCCTGCTATTTTGTCTCAGCACTGAGGAAAGAAATTAGTACACTGCCTATGGCAGTGCTTGGCTCTTGGAATAAAGTATTTTATCCATTCATAAACAAATCCTTCCTATCATAACTAATAGATGTGGTAAGAGGTTAGTTTCTGTCCTATCATTAACATATTCAATTAAACCTGTCATATTAGATTTCCATTCATCGGGGACTTGGAGGGCTGAAAATTTGGTATCTCTCATTTGTTTTCATAAATTCTGCCAAGTGGACATGAATACTTGTGGTTTATCAGCAAGAACGTGTTCTGACAGCTCGGAGGAAATGTACTCCATGAGCAGGTCATGCGCACACCACAGGAACACAAGCACACTATGCTTATGGGTCACTGGGACCAAGTGAATGTTTTTGTTGCGGTTTGATTACATGGATTTTTTTTTAGATTAAAAGTAGGAAATATTCAGATCAAAAATCCAGATCCCAGGCTCAGAGCACAATTTGTAAAATGATTCTCACTGCACTCACTGCAGACTAACACAAGCAACAGGGCAATCACTCCATTACTTAATTCCCTGATGTGGCCTGCTCACTATCAGTATAGTGTTTGAAGTTTCCAATGGGAATTAGGCTACCTATGATAAGAAACCACAGAACTGGGATTTTAATAGAAACCACAGTTATATATTCAGTGTATTATCTAAGACATAATCATGAGCCAACACACAGAACTAGGAGTGAGTCATGTCTATTTCTTTCATTGTCTTGTTGACTTCTAGACATAATCCAATTTTACACAAGAATGAACTGATTCTCCCAGAGAGTAAATAGCATGGTCAGATTTATGTAACAGTTGGTGGATCTGGCACTTGACATGAAACCATGGAACGCAAAGACCTCTGCTGGGTACATTCTTCTTGTCCTGGCACCGCCCAAGTTTTCATATGTTATCAAGGACTGGTATTTATAAAATAACAAAGTTCTGGAGCTGGGTTACAGCTTAGTAGGAGACTTCATGCCCAGCATGGGTTCACTTCCTGTGCCACACAGACAAGACGGCACAAGGCTTCTGACTAGAGCATTGCTTGGTTGAGGAGAAACGTCTAAAAGCCCACATTTTCTCTTAATATCATTTAAACTAAAGCACTCTGACTTCAAACAAATAGGAAGGATAAAATCCAAGAATAAAGTTTTCTTTTTTCTTAAGAAAGAATAAATAAAAATCTCTCTCCTCTTCTCTAAGACACACAGGAAAATATTGTTTTAACATGTATATCTTATCAGTCTGTAGATTATTAGGGTTCAAGACAGGTTGTATTGACTTGCTTGGCTACACCCTTGCTTTTCTTTCCCCATCTGAGGCTCTGCTTGTATTCAACTTTTTCTTAACCTTTTAATTTGTCATAGCAGGAAACTGAGGCATAGCCATTGAGAGCTGAGGTTGAAAATATTTTGGAGTTTTCAAGTTTCAAATCACCCAAAAGGTGACTGAGGTCCTTGAGTTAAGAAAACTATGAGGCCATGATGTCACAATCCATGGCAGCGTGACAGGAGGCAAGAATTAAGTTCTGGTACAGGTGTGATGCAATGTGGCACTGGGGAAAAACCATTTTAACTTCAGCCATTCCTGTACCACAGGACCCTTCTGGGCTATCATCAACTGCAAACCAAAACGAGAAAGATTCCCAAGAAGAACTAGAAACAAAACAATGAGATGTCAGCACAGCGACAGACAGAAGCAGAGGGGTGGTGGACATTGTCAGGGACAGACACCCCTGCAAGAAGGGGCTCACTTCCCAGCTGCTTGACAGCAGTTACAAAACACTCATGCAAGCGGGGCGGTGGTGGCACACGCCTTTAATCCCAGCACTCGGGAGGCAGAGGCAGGTGGATCTCTGTGAGTTCGAGGACAGCCTGGTCTACAAGAGCTAGTTCTAGGACAGGAACCAAAAGCTACGGAGAAACCCTGTCTTGAAAAATCAAAAAAAAAAAAAAACACTCATGCAGGTGGGTTCTTGGATGTTGATGAAAATCTCCAGACAACCTAAGAGAATCCTGATATCAACAGCAAATACTGGAGAGGCTCATGGCCTATTACACCAAAATTTAGATCTTTATCCTGAGTGGTTCTCATATAATGAAATTTTCTCTTATTTTCAGAGAGAGAGAGAGAGAGAGAGAGAGAGAGAGAGAGAGAGAGGAGAGCAGCCTGCTGTAGAAAGGAAAGGCAGTGTTTGAAATCACACACCGTTAATCCTTGTCAATCTCCACATCCTCCGTACTTCTGAATCGGTACTCTCCAAACTAAAATCAAATGGTGGGCCGTTCACTGGCTCATCAGGATCAACTGCAACAATTTCAGCGGAGGACATGGTGGCCTTACAAATTACCACCGTCTGCTTGGGGATGAAGGGGCCATTGTCATTCACATCTTCAAGAACAATTCCCAGAGTTCCAGTACAGCTTCTCCCAGCTAGACACAGAGCAATAAGAACACATTTTTAGTGCCTTTATTTTTTGCTGGAAAATCACACTCTGAAAATTAATATCTATATTAATTAATTACAGTGCATAAGTTACCACATCAAATGCAGACATGAGCAGTGACACAGGGAACACCAAAGGAAAAACTTCATCCACTCACTATGTCATTACATTAGGCATGGAAAATTCTAGACAGAGAAGTTTTATCTGATGTTGAAGAGACAAAAAGAGAGAACAGTAGGGTACACAGTACACTTCAAATTCAGGGTGTGGACAGCATGTCACACCCACCTGTGAGGGGAAGAAAATAGAGAAAGTGGGCAGGTGGGAGCTGACATGGACAAGAGATAAAGACCTTTGAAAGCTAGAGTAGAGAACTTGGAGTTTAGCATACATGAAGAGAATGCTTAAGGGTTTAAAACAGGGAAGTTGAATAGTAGATGGGATGTATTTGGAAGATTTTAACAGAAAATGGTTCATGGACATGTTTGAAGGGCGGAGGGGTATTTCCAAATGTAGAAATGATGGCTACAGGTGTAACCTCATGAAGGTCATCTAAGTAAATGGAACTTAGGACTGAGGGTGTAACTTCTGTAATTAGCCTGTCATACATATATAAATCTTCCTGACAACTCTATACAAGGTACAGCATTGGGAAAACAAAGATGAAGCAGACGAAGGTCCGGAAGGTTATGAAGTCTAAAGCAAAACATGAAACTAGGATTCCTGTCTGGAAATCATTTGTTCTGTCTACTTAATAAGGAGGATTTGGACACTAGAGATGGAGAAAAAGGAAAAACAAAAACTGCACCACTCAGTGCCTGTGGCCACATCTTACATGCAGCTGTCAATCTACGACAATGGAAACCAAGCTTGCCTGGCAACCAGAACCTTAACCAAGGGCCCTCTGGCACAGTGGCTGGATCATGGTAGTTCTAGAGCCATCACAGGCTCACAGGCTAGGCATGCCATGCCTCCAGGTACTAAAATCATGTATACTATTTAATTCTGCAAGCTAGAGCATAATGAGTTATGCTTATTTAATTGCATGTTCATTTTACAAATGTAAAAAATTCAATTATACCTTTTGGTTTTCAAGGATTTTTTTTCTTGTTTCTATTTCTTTCCTTTTTTTTTTTTTTTTTTGAAACAGTGTCTTGGGTATCTCAGGATAGCCTTAAACTTATTATGTAATTGAGGCTGGCCTTGAATTGATCCTGTTGCTTCCAATACCCAAATACTGGAATTTTCAGTATGTACCATGCCCAAACAAAGATATACCAAAATTATATTTTATATACTGTATGGGTTTTATATACATAATCACTGTACCCAAATTTTTAATGATTTTTCAGGATGCACAATATATAACATATTTTATGTTCTTCTATGGTATAGGCTTAGTTTTAATTGTCAGCTTGTCATGGTGCAGATAATTCAGAGTGGCCTGTGGGCATGTCTGGGAGGTTGCCTTGACTACCTTAATTGAGCTGAGAAGACCCAGCTATCCAGTCGTGGCAAAGCCTGGCCCATACAGGAGTGGAGAAAGCTAGCTGAGCCCTAAGCATCTGTGCTCTCATTCTCTCTGCTCTTGACTGTGGACACAACTATCTGCTTCAAGTTCCCGCCTTCACTTGCCTGAAATGATGAACTATAACCTGGAATCATGAGGTAAACCCTTTCTCCTCCAAGTTGCTTTTTATCTGGTAATTTCATCATAGCAACAGAAACAAGGGTAGTATAAGTGAGCGCATACTTTGATCCTCTCATTTTATAACACACTATGAATTGTGAGTGGTTTAATTTTGTATAATGTGCTTAGTTGGGATTCTAGCCCCCAAGTTTGCTGTTAGCTTCCTGTAAAATGTTATCTAGAAATGTACTAAGAGACTAAATACCTTCTTCCTTTTATGACTCTCCTGAACGTTGCAAGATAAATGAATACATTTTCTATAGTAGTTTTCCCATGTTTTGATGACTATCATTAATATACAATAACTTTGTTTCTTAGACAAAATTAACTTTTCTTTTAATTTTTATTGCATTTGTTTAATGAATGACAGTGGAGGTCAAAAAGACAGTGTTTAGAAGTCCATTATTTCCTTTCACCTGAAGACCAAACTGAGGTCATTAGGCTTGGTAGTAAGGACCTTAACCAGCAGAGCCCTCTCCCTGGCCTCATCCTAGGCCACATTATCTTATAACTGCATCTAATACTAAAGATACCATTAGCTGACAAGAGTTAATAAATGACAGCAAACTTAATTTATTAATTATTCTGTATGTTATACTGGGGATAAATAAACGGAGAATATATGGAGCCAGTTTTAAAAAAAAATGTATGTTTGGTAGGCAGGGCATGACAAACACCTTCCATCGCAGCTCTTGGAAGTAGTTGCAGACGCATCTCTGTGAGTTCAAAGCCAATATGGTCTTCATAGAGAGGTCCAGGCTTGTCAAGGCTACACAGTGAGACCCTGTCTCAAAAATGAAGTGTGCTCTTGGGTTAAGGTAGTCAAGGGTTTTGCCTAGCAACTGGAAGACCCAGGTCTGATCCTTTGCACCATGAGATTAAAACATAAAATATGTCATTGACTTTAAACTGAGGAAGTATACAATCAAAGATGCATCAGTAGTCTTAAAAACAGATTTCTTACCTGCATCTAATGCAAGAACTGTAATATTATAGATGCCATTTCGGACAGTCTCAGCCTCTCTATCCAAGGTTCGGGAAATGGAGATCGATCCTGAGTCTTCATTAATCATGACCCACCCTCTTGGGTCACTTAACTTCCTGTACCTATTCACCATGGTGAAGTAACACAGCAAGAAGTATCATGAGTCAAATCATAATGCCAATAACAAAAGAAGTTATGGACTTTTCTAGTATTGTAAGTGTGAAAGGAACAAGAGTAAGACCATACCTGATGCCACTGCTGCTTCTGGTCTCAGGGTCGTACGCTGTATACCCATTATTTCTGGTTCCAACTGGCACATTTTCTCGAATCCGCACAGTTTGGACTGGAGGGATACACTCAGGGCCCTCATCCACATTTTTCACGGTGACAGTCACTGTAGCTGTGCTCATGGGTGACCTTGCAGTAGCCTCTCTAGTGTATGGGGCTTCATTAACGACACCAATTTGTAGGGTCACCTGTTCTCGTTCTTCATAGTTCAGAGGCTGTAGGAAATGCATTGAAAATCAGATTAATCCCTGGAAGAGCTGGTGAAGTTCCTTACACACAGGAGTTGCTGAGTTGAAAATAGGTAAGTACCAGGCTGGAATAATCATGAGAATATTAAACAGAAGCTTGAACCATTTGCATGGCGGCTGGGGGCGGGGAGTCTTTCAAACAAGCGAGAATTTGGGCGGGACTGGCAACAAACAAAAATTATTTAACTTTCCCTTGAAACTTGAAAAAGTTGAAAATTGAAAGTTTAAAGTACAAGGTATCAGAGATCTGGATACGACGCTTAACCAAGTTCCAATTTTGGGTGTGGACTGTAAGTTATTTTACACTTGTTACTTTAGAAAGCTTGTCTCCGAGTCCTCAGAAGGACAGTTATTTATACTAGATTTGGGAGTGAAAAACTGGGTCAAATTTTAAAGAAGTTTTTCGGTTTTCGTTTCAGTTTTGTTTTGTCTCCTGTATCCAAGATTGGCCTTGAAATCACTTGTAGGGCTAAGAATGAAAATAACTTCTCATCCTCCTGGCTCCACCTTCCCAAATGCTGGGTTTATAGGTATGTGGCGCCATGCCCACTTTATGTTGGTCTAGGATTTGAATCCAAACCTTGGGTATGCTAGACCATCACACTACTACAGCCCCAGCCCTATAAAGTGTTTAGGAGTGTTGTGGGGATGTGACAGCCAGCCCTAAGCTGGTGGGACTGTGTTATTGCCTGCTCAGAAATAAACTGTTGTATCCCAGCCCTTAGTGATACTTGCCCCAGAATGCTCAGACCTGTGTAATAATTTGCACATAACTCCCCTGTGAGGACTAAAGAAAATTGATATGGTGCCATATTAAAATGGGATAAGAATTAGATAATGGTGCTCCAGCTGCGAGATATGAACTGCTTTCCTTTGGCTTCTGTAAACTTGCTTATCACTGCAGGACTGGGATGAAGTGGTCCTTTCATTACTATACAATGGGAAAGAGAAACAACTGAGGGCGGTGAAACAATCCTCTTGCCCAGCTGTGGATTCCATAGATAATTATAATGTACACCTTTAGTATCCACCTATAAGCCCTCCCTTTGGGCCTTCAGCACGGCATGCTGTTTGACTCCAAGGTTGCTGCCCTGCTATCAGTAAGAATAAATTCATTTAACCTCAATCTAAATTGAGTCTACGTCTTTGGTCTTTTCCAACAGAGTTGAACACCACAACAGTGGAGAAACAAGAGTAAAGAAAGCTTAGAGACATTATTTGTTCCTTTTTGAAATCTCTTCCTCCAAAGTCAAGAGCAAGTATCCTTTAATCTGCCTGGTTGCTGAGGTAACAGGAACAGTTGACAGAAATGACCCAGAGATAAAGTCTGGTATTGGGATTGGGCATCAGTGGGGTCAAAGAAGGCATGGGATTTAAAGGGCTTTCTTTGTTGTTTTGAAACAGAAACTGACCCAGAAACTGAAGCTAATTTGTATCATTGCGAGGAAAATGGATTTATCCTCTTTGATCCACAGTCCTGGAGAACGTGTACAAAAGGAAAACACTCTAAACAAGTGGTTCTCAACCCTCCCAAAGCTGTAACCCTTGAATACAGTTCCTCATGTTGTGGTGACCCCAATCATAGAACCGTTTCATTGTTCCTTCATAACTGTAGTTTTGCTACTGTTATGAATTGTAATATAAATACCTGATATGCAGGATATCTGCTATGCGACCACAGTGAAAGGGTTGTTTGACCCACAAGTCGAGAACCACTGCTCCAGACCAGGATGGAGTTATGTTCTACTTAATGCTGCCATATAAGCATCTAAGGTCGAAACATCTTGGGTTGCTTCACTGACTCTTATGTGCAAAATAATATCCGAAAGATGTTTTGGAAATGGGTATGTCACAGACTGCTTGAGTTGCATGCTAAGACCCTGCATGATAAGACTGTACTATGTACAAGATACAGAGCAATAGACCCAGTGATAGTCTCCCTGTGGGTCTGACCAGCTCTGACTCATTTAAGAAACTCAATACATACTTACTCCTTGCCCTGAAAACAGAAAGAATAGTCTGTAAAAGACTGGCTCTGTCCATTACTGTGAACGCTCTGCTAAGTTTTAAAGTGTTAAAATATATGTAAGAAAATGCATACTATGCCACATGAATAAAACACAAATAAACACATTTTAAAATTATGTCTTTGTCAAGGCTCTGTTGGTTGGTTTCTCCAACTTCCTACAAGTTAGAGTTATCTGGGAAGAAAAAAACCTCAGCTGAGAAAATGCTTCCATCACTCTAGCCTGTAGGAAAACCAATGAGGCATATTCTTGATTAACGATTGATGTGGGAGGGCCCAGCGCACTGTAGGTGGGGCCACCAGAGAAGGTGTTCTTGAAGTATCTAAGAAGACAAACTAGGCAAACAGAAAGAGGAAATCAATAAGCAGCGTCCCTCCGCGGTCTCTGCTCCAGCTCCTGCCTCCAAGGTCCTGCCTTGAGTTCCTTGGTGATGGGCTATAAAAACATGGAAGTGGAAGCCTGGAGAAAAAGCAGCCTCCCTCCCCGGCTGACTTTTGTTCATGATGTTTATCACAGCTATAGAAAGCGAACTAACAGCTACTCACAGTGAACATGCTCACTTCATTTAATCTATATGAATAAAATAGTATAATTAGCTATATTATGTATTTCATGTTTCCATTAACCAAAATATCTTTCTGCCCATTAAATCTTTGCCTGCGATTCTCTATTATAAATCACAAATATCTAATTTACTAATTAATCCTTACCTTAACCACACACAGAATGCCTTCATTGGTTTTGGGATCTGTTTCAATTTTGAAGTTTCCATTTTCATTGCCCTTTAAGATGTTGTAATTAGCTCTCCAGTTAGGAGAGTTAACTAAATCTTTATCCTGGATAGAAAGTCGTAAGATTTCCACATCAATTGTATTTTCTTCCACTGATGTCTCATACTAAAAGAAAAAAAAAGAGAAAAGCTTCATCAATTAATCATCACAAAACAAGATCACCACAGGAAATAAGCTCATTCTTACAAATCCCAGAGCACATGTTCTCATGTTTAAAACTAACCCCAAGCTACTTTCATGTCATTGTGAGCATTTCCTGCCAAACAATGGGACACAAAGAGATGTGCACACCTTCAAGCTACCAGCCATGCATTTCTCTCTAACAAACAGCACACACTCACCACAGTGCGAGTGAAGGTTGGAGGGTTGTCATTCACATCTCCGACAGTGATGATGCAGGTGGCTGTTGCCTGCAAGCCAAAATACTGGCCATCCATGTCCTGCACTTTGATTTTCAACTGGTATTTGTCAATTAACTGAAAACAAAGAAAGTGTAACTGTTAGGCAAACGCGGCATCTTTATAAGTAGAACCTTGGCTCTGCTGCTCTTCTTTAGGGGAACGTTGTGATGTTTAACAGCATTTACATGCCAGAGAAGGTGCCTTGCTCTAGTACTATGCAATCAATACATGAAAACTAGTCACTTCTCAAGTGGAAAGTGCTATCAATTCAAGGAACTATAATTAGTAAGCTTTACCAACTTCCAAAAGGGAAATAGGTGTCATGAGTGCATTCAATATTCCGTAGCAATGCAGAAAAGGTTCTATGTCCCTCCAAAGTACATTTTTACATTCAAATGAGTAATAACTAAAATGAGTGCTCTTCTCCTCTCCAGCCACCTTCATGCCATGGCTTCAGTCCCTGTTGATCTTCCCTGTCTTCACCCAGTAGCTATGCTACTCACATGCACCTCTCCAATGTCCCCTCCAGCAAACCTCTTCTTACATCTGCAGCTCACTTCCCCTGACTGTCCTTACAAACCTAATGCTGCTGTCTGCCAGGAGGCGAGCATGTTTCCTTTGCATCAAGACGCATTGAGATTTATCAGAAACAGTCAGTTAATGAGAAAGGAAAACAAACCAGGCTTTTACTCTCCTACAAGGCTGATTAGTGTTGTGTGCAGATGAAAGAGAAACTGCAACATTTAAGAAGGCTGAACAAGTGAAAACTAGAAAACCGAGATCAACAAATTACAGGCAAGTACTATCCAGTAAACTCCTTTCTATGTTCAATGTTTATAACCGTTTCTGCCAGGAACATTCATTTACTTTCTGAAATGTTTTCATTATATGTCACCACGTATATGTGTGTGTTTGGGGAGAGGGGTGACCAGAGATTTCTAAAGAGAGTATTAATCCCTTGGGGCTGGTGGTACAGTTGATATGGGCTAAGGTTCCCGGCACGACACACACGAGAATGTACTCTTAATTGCCCAGCCTACTCCTCAACCCCGTAAGTGTTTACTTAAAGGTTTGGTTTGGAAGTTTAACAAGCCATTATGATTTTTTTTTTTTTACTGCCGTTTGGTTGCTTGCCGTTTCTATTGCAAAGGGCAGTAATTACACACGAAAGGAACCTGAAGCTGTCCAGAGAATATTTAGAAAACATTTTGTTAAATCACTTCAATAAAAACAACCATTTGTTGGCAAAGATAACTTTGGATGAACTGTTTCAACCATTAAGGTATGAAGGGAAGTGTACACATGATAGCTTGATATTGTTTAATCATTTGTCAAGATCTGGAAATTTGCACTAAGTCAGAAAATATATATCTTAATAGAAAGAGTCATTTTTTAAAGATTTTTATTTTATTTATTTTAGTTTTATGCATGTGCCTGAGTGCAAGTATGTACATGTCACAGAGGTCATGCAGTCAGAAGAAGGTGTCAGATGCCCTGGAACTAAAGTTACAAGCAATTATGAGCTACCCAGTGTGGTGCTGGGAACTGAACCCAGGTCCCAGAAGAAAGTGCAGAAAGATCGAACTGATGAGCCAGCTCTCCAGCCCCTGTTGGAAATTTTGAGATTCAAAGTAACACCCAATAGTCATGTACTTCTACAAGATTAAAGATCATAGATGGTAAATAAGCACACCAAAATGCTGTAAGGATCTAGGTGACTAGTACTTGCTGGGGGATGCAATAGTTTATTGGCACTAAGTAATTGGCTTAGGGTATTCACAAGTACAGAGCATCCATGCAAAATATTCTCATAGAGAATGTTAACATGCTTAGGACAGTTTAAACTAGAATGTAAGGATGACATCTAACACAGTCTGAGAACATGACTCCATGGTGATACTAGAAAAATCATCAACAGGGGAACTTACTAAAGCCATTTTACCAAGAAAATATGGGAAAGAGAGTTTGCTGCCAAGTCACATCTTATATATACTGCATCTAAGATGGATTTCAGATGTCCAGACAGGTAAGAATCTGAGCAGTTAGTTGAGATGAAAGCCAGAGGCTACACGTGTGTAGATAGTTTTACCTATGCAAGGGGGAAGGACATAAAGAAGAGTGCTGAAGAGACCCGTGTTAATATAATTCTTTCTCTGTAGACAACACATTTCTGCCCATCTTGAGAAGGTCTGCTCTTTTTTTTTTTGAAACTTCCTCATTTAATACTACGAATACACTATTATGAAAAATTTGATTTCATAAAAGATAAAAGTCAGGAGAGAATAAGCTCAGTGTTCTAAATTAGCATGTCATTAAGTAACCACTGAATGACCTTCTTCTGCATAATAAAAACGATACATTTCCTAAAGTTGGGAACTGATCATACTTCAGAAACACACGGACGGGTAATGCTCTGAGATAGACAGGCATAAGCATCCCTCATCTAAAGGGTCTGGGGACCAGAAGTGTTTCAGATGTTTATAGATTTTAGAACACTTGAATCCACATAGGATATCTCGGTGTCAGACCCACAAATAGACACGAAATTGTTGTGTTTTCTAATCATGCCTGACAAGCAAAGCTCAAAGGGAATTTTACGCCATATTTTTAGCATGCCTGTGTCCTAGCTGAAATCTGTCCATGAGAGGTTGGTTGCTGAACTGTCTATCTGTGACATCAAATCATTGCTCAAAACAGTTCATGTGTTGGGGTATTTCCACTTTGAGATATTTCTGACTAGAGATAATATATGTGTGCTCTTAAATGCCCAGATTTACCCGCTAACCCTTGTCACCACCCTGCCCAACTGAGACAGTGCACTCGGAAGAGCCACACAAATGCAGCTGTTCTAATCCAGCTGTCCCAACTGGCACTTGTTACCTCTCTGTCCAGCTGAGACGATGTGGTCGTGATCACACCCGTAGTGGGATGCATGGTAAACAAAGTGGGCGGTGATGGCGACTGCTCCAGGATGGAGTACTTCAGCCTAGTGTGCATCGTATCAGGCTCGTCGCTGTCAGTCGCACGGACCTCTCCCACAACAGAGCCTGCGGAGGAAAAGCTGCCATTGACTTTCCAAATCCTTAAGTGCTCCGTGTCTCTTATTTCGCTCTTTTCTGCCTAGCTCAGAACCCTTCCGAAGTACCTTATTACAGACCAGGATCACCGCTTTTAGAAGTTAATTGCTATCTACATACAATAACACTTCCTTGTAAATACATTTACGTTCTATTTTTGGAAATGATGATCCCAGGACTTATTTTCACTGTATTTTGGTGTGGGCTCCTATAAATGACTACACTGTCCCTCTGTGAATTCTGAATTTCTACTGATATTTTCTAATTATTCTAAATCTCTTTTGCCATTTGCAGGCCTGCTCTTGAATTAGCCAGTTCTCTCTAAAAATCAGTTCAGTCAAGTCTTTCTAGGGTAAGACCCAAAACTTCAGCCTAACATTGCACCAATGCAGTCCTGAGGATAAGAGTAGGAAATTCTGTGTGTTGTTTTCAGTGACTCTTGATCATGCCCAGAATCCTATTTACTCATTAGGAGTTCAGTAGACAGGTGTCCAGGTGCTGCATGATGTCATTTATAGACTCCTTAGAAACATTTCAATGCCCACTCAAGTCATTTATTTCTTGAGGCAACGGGATACACGTAGTCGGTTTGATAATCTAGTCTACAGACAACCCATTTACTGGATGAGAAACTAAGAAATTGAAGCTTTCCAAATGAAGAAATTAGTGAAGGAGAAGAAACCTTCTCCCAGGACCCATCTTCTTGCCACCAGTGTGAAGGGCTTTCCTGTGGCCACAGAGACTCTCAGTTTATAAATCAAAGTCCATCCAAGCTGCCCTGGATCCTTGGTGTAGGAACTCACCAACTGCACTGTTTTCCAGAACCGTGAAACTGTATGTTGTCTTTGTAAAAATCGGGTGGTTGTCATTCTCATCCTCGATCTTAATGATGAGGGTCAGCGGGTACTCAGGCGTATACCCATCTGGAGTTGTTGCAAACGCCGTCAGCTGTGATCAGAGGAAAATCGGGAAAAAGTCAAGTTGTTGTGGAATAATCTTTTGGTTCACTATGAAGATGTGTCTTTGCCAAGATGCCTTCTGATTGGTTTAATAAAGAGTAGAATAGTCAATAGCGAGACAGGAAAAGGTTATGTAGGGCTTCGGGGGACAGAGACGTCTCAGAGAAGAAGCAAAGGGAGCCATCAACATGACACAGAGGAAACAGGACATGCAGGAGGAGAGGCAAAAGCCATGAGTTACATCACTGCATGTAGACTGATAGAAATGGATTAAGTTATAAGTTAGTTAGAAACAAGCTTAAACTAAGACCAAGCTTTCATAATTAATAATAAGTCCCTGTCCTTGGCTTCTCATCAGCCCTCATTGTTTGCCATGTTCAGAGAGTCCAGTTTTATCCCATGCTTTTTCAGTCACAGTCCTGCTGACCTTGGTGAGCTCCCAATAGATCAGCTCCACTGTCTCAGTGGGTGGGTGCACCCCTCGTGGTCCCGACTTCTTTGCTCATGTTCTCCCTCCTTCTGCTCCTCATTGGGACCTTGGGAGCTCAGTCCAGTGCTCCAGTCAAGGACAATGGCACGGGGTTTTGAACCTACGTAATGTGCTGGCTTTGTGGGAGCCTAGACAGTTTGGATGTTCACCTTCCTAGATATGGACAGAGGCGGGAGGACCTAGGACTTACCACAGGGCAGGGAACCCGGACTGCTCTTTGGACTAGAGAGGGAGGGGAAGAGGAGTGGGGGGAGGGGGAGAAGGGTGGGAGGAGGGAGAGAAGGGTGGGAGGAGGGGGAGGGAAATGGGAGGTTGGGAGGAGGTGGAAACTTGTTTTTTTTTCTCCTTTTCTCAATAAAAAAATGTTAAAAAATAATAATAATAATAATAATAAGTCTCCATGTCATATTTTTTGTGGAGCTTGTAACCCAAAGAAAATCATCTGTGAATCGTCTAGTGTGGAGCTGGGGATAGATTTCAGGGCCTCACACAGGTCAAGCATGCTTTCCCCAGTGAGTTACACCCTCAACAACCCCTCAAATGAGGCTTTCATCTGGAGACTTCTGAGGCTTGGAGCACTTGCCTTCCACTGTTATTACTTCAGGATGCAGCCATGACAGTGAGGTGGAAAGAGACCCGGATTTCCTGTGTTAGTAGAATATGTTTATATTGATCTACTCTACTAATGTGCTTAGTTTGCATTCCTCACCACTACTGTACGTCATCCATAAGTATAATATTTGTTATTATTTACCAAAAAATATTGATTTCTTTTTCTGTCTGACCATTTCAGACACATAGACTTTAAGTACAACTTTTAGATATTTCTTAATTTACACTACAAAGTTTGGACACAATTAACTGAGACAGTATTTTAATTTCTGTTAGTATTTTAGGTACCACCATAGTTATATGTACAAATAATATTTTACCCAAATGTTTTTATTTGAAAAGCAGGAATTAGGAAGAGAACACATGTGTGGCTACAGATACTGTATGAAGGTACTAGCAGGCCTGAGCATGGCAAACACAGGTCCAAACATGGCAAACACAGTGCCAACATGTCTTGCTCTCTTCCTACTTTCTCTCTTCTTTGCTAAAAGCTATTAGGCTACATTCTTAAAGCTAGCTGTCAAAGTCCATTTCCTTATTTGATCACTGACTCATTCCTGAGACAGAACAGTCAGAATTTATTATCTGGCTAACCTGTCCAATCAGGATTTACCAATCACCATAGCACAGACTCCCCCTTCTTCGTAACACCTACTCTTGCAAAAACCACCTGCTTGCTGTTTGCTGCTGCTGCTTGGCTATCTGCCTCTGCCCAATCCAGAGTCCACCACCGCCTCCCATGATTGGCCCTCAGGAGTAATAAATCTCTTTTGTGCTGAGAATATGGGGTCTGGGTATGTCCTGGGTGGACTCAGGGGCACCACCCTCCCATACAATCTATTCCTTATAATTTTATAATCTATATTCCAGATCTAACCATTATATAACAACTGTCGTAGACACAGCAGAACATTATGAAAGCCACACAGTAGCAATCCCCAACTTAAACACAAAACTCATAGTTTGTGTATCTATACAGTTAGTTTGCTTTCCTCGTGAATAAAGAATGACTCATCAAAAATTGTATAAAATAACGAAAAATCAGATAAGTAAGATGAGCAGGTCCTGCTTGGAAATCAAGCCAGCATGAGGTCAGGTTTTTAGAGGAAAACACAGATTCCTGTTGAAATACATTGCTCGCTGGTTATAGGTAGCAGTCTGCCACAGCCTGGCCGCTTTCTCTAAGCTCAGCAATATGGAAACTCCCTCCCTCCTCCACAGAAAGGTTTCCGGCTCTCTACCTGCCCTTATCTGGAATGTCCCTAGGTCTGGAGGACTGACTTTTTCTAAAAGCTGTCTCTAAACCAGCTGCTTATCTCTAAACTAGATGGTAGCTCATCTTTATTCTGACCCTTGGCACAGATTCCTGCTCAACGCTTCTGTTAGGGAGCTCTGCTATAGGACCCTACTGCCACACACTAAGCCTTATAATAGGAGCTTGCCACTTAATGCAAATTAGGGCTTGTCTCCAGGTTCCCCAGTCCTATACATTCCTTATACTCTGGAACAAAGTTGAGCTGATTCACCAAAATCTGTCTCCCAGAGGGCTATCTCCCTTCATGCTCATGGGCCACATACAAAGGTTTGTTGTCCCTTCTGCCCCTTTTCCCTCTGGACCTGGTGGCCAACAGGCCCAGAAGAAAGAGGACCCCGCAGGGGAAATCCATGAAGCACCTGAAAGACTGACTGAGCTTTATTAGGGGCTGCCCAGCCCTCCTGGTCTCCCTGTAATCATCTCTCCCACTGCAAAGCACTGAGGTTAAGCCAGCTGCTGAGATTCCTCAGCTCCTGCATCATCCCCACTCCACAAAGAGCTTCTCTAACAGACAAATGAGCAGACAAAGTTTGCTCCATTGGAAAATAGGAAAAACAGGGGAAAAAAAATCATAAAACCAGGAATAACCTAACAGAACTGAATTTTATTTATTCCGTTGAATATTTGTTTGTTTTAAGTCAATTCTGTCATTGACTGTAGCCAGAACACCAGTGAAAACCTCAGGGAATATAAGAAAAGTAAATAAACTAAGAGTGAAAGACACAGTGGCCAAGGGTAATAACTGCTATGCTGGCCGGGTTTATGTCAACTTGACACAGTAGAGTCCTCTGGAAAGAGGGAAACCCCATTTGAGTGAGAAAGATCGGGTTGTGGGCAAGCCTTTGAGCATTTTCTTAAATAATGATTGATGGTGGGGGACCCAGCCCATTGTAGGTGGAGCAATCTTGGTGGGACAGTGTCCTGGGTTCTATAAGAAAGCAAGCTGAGCAAGCCAAGATGAGCAAGCCAGTAAGCAGCACCCCTCCATGGTCTCTGCATCATCTCCTGCCTCCAGGTTCTTGTCCTGTTTGAGCTCCTGTCCTGACTCCCTTCCATGATGGACTATCGTGTGGAAACAGACACCAAATACACCCTTTCCCTCCCAGCTTGTTTGATCACAGTGTTTCATCACAGCAGTAGAAACCCAAACTACGACAACTGCTAATATAATACTTGATTTTTAGACCTTACCTCAAAGGACTCATACTGCTCACGATCCACCGGACCAGTGCAATACAGGTTTCCCGTATCTCTTTCCACATAAAATAAGTTTAGAGGTTCTCTATCAACTCCTGGGCCTCTGATGGAATAGTATATGGTGTAGTTTTGAGCTGTATCAGATTGGATCTAGAGAGAAGAAATTCCAAGCATGAGACATATCTTTATTTCAGCAGAATTTGCACAGGTATTTTATGCTATCACACTGCCGGTTACTAGAATAACAATAGTACCCGGTCTTATTCAGTGTTAGAAAAATGCAGCAATAGAATAAGGAATTATGACTGAAAGTTTTCAAAAAACAAGACACTTGCAAAATCCTCTAGAAGAATCTTATCTTCTAAATCAAGGACTATTGTGAGAGCTGAAAGTTATACACATGAAGCAAATGCTTGAGATTTCTCTGCATTAGAAAGTGCAGCAATACGAGCGTGAACGATTATCGGCGGCCACTCTAGTTAATTCCTGAGATTAAACTGTATTTGGCAAAGCATTTTAAAAACTGGTTTCACCAGGTATGGTGGCCTATGCCTGTCATTCCAGCACAGGGAGAGTAGAGATGGGAGAACTGAAGGTAAGGTCAGCTTGATGTCTAAGTGGATAAGACAAACTCCAAAGACAAACATCACATTTGTCCTCGTTTATAAATCTAGACTGTATATATTTTTGTGTATGTATATGTGTGTATATATATATATATAAATGCATATGTATTTGTGTGTGTGAGAGAGAGAGTGTGCACGCACACACGTGCCTTTATCCTAACTCAATTTTAATCTTTATTGAAGCATACATTTTTAGACTTTATAGATTGTGCCCCACCTGTGTGATACCCTGTTGACTGGTAATAAATTAAAGAAACATGTTTTAGAGTGCTTGATGGTGAGCTTTACAGTTCTTACAGATTGCTTTGTCATGACTAAAGCTGAAAACTGTGTACATGACTGACTGTTAAGAATTACTTACACATATATCTTGAAACATGATACTTAAACTTTCCATTCAGATGGTCACATGCAACTATTTTACATCTTTTTAATTAGTAAGGATTCAACCAAGGTCCTGAGCATGACAGGCAAGCATTCTGGGATACATTCCCAGCCCTCACAGAATTAATTTTAAATAGCCATTAATTATTTTTTTAAAATGGAAATGACGAATCTTAGCAGCCAAAGTGAACTATACCTGTTGAAGGAAAAGTGGAAAGGGACCCAAGGAATTCTCCATCATGGAACAGGGGATAGGAGCCCATCTTCTCTTGGAACGACTGAGAACTTTCTCTGCATGCAGTCTTTTATTTAGTGCCTTGATTTAGAAAACAAGAAAGATAAACCTTAGTTGTAAAAGTCCATGACGACTTCATATCCAGACATTAGAGCTGAAGTGATATAGTTGTCTCTTCTCATGAAGGTTGGGTAGAAAGGTGTAAACTCATAGTAGTGCGTCAAAATCAACAAATCTGCAATACTCAGGAAATAATAAGAATAAAGGCAAGACTGTTGTTGTTTCTGCTGTTATACCAGCCATCCTCTTAAAAAAAATACCTTGGTGGAAATACAGAAGGCAGAGAGATGGGCTAGAAGAAGAGATGCCACACTGGAAAGCAAATTCTTGCTGCCACATTGCCATGCAAGAATGCAAGAGGAAGAGACGCAATGAGAATGACAGGGATGGCTTCACTCCCATATGTAGCATAAGCAGAGTCCACTCACCAG
Source organism: Microtus oregoni (assembly GCF_018167655.1). Classification (NCBI taxonomy): domain Eukaryota; kingdom Metazoa; phylum Chordata; class Mammalia; order Rodentia; family Cricetidae; genus Microtus; species Microtus oregoni. The sequence continues at coordinate 4,518,782 of NW_024544542.1, read as the reverse complement.
CAACTAGCCAGAGCCAGGAGACCAACAGACATCTGTCAGAACGAAGAAATAAATATGGTGACAGAGCAGAGACAGTTTCAGTGAATAAGGCCCAGGGACTGAGGAGAGGTTGCCTTGACCTTTGGTGTCACAGTCAATAGGCAGGCACATAATGTGGTCCAAACCTTCTCCTTGTTCTCAGTCTTCTAAGACTCCAGCCATGCTAATGATACAAGACGGCAGGATGGTAACCATGGGGCAGAGCAGGAAAGCTGCAGCTGTGTCCACGAGGCTGAGCCTCCTGATAGTCAGAAGCCCTTTGAGGCTAAGCACCTTGAAGGCACAGCTTGAGTTTTGTTCTTGGTATATTAGAAACTAAGGCAAAAACCATTCTGCCCCACAGGTCCCTAGCAAAGGGTCTGCATCCTCCATATCCAGACATCATCATGTTATTGCTTACATTGTAGCTTAACCCTCCCAGAACCCCGCCACATACTCTTTGTGTGGGCTTTCCTAGAGGATCATGGAAAGAAAACTCCTAAAAATATATGTGGTCCATCATAACTTGACCAAAAATGGACCACCTTTCCCCCAGAGTATGCCACCTGTCTCATAAATATTCATAAATCTTTTTAAGATCCAAATCCCAGAATTCACTGGGCTGATGACTGCCTTGGGGCAGCCCAGTCCATTGTCTCTTTTCGGTGTTTGTTTCCTTGTCTTGGCTGTCTAAATAAACAGCTGCTTAAACTACCTATGTCGTTTGGCTGAATTCATTTCTTCAAGAAGACAAGAACAAGAGAACCTGTTAACACTAATATGCACGAGGGAAAAGAATTTAATCAAGGTGTGGTAGTTTCCAAACTTGTTTTTGGAAATTCATTCCAAAAATTGAAGTGTCATTTGTGTCCTATGTCAAGTTCTTAGGGTAGCGTATCCCAAATGAAAGCTGTGACAACTTGTAATGACATGTGTTGCACAAGCAACCCTCCTTCACTCAACACTGTTGAGGCTTTTGTTCTCCCCTCACCCAAACCACCCAATCTTCTCTGGTTCCACACCTTCCTTGGTGGCGTCAGTCAAGCCCAAAGAGCCCACGCCATTACATCTCCCGCATGTCATCTCATTTACCTCTACTGGGCCCTCTAAGTGGACAGACAGCTCTCTTTCTTCTTGGCTGTCCGTGTTGAAAAGCCATATCGTAAAGCTTCTTTGGCCCGAAGACAAAACAACAGAATTGGTTGTGTACACAGAACCGTCTTCAAAGACTTGAAAATCAGGATCACTCAGATGAATGAGATTTGCCGATTTCAGGCAGGCCTTCAGGTTCACTGAGGAAATACACACAGCAGTAACTGAGCAGCATAGCGTTCAACAGTATATACAGTATGCATGTGCAAGGGGAGCAAAACATGAAAAACACATTCCCACCATTATATTTAGTACTGCTACAATGCTACATGAGACGCTATGGTTAAGATCCTCCCTAAACATCCATATTGTTTCTAATGCTTGTTTTACACCTGTTTGAAGAGATATCTCTTCTGAAAAGGAGACATGAGGACTCTAGTATTTGAACATTTGATACAACACTAAAAATGGGCTTTCTTTCTTAACTAAAATTAGCTGTTAGAGACTATATACTACCTGAATTAAAGTCAGTAGTTATTAAACTGAATACTACTGAAGTCTACACCACGTGTAAACTAGTTAACCTACTGTGGGCCACATTGGGTTGATTTCATTTTTCCTTATACACCTAAGTCCTATAATGAACTGAGAGGCCAGTAAGATGTCAGGGGGTAAATCTCTTGCCCTCTGTGTGTGTTCTTGTGTATGCGCACACATGCACAGACACACTTATTTCATAAGTTACATGAGTAAGGAACTGATTGGTGTAAGGCAGTGCATGGGGCTACAGATGCAGCTCGGGGAAGGCTGTTTGCCCAGCACGTGCATTGGCTTGGGTTTGAGGGCCAGCACACCTCAAAAGACAGTGGAAGCAAAATGAAGCAAGACATAGAACTTTTAATGATGACAATCCAAGAACAAAATCAAGAAATAACTTCAATATTATTCTTCAAAAGCTTAGAAACATATTTAGCATATACAATATCCCCCATGTAATATACATATCAAAAAATATGTGATGATTTGAACTTAATCTACTTACCTTCTTTGGGTAATCCTATTCTTAAATAAAAATATGATATAACATATATTAGAATTGATTGCACTGTTCGCTTTTAACTCCTGATCATGGATCTCTCGTGGTTCTAACAGTCACAGTAACTTTTCACAAAGCATACCACACTAGGGATCATCACACATTGCAGCTGCTCTTTACCTCGGCCAACAAATTTCTCAGCAGGTAGTTCAGAGGGAACCCGAAGGATCACTTCTTTACACGCTTCAGAGGCAAGTGTAAGGATCTAGAACAAACAAATCAGTGTCATACACTCACAAAATCTTTCCAATGAATAGAGAGTTTACCTAAGTCTCTACTACATAGTAATATCCACTTAATTACATAAAAGAAACATTAAATACTTGAGTATATGTATAGTTACACAAAATTCATTTGATTTAAAGTAACAAAATAAAATAAGAAATATGTACCAGGGTAAGAAACCTGAAATACGAGAAGGAGATGGGCACAGGATAACAGGTCCCCATGGCTCCCTTCTTTTACACGGCACTTTATACTCAGGAAACCACATTCTTTCTTAGAACTGCTTTTACTTCATTTTGTAATATGAATTTACTAGCATTTTCACTGCCAGGGACAGCAGAGCGAGGATCCAGCACAACATGTGAGAGACTGCACCAAACACACATGGGAAAGAGAAAAACTAGAACCGCCATCCCATCACACTGTTTCCATGAATGTTCAGCATCCCAGGAGCTACAGAGGCAAAGCAGAAGTCTGCTGAACCAAACCTGGACACCATTGCTGGAAGGCACTGGGACTGCTTGGGAGGGGCGGGCTATATCAGCTCACGCAAGCATGGGACCTTATTCGGAAGGCACAGCTTCTCACAGTTAGAAAACACTTGACTTCAAATATTTTAAATGATTTAGTGGTCAACCGTGAGCATTGGTCATACATTTGAAAACCCAAATTTTATTATGTTGTGAACTTTTTCGGTGGATGCCTCTGAAAGATGTGTGTTCCATTTTCTTCAGCTCATCAAATGACTGGCCAAAAGCAGGGAAACCAACCAGCACCTGTGCCGAGGATGAAGTCCTTTAGTATGAACTAAAATCAGCTAGATCAGTTGAAATTTTTCTTTTTCAGTCTATCTTAAAGCACCTGTAGTTATTCAATTTAAGCCATATAGGAAGGATCTAATAAGGAAAAGATCATCTTTTAATTGTAAAATTGAAATCACTCCCTTAAAAAAGACTTTTAAATTGAAAGCAAAAGAATTTTCATAGGCTGCATAGCCAAGGGAGCAGGGGAGCAGTCAGATGTTTTAAGTATCGGGGCTCAAGGAGACTGACAAAGAATATCTCATTCACTTAGTCAACACTTATCCATTCAACCAACACTCAGGGTAAGGAGGTGCCAAGCTGAGTCACAGGCTCCAACAGCGAGCAAAGCAAAGACCTTGCCCTCAACAGATCAGGTTCCAATGCACCAACGAGCAAACAGACAAGTGCACAAATGTCACATCCCACCAAGACAGATAACAGTTATGGGAGAAATAAAGCCGAGGAAGATGATAGAGAAGGCTGGAGGATAGATAAGCTGGGGGAAAAACAGTTCCATACTTAAAGAACAGTCTGGAACATATTGCTTAGGATCTATAATATCATGATGAGAAATGCAGGTTTTGTTCAGAGTGCAAAAAAAGCAACAACGCATGAAGCTTCAAAGTGGCCTTATCTGGTGTTCACAGGCAGTCAATCAACATGGCACAAGACAGCAGAGACCTGGGAACGGGAGTCAGGATAGCCACTGCTACGGTATAGCCACCAAGACTGCAGACACATGTGAACAGGAGACAGGATAGCAGCTGCAGTGGTGTGGCCAGCAAGACTGCAGACACATGTGAACAGGAGACAGGATAGCAGCTGCAGTGGTGTGGCCACCAAGACTGCGGACACATGGGGACAGAAATCAGGATAGCAGCTGCAGTGGTGTGGCCACCAAGACTGCGGACACATGGGGACAGAAGTCAGGATAGCAGCTGCAGTGGTGTGGCCACCAAGACTGCGGACACATGGGGACAGAAGTCAGGATAGCAGCTACAGTGGTGTGGCCACCAAGACTGTGGACACATGGGGACAGGAGACAGGATAGCAGCTGCAGTGGTGTAGCAGTGTTCTCAGGTAGTGCCATGGTACTTGTACTAAGTCTTAGTGGTAAAGGTGTTGAATGGCCCAATTAAGACAAGCGCCTTTGGAAACTATGTTGCTGACATTCACCCATTCATGCATCCATACAACACATTTCAAGGAATGCCTACTGTATAGTAGACACCTAGTAGCAAACACGACACGAATGAAAACTGAAGCCCAGGATAGACATATTTGTAAGCTCAATAGGGTGTGGAAGTGGCATGGCAGGGAAGTACAGGCTGACCTAGGAGCAGAGGAGAGCAGGGAAAGCCAGCTCACCCAGGAACCAGATGAGGTCGGCTGAGGAGTGGCCATGAGTCAGTCACGATGGAAAAAGGCAAGGTTGAAACCGTAAGTGCACAGAAGGACAGATGACAGAAACCGCGATAGAAATCCATCGCACGGTGCTTCTCAGACCCTTCCAAAGTGGTCGCCCAGGACGATCAGAAAGCACAGATATTGGGGCAGGAGAGAGGGCTCAGTGGTTAAGGTCCTCTGCCTACCAGAGGACCCAAGTTCAGTTCCTAATACCACATGGCAGCTCACAACTGTCTGTAACTCTAGTTCCAAAAATCTGACACCTTCAAACCAATTCACAAGAAAGAAAGCTAAATAATAAATTATATAGATATAGATGAAAACATGGGTATTTACACTGCGATTCATCACAGTAGCAAAATTACAGTTATGAAGTAGCAGAGAAAATAATTTTATAGTTGGAGTCACCACAGCATGAAGGACTATATTAAAGGGTCACCGCACTGGGGAGGCTGAGAGCCACTGCTATAGTGACTGATGTGTACACTACAAGGAGAAAACAATTCCAGTGACTCTGAAGAAGTGTGGAGCACTTTCTGAATAAAGTCAATGGTCATGCGCACTTTCTTTTACACATTATAAGGGCTGCTATGGCTTAAAAATAAGCTGGGACCCCAAGGCCTGTTTTCTGGATGCGACATCCAGTCACTAGGAGGCAACTAGATAGTGTGACTGTGAGTTAATCAGTGGCTGTAAATGAATGCTTCATTTGATGGCACTGTTAGGAGGTGGTGGGAAGCTTGTACTGGCTCCTAATTCATGTAAGGAGGGAAGTCTGTGGATGATGGAGCCTGTCCTTCCTCCATCCTGTTTTCCCTTTCGCTTACTGTCTGATGTGAGATGAATAGCTTCCCTCCATTATGACTTTCACCCATGGTGCTTCTGCCTTGCATGAGCCCAAAAGCAACGGCATCAGTTAACCACAGACAAACGTTTTTAAAATTCTAAGTCCTCTTCTCTCCTTTAACATCTTTTTCTCTGGTATTTCTCAAAGCACTGAAAAAAAAAAAAACCTGACCAATAAAAAAGCAAAGATTTGTCTCCAGTAAATCTATTGTCTAAGTAGCTTTTATAGTGGAGTATGGTAAGTCTGAACATTGTGGAAAAATAAATCAGGGCAAAGAACTTTCATTTCAATAGAGACGTATAAGAAAACTTGGAGAATGTCATGAGAAAACTAACTAGCAACAATGAGTAACATCATTTTGAAACATCCTACAGATGAGAGAACAAAAGCAGCAAGGAATCGAAGGTCATGGTCTGTGCATAAAACTGAAACACAGACAGCAGGGAAGAAGAACCAGAAATAACTTCTGACCTGCCAAGACTGGCTCTGCCTTGTTGGCCTCGATAGAAATGGAGGGAAATGAAAGGCAGGTTACACCTATAACATGCAGGGAGCTACTCTCCATTATACCGTTAGTATGAGACAGAGCCACGGTTAATCCAGTCTTTGCATGGGTTTGGGATCCATGTTCAAATGCATGGCTTGTGTAAAAAATTTGTTGTATATTATGAGCACAGGGTCAGAGGGAAAGCACTGGAAGCAGTGATGGTTCCTCTCCATGGACTTAGTGCAAACACAGCTCTGAGTGTGTCTATGAAGACATTTCCAATGTGGTGACACTCTCCAAAGGGCAGGGGTGCAGGACTGAGTAATAGGAAGGAAGCAAGCTGAGCGCCAACACCCATGCTCTCTACTTCCTGACTGCCCCTTACCTGGGACCAGATGCCTCACTTTTCTGCAACGACTTTCCCACCAAGGGAGACTGTGACCTCCAACTAGAGCCAAAATAAACTCTTCCCTTTCCAGCTGCTTCTAGTCAGGTATTTGTTCACGGCCACCAGAAAAGTAGATGACATCATCACGAAACCCAGAAACATAATAAGTTTTCTAAGGTCAGCACGTGCACTTCAGGACACACTGAAGAGATCTTAGACAAAAGAGCTAGGGCTTGCAGAGAGGGGGAAATATCTCTATTTGCTTTGACTTTACCTACAACACTCAAGCAAACCAATCAACTACTAAATTACTACTAAAATATGGTTATCGCTACTCTTCCTGTCCATAAATGAAACCAGTCATAGAGTATTTTTAAAAAGGCAGTGAAATGTGTGGAAATGCCAGCGAGTAAATTCAGTAAGACACCTACAAGGCTGAGTGGCAAGACCACGTTGTCTACTTCCTGATTGGGACTGCCAAACGCCTCTTTCTCATCCTTCCATGACTTCACCATGAAAGACTCACCTGTTTCAGAAAAACCTAAACACATTTATGCATAACAGATAGGTGGATTTACACAGAAAGAAACGTAGACCTAGTCTGCAGTAAGAAAAATCAGCAACATACATACATTAATCCAAAATTAAATTATGGCTTTAGGGTCCCCATAAAATCTCAACACTATTTCCTGGATCTAAACAATCTGATTCAAAAGGTCATGGAAAAATATGAAAAAGAAGAGCAACTAAGGGATATGTAGATATTAAAATCATACAAAGTTCTACTAAATAAAACAGGGCCCTCTATCAGTATGTGGATACAAAAGCATCAGTTACATGGTTTACAAAGGAAAAATGCCAAGCCTGCCTGCGCCTGCTCTATTCACACTCCACACATGACATACACAACGTTTGTCACCAACAGCGTGCGAGTTCTCCATTCATCAAAGCCTCACCTACACAGTACGCGCACAAACACCTTTAGGTGTGAAATGGCATTTCACTTTTCCTTATTTTTATACTTCATGTTTTAATGACGTTTTAATTTCTAGAATTTGTATTTTCCTTGTTCATACTAGAATTTTCCTTCACAACTTATAAGAACTTTTTAATGTATTACACTCACCTTTAAAATATCTGTGTTACGAGGCAAATATATAGCTGTTTCGATTTGCTTGGTTTTATTTTTGCGTTTGTACTATGGAAATTCTGTTTGTTTTTATACCATTGCTTTTCTCAACTTGAAAAAAGTTGAAATCTGGGTCATAGGCTTTCTTAACTGCAAATTTGTAGGATTCATCATGTTTCTCCTGAATTGCACATGGTGTCGTCTTACGTTTCAATAGTTCATCTACTTGGAGTTTCCTGGGATGCTCTGCATAGAGTGTGGGTTCAGTTTTACCGTCTGCAAAACTTCAGCCTAGCTCCAGTACCCTCAAGGTCAATCTCAGCCACTCTTATACTGATGCTATCCTTCAAGATGTGACAGTGGTTCTCAGCCTTCCTAACGCTGTGACCATTTAATACAGCTTCGCAGGTTGTGGTGACCCCCCCCAACCACAAAGTCATTTTCATTGCTACTATTAACTGTAATTTTGCTACTGTGGTGACTCATAATGTAAATATTTGGTGAATCAAAATGTAAATTTCCCAATTGGATTAGGGCTCACGACCCACAGGTTGAGAAGCACTGATATAACACGCTGTCAACTAGTAAACAGCTTTCTGTCTAATCATATACAACCCGTCCTGAGAGGACATCTCCAAAATCACCATCATTGGCTTTGTATTCAATTCTGTACTTTGTATACAATTTTGCTACTCCCGCCCATAAGAATGCCTGCTCATATACGACCGGTATACAGCCAGGTGTATCCACTGAGCAAAAGCTAGCAACAGAAGCAATACCAATAAACAGTCCCATGCAATATCTTTGAGGATAAACTTATTGTGATAATGGAGGATTAAGAAGGGTAATGAGGAGACAAGCGTCTAGACTTTTCCATGAGAAGCAAAGTACACAGGAGATCTGTACATTGAAATCTCTGACACCAAAGGAAAAACACTGTTTGGAAACATAAAAAAAACAGTATGCTGCAGAAATATAAATGCTTGTTTGAAGGTGATGTCTGAAACAGCAGTATTGATTTAGGATAATGAGATATTTTAAAGCATATAGTAGATGGAATGGCCTCTAGAACACACACACACACACTCCAGGAAACAGGACTTAGAACAAGGCCACACAGACAATTAGTGTTTACAAGTGAGAATAACAGGGGCCAAAAAGACAAAAGTAACAAACAGAAGGAGTGGTCAGGGCACGAGGCACAGAAAGAGATGATCCACTGCTTAACAGTTATACCGTTTCTGTCACTGAAGGCACAAACGTCCAAATAGCTGATGCACAGCACTGTGCCTGTGGTTAATTTTCTATTACTATGCACTCAAAACCCTGTCAAAGGGGAAGATCTCATGCTTACGTCTTCAAATCATACACAGGAAAAAGGGAGGGTGGGGGCGTGGAGAAACTGGGTAAGAAGTCAGATTCTGAGGGTTAGAGTTTTTTCTAAGGTGATAACATCCAGAATTAGGAACCAGTCAGGGTAGGACTAAGTGCGGAGTAGAACATGTCACTTAAACTAGTCACGGGAGATCCTAGACGGCTGTAGAGAACAAAGCACCATTGGGGCATTCAGGAAGAAAGCTCCAGTGGTTAAGACACTACCACTACCGGGTGGGGCAGAACTAAGAAGGGGAGAGAAGCTGACATGTGGAATGTGGGGGAGGGATTACCTGAGTGTATGGGAAACAGGAGCTGTGGAGGAGCCGCACCCCTTCCCCCAAGAGTGATTCCTCTTCAGTAGACCTCACACCTTCCCACGCCCTTGAGGCCCGACAACCCTGTTCACCCGCACCACACTGGAGTCTAGAACAACCTGAGGGGACTCCTGCTACACTTTCCTGCTAGGAAGCAAACTGCCAGTAACCAGAACCTCCCTGCCCCCACCCCAGCACCCATTCCTGGATTCTGAAGTTAAGAGAGGTCAAGGAGTGAGGATTCTACTTCCCCTCCTTCCTCCCAGCATTCACTCTTTTTAAAAGGATCTGAGGCGTGTGCACCCAGGTGTGCGGTCTGCACTGGGCACTGCTATGTCACAAAGACTAAGGATGCTTCTCCTATCAAAGAATAAGGTCCTGCGGTATAAAAGGAAGTGGCAACTTCCCCCCACTAGATACCAGCCAAAGTTCAGTCTTTGTCACCAGCAGCTTATTTTGTGACCATTGTTTGCCCTAGGCTGTTTCTTCAGCCACAAAATCTGGAGTGCAGCGGTACCTGTCCCTACCTGTGCTTGTGAATAGTCCCTGGGAATTGTGATCAAAAGTTTAAAGTTCATTCATTCCTTGGAACTGACATTCTAACCAGTAACCAACTACATTTTCAATAACTAAAAATGCAGGAATCCCTTGTGAAAAGAGAGTCCAGGAGAAATGGAAGATGTCCTAACCTTTTGAAACCCCCGCCTTCAGCCCCTCCCCACCACACACAAACACTTGGTTCCTTGGGTTCTGCCAGGCTTCCCTTCAGGGACAGCTTGAGCCTACACTGCATGGGTAAAAGAACACGATCAAGTTGTTCACCTAGCACAATCAACTTTTTCCTTGTCCAAGGGATCCATATAAAACTACAATCTGGGGCTCCCCAGACTCCCCAAAGGCCTATAAGGGGTGAATTCTGGAGTCTTTTGGCTCCTAGAGAAATCCAGTCCTGTCCAAATAAAGCCATTTTTTTGGTTCCTCGATAGGGTTCGAGGTCCTGGCTGTTTTACTACTTAAAGGAGAATGAATCCGAGCAGAGTTGAGATAAGGAATCCAAACCCCTCCCAGGACAAGATCTCAGGGTCAGAAAGTTCTCTTCCCAGGATTATAGGGGATCAATGGTCATCTCTGTTCCACCATCTCCTAATTTTGAGAGAAAGGCCTCTCTCTCTTTTTCTCTCTCCCTCCCTCCCTCCCTCTCTCTCTCTCTCTCTCTCTCTCTATCTCTCTCTCTCTCCTTCTCTTCTTCCACCTCTCATTTCGCTCTCAAATCCCAACCCTAGCATAGAACCCTCAAGAGCAACAAGTCCTCTTTTTTTGACCCCCAAGGACACCACACTGGCTTTCGGTTGTCGGCTCCTGGGCAGCTGCCTTTAGTCAGGATGGCCAGCACCCAGGGCTCCAGGACCGTGCTCCAGCTCCAGCACAACCTCGGCGCACCCCGCTCTGCCTAGGGAACCCCCAGGCCAGGGTTTTGGCTGGGCGTTCGCAACCCGCCCCCGTCTCCAGCCGCTGCGCGTGCCTATTACGGCTCACGGCCACACTCCCTCCCCTGCGGGACCTTGGCGCCGGCCGCTTAGCTTCCTGTTGCCCTCCCTCACCTCCAACAACTTCAGTTTAAGAGGTCGCGAGGCCCGGTGATCCTATCTACGCCAGCCGCCCTGGCCCCGATGTCCCTTTCCCCGAATGGTCCCCGGAGCTCACCGCTAGGGTCAGTAGGTGCGGAAGGCCAAGGGCTGGGCTCCCGGAACGCACAGGTCCTACGGACGCCATGACCAGCCCAAAGGACAGGTCGCCGCCCCGCACCCGCTGCGTAGAGGTGGAGCGCGCACAGGCGCTTTTCTCGCGCTTGTCTGATGCTCCCGCCTCAGTCCCGAGGGACTTTTCCTCTGGCCGAGGGTGGAGCTCCAGGCAAGTCCAAAAGACTCCTGTTGGCCACTCCTCGTTATTTTTCTTGTGTCTTCATGGCTTTAAGAACTCAGCCGGTTGGAACTCCCTCTCACAGCCACCCTTTCACCTGTACTATGTGTTTCTCACCAGCAGACGCCACCTATATGTCCCTTGTCACCACCGCCCCCCCACCCCGCCCAGGTGACCGTCTGGTAGGATTAGCAGCTGGCCCTGCCCAGCAGAAGCCCTGACTATACTAAGACTCACTGGGGAGCTCAGGTCATGGCCCCGCCCAGTGCACTGCCCCCAGCCAGTGGAGGACCCTATCCTGGGGGTAACTCCCAGACTCACAACTCCCCTGCATCAACTGGCTGAAGTTACTCACAGCTGCCTGAAGCCATACTGATAAGAGGTGGACTCAAGGGAGATTCTACTGTGTAAATCAAAATCCCACAGACAGACGGGTAAATACAGTTCCAACAGGAGTTCCATCCTAGAGGGTTTCAAGGTTCAGAAATTACACTATTTGACAGTGACACAGGTTCTATAATTTAAGGAGAAAAAGGAAAGAAGGGAAGTTGAGGAGAAAGGAGAGGGGGGGAGGGAGCGAGGGAAGAAGGAGGGAGGGAGGAAGGGAGGGAGGGAGGGAGGGAGGGAAGAGGACATAACAAAACCGAAGTTACTACAGAAAACACATCAACTGAGGCCCAGCCATCAGCTAAATGTGGGCTACTGATTTTCTCTAAGAACTTTGTCGTATGTGAACATGTTTTCTTGTGATTTTCTCCTGAGCCATCTCCCACATGAGAGTCCCGGACATCCTGGTACCAATTTTTTTTTTATGTTGTCATCGGGATTAGAGTTCATGGTGGAAAGTGAAGAAGAACAGGAGAATTTGTTCTCTGACTTGACATGCACTTAAGCCTAGGAATTACAGCAGCACTTAGCCAGGAAGATTAAGCTTGAGAACCCTGTGCTGCGCACTCCTCAGAACGGGCTTCTGACTCACCCTTCTGTGCCTCTTTTCTAAGATGCCAGGGGAGTTCCACCAGGAAGACAAATGTGTCCCTTCCCTCACCTGGTTTAAAGATGGCCGCAGAAAACAAGTTTAAAGAGATGCGCACATCACTCAGTGCCATTTTAATAATGGAAATGTTTTCCTGTGATGAGCAGACCCGGAATGGTGATAACAGCAGTCGTATGTTAAATTCAACACTGATGTCTAATGGTAAACACCTGACCTCTTGATTTTTATTAATGAATGCTACATAAGTGAGTGTCCTGTCGTCTCCATAACTATAAAATTATCAGCGATTGCTAGTAAAATAAGCCTGGATCATGAGTCTGAGTGTCATGCTTTTGTTTACTTACTTCATGTTTGCCCAATGATGATTTCATAAATGCCTATCAGCTCATTGGTGATGACATCACATTGTCCAGCTCCAAGCTTTCCAGAAAGCACAGAAGCCAACTGGTTTCGGCATCACAGCTCTTGACAATAGGGCATTGCCAAACTCTTGCCTACCTTCAACCTCCAATACCTGTGGGATGCCTCATGCTCTTTCTCATCCCAGAAAGGGGTGAGAGAGCACTCTAACAATTCATCTCACAGATGCCGGATAACTAAAGCTCATAAAAGGGCAGTTTTCATTTGTTTCTTCTTGAAAATTTACTCAAAGTATTAGATAAAATTTACACATTCTAAGTCAGCCTCGCGAATTCCTCCTTGAGCCAGTTTTGAAACATCCTACCATGAAGGTGTGAGAGTAGAAGACGTGACTCTTTTTTTTTTTGACAGTGTCATTGGCTGTGAACATTAACTCAGCAGACATATGCCAGCTCTGTGTTACCCTAGCAGTGAATCAAAAGTCAAATCAGTTTCTTGTCCATCTTGCCCGGCTTCGAGAACTCCTTGGGCAGCGGCACTCACATTTGATAAGAAAGGTAACCCCATGCCACCTCCTCCACCTACACTAAACTGCTGGACTGCTCCTGAAAGACTTACCAAGAGACAGTTGGAGGCAGAGGATAGTTACATAGATATCACAGACCTTCAGAAGCAAAGACTCCCTAAATAGAGGAATAATGTACAACCCTAACTCCAGGGCCCAACTCTACCCAATAGTTTCACAGACTTCTAGTTTCAGAGTCCAGAATCTAAATACACTGAAGTAAACAAGCAAACAAACAAAAACCCCACTTACACAGATTTGTGCGCAAAGTCACCTGTCACTGAGCGAGTTAATTCTCAGTAATTCCCCATGTCCACGTCCCACAATTGCCAGGGTCTCTGAAAGAAACTCATAGATGAATGTGGCTTTCAGGAGGACGCTATCCAAGGTGTGTCCCTTACCCAGAACTGACAATGGAGCAAGTATGACACAAATCAAAGGTGGAAAAGAAAACAAGATTGAAACTCACTGCACAGAGCTCAGAGGTGGATGTAAGGAGCCAGCTCTGTGATAACAGCAAAGACACACCTCTTCACTGCCCAGAGTTCTCCTAAAGATTAAATGATGCGGTGTATGATGAACTCGGAATAAATGATCTTTAATTCCTTCAGGGTCTGTTATCATGGGCACCCGCTTCTCCAAACTGTACTACCCCATCTCTTGTCCCTTATATCACATGCTCCATCTCATTCTTGTGACTGCCCCCTGTTTTTCTACTGCTTCGGAATGAGACTGTCCATTTGGTCTAGGACTCAGTTCTAATGCAAATTCACTCATCACTTCTAAGCCTTCCTTCACTTCTTAATCACAAGCAAAGACTTCCACAGGCATCTACTACTTAACTATATGAAGCTAAAATAAGACTATATAAGGTTTGTGTATTTTTAGAAATATGCGCCAATTTTAATTCTTTTGTAACACAAGGAAAGTGTTTTTGCCTCTCTGTTAAATAAACTATTTGTGTTCTACTGTGGCACATACTTCTTTAAACCTGCTTTTCAAAATCAGTGCCAGTGAAGTGGAATATATACATAGCAGCCACTGGTTAATGTGTCTGAGAATAAATCCCAGGCCAAACAAGCCAAGATTATCTGTTCAGGTTCTCTTCTTTCTCGTTGACTGTGCCTGTGTATTCTCTTCAGATTGGATATAGACTGCCCTCGTGCCTTATCTAACTTGGAAGTATCACTACACTCTAAGTGTTGGTGTTGCACATGTGTGCGTACATGCACACATACACACACATGCACACACACATCTGTGTTTCTTAGGTCTCTGCATTCACAGGTGTCTTTTGCTATAGGTGCTATGGTGTGTTATTTCTTTCTCTTGAAGATGTCTTCTATACCCCTGGGCAGACTAACTCCTGTCCACTGTGTATCAGCTTTCATTAATCCTCTAACAATGTAAAACTCTCTTCACTAACTAGTTCAGAAGACTTGTCACAATCATCATGATGAATTTGTAAATAAATTAATTAATATTTCTTCCTCACCAAAGATTATACTTAACTTCTATGCCTTTATTTTGTTTTGGTTCACCCCTACATCTCCTACATGAGCACACTTCCCAAACAGCTGACAATTAAATGTTTGTGGAATGAATGAACAAATGAGCAAATGGGTGAATGACAAATTCACAGCAATTTGAGCATATTTTTCACAAATAATTCTTTCCTTTTTCTACTCCCCAAAGAAAAGAAAAGCAAGGAAGCCCTTACTCAGCTCTACCCCATCCCAAGGATAAAGTGATGTTGAGTGGAACAGACTGTTTTCAGCTTTGCTCTAGTATCTGAACTGCAAGAGAAGCTGGTCCACCCATCACTGAAACATATCTTTCTCTTGACTTCTGTTTTTCCGTCCCATATTGATGCCTTTTCTTGTATGACCTCTCAATATTTCAGTGCTATGGGACTTAGTGCTGCTCCTACATCATGGTTCCCAGTTTTCTCACTCCAGTCTCCAACTTTAAGTCTTGGCAGGATGCTGAGACCAGCATCTCTAAATCTGTTGCAGATCTCTCTCTGGTTTTTAGGTTTCAGCTGCATATTCCAGTCTTAACTCTGATATCTACAAGGTCTTGCAAAATTCATCTTTCTTCTTTCAGTCAAGACCAACACCCCCTTTCCAGTAGTTTATCAACCTTTTTGGTCCTTTTTTTCTTTTATTCTAGGTCCGATCAGTAAGTTCTACCAAAGGCACCTGAGAAACATATCTGGACTTCACCTTGTTCTCACCTTTTCCATCAATACTGTCTGCTTCAAACTTCCATCATCTCTCCAGACTATACCAAAACCCTCTCAATTAGCCTTTCTTTCTTTCTTTCTTCCTTCCTTCCTTCCTTCCTTCCTTCCTTTCTCTCTTTCTTTTTTTGTCAATGCTCCTAAGTTTAATTTTTTTAAACCAAGCAACTTTGTTGTCTTTGTCATTAAATAAATTAGGGCTGAATCTAACTCACACTCCTATAATCCCAGCCCTCAAGACAATGAGGCAGGAAAATCAGGAGTTTAAGATTAGCTGGGAGGGGGAGAAGGGGGGGAGGAGGGGGAGGGAAATGAGAGGCTGGGAGGAGGCGGATATTTTTTTTTCCTTTTCTCAATAATAAAAAAAAAAAGATTAGCTTGGGTTATAAAGAGAGCACTTTCTCAATAAATCACTAAGAATTAAATAAGTGTAAATAGCCTAGCTTGATATGTTATTGTACTAAGTTCTTCTAAAATTCTTTCAATTTTTTTTTACAAAAAAAAAATAAATAAATAAAAATCCCACAGAGGTTTCTCATCCCAGCAAGACCAAATGCCAAGTCTCTTCAACAGTCTCTAGTATTTGAAAGGCCAAGTGCTACATGGCTATTCCAGTGTGTACAGAAAGTGTGAGAAAATCATTTCTTGAGGCTTACCTCAAGAGGCTATTCACAACCTGATACTGCTTCCTGGAAGCTGAAATGTATCCCTCCCTCCGCACAATCTCTAGTCAACCATGTCCACCTAACAGAAGATAAGCCATCTCTTGGTGATCGGACTCTTTTGTTTTTACCTCATTCAGCTTTTCTTTCTGTGATATTTTTTATCGAGATGAAACTCAAGTTGTTCTCTCTCATGTTAACTATATTTCACTAGAAAGCAAGCTTCAGGACTGGAGCTGTAGCTCAGTTGGTAGGTTGCTTACCTAGCATGCAAAAGCCCAAGGTTTGATACACAGCACTTCATAAATGGAGCCCAGTGGTACATGTCTATAATTCCAGTACTAACAAAGGTGGAGGCAGAAAGATCAGAGGTTATCCTCAGCTACATGTAAAGTCTAAGGCCAGTCTGGGACACTAGAGAGTCTGTCAATAATGATGATGATGACAGCTAACTTATTAGTGTGATTTTCCCAACAGAATCCTAGTGCCTCGAACCAGGATAGGAAAACTTAGGTAAATGGAAAGAAATAGACAAGGAGCAAAATGCTTGGCATGTTTTTGAGAATAAAAGGACACAGTTGAATATTCACACCGAATGAAATATATCACACCACTATAGTCACTTTTATAGCTATATAAAAAGTGGCTCCAGTCCTGAATGCACTTCCAACCCTTGGGAATACATTGCACAGGTACTAACAGTAGCAAAAAAGGCCCACTTAGTGAGTCCTTTGTGACTAAGGTAGAGACAGAAAGGATTTGCATGAAACTTCCACAAACAGCTCAAGTTCAAAGCATTGACTCTAAAGCCTTCATCACTCCAAATCTAAATGAGCTCTGTTGTTTTCCTCGGTGAACTTACTGACTTGGTCATCCTCCCACTTGATCAAGAAATTCAAGCCGTGTGATTCAGTCTCTTCTGCCTGTGCCTCTTACCAAGCTCCCAGATCATTTGTGTATGTGACCATCTCACCTGCTCTCCCTGCTCACCACCATCTCTCACCTGTTCTCTTAATATAGACTTCCTAGTTGCTCTTTGGGGCTCCTTTGCTTCTTGGTTGTTTGATTCTGTCTTTTTATTGTTTCTAATTTTTCCTGGCTCTGGTCTTTACTTCTGTGTCAATAAAATGTTATCACTTGCCTTGACTGAGCCATGCCTCAATTTTCCAAAGAGGGGGAAAAAAAAAAAAAACGCTTACTCTTCCATGTGATATTTTTTGTCCATTTCTGTCATTAAAACCTACCAAAGAACTGTAATGATTAAATTTGTAAATCTATCTCCTGTCTCTAATCTTCCAGTCTTTAGATAGTCAGGTAATTATAGACTTGTAGATTAGTAGACAGTCACTTTAGAGACATGTGTGATAGTTGAAATTGCATTGGTCATCTTGTGTTTCTGAAGTAATTTATGCAAAAGAGAATAAACAAAAATAATGATTCCAAGAACATTGATTAGGTTGTCTTCATATGAGCCCAACATCTGCCTTAATTTGCACTAGAGAAAAATTAACTTTACTTTTAATACACTCTCCACCTGCCTATACAGACGAATACAGGTCCTAGCCATTCCATTGTGATAAATAAGATGTCTTATATAGTCTGTAACATACAACAACAGAATTCCAGTGCAGTTCACTGGAAGCCATTATAAGCATTGGTCATACAACAAAACCATAAAATTTGTTTTGTCACAGATTGAAACTGCCACCATCTCTGTCAAGATCACCTTTACTGACTCTAAGGCTGAAATCTATTCAAGAAAGCACAGAAAATGGTTTGGGATTGTAATGGAAATAAAGAAACAGAATTGTAATGAACTGAAAAGTGAGATCATGCCTCGGGCTGTGAAATTGCAAGTGAGTATTGTGTTTGACAGACTGGAGGTGCCTAGGGCAGTACCACACCATTCACAGGAGGAGAGAAAAGCACTGAAATATAGCACACGGCACTTTAAACAGTGTACACTGACGGATGTCATTCTCATTTAGAGGTCTGACTTAATGCAGCAATTAGGTATTCAATACCATGGATAACAACAATTAAAAGAAAAACTTCAGGCCTGGGGGAAGAGCGCTGGGGCAGAGCTGTGTAGCAGGCATGAGATGGCTTCCATCCCTAGCATAGCTAAAAGTAAAAGCAAAGATAAAAATTTGCTGAGCCCATTAGAAAGGGGGGGGGGGGTTCCTAACAATAAGGAAAACACAGGTCCTTAAATTCCAAGAGCATGATCATTTGGTTGATAAAATCAACTGCAAGATTATTCCTAATGTTGAAGGGTCAAAGTGATGAGGTTCAATGACCTGACAGAGAATCACACAACAGCTCACTAGAAAACACCAGGTCTCTTAAATCCTCTAAAGTCAGGCTTGTGGGTTTAGTAGAGCAGAAATACAGTATCTTCTAGCTGCCCATTATTAGGCTGGTCGTATTTCCAGTAGTGGCTAATTCTTACCCACACTTTGCTTTGGGGTTGTTTGGAAGAACCCTAAAATATTATCAGCCCTCATTGGTTTGAACTTTGAATGAAAAAAAAATGAATTATGGGTCAACATGGCTCCCACTCTTCTGATCTTACCACCAGGAGGCTGAGGAAGGAGAACCCCAAGGCCAAGGTCTTCTGTGGTCACACAGCAAGCTCTGAGCCACCCTGGGCTGCATGAGACCCTGGCACAAAGACAGAAGGTGGAGAAGAGGAAGAGGAAAGAGGGAGAGGATCTAGAAATTTAACTCCTTGAATCAAAATCTAGGCTAAAAAATATTTGGAACCAACCTTTATTTAACAGCTTAGAATCAGCTATATCGTAACAGAAAACTAAGATTTTTTTTGGTCTGTGATTCACAGAAGTTCACTAAAGTGCTTGATGGCCTGGCCAAGATGCCACCAAGCTACCAAGGAACGCTTTATTCTATTATCTATCTATCTATCTATCTATCTATCTATCTATCTATCATCTATCTACTATTATCTGTCTGTCTATCTACCATCCATCCATCTATCATCTATCTATCTATCTATCACCTACCTATTATCTATCTGTCCATCCTTCCATTTGTCTATTTTTCCTCTATTATTTATTTATTTACTAACAGGTTCTCCTTTTGCAGCACAGGCTCATCTCTAACTGAAGACCCTCCAGCCTCCTGACTGCTGGAATTAAAAGTGCGGGCCACTGTTCTTTGCTTTAGTCTTTATCAGTTCTTACTTCTGACACTCTTGGTTCAAAGCCTCTGATATGATGTACACCAAATGACTTACTTAGTACCAGACTTGTCACGTATTAAATATAGTAAAGGGGATAAAAAAAAATGCTTCTTTTCAGGGAAATTAATTCTCTTTAGATTCTTACCCATGAGCTTCATGCATAATATTTAAGACAATATCACATTTAGTTTAGAAGGATAATAAATAATGGTGTCTTAGCTAGGCATATATCCACTCAATAAAGTTAGACTCAGAAATAGATATTAGGAGATAGATGCTCGGTACCCTGGAATCTCTGCTGTAACTGCCATGAACAGCAGCACACGTATGCAGATCAGCAATGTATCTTTTTAATGTTCAACACCAAAACCCCAAAATCAAATTCAACATTTGACATTAATATATGAATATTAATATATTATTTAATATAAACAAGAATTAAAATATATTAAATCATATGTTTACATATTTTAAAAGAATTAATTTAATAACATTGCATGAGACTACTAATTTTTCATATGTTTAGTCACATGTGTGTGTGCACATCAAAAGAACATGTGTGAAAGTCAGCGGGGAATTTGTAGGAGTCATTCTTTCCTTCTACTGTGTGGGCCCCAGGGACTGAATTTAGTTCTCAGGCTTAAAAGCCAGTTCCTTTACTTAGTGAGCTTTCACTGCTCCTAAAATTTTTAAATTGACTATTAAAAATTTGTCTGTGTGTCTGTGTGTGTATGTGGTATTTAAGTATGTAAGCACATGTGTGAGAGGGTGTGTGTGTGTGTGTAAATGTATGTGTGAGTGTATGTGTATGTGAGTGTATATCAGTGAATATCCATATGAGTGTGTATGAGTACAGGTAATACGAAAGTATGTAGGAATGTTTGAAGGTACATGTGCATGTGAGTGTGTGAGAATGCGTGTATATGTATGTGAGTATGAGTGTGTATGAGTACGTGTGTATATGTGGTATATGAGTGTATATGTCTGAGTGTGTATGAGTACGTGTGTATATGTGGTATATGAGTGTATATGTCTGAGTGTGTATGAGTACGTGTGTATATGTTGTGTATGAGTGTATATGTCTGAGTGTGTGTGTTTGTGTATACACATTCGTAGGTATAAATGCAGACACTCAGAAGTGGATGTCAGAGGACAACCTTGGGTTTTGTTCCTCACTTTCTACCTTGAATGAGACAGGTATCGTGTTGTTTTATGGGAATTCTCCTTTCTCCACCTTTTACCATGCTGTAGGAGTGTAGGAGTGTAGGAGTCCCACTTTTAGATGGGGCCTGGGGATTTGAACTCGGGTTTTCAGGCTTGCAGAGCAGCTACTTTTTATCAGCTTAGTTATCTCCCTAGACCTTGTTTGTCTTGGTATTTTTCTACATGATTTGCCAGACTAGAAATAATAATAGTAAGATGAAGAACACTCTTGACAGAATGGGATTACTTGACACAAAAGACTGGTTTTGAGAATGTCTTAAACACTCCTATGATATTCTGTATCAGTCACACCCAGCAAAATAAAACTTTAAGAGCAAGCCAATGACAAACCATACAAAAAAGAGACTGCAGCAAGGCATCTGCTCATCAAAGCGATACACATTTCAAATACTGTATATTCATATTCTCAGATCCAGCATTGACCAAAGGAAGGACATGCTTGCTTTTGCTTCCCCCAAGTTACAAGCCAGTAAATGGCTTATAACTTTATAGATTTTTTTTATTAAAAGGTGCTTTATTCCCATTCATTAATAACTGAAGTAATGCAGATTTTAAACAAATTATCTTTACACAACCTATATTATGAATACATCAGACACCCAAGGGCCGTGTCAGAGGGTTTCATACTGAGTCTCAGACACGCATATACATATATATTTAAAAATGGCTACTGTTGGTTAGAAGGATCTGAGATAATAATTTTTTTTTTTTTTGGTTTTTCGAGACAGGGTTTCTCTGTAGCTTTGGAGCCTGTCCTGGAACTAGCTCTGTAGACCAGGCTGGTCTCAGACTCACAGAGATCCACCTGCCTCTGCTTCCCGAGTGCTGGGATTAAAGGAGTGCGCCACCATCACCCGGCTGAGATAATAAATTTTATATTTCTGCCGATAACATCTTTCCAAAGGGTGTCTATTGTATATTCACTTATTTGATTGGTCCTTAACACTGTGAATCTATCCATTCTCAGAAAGTGCTCTCCTTCTAGACCTCTACCATGCTTCCCTAAGTAAAAAGACAAAGGCAGTGTCTGGTTGCATCCAGTATTCCCATACCCTTAACAGAGAAGCAGATAACAGGTTGGGTCAATATGGATTGTTCCATGGCTGACATTTCATTTAGGATTTTTAAAAGCCACTTTTGACTGATAAACTGCAAAAAGGAGAGTAAAACTCTTAACATCTAAAACACCAGATTGTCTGGTCCTCATAGATGTTGAAATACAGAAAGCATTTTATAACTATTAATTTATTAAATCAACAATTAACTCAACATTTGTATGAAATACAGTACTTTATTAGTAAACTAAATTACAGTCTGGTAGGGTTTCATAGACTTAATTCATCATACAATTAATATTTAAATTTTGATGCAAAAAGAGAATTGCTCAGAGTTGCCTAAATAAATCCAACAATAAATACAATTTCTCTGAGATAAGTTTTGATAATAGCTTGGAAAGGTTTAAAATAGCTAAAAATGCTTAATACAGATTATTTCCCGTGATTTCTAATAACTCTCTGACACTTCGGGGAGCCTTCTCTTGATAAAAAAAAAGATCTACTGTGAACGTCAATTGTGCTTCCTAATTTAGAGATAAATTTCCTCATCTATAATTCAGCAAGGATAAGAGGAAGATGAAGACAAACAACACATATTAAGCTATTTTTAAGCTAATGACTGTAACTGCTCATTTAATGTTCTATAAGTATACTGAAGAATATAACTTACTGTGGCATTTGATGCATTTCCAAATTGATACTATTAGATCCTAAAATGTCATAATCTACATTGTCAGAGTGACATTTCTTCAAAAAGCAAAAATCACTTCACCACTCCAAATTATCATACAATGATTGCAAAAAAAATAATACATTAGAGAAGATTTGCAAAACCAAATCTGGTTTATCAAAGCCATGTTTCATTTTATTCCTGTATCCAATTTCACATTAATAAAACTCCTTTCCTAACTGAGACAATAGGACTAATTACAAAACCTGAATGAAACAGAAATCTATTTTGACAACAGAAAGGAATGGGTTAAGAAAGTCAATTTAGTTTAAATGTAAAGTTTCCATGAGATATAACTTGACACATATCTGTAGTTTTCCACAAAAAATCATTCAAATATATAGTTTCTTTATAGATCAGTAAAATAACATCTTATTAAAATGTCACACCTTATTAAAATGTCCACTCATATTAAAATATTTATGAATTCACAATTCAATAATATTTAGCATGTGTTGCTGCAATAGATTAAAATTTTTAATTATTTCTATTCTTCCAGTTTTTCTTTGAGTAATTACCAAATTAATACTCAGTGTACTGAGTAGTAAGTTCCAGTATGACGCTAGCGTAGCATTGACACATGGTAAGTGTTAAACCCTGTGCCAGTTACTAGATGACTTTAAGACTCATTGGAAAAAGGTTTGAAGATGAAGAGCAGGTGAAAACCACTGAAATAATGCATCAGTATCAAATTAAGTAGCTAATATTCTTCCCAAAATACTTGGACATGTATTTGTAAATGTAAAGTATTCCCACATTAACTCAGACAAACAAAATATGTCCATGAGCCTAAGCCAGCCTGTGGTGATCGGGAGTCCAGTGTTTCTATGGACTCCTTAACCAATCTCTACAGCTCAAGATGTTGTGACCCATGTCATTCCAACAGGAGCTCCAGGAGCCCGATCTGAGGACTAAGCCTCGTAGGCTCCTGAGTGAAGACAGTGCTCCTTGGAGGAGTGGAAAATGTAGCAAGATTTAAGCCTATTTAGACACACGAAAGACTACATCTAAAAATACTTAAAAATCTATCTGAAGCTAGTCTAGGAGAGGGAAAACGATATCTTGGCACAAAAGAAAAAAAATTTAGAAAAAGAATTCTCCCCCCGATTTTGAAGAAAATATTTAATTTGTATATACACAGTGCAGATTCCTGTTTTAAGCTTCCACAGTACCCAACTCCACCACAGAGTCTTGCATAGCGTGCAAAAGAGCTTAAGTTTCAAACATCACCAGTTTCAGCTGCAGACACGGTCCAGCCCTGAGAGGGCAATGCATACAAGCACAGAAAAAGAAGGAACAGTGATAACTTCCTGCCTACACAACACAGAAGTTCTGGAGACAAGGAGAATTTGAAGAGCTGTGATTGGTAAAGCATCCTCATCTATAGATGACGTCACCTTCAATAAGCATCGTCGCTCCTGCAAACTGCTATCCTTTTGCATCCAGGGACGCCCCTGTGTTCACTGCAGATGTCGCTCTACTAACCAAAATGTTTATTTCTTCACACATGTCTTTGCTAATGTCCTAAATTTTGGTTCCAAGTGATCTAAAAACTCCAGCCCTTCTTCCTCCTGCCGATCACTGCAACAGCCCACAGAGCCGGCCATGGAGCCTTTGCCTTCATAATGATACGAACGGACGTAATCTTCACAATGCTTGTGTTCCTCGTCTTGTCCACACAGATACACCTTCTGTGTGGAGAAAAGACACAATTTATTATGTCTTTTAAAAGACACCTAAACCGACTAGCATAAAAATGATTCTTGAATTTACCTTTTACTGTTTAATTTTTAATCAGAGTGTGTCCTCTAATGGATTCCTACATATAAAAAACGCACATGATTGGTCTATATTATATTCATTTTTAAAATATAGCAAATAAATAAATGGCCAGAGTGAACATATTTATGAGAACTAAGACTATGCATATATCACAGGAATAACTTACAACTTCCCACTTGAATAAAGGTATATCTAATTAAAATTTACCTAAATTGTTTCTTCATATATGGGGAGAAAACCAATGTAGGTTGTGGTTCTTGCATTTATACTGCTATGTAGTTGTAAGAGTCTAATACATTAATCTATATATAACATGTTATGCAGCTATAATTATCAGACACACCAATGTGGCTCACACTATTCTGAGTAATCTGAAACAAACAAGGAAAGTACTCGGAATCCTGAGAGAGAACCTAAGATTAAAGCTCACAAATCTAGCTAGTTGATTTAGGTAGGCAAGATGTCCTAACCTTACAGATAGAATTCCAACATGCTGGTGAAATGTTGGCAATTTATGATCTGTTCGTAATACTAGTCAATTTTTCACAGATCTTTTTCTGATAATATTTAGTGTAGAAGATATCAGTGTCTTAGTATCTCAATGGCATCCGCATAAACTAGTCCTAAAGTCTTGGAAGTCATATTTTAAAAACTGAACTTTGAAAGAGTATTTTTGCTCTGAGTTTGCGCTTGACATCAGTGTCTGCGCTGGCATAAGAGATGGAAAGGTGTGTTTCAGGTGTATGAAATGGTACTTTGGGATATTCTGTTTTATAAATCATGTTGGGATTTCACGTAGTGGGCACTTGAGAAATTGGGGGACTTACTTCACCAAGCCGGGGTTGAGTGAAACTTTGCCAGTCTGTGTATGTGTATCGGCCAGTGTCTGCTGCTCCCAGCACACCTCCCTTGTTGGACTCCAAGGTGTGGTGGACACCTCCTTTGTTGGACTCCAAAGTGTAGCCTCCTTTGGCCATCTCAATATTTTGTTGTGTTTTGATTCCTTGGCCACCAAGAGTCCCAACAGATGTGCTTGTATCACAGAATGTCTGTGCGGGGAGTCTAATATTTGCCTCCTAAAGAGAGAGTTTGAAAATCAATTAATGGCATTGAAACCAACTCTTTGCTACCATAGATAAGTCACATGCTGGCTATGCCCTTCACATGCAAAATCAGGATAATCTTAAGAACCATATCATGGACATATTGAGTCAAACTCTGTCCCCCAAGAATTCATGCATTGAGGTCCTCACTTCAAGTGCAGATGTGATCATGTTAAGTTTCAAGGAAACCATACCAGATTAGGTGAGTATATGGTCTAATATGGCCAGTGCTCTTACAGAAAGGGAAATTTGGATTATAAAATACACAAGAGATAATACCATGAAAATCGCTTTTTGTGGTTATAAGGCAAGGGACAAGAAGGGAATAAAGCTTAGGACATCACTCCACGGGGCCTTTGGAGAAAAGCATGACTGTCAATATTTTATCTCTGATTCCTACCCTATAGAACAGTGAGAACATGTGTTTTCATTGTTTGCGTCATTATATTATTGAGTGTTATCGTCATTCTTTGACACCAATATAAATGGACATGGAAAAAAAATTGTGCTGGGCACTTCAATGTCTGCCTGGTGCAGTAAGGGTCAATAACTTTTACATTTTGTTATTACTACAGAGCAATCAATTATGTTCATTGAATCACTGTAGAATTCAGTGGGATTTTAATTCTAATTACCGTCACTTCCTCTCCCGGTCCTTCAGTATTTGATACAATTAAATTTTGCTGGGCCACATCATCGGGGAAGCATTTTTTGACTGTTCTCTTTGTAGTAGTCACACAGAAACATGTAAACAGAATACCTAAATAAATGAGAAAGCAAAGTAAAATAATACTATTTTACATTCTGGTAGATATTAAAATAATCTGACAATAAACAAAAAAATAAAAAACAAATAATTTGAAAAGAAGATTTTAAAAACTATCTGTACAGCTTTTCAGAAATCTTCACTGTCTCATAAGTAACTTCTGAAGAATTAAACATGACCTCTAAATAGTTTTAAACTGCTGCTATTGCTGTTTCATCTACAACTCAGAACCCCACTTACAAAGGAGGGACAAGTTTTTTAAAGGGCACATGCATTAACAATTATACATGTGCTGACAGTTATACATGTCATTAATATAAAGAACTGCTGCACGTCTTTCTAGACCACTGTAGCTGGAACAAGCTGTTCCCAACGGCCTATGTGTTAATGTCTTCGTCTCTACCTCAGAGTGCTACTGAGAGGTAACAGGATCTTCAAACAGTAGGCCTTAATGAGAGGAAGTCGTATCACTGGAGACACGTTTTTCAAGGGAAGAGTGGAACACTAACCTCTTCTCCCTCTCTTTTTGGTTTCTACCTGCCAAAAGGTAAGTAGCTTGGTTGGTCAGGTGCTATTAAACACAACAGAGCCTGTTAGTCATGGGTCAAGGTCTCTGAAATGGCAGCAAAGCAAACCTCTTCCCTTTTTAAGTTATTTTTTCCAGGATTTTGTTACAATAATGGAAAATTAACACATAAGCGCTCTATAACACTTGAGTTAATACACTTTGGGCAATGATACTTACACAGTAGCAGTGCGGAGCCCAGGACCATGGAGAGAATGGCCCATTTCCCAAGGATTACTTTTGGTTTAATGTCCCTTTCCTCCTTAGCACTCATTCTACATTCAGAGGGAACTGTACAGTCACACACTCTCACTGAGAGAATATGTTTTGCAGAGAAACCATGTCTGTCTTGTATTTGGATTGGCACAGAATAATAGTTATAATTGAGATTGTGTCGTTGGCGAAGAATGGCACGTTTACCTAAAGGGAAAAGAGTAAAGAACGTATATATTAATATGACATTCCAGCAGCAACATTGCCGTGTCTTTAAGAAATTAATCTGCAATCAAAACTCTAGTGATTCCTTTTTCTTTTTTAAATATGATACGACTTTTCAAAAAACTAAGAAAAGAGCTGACATTACTTTACACTAAAAACAGATCCATCTCAGGCTGGGAGTGGTGGTGCACGCCTCTAATCCCAGTGGTCTGGAGGCAGAGGCAGTTGGATCTCTGTGAGCTCCAAGCCAAGGTCCCAGAAAAGCCAGGGCTATGTAGAGAGATCCTGCCTCAAAAAAATGAAAAGAAATTGATTTTTATATTTTCTTAAAAGATATATAGACCAAAAGTCTAAGTGTAACATGCATAAGATAAATTACTAATGATTAATACACGGACATATGCATACATAGGTTAACAATCGATAGGTGTTACATAGATAATTGACTAAAGAATAGATGATATATATACAGATAAATAATAGATTTGTTGTAGATATATTTATAATGATGACAGATAGATGATAAATATTAAGGCCTTATTATTTAGCTGGGCAGTGGTGGTGCACACCTTTAATCCCAGCACTCAGGAGGCAGGCAGATCTCTGAGTTCAAGGCCAGCCAGGCTACAAAATGAGTTCCAGAACAGGCTCCAAAGCTACACAGAGAAACCATGTCTCAAGAAACAAATTATATGTGTGTGTGTTTGTGTGTGTGTGTTATTTTTCCACAATCAATAACTTCTTACAGTGCATATGTATTTATGATGACTAACCAAGGTGAAAACAAAAACCTTAAGCAATCTTGAGCCGGGATTGCTTACAAGATTTAACGTTAAGCACTTACCATCCTGTGGTTCTAGAGTCCAAAGTTTGCTGGCAGAATTATCCAAGAAAAACTGAAAAGGTGGACCATTATCAGGCCCATCTAGGTCAATGGGCTCCAGAACAGCATAATCCTTCTCCTGCTGACAAATGGTCAGGTCTTTGTCAACCTGTGGTGGGTGATCATTAAAATCTTCCAGAAGAACGACCAGTGTTCCCGTGCAGGACCGGCCAACTAGGATAAATAGAACCTAAGTTACCCCCATAGCAAAGCAAACTGAAATTCATTTAAATCTATATTTAAAAACACTTATCATCCATTTAGCTATTATTTTAAAGTCTTGCAACTATGTATTTGCCTGATAAACATTATGAGTAGTGGATGCATGAAAAGTAGATGTTTTTATGCTACATAAGGGTCTTCAAATAAAATTTTCTCAAATTGAATGTACAGTTTTTATTTTCTTACAGAAATGCGCTAAAGATTCTTGTCCATAACACTTACATACATACAATAAGCCAGAGGGAATGTGGGGTTGTAAAAATAAAACTTGCTCATTGTAAAATAAATATTGATGATACAAACTTTCATTGTAGATAGGAGGGATAATCCACATTCTCAACAGATACACAATTTAAATGCTCTGAGATGTGTTTTTCAGAATTTTGCAAATATGTTAATATTGTACAGAAGGGAAGACGTGCTTACAAAATGGAATCTACTCTTTCTGTATGAACCATGACTAGAACTAGACTTCAAATATCAATTGTTAGATGGAAGTTTCTGTATTAAAGTCAGTTCCTGAATGAATGGAGTTCTTTATTATTAGAAAGAGTCCATGTTTTCTCTTCTCAAGTTTGGGTAGGCCCATTAACTTCCAGCATTGTGTGTGTTACTTTGGAATGAAATAAAATACTGCTTTGATATGATAGCCATTCAATAACAATTTTAAGACTTTTGTAAGAAGCTTTTAAAAAAAGAAGATATTTTAAAAAGTTGAGCTCAATTGTTTCAAGTATCAAGTACACCTCAATGTTATAAGGTCCTTAGTAGTGAATTTCACAGCCCAGACTTGGAAGATTATGAGCATCTCAATACGTAGAAGAATTGCAAATATTGACATTTGCATTATTTGGGACTTGTTGGGGAAGAGCACTTGTTACTGTTTCAGAGGACCCCAATTTAGATCGTAACATATGCATTAGGTGACAAGGACAAGCATGTCATTTTTCAGTGACAGAATTCGAAGGGGGAGGACCAGAAGATGAGAAGTTAAAGAAGATAAGAAACCTGGTATCAGTAGTTACTGCACAAGCTGTTTTATGTCAAGCAAGTTTATTAGGAAATACAGTATCTTCTAGACAGTTTTTAGGGGGGAAACAGGGCAAATTCAGCAGAAAGCTGTGCACACAAGCTGAACACAGGAAAACTCAAAAGTGTCAGAGAGCAAACACACAGAGGCCTTGGGACTGTTAATTCAGCCTCTTCACAGGAAAAAAGCCAACTTCTCAGGAACTGAGACCCTAACTCCTTTGACACCCTGGCCACATTCCTAACCTCCATCTTGTTAAGTCTGCTCCTGGGCAAAGCCACAGAACTTTATCTTTTTATCAGGGACTTCAAAGCCCTCTTCTAGCTTCCTAAAGACAGTACATGCATATGCACATACACACAAATCTGCATTAAACATACATGTATCAAAATCTTATCGTGATACCTAATGATGAGAAAGTTTACCAAAGGAAAAAATATGAGTTCATAACCAATCTAGGGAAAAAGAATAGGAATGAGAAAGAGTGAAGGCATATTTTCAGAGTAACAAATGCTTAAGGTTCAGTATTAATAATCAAACAAGAATTAGTGGTAATAATCAAGAAACTGTCATTGCTACTCATTTGAATAATTTAAAGAACATGAGTTTAGGGGCAGGCTTGGAGGGACACTGATATTCTCATGTTCTAGGAGTATGGTTTGTAGAACAGGGTCCCCTAGACTGACCATACAGAAATCAGCCTGACAGGCAAGGATGCTGCACAGAAGAAATTCAAAGAATGGGCTGGATTCTAAAGTCAGTAGAACTTCCTAATTTATTATCTAGAAATACCTTTGAGCATCAAAACAAAGTTTCATTGTATAGGATTCTTACATTCCTACACAAAGACTAAAACTCAAAAAAACCCCAATTTATTCTTTATATTGCCATATGATTTTCTCATTAAAGTTTGTGGTATCCTCATCTTTTTCAGAGCCTAGGTTGTATCATGCCTACTTTCCACACTAAAGAACAAGGTTACTTTCTTAAATTTTGCTCTCTGCAATTTCCTCCTCTCTAAATTAGAATTACATTTTTCTTTCATCCACTGCCAGCCTTTCTATAATCTTTGCCTCTTTCTGCTTCAATATGAGTGCCTCTGAATTCTCACCACACGTAATGACATCTAAACACTCTCTACTGGTAAAACTCTCATACCATAGAGTCTTCTGAGAAAATAAAACAGTAAACCTTACATTATTTCCAAGACCAAATCCTCATCTATGATCCCCTAGTTTTCATGCCCTTGTGCTTAGAATTTAATGCATAATCAACATGTAAAAGTAACTGAGTAGGAAGGGAGCCCCGTTTCCCATCATAAATATATGTGTAAGCCACTTAGATTTCATTTTTACTTATAGGAATAACAAACATTTTAAAGAAAGAATAACAAATTTCACAGAATTGGAAAGTTTATTATGTTAATATGTTTATCAGCTAATTCTCTCTCCGTTATTCTGTAGGGTTTTGAGCTTATAGTAAAATAACTGTATGAAAAGAATATATGTTTGAGGTGTGGAACAAAAGGAAGGAAAATATGCAGGTAGGTTACTCGGTAATGACATTCACATTTGTAGACAGTTCAAATTTTGAAACCTAGATGTTCTTAGCTGGGAGGAGGGTTCTGTAATGCTGCTGCTCCTCTCCCTGAAGAGGATGTGGTATTTTTATCCGAAGGCAGGAGAACTGAGAGGTGAGAAAAGCCTTGAGTCCAGATAGTGTGCGTGAGTCAGCCTGTTCTGTTACCACAAACAGTCAGCAGCTGGCATCTTAATTACTTAACCTTTGTTCTCTTTCAGTAGATGCAGCTGTTGCTTTAAAACTACAGCAAAGGGGCTATGGAGGCAGCTCAGTGGTGAAGAGCATGTGCGGCTGGCTCTTCTAGAGGATCTAAGCTCAGGTACGAGCATCCTTACCAGGTCGCTCACAACCACTTGTAACTCCAGCTCATTGGGGAGCCAACATCTATAGCTTCTTTGGTCACCTGCACCTACATTCACATATCTATACACACACACACACACACACACACACACACACACACACACACACAATTTAATATAAAAAATTGTAAAAATACTATAACCTAAATAGGGGCTGGGGAATCATTGTGTGTTATTAACTTAAGCAAATTCAAGACGTGTAGAAATAGCCTGTTACTGCCTGGCATTATGTAGTTAGTGTATCTAAAAATAGCAGAGACCTTTTTTGATTAATCAGAGAAGCCAAAGAATTAGCTCTGTCTAAAAAGCCCAAGGTCACTTTCCTTTATCTCTATGAGGATTTGTCTTACATAGGGAAGTACATAATTAAAGTGAAACTTCTGTTTAACTTTTATTTCACTCATTTATATGATATAGATTTATATAATGCATTGCATAATAGTACATGTGTACACCAGCACACACTACTAGCACATTTGATATGCATGTATTTATTTAAACTATCTAACATGGTTCCAGTAGGGGCTCATTACAAAAGTTTCGAGATCACTACTTATGGTTGACAGTATTTGACAGAGGCTCTCTATAGAGTTTGTTATAGAACTAACCTTTTATTGTTGTTGCTGTTTAATTGAAAATAGGTTTTTATATGATATATTCTAATTATGGTTTCCCCTCCCCCAACTACTCCCAGATCCTCCCCACCCTCCCAACTCTGTACCCTTTCTCTCTCAATAGAAAAAAAAAAAACAGGCATATAAAAAAATAATAAAGTAAGATAAAATACTACAAACCCAAAAGGGCAAAATAAACAGGGAAAAAAGAACCAAAGGAAACACAAGAAACACATATAGGTTATGAAATATACACATTTGCACACACAAAAATACAAAACCAGAAACCAGGTATATAATACATAAATAAGCAAAAGACCTGTAAGGTGAACATCCTGGCTGGTTCTATGTCGACCTGACACAAGCTAGATTCATCAAAGAGGAAGGAGCCTTAATTGAGAAAATGCTGGAAAATCACGATGCAGGCAAGCCTGTAGGGCATTTTCTTAATTAGTAGCTACTGCAGGAGAATCTAGTCCATTATGGGTGGTACCATCCCCGGACTGGTAGTCCTGGATTCTACAAGAAAGCAGGCCGCACAAGCCTTAAGGAGCAAGTCAGTGAGCAACACCCCTTCATGCCTCTGCATCAGCTCCTCCCTCCAGGTTCCTGGAGGCACCATGCTTTTGATCATGGTGTTTCATCACAGAAATAGTAACCTAACAAGAAGAAGAAGAAGAAGAAGAAGAAGAAGAAGAAGAAGAAGAAGAAGAAGAAGAAGAAGAAGAAGAAGAAGAAGAAGAAGGAGAAGAAGAAGAAAACTTCAAAACTACCAGAGTTTATTTTGTGTTGGCCACCTACTGCCCTTAAGTTTAGTTACACCGTGAGACTCCATTGAAGAAAACTATTTTTTCCTAAATCAGCAGTTGGAGAACTAATCCCAAACTCCACCAAAGGTGTCAGCCAACATTGGATTATTTCTTTAACAGATGCTTGGAATGAACCTGCTCTGGACTGGATTGTTTTAGGTAGGTTGAGCCTGTTCAGCAAGTTCAAGGCATCATTGTAATCTAAATGAAAGAGGAAGCAACCCAGAGATCCCTCCGGAGAAATGAATAATCCAGTACTCAAAACTAGACTTCGGTTCTTTTCTCTCAGGTAGCTTTGCTTGAGGGGTGGACAGAGGACTGAACGGTGATCTGAGTAAACTGAGCAAGCATACTGAACACATTTTTGTGCACTCTAGACTATTAGCACCACAGTGTAAACAATGTAAACAATGACTGGACAAAAATTTGACCTAGACACAGACAGCCCTTGGCCCACGTTTTCTTAGACACACATTCTATATTCACATTTTATTTGAAGAAAATATCACTCACGTGCATCCATCGCCACTACTGAAATATTGTACTGGTTGTTTTTCACAAACTTTGACTCTCTGTCTAATATTTTTAGGGTTTTCAAGTTTCCAGTGCTTTCATTAATTTCAAACCAGTTATCTTCATCTCCTACCTTCTGATACCTGGGTTTTAGAAAGCAAACAACAAATGACCAAAGAGGGGACACACTGACCATTTCTAAATACGAAATAAGTCGCTCAAGCCCCAGTGAAAATGCAGGGGCTTTTCATCACCTTATGCCGTCAGAACTGCTTGTTTCGGGGTCCATGGCTTTGTAGCCCAGGAGCTCTTGGCCGGCTGGCAGCCCGTCTTTGCTCTGAATGACTTTGACTGGTGGCTGGCACTCGGGGCCCTCATCACTATCTTTAATTTTCACAGTCACAGTCGTGGTGCACATTGTGGGAGTCTGTCCACTGGCAGCTTTAGAGAACTGGGCTTCATTAAGGACACCGATTTGCAGAATGACTTGGCGACTGGCTTCATAGTTCAGTGGCTGTGTAACAAGCATGCATCGGTCAGTCAATGTAGTGTTATAGAGAGCACAACTGATTCCAACTTTTAACAGAAAGGGAATGGTGTTCTTAGTGTTAAAATGTTACCCAAAGTCGGTGCTGACACAAAGATCAATTATTAACTTCTTAATAGATCCAGGCAGTGGTGACACATGCCTTTAACGTCAGCACTCAGGAGGCAGAGGCAGGTGGATCTCTGTGTTCAAGGCCAGCCTGGTCTACAAGAGCTATTCCAGCACAGACTCCAAAGCTACAGAGAAGCCCTGGCTTTAAAAAAAAAAAAAAAAAAAAAAGTTAAAATTCAATCACTTCCCTCCCTACTTTTGCTTTGAAAGATCCTATCTTTATCTTTCTATTGTAAGTTTAAACACTAATAAAATAGAGCATAATTGTTTCTAATCCAAGTAGGATCCCTGAAACAAGTTAAATTTAAAGGAAAAAGAGCAGGGAGGAAATACAGAAGACCAGGGGAAAGGGAAGAAGAATATACAGTATAATTTTATGAGAATCTTATCAAAAAGTAAATTCTTCAGAAAGCTTTTAACTACCCCTGGGAAATTAAAAGAGGAAAGGCATGCAAGAGGGAGACATGGACCCAGTGATTCAAAGAGCACCAGAGAGTGTGAACACTCAAAGCAGGCCAGCAAGGCAAGCGTCAGATCCAGCATTGGTCTACTTTAGTAACTCTATCTACGGAGGAATAAAGTTTCTGTCTAATGTGAGCTTCTTCTCAGAAAGAATACAATAATATAAAAGTGTCTGTGAAAACCATTTCAGCACCATACTGCCCTTGTTATATACACACTGGAAGTATTCATTTCTAATTCATTTACTATAAATCAACTTCATGCATATAATGTCTTTTTGTCAAAGCCCCTGTCTTCTTCTCTTATCCCCCTTCCCCACCACAAAATCCCTTCTTCCCAAGTCCTCCTCCTGGGTTTAGGAGTAATTAACTCCCCTCCCTGTGCGCCCTTTAACTGCCTGTAGCTCTTCTGAGAAAGGCTCATAGAAGGCTGTAATTTTTATATCAAAGCTGAAGCACAGGTTTGAATGCCTCAAAGACTACGTCTATGATTATTACATACCTTGATAACACACAGAACTCCTTCATTTGTGTTCGGGTCTGTTGTGATTCTGAAATTCCCGTTCTCGTTCCCTTGGAGAATTGAGTACACTGCTTTGGAGTGAGGGGTGCCGGGCAAATCTTGGTCTTGGACTGTCATCCTTAGAATCTCAACATCAATTCTGTTTTCTTCTACTTCTGTGGTATACTGGGGGGAAAATGCTTTCTAATTACACAACTGTGCCTCTAACAAAGTGGTTTTTATATTTAAAATCATATTTAAAGAATGCAATATAGATGCTCCTAATTTGGAAAAAAAAATATGTTTCATGCCTGGCTAACTTCTTTCTTCCTAATCCTCTTTACAAATCTCTTCCATTCACCAAAGGTGATTCATGTCTTAATGGCCAAAGTTCCGGTGAGGTGATTCTCTCTCTCTCTCTGACCCTCAGATTTGGTCTTCTCTGACCCTATTTGACAATTACAACTCATCTGCTTCTTCAGCTATAGCAAATACCAATTAAGTTGCACTAACATATTCACCACACAATACTTACAGATAGTGAGACATAAATGATGGGTTTTTTTCTTCACAATATTGTGAATTGAATTTGGTGCCTCAAGCTTACAGGACCAGAACTCTACACCTGAGTGAGGACTACAGCTCAGAATTAGCAGTTTTCACAATGACCTTATTTTTACTTATTTTGATTCACCACCAAATACTTTAAGAGAAAGGTTTTCTCTTTTTTTATGAGAACTCAAATAATGGACATCACTCTTTGAAGCTAAAAAAAAAAAGACAGAAGTCTAAGATATTAAAAGACTAAAAAGATAAATCATAATCTTCAAGAGATGAATTCATAGGAAGATGGAAAAGATTGGATCTAGATTTAAATCCTACTTATTCTGATTTATGATCTGTATAAATGAGATCTTTGACAGTGAACCGTCCATCACTGTATTAGGCTTCTTATTCTCTGACTAAAACTCTGGTGTAGACTCATGGAAAAATGCCAAGTTGCTCATTAAAAATCAAAAAACAATCACATCTTGGAAATATCAACATATATTATGTCTCACATAATTTTCTAGCTAAGGCACAACACAAGAGGAGCTGGGAGTACAGCTTCCCTCTGACTGTGGCAGAGGATATAAGACCAATTCCTGTCCTTCTTCAAAACATGTAATACACAGGGCGTGGGAAAGAAAGCCTCTTCTTCAACTTATAAAGGAATTGAAGTCCAAGAATCCCAAAACTGGAGCAACCTTAAGAACTAGAAAACATTGAACAAGTGAACCACATCCAAAGAAAGGAATTCTTCAATGGCTAAGAGCAAGGCTACTTCCTTACATCCAAAACCTATAGCACCTCACCTATTATTCTTACAGAAACCATGTTTTTCTCAGTCTATTGCTTTTAAATGATTACTATTTAAAACAGAATGTCTGTTCTCAGGGAGCTGCCAAATTCTAGATTTTTTTTTTAATATGAAGGAATCTACTAGGTAAACAACACACAGGTCTACTCACAGAAGTTTGGGTGAAATACGGTGAATTGTCGTTCTCATCCTCCAGTGAGATTGTTATTGTTCCTGTATTGAATAGACCAAAGGGCTGGCCCCCCATATCTCGAACTTCCATTACTAGCTTGTAAGTATCACATTTCTGTGAAGAAAGAGTGAGAGAGAGAGAGAGAGAGAGAGAGAGAGAGAGAAGAGAAGAGAAAGACAGAAGGAAGGAAGGAAGGAAGGAAGGAAGGAAGGAAGGAAGGAAGGGGAGAGGTTTTATTAGGAAACAATATTTTCCCTCTCTTGGAGTTATCATATATACTCTTTGTGCTGTGATTATATTACAAATATGCTTTTAAAATTGTATGTCTGTGTTTACATAAGTGCATGCCCACTCGTGATTATTATTTAATAAATAACATTATAAATGCAAATACAAAACAAGAAATCGAACAAATAGTACAGCTAATTTCAATTATCTCTTTGCCTAGATTTAGAATCACCTAGGGGACACACCTCCTGGCATACCTGAAAGGGCGTGTCCAGAGGTTTGCCTGTGTGGACAGCACCATCCTGGAGGCTAAGATTCCAAACTAGTGTAAGGTGAAATGGAGACAGAGAGCTGAGCTGCAGAATTCAGCTCCCTGTGGTTTCTGACTAGGAAGTGTGACCAGCAGCCTCACACCCGTCTTCCTGCCGTGTGAACTGTGCTCTCACAGCGGAGCACAGACAAACCTTTCCTTCCTTGAGTTTATCTTGTCAGATAAAGGAAAGGGAACCAACTACCAAAACAGGGATGTTTGTGCCAAGTACCCAAGCGCAGGTGTTTATGTGTAAAATTTAAACTTATCCATTCATAATTGGCAAAACTTAGGCAAAACCCAGGTACTCTATAGCTGAGAAATGAGTCAAAAGACTGGTATATTCAGATGATGGAAGGATAGTTTGTACTGGAAAGTAATCAGCTACTGGGCCGTTAAAAGGCATAGGGGAAGTAAAGATAGTAGGAGAAGGCAGCCAGTCTTCACATTTATGGCTCAGACTGTGACAGTCTGGAAAGGGTGGACTATGAAGAATCGCTCTCCTTCTCTTCCCCCGTGTGTGTGTGTGTGTGTGTGTGTGTGTGTGTGTGTGCGCGCGCGCGCGCACAGCTATAAATGACGTATATTTGCATACATCAGTGATTCCAGGAGTTAAAGAGGGGGAAGTACCAATAGTAGCCCTGTAGCTGTGGACCTGTGCAGCATGGGGATGCTCTATTTACCAGTGGCTCTAGAACTGCCTTAACAAAGCATTTTGTTACTTTTAAAAACGACATACATTATAGTGACATTATGTTTTCAAAATCAAAAATGAAATAAATTAGAGCAATGTTATCAGGACCATGTATCAGCACAATGAGAACAAGTCAGACCTGTCTTCACCTTGTACTATCTCAACATCTTTGCAGAGGCAAAAAAAAGTCCACTAGAATCCTTGGGCTTAGCCTGGGAAGAATGCTTAGGGAGTAAGCACTTGGGCTGTCCTGTAATCATGCTGGCGGTAATTACCGGCTTAAACAGTGACTGCGGAATTAAGGCACTGAGCCCTTACCTCTCTGTCCAGTAAAGGGGAGGTGGTGGTGATCACACCTGTGTCAGGGTGTATGGAGAAGTGCCTTGGGTGATCTGGGATTTGTTGTAGGATTTTGAATCTCAAACGAGTGTGTAGGGTTCCTGGTTCATCGTTGTCTATGGCAGTCACTTGTCCTACTGAAGTTCCTGTTTAGATGAAGTCAATTTTGTCAAAAATTTAAATCATAATTTAATTGTGTTATAAACAAAAAATACAGATATCATTGCATTAGATTGTCAACACACACACATGAGAGAATTAAATGTGAGTTACACAAATGTGCTGTTCAGAGAATAATCACAGACTGGACATTAGAGCCTCACAGTCACTTCTGAGAGAGAAGCATCATATCTGGACATAACCCAGCAACAGAACGCAGAGGGCTATAACTAACAACACTTATTACAAATGTTGTAAACACCAGGCAGTTTTCTTACATTTTTCCCAAAGCCTAGGGCACGATCCTGGCCTCATATATTCTCTCTGAGGTACGAGCCAGATCCCCTCATCTAGAATCCTCCCAGCTGAATAAAAACCCAGAAGTTCTCTGTCCACTACAATATTTCTGTAATATTGTACCACCAACACCAACAAGTAACCTTAGGGAAAACTGAATCAAATAAAGATTACTAGAATTGTGGTCATGATATAAAAAGGAAAAGATATGACCTAAGTTCAAGCACAAGATGAATTTTAAGGACATTTCTGATGACAGCTTATTGCTGGAGAGGATTTGGGGGTAAAGGGACCCCTCCTGCATTGTTGGAGGGAGTGCAAACTGGTACAGCTTTTTCGGATATCAGTGTGGCAGTTTCTCAGAAAATTAGGAAATAACCTTCTCAAGACCCAGCAAAATCACTTTTGGGTATATACCCAAAGATGCTCAATCATACTACAAGGATTTGTGTTAAACTATGTTCATAGCAGCATTATTTGTAATAGCCAGAATCTGGAAGCAACCTAGATGCCCCTCCACCAAAAAATTGATAAAGAAAATATGGTACATTTTACATAATGCAATACTACACAACAGTAAAAAAAAAAATGCCATCTCAAAATTTACAGGAAAATGGATGGATCTAGAAAAAAACATATTGAGTGAGGTAACCCAGACCCAGAAAGACAAATATAATATGTATTCAATCATAAGTGGGTTCTAGACATAAAACAAAGAAAAACCAGCCTACAGCCTACAACCCCAGAGAACCCAGACAACAGAGAGGACCCTAAGAGAGACATACATGGATCTACATAGGAAGGAGAAAAATACAAGCTTTCCTGAGTAAATTGAGAATGGAAGTCAGGGGAAAGGGTAGAAGGGGAGAGGGGAGGAGAGGAGGGAAGTGAAAGAAAATATATAGCTCAATAAAAACAATTTAAAAAAGAAAATTTGCTCCAACCAATCTAACCTTTAATAGGAAAACCATTTCTAACATGTAAACAAAAGATGAGTATAATCCAAAGTACCAAAACATCATGAAATGAAATTATAAAATTAAACTTTTGAGACAGTGTCTCTCTATGTGGCCAAAGCTAACCTTACAAAATCCTGATTGGCCTTGAGTACACAGATATCACTGACATCTGCTTTCTGGGTGCTGGGGTTTAAGGTATGTGCCACCACGCCTGACAAACATTTTACCTTGCAGTATTTTAAAGTGCAAATATCTTTTTATTATATCATTGTGAAATCTCTGCTTATGACTGAGGGGCTTGCTGCTGAGCCTGATAATCTGTGTTTAAGACCCCAAATCCACTGTGCAGATAATCACTCCTTGATAGCATCATGCACACACAGACACACACACACACACACATATACATATGCACACATTCACACACAAATACACACATGCACACACATAGGACATACATACAAAAATAAATTATAAATGTTTGAACTTACCAGTTCGGCAATTTTCAGGCACACTAAAAACTGTCAGTTTGGTTTCAAAATATGGGGCATTGTCATTGTCATCTTCAACCTTGAACAGCAAGGGGAGAGGGTAGTCTGGAGCATAGCCATCAGCAGTGGTTGCGTATCCATACACCTGGAAGGCAGACAACATTATCAGCTAGTTCCTACGTGACAAAACATGCGCAATGCAAGCCCAGAAGTAGGGCAAAAGGTGTTGCTTAAAAACGATATGCACAGGCATGTGTAGCTAAGCAATAATGCGATGCATAAAATGCATATCACTGTGTGCATGCACCATGCAGTTTCAGCCACCTTGAAGAGTCATTTCTCATTATTCTCCTACCAAAGTCCCATGTGCCCCCATACCATGAGCTCCAAGTGCTCTTGGATTTAATTGTGTGACTTTTGACATGTTAGAACACAGGAAGACTCATTGCAGTTATGTTTATAACAACTACTATCAAAGCTTACAACATGGTCCAATTTTAATATACACAGATATATATCACAATTATATCTAGGTGATATCTCTACCTGTATTTTCTATAAAACATTTCTAATAAAATGTTAATAAAAACATATTAATATCGCCTAAACTACATGACAATAAGATAATCTTGATCCAAGTTGCCAGGATTTAATGGTTTTTACCTCTAAATTCTATCCGGTTGTTTTTGTACTCTGTGATTGGTGCATAGTGAATTTTCAGTACGCAGATATTGAACTAAACAGCCCACTATTCTAACTAACACTTCCATCCCCATCCCCATCACTACCAACCCATCATCACCATCATGACCGTCACCATAACCTCCATCACCATCACCATCATCATCCCCGTAGCCATTGTGGTGGTGTGAATGAGAATGGCCCCTATAGACTCACATATTGAGCATTTGGTCCTGGCTTGTAGACTGTAAGGAAGGATTGTGTGATTTTGTTGGAGGAGATGTGTCACCAGGGTGGGCTTTGAGGTTGCAAACACTCATTCCAAGCCTAGCCTTACTCTCTCTGCCTACAATTTTCAGATCAGATGTGAGCTCTCAGCTATTGCTCCAGTGCCATGCTTGCCTGCCTGGGGCTACTCCCCACCATGATGATGATGATGAACCAACCCTCTAAAACTGTAAGGAAGCCCCCAATTAATGATTTATCATTTGCCTTGGTCATGCTGTATCTTCACATCCTTACTCTAAGAACCCATCATCACTATAAGTGTCATGGCATATCACCATCACCACCATCACCACCATCATCACCATCTCAGCATCATCATAACCACAGCACCATCATCCATCATCACTATAAGTGTCATGGCATATCACCATCACCACCATCATCACCATCTCAGCATCATCATAACCACAGCACCATCATCCATCATCACCACTATAACTGTCATGGCATATCACCA
The DNA here is from genome assembly GCF_018167655.1 of Microtus oregoni. NCBI lineage: Eukaryota > Metazoa > Chordata > Mammalia > Rodentia > Cricetidae > Microtus > Microtus oregoni. Next base: position 4,477,918 of record NW_024544542.1, on the reverse strand, counting down.
TCATCACCACCCCCATCATCACCATCATCACCAGCGCAACATCATCATAATCACAGCACCAATCATCACACTGCGCCCTCACCACCATATTTAAAACATTCAAATATCACACTGTTCAGCCTTCCAACAATTCCTCTCCTCTCCTGCTAGGTTAAATGGATTTTTTTTCACAAAAGGATGGTTTTAAAATTTAAGACTAGATAAAAGCCAAAATTATCTATTAGATGACAAATGTCCTCAGACGTGAAGCTGGAGAGTCACTAGTATTTCCCCCGCGTTACCTAACACAGCAACACAGTGCCTTATATAGAATAAATTTTTAAAAATAAAAAAAACTTTTTATTCCATTCAGTCATTTTTCCTTTTATAAAGGCAATTACTCCTTAGGCTTGAGCCTCCTGTATTAATTCTTCTACCTCATCACTACGGCATTAACACATCTCCCAATGTCCAGTGACTTCCTCCTGTTTACCCTTCCCCTGGAGATCATGTTTCCTACATGTAACTTTAAATAATAACATCTCATCCACCGATATTGGGCTGCATATAAGGATGCTTTTACACCCTCTTCTTTGGGCTCCGTGACCTTGTGTCACTTGCTATAATGGTTTCAGTGCCATGGATCTGTTATTTTTATAGCCTTTCCCTTTTCAATTTTTCTGGAGAAATATGTTTCCTTCAGCCCTTTTATGCTTTCCTTTGTTGAAATGTCTGTCATCTTGGAGAACTTTCAAAGAGCTCCACCCAGGATTTGGAATTGAAGTCTGGCCTGACAGTGAGAATAACTAGTGTAGACTGAGTGAGAACTCTGGACAAGCAATGACAAAACTGAACAGGTCCACAAGGGCCATAACAACGCACAGAATGACAAAGGACAGAACTCATGTCTGGGAACGGGATCAGCATCACTCCACAGGATGCTTCTGGTTGAAAAGGGAAAAAGAGGCCAGGGTTTTGTAGATTATTTTCGAAGGTACAAATCTCCAACTAAAGAGGAATGATTTGTGGAATAATTTTGAATGGGTAAAGAAATCTTGCTTTTTATAAGAAAAAGTACATAGAAAGCGATCTGTTGAAATGCCCTATGTCATTAATCCATATAAGATTAAGTAAATTTAATGATTAAACAATCAAACAAACAAACAAAAAACCCCCCACTAAATTGTAATAATGGAATGACCTGCCCGGAAAATCTTCAGAAGCCAAGATTAAACAACACAGCATGGGGCAGAAGATAGAACATGAACACAGTGAAAATAAATATTGAGTTAGCCTCAAAACTGTCTTTCTTAGTCATTGGCTAAATGAAATTATTTTAAATACAGCCATTTATTATTAAAATCTCACATTTGTATAAATTAAATAAAAGTGGATGATCAGGAAGTTGCATCAAAGCCCCCAGTACAAAATTCTAGAGCATGCATATTTCATGTCTCTAAAGAGTTATGTTTGCATGTGATATTGCCAAAGCTGTGTCATCCAGCGTTAGAACACCTCTGTGGTAGGTAGGATAGCTAGTAGCAGCCTAAAATTAAGAAGACCGACTTCTGTAGGTTATGTTTCACTAAGATACAAAGAACGGTGATAGATATAAGATGTGCTGGAAGAACAAGCCATAGAGTACAGCTTTTTATAATGAATTGTTGGAAAAGACCACAAGAACTGGAGGTGGCAGATGACTCCAAGGACACAGTGTCCTCCAGACACAGCAGGATGCATGCACAGGTGAACTCAGACTGTGGAAGCACAGGGCAGCACAGGGTCAAACAGAGAAATTCCAGCACTAGAAGAAGTGGGCACAAATGCTACCTCTAATGAACAAGCTATTCACAATTAATACCTGCAAGAAAGAGAAACTACGTGTTTTTCAATGAACCATCATTGGCTGTATAAACCACACTCCAGGGAAGGCTCTAACCTAAGAGCAGTAAACCAACACAATACAAAGGCCATGTTTTTCATGTGAGGGGTTTTTTTTTCTTCCCATTTTGATACCTTTGTCTTGCTGAGTATTTTGTTTCATTTGTTTGTTTGTGTCTTTTTTTTATTTGTTGTTTTGTTTTTTAGAGAGAGATTAAGTTGGATGAGTAGGGAGGTAGGGAGGGCTGAGAAGAGTTAGGGAGAGTATAATTTTTAAATATAAAAGAGAAAGGGACAAATATATTTATATAGTCTTTTATAGTAAGCTAAAAATAATTAAATGGCCATTTTAAAACATTGATATATAATTTTAGAGCATATTAATTAAAACTTTTCCTTTGACAAAATATTCCTTTCTGCTTCTAGTGAGTTTATAGTTTGCCTTTTGTTTATATCTTCTTGTGATACTTTACTTAGTAAATTCTAGTTTAAAAAAAAAACATATTTTGCAAGTGGTGTTTCTTAATGCCAATTTAGACTTAAACATTAGAAAAGCAGAGTAGTTCTCAAAGGGAAATTGCCCAAAAGCCTAATGTTAAATATAGACTCCAAATTATTTTATTCAACTCTCCCATAAAAGTGTAAAACTGGCAAAGTACACAGCAAGAAAGGAGCTCTGGGCACACAGAATGTTGATTCACAGGAAGGAAGTGCATGGCTGAGGAGGCTGGGGGAGGGGCTGTGAAGAATTGGGGATGAATACAGACAAAGACAAAAATTCATTGTATAAATGCATGAAAATGTCAAGCAATAGTAAAAACTTTTAAAATACCAAAGACTCCTATTTTAACAATCCCCCAGCAGTATTTATAGTAAGAAACAAGGAATAACACAAGGTTAAAAACCAGCCCTTATCAGAACTCTGGCAGAGTGTTAAGTGAAGTAGATCCCTCAACAGCACAGCAGATGGCTTCTTAAGTCTCCAGCAGAGTGCCTTCTGGGTAGCCACTCTGCTTCTGGGAAGGTGCTGTCAAGGCAGCAAATGGTTGTGCCATCTCTAGCAAGCTTCACTTGTGTGTGGATTGAAAGGTGAAAGCAGTTCTGGTGGGGCTTGGTGTGGGATACACAGTTAGCTTACATAAGTAAGACTCTGGGGTCAATTGCCAGGATCAAGAAAAGCAGAGATGAAAATGAAAAGCATGCTGGGCTAGAGAAAGCTCTGCAACAGAGCTCTTGCTGGCCTCCACTGCCCAATGCTTGCTTCCCACTCCCAACCCTTCGGCAATTCAAAATGAACAAGTTACATGGTGCTTGGCTTCTCTCTGCTATAGCTTCAGTAAACATTCTTCAGAAAGTGTTTCAGATTATTAGAAGTAAGACATGTTTAATCTAGAGAACTGAAGAGACATAAAATAATAAGAAAGTGTCACACCTTTGCACTCCATGGTGAAATATCTACTGTGGAAATTGTGTTTTAAAAATCATGCTACCTAATGAGTTCTTTGATGAACATTCCAGAGCAAACACTAGCCTCCCCTGTGTCTGCTCTTGATTTAGCTTTCTGCCTTTGTATTTCACATTCCAAGTGTCAAGTACCACTCAGGTTAGAGTTGGTTGTAGTTGTTTATCTTCCCATCCCTCTTCCCTCTCCTCTACTCCCCCCCCCCCATTTTTGTTTTCATTCTTCTCTTGCTATTGTGATAGGCTGTCATTAAGTAGCCCAGGCTGGCCTTGAAAATCCTCCTGTCTTGGCCTCACCTCTGCATTGCTGGAATGGCATGCCTGTCCAACAACAAACCTGGCTTCAAATAGGCCATTCTTTTACAAATACACCTTCTTGGGAGTCCTCCACACCTCCTTCTCACAGCAGTTAACTTCTTTCATAGATGGCTATGAATATGGTTATCAACCTCCCTTAGTTGGTAACTAAGTTGGGAATTGTAAGAACTTAATTAATGTCCCATGACATCATTCTCCTAAGCCAATGGATATCTCTTGTACACCCCTTAAAGATTAGAATGCTAAGCAGATGTGTACATTTGTCTTTAGGTAGAAGAATAAGACAGATTGGTAAATAAGTTCTAGATGCCTAGGAAAACAAAATGCTATTAAAGGGTTAAATTTCTGAAGAATGGGGAAGGAGGAAGTAGCACCATGCTTAGCAAGGCCTGAAATGGTAGACCCAACCTACTTATATATGCATTCAGAACCCCTTGGGTTATGGCGTCAAGCTAAAAACAACTAGGTCAGACTTTCTGGGCATCAGTCCAAGATCAGTTGTTTTGCTTATCTTGTTTTCTAGATCTCATGTGTTTTATGACATAAAAACATGGGCCAAAGCAATTGAAGTATTTTATTATAGAGAACTTTGAGCCCAAAGAACGTCTGTGCTTGAAAATTTTGTCATGGTGTTTACGCATCCTTCTCTCCTCTACCCATTGCCCCCCTTCTTATACATACTGTCTGTTTTTCAGCCTAGTGCCAAGGGAACTTAAAGTTTATATTGAATACTAATAATATTCTACATATTGAACAAATTATTAGAACTTAATATTTGTAAAAAATAATGTTTAAAATATCAATACATGAATAATAAACACCTACTCTTAAATAAATATTTTAGCAATCTTACCAAAAATTGGTCATACTGCTCACGGTCAATGCTCCTGGTACAATAGATGTCCCCAGTGTCTTTCTCTATGTAGAACAAATTGAAAGGCTCTTTGTCCACTCCTGGTCCACTGATGGAGTAAAAGATGGTGTAATTCTGGGCAGCATCAGATTGAATCTATAATAGGAAGAGATTATTTGGAGAGGAACAAATATATTTTGGGGGGTTGTTTTTTTTTTTTTGTTTTTGTTTCTTGTTTTTGGAGACAGGGTTTCTCTCCGTAGCTTTGGAGCTCTGAGTCCTGGGATTAAAGGTATGCACCACCACCGCCCAGCAGAACAAATAGATCTTGATTAATATCTTAATCTAGACTCTTGTGTGAGTTTGCTTTCAGTCGCTTTTTCTCTTTCCTTTGCTCCTTCAGCCACCACCTTCCATTTTTTTCAAAATCTTATCTTCATCCTTCCATGTGTGTAGCCACAGACTCTGTCCGTGTTTGATTCCTAATGTTTTCCTTCCCATGCAGTTCTGAGGCCTGGAGAGCAGTGTGCCTTTGCTGTCCTGTCCTTCCTGTGATTTCAAATTATTTAGCGTTGAAAACTGTACGATCACAGGTGATACAACTTTGTGCACAATTATTTCAGCAGACTTCAGATTGTTCCAAAGCTGCCCTATGCTTTTATATCACTGTGTGACAGCGAGTCAGCCCGATTACTAAACCAAAAAGTAGCCAAGTTTTAGGGGATAAGTGTTCATTTAAGCCAAAATTGAGTTTTGCAAAATTGGTAGACCTACTCTCTGCAAATGAAATCTAGCATCTAGGGTTGAAGAGATGGCTCAAGAGTGTAGGTGCTTGCTGCCAAACCTGACCACCTGAGTTTAAATCTTGGCACCTACATAGTGGAAGGAGAGAGCCAACCACTTCTAGCCATCTCCTGACCCATACGCATGTGTTTCTATGGTGCATTGATGCTCCCTATCCCAAATAAATAAGTAAAGCGTTAAACACACAAACTTTAAAAACTGGTATAAGAAATGAAGAAATTCTATGGAATCATTATATGTTCCTCATTGTGATGAATAGATGATACCTGTACTGCTAATAACTTAAATCCTTCATTCAGTATTTCATACATTATTTATTTATGTACTTTATTGGGAGGTGGGGATAGAACGTAGGAACCTGTGCATGCTGGAAAACATACTACCACTGAGCCACATCCCCAGCCTTTAAAGTTGCACTTTAGTTGTTTAGCTTCGTGTCCTCGTGCTACTCCTAACAGTAGGAACAGGGGCTGTCTGACTCTTTTGCTGACTTTTAGGACCCTATTCTAATACTGAGTTCCTTTCTCCAGTCTTAATAGGAGGGGAGGCGCTTAGTCTGACTGCAACTTGATATGCCACATTTAATAGGCATCCATGTGAGGCCGACAGAAAGGGAGGAGTGGATGGAGGGAAACAGAAAAGAGGTCAGGGGTGGGGAGGCTTGCAGGAGAGGAGGGAGGGGAACCTGCAGTTGGGATGTAAAATAAATAAATATAAATGAATAAAATATTTAACACATCTGAAAATTTAAAAAACCATGGGACAGACCTGTTGAACGTGTTGTGGGAATGGACCTAATGAGTTCTCCATCAGCGAACACGGAATTGGAGCCCATCTCCTCTTACTGCGCTTGTGCACTGGGTCTTCCGTATGTCTCTTCCTAAATACCTACATTTGATAAGCAATGAAATACAGCATTATTTAGCATTGTCAAAACTGTGGTTTTCCATGTACTGCAAGATAGAGAAAATAAGTAAGGATAATACATGACAGTATCATGGGCAATCTCTAAAGAATTTGTATTATGCTTTTTCAGTAAACACACACACACATGCACACACACACACTGACCTCAGACAACATCCTTTTCCCTAGTTCTATCTATTCCCTGATGTAACCAGTCAGCAGTCAGAATTTGGTTGGTCGGTGACATAAGCATCTTTGTGAAGTTATTGTCTTTTCCTGGCCCCTGCATTGATGATCTATTAGCAAATACTTAAGAACTGGCTTCATTTCATACAGAATGGTACAGGTGAAATCCATGGAAACCCTGTCTACAAATATTTCTGTACCACCACAAAAACGTGAACAGCATCTATTCAAGCAGCTTTCATGCCATTTGGATTAAAAAGAATAATGTTTTATAAGTACGAAGCTTATATTAAATTCAATGAAGAATGGTCCTTGCAATCAAAAGAGGTTTAATTCAGAAATCTGTTTATAAAATTAATCAGTAGTTTTAAGAGTCTAAGTCATTATACTGAGTTTACTCAAAGGCAGCTGCCAAGGGTGGCAATCTCCTCATGCCTAGGACTCATTACTCTTAAATACAAGACAGTGGATTTAAGACACACATACCCCTATTGACCGGGCCACATAGCCACTCTAAAGACAGGGGCCTTATAGAGTTTTCTACTACGCAAGCAGGTCCCCTTGATGAGTGACATAAGCCCCATTGAAAGGAAGCCACAGGGAAGGGTGGCGCTGCATGGCCGGCTTCATTGTTCTCTGAGACACTCCCCAGCCTTGTTCTTGTTCTTCAGGTTAGCTGTTCTTCCCACCACACCTCAAAATGTATCTGAATCCTTTGATATTCCGATTTTGCTCACCGACCATGGTCTTCTTCAGCAATACCAACTGTGTAAATAGTGTATATGCCACTCCCTTTAACAGTCCAGTCCTTGGTTGTGAGAATGTTGAGTGCAAAAGACAAAGGAATCACTCAAGGATGACATTAGCCTTGCAGATGCAATGGGGGCCCTGTAAGGACCTCTGGCCCTAACTGGCTTTACCTTTTTTTCTTTTGCTGACAGTTCAATTTCTATTTCCTTTTGCTCCTGACTCTGACTGTTTGAGAGGAAGATGGAGAACCTCCTCTGTTCAGAAGACAAGAGCAGGTCATGTGTTGTAAAGATTGTGCCGTCGTCTAGAACTCTGAAGGCTGGGTCGCTGGACAGGATCAGGCTGGCTGATTTGAGGCACTGGTCCAGATTCACTGCAGGGAGACATTTCACAGCAATGTCAGGCTCAACTGGAAGGGAACGAGTCTTACAGGAATGACAACCGCCAGTAACACAGAAGGAGCAGAAAGAGGGCGTGACACTGAACACCTGCCCTCCTGAAACGTGGGGGCTGTAAAATCTAGACTAATGGAGTTTTGCCCCCCTCCGTTTTCCTTCCTTCCTTTTTGGCTATGCTGAGGATCCAACCCAGGACCTCATCCAGAAAAGTGAAGCCTCTACCAGCTGAGCTACATCCCTGTCTCTCCCATTACTTTCATCATGAATTAATTTAAGAAACAAACTGTTCTGCAACTTTATTGGATTTGGTTTGCTTCTACTTTCCCCAGTGTCCACAGGTTTGTGAACACAAGTTCTTGACTTCATGACAGTGTGAAAATGACATATGCATGGGAGCAGCTGACTTTGAGCATGGGGCTTTAATACTGATCTCTTTTTCAAGCTAGGAATATGTGGCCAGAGTTATAAGCTGCTTCTAGTGATCCTCAGATGAGGTGATAGTAAGGAACCATGTTTGCAACTGTACAGTGGGGCCTGTTGCTAAGATGCAATGCTTGGTAGACTAGGTGTGCTGAATGCATTTTCCCTTACTTTCAACTTATAGTGGGTTTAAGGGGATGTGGTGACTCTGTCATGATTCAAAAGCTATCTGGATGTAGACAGGTTAATATATATGTATTTATATCTTTATAGATAGCATATGTAAACATGCATATACATATATAAATACATACAATGTACTATATACATATAATACACTATGAAACAGATATATATGTATACAATGTTCTATGAAACAAAATATATATGATTAATACATGTGTAATTTGTATGTATTATATACATGATTTAACTATATGTAAATTTCTGTTCTATAGAACATTATAGACTTATATAGCTTTAAATTGCATTCATCATAATATGGAGTCAGTAGATTTTTAGATTAAGTTAAAATTTATTTGGCAATAAGATAAAAGTTATGCTGCAACAGGTGAGAAACCTAGTAAGTTCTTGTGTAATATTTCTCATTAATAATGCAAATACTCTTCACATAAAATCTTTCTGAGTTTGGTAAGCTCAGTACTTATTGCATACTGATGGCTGTGACAGCAAAATGCACTAAAATCTTGTTTGACTTTCACAAGTTAGTCTGTGGAATAGACCATATAAATTCTCAGTAAATATGTACTCATTGCTCTCGACCACAAGTGCAGATTTTATATGGAGCGTTTCAACTTTGCGATTTGTTTCATGTTTCATCAGTCAAGAAACCTGACACAGGCGTTCTGGTGCCTGAAGAGCTGATCTGAGATAAGCTTCTGGTTTCAATGCTTTCCTGTGTTGAAACCAAAAAGATTTTCTTCATTCTGTGATGTTTGCTAATTTTTCTAGCAAGAAAGATACAAAACCAAATTTGGTAGTTTGGCTACTGTCAACTACCATAAATGAAAAGGGAGCTGCTTTCCAGTGTATGACAAGTTTCAACGCCGAGCAGCAATTACATAACTTCCGTGCCAAGGCTTCTAAGGGCAGCCAAAAAGTAATCGCAGTAAGTAACAACTGTCCAGTTCCCATGACGGAGTCTCACCTTTGCCTACAAGTGTTTCAGCCTTAAGATGAGCGGGAACTTGAAGAGAAATTTTTTGACAGGCATTGCAAAATAACACCAGAACCTTTAAAAAAAAAAAAAAAGAACAAATTCAAGTATCATGCAGGATCACATTTTTTTACATTACAATTTTGTCTTGTCAATAAAATTATTAGTAATTTTAGAAACAAACCTTTTAATCCTCTACTTTTTTCACATTCATTTTGAAGTGATTTGGTACAGTCTTTAGGATTTCCAGGGTCATTTAGTATCAGTGAAAAAATTAAGTGACTAGTTCTTAGGACTACAATACTATTATAGAATTGCAGCAAAATGTGTTATACACCATCAGATTTATACACCATCAAAGTATTGCCTGCATGACTGCCCACAAACTGCACAGGCCTTCAGCTTGAGAAAGAACTGAATTCTAGAACTCTATATGCATTGATGCACTAACTCTCCAACCGCTTTTTATTATTATTTTTGCTCTTTGAGGTTATTGTTGAGGAAATGAGAAATCATTGAAACATTTTTGAGGCTCATAAAAATAATACTTAGAATCAATCTACTGTCATTAAATCCACTCACTGCTCAGACTGTCTTAGAAAAGAAAAAAAACTTCAAAATCTGTTTTCAAATCACCTAGCTACATGTTTTAAATTAACAGAACTCTCTGAATTTTAATAATATTCAAGACACAGCTATTGTTATAGGAATTCCATGGCACACAGACAAATTATATTTTTTAAAAAAAATGAGTAAAAGTTATGAGCTTGTAGAATTCTATAAAACATTTTTATTTCTTCTGTGTCACTTTATATTTATCCACTTTCCTCTTTATTAAAATAATTTCATGGTCATAAAAAAAGACCACAGTTTAGATTTTCTAGTATCACACAGATCAATTTGTGATCAGTTTTGCTCAAAGACCAAGTTCTAAAGTTACAGGACTCAATATTTGCATAAGGATTAACAAAACGGTTAATGTTCATATTAAGGATGCTGTATCCTTCTTCCTCAACTCAAGTCTACTAGGTGTATCATAGCGGCTTAAAACAGGTTGTGAATCTGTTTTACAACTCTGGTAGGCATATATGTGGCAAGCTGCCATTGTATAGGTCACACTTGCATACAGCTACAATTTAAATAACCACATATGAAAACAAGAGACCTTCTTATTCATTTGACTTTTAAAAATATAGTCATCTCTAATGCCAAGAATTACACTAGACCATGCCTCCAGTCTTGCTGGGGATAAAGTCTAGGTAGGCAATTGTCTACAGGTGCAATGTGAGAAAAGCCCTTCATAATTAGAAAGGGATGCACAAACATATACATTTATATATGCAAATATCCGTGTGCATATATTTTATAGGATAAATCTACATTTCCAAACCTATCCTCATTTTAGTTCCTCCCTCTCTTAAGAACCCCTCCTCATAAATGTATCTTCTTTAGACAGAAATAATGGAAGTCTCCAGAAAACCAGTCGTCCCTCTGCCTCCAAGTGAAATTGGGGTCTAAATGGCTTGAAAGGAGCTGTGATCTTCCCAGTCAATATAGGAGTCAAGGGTGAAAGGGCAAAGGATGAGCCAAGGGATAAGGGGCCAGACAGGGACCAGAACCAAAAGCAAAAAGGAACTGGTTTTAACCACATTTTACTTAAGCAATGCTAACTCCAGTGGTTTCTGTGTGTTCTCCAGGTAGTCATAGCATGGAAGTGGATCATCAAACCTGCACTATAAATTATTCATATGAAGAAAATGTATGTGCTCATCATGAAAATCCCCAAATTCTGAAAACATAATTTACAAATAAAGTATTTTTGGTAAAATAAAAACTCAAAAAAAAAAACACAGGAACCACAGTGCAAAATTTCTAGATGGAGCTTAAAGAAACTTTCCCCATCAAAAGCAAACATAGCAGCATCTTGTAAACAGGTCAAAGTGACCACAACCCAAGTGGAAGACAGCTTCATGGCTATTCCAGTGACTGACACTTTCCTCTTGCTGAGTTGAACTACAACCTCACGTGAAACATTCTATCCATCTTTTAAGGCTTCCTTAGTGAACTAAGAACATCTTGAGTAATTCACAGCTGCACCAAGAATTCTCTTCTCTTTTTGCTGCTCAGTAGAATAACATGTTAAATGCATGAGCTTTATATATGCCTAGTATCTAAAACAAATCTCAGAAACATTTGGACCAAGTTCCAAAAAGGTATTTCACCACTCCTTGGGGGCGGGGGGACACAGAAACCTGAATGAGGGTTTCCCTTGAAAGACATTAGGACGTAGGTACTGGAGCTGGAAGAGAAAGCTTATCCCCTCCCATCCAAGGTCCCAAGCCCCTCGACTCTTCTCCAAATTGTTCTCACATCAGGTTTTTTTTTCCCCCGTCTCTATCCTCCTTGCCTTTCCTTCCTGCCAAGACTCACTTTCAAGACCCAACTGGCAGGAGGAAGCAGGTGAGAGCATGCCTACTTCCCTAATCCTTGGAGGTTACTCACCAGGAGAGAGAAAAGGAGCTGCATAGAGAAGGTGCTCCCTGGGGCAGCGAAGGCCACAGCCATCAGAAGAGGTCCCAATGGCCGGGGATGGTGAACAGCTACTAGGGTGGCCGGAGCGCACAGAGAGGCCAGGCAAAGGCTGCTACTTGTCAAGATGCTCTGCGGCCACGTTGGCACAGCTGGGGTGGCTTTGGAAGAGAGTCAGGAGACAAGAGATAAGTAAGAGGAGGAGGAGCGATGGAATGGCCTTCTTCCTTGGCCGCTCTCCCTCCTTCCAGTCCAACTACCTTTGGATGTAGAGAGGTTTCCTACAAGTGGGGAGAGTGAGGCACAAAACACCCCATGCCCAGCCACTGGCTCCTCCTCACAGCAGCTTTCAAAATTTCTCCTGCCACTTAACACATAGTCAGAAGCAGAAGACAACACCCTCCATCCTCAGCCCTCCTCCCTTTCCCCCCAGGTAGAGGCTGTGAAGTCCTCCCAGTTATTATGTCCTCCCACAGCCTCCGCTCCTTCTTGGCCTTATTAACCTGCCTTGCCCCCCGGGTGCAAACAGAAATTGTGCATAAACCCCATGCAAAAAAAAAAAAAGAAAAAGAAAAGAAAAGATGCCTTGTTGGGTGCATTGGCAAATCAGAGGACGTATGCTTGTGCAATCGCTTCCATCTGGAGTTATCTCCCCATCAAAGCATTCAGGTATAGCCTGTGCCATGAAGCTCTACAGCTTTGCCGGAGAGATGACATTCCAGCTGATGCCCCCAGCGCATTATGTTTATCTCCTGTTATTTTCTGTCTCCAAGGAGTCAGTCCTCTAGACATCACAAGGACTATCCCAAAGTAGATCAACCTCATAAAGACAAAATAATAATAATAAAGTAACAAGAACATAGTTTCCTTATTGCTTTCTTTTTGTTACACTGGAAACTTTATTCTTGTATTGTTAGCCCCTCCCCCTGCAGAACAACTAAAATCTACCCCACTAATCACATGAAATCATTCCATTCTCCCTAATTGTGTATTACAAGTAATACGGAAGCTGACCTAGAGGGCTGGTGTAATGATGTCACAGCATTCAGGTTTTGTAAACACCAACGACTCTTGCAGTGGGGACTTTAGTGTCTTTTCTTCTGTTTTAATTCAAGTTGTTCAGTCTCAGTTGTTTTTGACAGCAGTGACAGAAGCTGGGGGAGAATGACAAATATTGCCAGTTATTCGGTGTTAGGTATGAGGATGAACTAGGTTCACATTTTCTGGGCGATTGCTATAAATCAAGAGCCATAGCAGACATTTCAGTTCGTGTTTCCAATAGACCAACAAGGGCTCCTTTTAGCAAATGGACAGAACTTTGGGAAAGTAAACCACATCCCTGTGTTCCTGAACAAATGTGTAAAGTGTACTGGACATACAGCTTAGGCCATGGGTTCATTCCCCAGCACCACGTAAGCCAGGAGTGGTGGTGCATGCCTGTAATCTCAGCACTCAGGAGGTGGAGGAGGGGGTCAGATATTCATGGTTATCTCTGGCTGTTTAGAAAGTTAAAGGACAGCCTGGGATAAAGGAGATTTTGTCCTAAAAAACAAATAGACAGTGTCTGCCCACCACCAAAGTAGTACCTTTTATTTCATCTCCTTATTTGTTGAAGCTACCTACAGTTGTGCAAACAGATGAACCCACTGGACAAATACTGAAAGATTCACATAACAGGCTTTGTGCTCTGCTAAGAAGGAGTATCATTTAAGGAGAAAAGAACTGGAAATCTCATGAATCCAAAAATAGTCCACTTTTTGGAGATCGCATAAAAGTTTAAAGGATAAAAAAGGACACTACAAAATAGTAAAGATCTTATCACTTACAAACAAGGTAAGTAGCAGATCCTAAGATCATAATTCAGAGTCTAATTTATTATGCAAATATTGCATAATCTTTCATTTACCACAAACTTACTGTCATAAAGAGAAAGCTTAACATGTAAAGCCTCACATGGTGCATGTATTTCTTTAATCATTAGCTTAAGGTACATCAAGAAGGCATCTCGATGACCTAAACAGTAAGTCCTAAGGAGACAGGGCAACACATTTCAGAGAAATTGATTACATGGGGTCAACTTAAAGGGAGAACTACTTAAGACAAAAACTCAAGACCTTCAAACAGTTACTATTTTAAGCAACTCTAAGGTATCTCCCAGGTGAGCTCATTTATTCTAAGACTAGACCTGTAGGAATACTGTACTGATAAAGCTATACATGAGTGGAAAAAGCCAGATTCTGTAGTGGAGGAAATATTGGCTGCAATCCTATGGGGAAAACATATAAACAAAGGAAAAAGGACGTCCGAGCTATTGAAACCAGCATCCTGAGTCTTTTGATTTCAGTATGATACAGAAACAAACAAACAAAAAAGCATTAATTTTCTCTGGTGACCTTCAAAGTTGAATAGTGAAAATCTATTTTTAATTATAACTTACTGTCAGTTGGTCTTCTTCTGTATTAAGCATCACATTATTAAATGCTGCCTTTGAAGGTGAGAATATATTCTCACTACCTAGAGAGAAAGGCCCTTCAATTCCATTGAACTTGGAAACTGTCTGTGTAAAAAGTTATTAAATTTAGAAATAAATTATTTGTGAAAATTACTAGGAATGACTTCTTAAGGGTTCTTACAGAGATTACTAATTAATTATACATAAAATAAAAATGATCACTTCAAATTATTATCAAAACAGTTGTCAGGCCTAAGAAAAGAAATGTCAGCACCCATCCAAGGGCAATTAGGGCCCCCTCCATTTAGCGCCCACACTTAATTCAAACTGCTTAAGTGAAGCATGATTTCCTTCATGTAAATGCATCACAACTGATTTAACTGAGCATTTAAGTCATTCCTAACATTTACTCATTATAAGGACCAACTTTATACATAATTTTTGTGTGGATTTAGTACTATTTCTTGAGCTAGAGGTATTTTATGTTCGCAATGTTCTAAATTAACTCTTTCAAGTTAAGCATTTTCAGAATTTGATGTTGAAGTACTTGATAGGCTAAGACACTCATATGTCTAAATTATGCAACTCTCTTGGTGAATTTCAATTGAAGATGACACTTAAAATCTTTAATATTCTTAATTGTGCCATATAATAGCAAGACATTCATTAGAAATAAATATTTTATGCAGTTCTATTTCTATTCTCATTAATAAGGTAAATGAGGTCCTTATAGTTATAGATATAATAATACTATACATAATAGATATGCACAATATAATGTATAGAATATATATGCAATGGAAAAAGAAATAATCTGGGAATACTTTTAGAAGAAGTTCCATTAAGAGCACACTTCTCCACTTTACAGTTGTGTTAACTATGGTTTCTTTTGTGCAAATGAATTAAGAGTGATTACCATTAAACAAAAGAAACTACTCTCATTAAAGCATCCACCCTCTATGTCATAGCCTCAATTAGTGACTGGCCTCCAATTATCATTATGCTATGATGCTTCTGCAATCAATTGGTAGCAGACAACCCTCCCGCAATGTCATAGGTCAGGGAACATGAATCTAAAAAAAATGCTGAGCTTGTGAACGCCCAGATTCCACTCTCAGAGCCAGATTCAGATTGGAATGGGCTCAATATGTTGCAAGTCATCAGACAGTGCTATTCCACCGTGTGTCTAGAACTGATGAATAATCATCTATTGTATCCAAAATGCTGCTATAAAATGTAAAGAAAGCAGAATGAGCAGGAAAGAGAAACTGTGCGTGATGATGAAGACACTACTGGCAAACAGAAAGGGAGTCTATGTATAAAATAAAATAAAAGGAATATGTGGTCACATGCATATTTAGGCATAGAATTTCAGTGTTTCAGGAGTTCAAGGTAGACTGGGATATGTGGGAGAAAACTACCTAGCATCAGTTTCTGGCCTAAGGCACACATGTTTAAACACACGTACACACGCACAGAGTAAGGGAGACAAATCAATTTGTCTTCCTCACTATAAATGTTTCTGAGATTACAAAAGATGAGAGTATGTCCTTTACTGGAGGCTGACATCTAGTTTGGAGCTAGATTGCATGAGGAATGGAAAACTCTAGAAAGAGGGTAAGCTGGATATATAACAGGGAAGAGGGCAAAATGAGCTGAAGGGGAAATTGGTCAAGGTAGGAACAACTTCTCTCAACAGACACTCAGTGTCTCCTCTCTATGACTCTGGAACTGCTCTAGTCTTGCCAGAGGGTAATGAAGAAGCCGGTGAGGAAAAGACTGACATGCAGTGGGGAGTGGGAAGCTATAGCTATAGCACAAGCCCCACGTCTTATAGAGAAGGGAGACAGTAACCCAGCACGGTAGGGAAGGACAGTGATGCTGTTTGTGTCACTCTGTCACAGGAAGAAGCTCGAGAGATCACTTCAGAGATGTGAAGCACTCAGAAGAAGTCAGAAGAAGAGCAGCCTTCGGTGCAGTCTTGTACCAGTAAGTGTCTTGAGACATTAGTTAAACCTAGAAGCAGAAAGACACTCAAGAATTTACACCACACAAATCAAAACATTCTGAATAAGCGATTTGTCTCTAATGGTCTCTAATTTCCTCAGTGTCAATTGTTAAACATCAATCATCGTAACACTGATGATTCATTTTCTGTGCTTTGCAATAATCTTCTTCTGTCCCTGATAGTGATCTTACACACACACACACACACACACATCACACACATTACACACAATGCACACACTTCTCTTTCCTATAGCATTAACAGAATACACATGTAGGTTGACGGTAAGTTAAAAAGTCAGTAGAGCAGCATGCCGTATTGATAGCTACATGACAAGCAGCTCTGAACACAAAGGAGACCGCAGTGAGAAAGAGAAACAAAGAATGAGCCCCACATTCTATCATGTTACTGTTGAACATGGCTTCTGTAGCTGTATCAGTCACTACATATTTACTTCCTAAAAGAGAGATGTATCTTTCTAGTCTTGCATGCTGATTCTAGACTGCAAATGTTTATGAATAGATCTATGAATTAGGATACCATATATGTGAGTCAAGGAACAGAAGCCAGCTATTAGCACAGACATACTTATTTAGGATAATCTGAGAACTCAAACCATACAAGTAGTCAGAGTGCCTCTCTTTTAGATTAGGGACTAAGAGGAGGGAAAGGAGAGGCTGAGTATGGGTGGCAGGTGGCTAGGGTCTTCTTCTGTAGACAAGGCTGGTTTTGCACTGTCAGTTGTGTCTCGAGAGTTCAGGATGTGGTGCAGAGCACTGTGCCATTCTCAAGCATGCAGGAACGGATACTGCACTCTGTGCATGTGGCACCAGGTGTTCTGGCTTAAGATGGCCATGTAGCTGTTCTACCAGCATGCAGTATTTAAGCTATGACAATGTAGAAGGAGCTCCACTTCCCTGCCCAACTCGTCTGCACTTGACCACGGCAGTTTGATCTCTACTTGAGAGAAAATTGTTTAAAAAGGAGCAACTTGAGCAAAGCTCCATTGGTTGGCTCTCTTGAAGAGGATAGTCAGCAGAATGGACCTCCCTGCCCTTCCCAATTACCTCCCAAATGGGAACAAGGATCAAGAGGTGAGAGTCGAATATGAACTAAACAGGCTTGATTGCCTGCCGTTCTGTATGCAGTGCTATCAGACCCCAAGAACGCAGTGTTCCTTTGAATGGAAGATGCTGACTGAGAATTGATGAGGGGTCCAAAGACGAAAAAGAAAGTAATGGTCCTCCCACAAAATATCATCTGATAGGTACTTTACTGGGATTGAGTACATAAAATTTTCCGCACTCTAAGTCATTGTTTATATGTCCTGTATAGACATGATTCTAGGTGGATAAAACATATGTGCACATAACACATTTATTTAGAATGTTCTTAAGGGAACCAATGGACAAACTATGAATATGCAAAAATGCATATGAATAAAGTAGAAAAATAAGAATTTAAGTGAGCATGAGAAAGTCTTGTCATTAGAACAAAGCAAACCAGTCCATTTTGTTCCTTTTGTATGGGATAGCCTCAGTTCATTTGTTCCTTTTCTATGGGATAGCCTCAGTTCATTTGTTCCTTTTGTATGCCTCAGCCAGTGTTTACCAGAAACAGAAGTTCAAAGGTTTGTGTTCTGGAAGGTATCAGTTTCCTTGGTCCACCACAGACTTACTGAGTCAGATTCTTAAAATAATAGGCAAGGAATGTGGATTTGTGTGTGTGTGTGTGTGTGTGGTATGTGTGTACATGTTCTTATGTGTGTATGTGTATGTGCAAGTGTGCACGCATGTGTGTGCTTCTACATGTAGAGGCCAGAATGTTTTCTTTAATCACTTTTCCACCTTATGATTTTATAAAGTTTCTCACTGAACCTGGAATTCCTTCCATCAGTCTAGCTGGCCAAAACGTCCCAAGGATCCTGGTGCCTCCACCTCGCTAGCAATGGGATTACAGCCATGCATTGCGGTGCTCAGATCAGATTCTCATGCTAAGGTCTAATCTTGGGTCAGTGTGCTTGTGTAGTACCAATGTGATGTCCGTGAGTAACCTGCATCAGATCTAAATATTTCAATCAGTTATAGAGACCTTCCAAAATTATTCTTTTAAAAACCCATTTTTCCAATTAAAATATACCATTCTGAAAAAAAGTGGGACACTTATGAGGCTCAGGAAGTTAACAAAACGTAAAAGGCACTGTTTATAGTCAAAGTAGATAAAGATTTTGACATGGATAAACTCCATCAAGGGAAGATTGTGATGGGATGGGCATAAGTATAAGAAGGGAATGGAAAAACAGGATAAGATAAAATTATTTAAGAGATCAACCCAGCACTTGGGAGATGAAAATTTGAGGCTAGCCTAGGCTACATAAGGAGCACTTCTCTTGAAACAAGACAGAGAGAAACAGAAAGATGGTGGAGGGAGAAAAAAATAAAAGTTTGGCAGAGACATCATAGGAACATGAGACTGAGGAGTATCTGGATAGAAATAAAGAAGTCATGTGCTTTAATGGAAATCAAGTTTCAAGAAGCTGTTAACAGAATCTATGGATAAAACTCAAATAGCTGAGTTCTTGCCTACCATGCAGGAAGTCCTGAGTCTGATTCCCATCACCAGAAAGTAGTGCTATATGCCTCTAATCCCAGAACTCAGGAGGTGGACACAGGAGGTTCAGAAGTTTAAGTTCATTCTCAAGCTCAAAGCTAACCTTGACTATATGAGACCTTATCCCCAGAAAAAAGAAACCATGCACTTGTTCCTCCAGAGGAGTGGACACCAGCTAGCAAACTAGAAAAGTAATTCACTGACATAGTTTTAGTCACACCACAAAAGTCAATAGAAAAGTTCATAACCAGCTTCACAAAACTAGAAGTGGTCGGGGAGATTTCACCCCAAGAAAGTACAGTGGATGGCCTGCCTCAGAGACCATCTGTCTAGGATGATACCACTAGCAATGTCACACAAGACATTTGACACTGCCATCTCAAATCTAGGCTCATAACTTTGAGTTTCAGAACCATTGACTATCTACTGGTTCAGGATACTCAATAGTCCAATTGAAATGACGAGATGGTAAATTGATATTTGAGATCTTTTGTCATATTCAACAGAAACCAAGGGTCAAAGGTAAGAGATGGGTGAACTAGACTAAAATCATCACCATTGCCACAAACACCACACTAATTATAGTGGCTCTCATTTATTGTTTGACTTCTACACATTAGACATACTGTTAAATTCTGTATATGTATTATCTCAATTCATGGTCATAACAAGTCCATGAAATGGGTCTATTATTATCACATTTTATAGACAAGTAAATTGAGACCCATAGAATTTAAATAACTTCTTCCCAGTCAGAGAGCTAGTAAATGGTGACATAAATATGAGCCTACTGATACCGGCTGAGGCCCTTTGACTGGAATAAAATGTTGGAATCTGGGCTGGGGAGGTTGTTCTGTCAGTAAGAACACTTGCCAAGAAAGAGGACTTGAGTGTGAATCCCCAGAATCCATGTTAAAAACATGCCTATGTTTATCTGTAACCTCAACAGTTGAGAGTACAGACAAGCAGATCACATATTTAGTTCCATGTGGTGATGAGGATCAAGACACTAAGCAATAACTACCAACTACCAACTGACCTACATCCTCCCCAATAACTATCAACTGGCCTACAACCCCCCCCCTTATAACTACCAACTGACCTACATCCTCCCCAATAACTACCAACTGGCCTACAACCCCCCCCCCCCCTTATAACTACCAACTGGCCTACATCCCAAGGAAGTTTTCTTGTCTAGGAGACATCGTTATAGTTCTCCCTGGCCTAAGCTGTGCAACCAAAGTTCAAAGTTTCTAATTCCACCGATGTTCGCATAAACAGCTGACTTCTTCAGACTTTTTAGTCTTCTAAACCAAGAATGAGCTAAGATGCCAAGCAATCATTTTATAGAATCTAGTAAATGTTCATAATCTTCTGCATAGAAATGCTGTGTATTTTTTATTTAGGCCATTTTATGATCCTTCTATTTTATACTGAATATTTATAAATTAAATGTATTTGAGTTTGTCCCAGTGTAAAGGAAGCTGGTGAATGGAAGATAACTTTTAGCCATAGTGTTAAATTTTATTTTGTTCTGACAGAAAGCTATTTCCTAGAAGGAAGTTTCTTTCTACTTTTGTTCCATTCCAAAACACCTAGATATCATCATATACATGTGTATATAATATAATATAATATAATATAATATAATATAATATATTTTCACACATACACACACACACATATATATTAATTACTGAGTTCTACAGCTCAGGCTAGGGAGAATTTTAAAGATATCCCTTAGACCAGAAAACGTCCCTGGTATATCGGTCAATTAGTAGAGTACTTGTCTAGCATTTTGATTCCCATCACCACACACACACACACATATATACATATATATAAAAATATATATATATGACATATGTATATGAGGGGAGGGAAAGGGGGTATGAACTAGAAATATTTTCATTTTTCAATATATTGATTTTTATTCATTTCTTTTCCTTTTCAATTGTTTTGAAGTCATTTTGAATTGCTTTATCTACCTGTAAACTGATTGCATTTGCTTGGGTCAAAGGTCTACCATACAGGAAAAAAATACAATGCAGGGTTAATGTTTAACCATCATGGTCAAAAACTTATGATTAACAATGCCTTGAGGATGGATTAAAAACTTTGTAAAGAAGACAAAAGGAAATATTGACTTTGACTAAGTTTCTGTGCAATAATCAGACCCATAGCTGTTTGAGTATAAATATTTAAATGAAAGAAATTATAAAGCTTCCCAAGGTTCTTCTGTAAAGAACCCCCTCTTGTTTGCTGATTAAGTATTTCCTCACTGAACATGCTTTAAATGGAGTTGTTTTTCCAATGACACCATAACCCAGTAACAGGCAAAGTCTGGAAAGAGCTTCCTGAGGATGATGTCCTTGGCCAGCAGTCATTCTCCCTGCCTGGCTCCCTGGATACACACAGTATATGTATTCATCTGGATCCAACTTGAAGCCCATCCCACCCAAGGTTCAACTTTTCTGCCCTCAGACACAAATAGGTCATCGTCTACCCCCATCCTCAAGGTTCCAAGGGTGTCACACTGCCTCTGACATCTGGGCAGGCTTTTTCTCACACTGATTCTGCCAGCCTGGGTCTCCTGAGCTGTGAGATCTTTAACTAGAGAATTAGTATGACTTTGCCTCTGCTTTCTTATCCATCTCAAGGCATAATAATAGTCTCCACCTGGTGTTTCTTGTGGAACATGGGATAATATATATAAATTATATGGTAAGTGTATGACTTGAAGTACTTGGCCACTATATGTGGTTGATTAATCAGGGAAGGAGAAGGGAGGTGGCCTTCCTAGCTGCAGGACCACCAGGAAGCAGCTTTCCATTGTGCTCCCAATCTTTCCTTAACCTGTCCTATGCCTCCCGGATATTTAGCACCTGGAATTCCAGAACTTGTGTGTGTGTGTGTGTGTGTGTGTGTGTGTGTGTGTGTATGTGTGTGTGTGTATGTAGTCAAAGGTACAGTCTTCCATAGTCTGGGCCCTACAAAACTATCCTACAGGGGAAAGGGGGTGGGGGTAATAACAGGTCTCACTGGGAGTTTAGAGAAATGAGAGTAGGTATTGGGCACCAGAAAGCAAAACAACGAAACAAAATCTTACAATAGTAAGAACACCTTTGAAAACCCTACAATCTGCACAGTCAATTATGGGGACAGTTGAATAGCTAGCTTCTGCTACTCTCAAGAGCTTGGTCAGGGGTTTCTTCACTTTTCTTTAATCTTTTCTACTGAGGTTCCATATTTCTGTTGTTTTCTCTATTTTCCTTTGATTCTATGGTGCTTTGCACATACACACACACACACACACACACACAAGTCCATGGTTATTTATATATTATATCATTGTATTATAGATATATAATGATTATTTGACACTGTAGTGGATTGAATGAGACATTTCCATTGGCTCATATATTTGACTACTTCGGTGGCACTGTTTGGGGTGGTCATGAAACTTTTAAAGCATGGAGTTTAGTTGAAGAATAAATCACTGGGGTTGGACTTTGAGAGTTAGCTTCATCTCATTGCCAGGTTTCTATATCATGTTTGCAGATGAGATGTGGCCTCTAGCCTCTCTGCTCCTGCAACTGCCTGACCTGCTTCCCCACCACGGTACACTCTTATTTCTCTGAAACTCTAAAGCAAAGTAAAGACTTCTGTCTACAAGTTACTTTTGGTAACTGATTGTTATCACGTCAACAGTAAAGGAACTAATGCAGGCACCCTAATACAGGTACTTTCATGCTTGTATTTAACGTGTTTCTGACATTTTGTCCCATTATGTTCTCTCTTTCCCTCAAATACTGCTAAAGCACTGCTTCTCAACAGGTTTCCCTTTTGCTTACATTCATCTTTTGTTTGTTTGCTTGCTTACTTGCTTGTTTTCTGACCTACTGAGTTCAATTTGAGTTGCTTATATGAACATGGGTGGAGGCTTATTTACTTGAGCAAGGACAACTTACTAGAGCCTACAATACTGAATCAAATAATTATTCCTCTTCTGGCAACAACAGATCGGAGAGGGTGGCCTACCAACCGCACGCCACAGAAGGAGGGGCATTGTGAGTCCCTTTCCAATCCATGATGGACTCTTGATTGGCCCCATCTTGTTCAAGTCTTGTGCTGACAACCACGGTTGCTGTGAGTTCATGAGTTCAACAGTCATACCATATCCAAAGACTCCATTTCACAGCTCTCCTTCCCAGCCTCCAGCTCTTCACATCTTTCCACTTCTTCTTTGACATCATCTGAATTTTGGAGGACTGATAGAGATGTACTGTTAAAAGCTAAGCACTCAACACTCACTTATTCTTAGCACATCTCAGCAGTAACTATCTCCCACTACAAACAGAAACTTCTCTAACCAAGGCTGACATCAGCACTAATTTATGGTTATAAACATAAATATTTATGAGGCAGTTTGACAACATGTCCATTTAACAAAACAACAGTAGCAGCTTCCCCCAGGGCCTATACTTTCCAGAGCCAGGGGCTTTTGATGGGGTTTACAGCATCAGATATGAATTCTCTAGTGCAAAGCAGGCCTTAAATCCAACCAGAAAGATGCTGGTTAAGCTTGCGTCTTTCATACCACTATCGCACAGTGAGCACCCCTAGCCTGGCAGGTACGTATTGCAGACACAGGGTCTACCACTGGATAAACCCATTGTTGACTTTTCCCCACTAGACTGCACAGCATCCCCCAGGGAAAATGGTGAGGGGGCGACCTGTACCTTAGTTTCCTTATCTATTTCTATTCGTGTTCCTTTGAAACCTCCTTTTAGGTCACCAATAAGCTTATCAAGGCATTCCCTTAGACAAAGGTATTCACTCTTAAATCAACGTTTACCTGGAAAAATGCAAAGATCACCACCACCTCAGAGGTCCTGAGGAGACAATCTGATAAGGATGAAGTGACTTACCTGTGGAGCTGATAAAATGTTGTCAGTGATAAAACATCTCTTCAGATGCTTCAAGAAGTATGCAAGGTGTGGTGGCTCAAGCCTGTGATCCCAGCAAGCAAGACACGTTGGCAAGAGGAACATCTCAAATTCAAAGCAGTTTGGTCTTCATAATGAGTTCCAAGTCTGCCAGAGCTATGTAACAAGACCTTGTCTGAGTGAGCGAGAGAATGAATGAATGAATGAATGAATGAATGAATCGAAACATGTTATTAGGAGTAGCTGCCAAACTGTATGAAACAGGAATCTTCCGAATTCACTTTTCCATGTGGCTATAAAAGGCTCCGCTTCACTTACGAATAATGTTTGTGCTGTGACACTTTTTCCGCAATTTCTTTCACCTCACCGCTATGCCGTTTTATCATTATTTTCTTTTTGACATTGCATTTTAATTTTTTGACATTGCATTTTAATTAGTTTCTCCCTTCTCTTCCCCCCCCCAAACTTTCCCATATGCCCTTCCCTGCTCTCTTTCAAATTCATTTTTAATCAATTATTATTATATGCATATATGTATTTGGATATGCAGATACATTCCTAAATATGACCTGTTGAGTCCCTATAACGTCACTTGTGTGTTTCTTTTCAGTGCTGATCACTTGGCACTGGACAACCAATTCCCCCCGGTTGTCTATAGTTCTTTGTGTAGGGTTGAGGCCTCGTAGGCTTTTCCTTAGGCTTCATGGTGTCTTCTTTATTCAACTCACATTTGGGTGGTCATGTTGGTGAGACTTCTTTACAAGTATAGCCTTTTATGTTAGTAGGAGACATGATATTACAGAAATCCCCTGATTGGCTGGCTTTTGCCCCTTCTTCCACTGTGTTCCCATGGGCATGTTTTGTAGGTGTATCTGATGGAACTGGACTCACAAGTCTGTGTACTGATTGGTTATGGTTTTCTGTAGAGCATTTATATCTTTATCTGTCTGTAAAGAAGCCAATAGTTTTTAACGAGTAAAGGAGCAAATACTCTTCATTTCCCTAAATCCAAGAGTAAAACCCTTTACATCAAGCAGTTAGGGCCAGACAAATGGCCCAGTGGTCTAAACACAATGGATAGTACATAACACTTAAATGGTTTTACCAGGTTCTTTCCACTGTTTTGGGTGTTTTACATCTGTCACCCCCCTCCCCACAAACACACACACACACAGGTTTGGGAACTGTGAGGAGTGAATATATTAGCAGACATAGGATAGATGCTTTTATTATCCCATCTTAAAGACAACAAACCTAGAACATAAAGTGCCCCTTAAAGGACACCCAGCTAGTTGATAATTCAGAAGCATTTCAATCCAGGCAGTCTTAGCCACTGGACTAAACTTCCTTTGCTCAAATAAAAGCAGGAGTAGATTCCAAGAATATCCTAAAACAGTTGATTTCGCTATGGGAAATGGACTTTTGCAGAATTACAGCAGATAGCATTCTAAAGAGCTGAGGACAAACAGGGTCTATCCTGAAGGGGTGAAGCTAGCGTGTACAGGGCAAAGATGAGGAAATGAGATGGGATAGCAAGTAAATAAGACTTTACAGCCTTGTTTGACATATTTTCCAACACTGCAGTCAGAGTGATGAGAAGCAGCATACCCTGCTGCCTTTGTGGCACTGGTTTCTCCCTAGCCCAAGTCCTAGTGTGTGATGATTTGGAGCTTTTCTCTGAGTAGCATCTAGATGAAGCAAGTTGGGAAACAATCAGTTGCTCTCAGTAAACTAGAAATTCCTGATTTCCAACCAGACAAGAAGAGCCATCCTGAGATGGGAAAGATCAAGGAAACTTCCTGTCTAGCAAGCCACACAGGTAACACTGATGCAAGCTGAGGCTTTCACAACCCTTCTGCAGGTTGAGTTCCCTTGTTGCTTGCAAGAGTGAAAGGTTCCCTTCACTCCACTCTTCTCCAGCTCTAGATATCGGGTTACTACAATTATTTAACTTCTCTCCCCCCAACACAAACCAGCTGAGGATAGAACCCAGAGCCTTGTGCTTGCAAGGCAAGAGCTCTACCACTAAGCTAAATCCCCAACACCTCGGGTTACAATCATAAACAAGGAGCTTGTGAACCATTTCCCCTTTGACACAGAAAACAGACTGGAAAGCCCAGTCTCATTTCCTACTGATAAGAACCAAATTTACCCATAAAAGGAATTGGTATAACTAACCACACCCCACCGCACCCATATACAGAGAGTTTAGCAGTATCAAAAGTCCATGCGTCTGCTGTTACATTGCCTTCGGTCAGTATTTCAAGATTGTCCAAAGTGTCTTTCTTAACACAAGACATATTAATGCGAACATCCCTCACTGCACAGCCTTTTGACCAAGAAATTGACTAAAAATCTACTTTGCAGTAAGAAACATTTTTCTCACACCTAACCATAAAAAAAAAACCCTATGGCATAAATATCTGTTGCTAAGTGAAGTGGTAAGTTATAATTCTGTTATCTATCACCTCATCACACCGCTTCCATCCAGAGCACAATGGAATCCAAGGAATGATTCTCAAATCCAT
This sequence comes from Microtus oregoni, assembly GCF_018167655.1. Taxonomy (NCBI): domain Eukaryota; kingdom Metazoa; phylum Chordata; class Mammalia; order Rodentia; family Cricetidae; genus Microtus; species Microtus oregoni. Next base: position 4,451,709 of record NW_024544542.1, on the reverse strand, counting down.
AAGCTAATAGGAATTAAAGAAAATAGACTATGGAAAATAATCAATTCATTCTGTCACCATGCATTTCATAATTGAAGTATGCAAGGTTACACGTATATAAAGCCAACACTAAATTCCTTGTTCTTCAGTTTAATGCATAAGAAAATTAGAATTTCTTTTAGGCTTATGCGTTTTTAAAGGTGCTGGCACATTAATATTATCAGGTCTTCTGTTCTTTGGGAAATGCTGACAAACCTAGAGTCTTCTCCTGTTTGACGCCCATGTGTGTTACTGGACAAGCCTCTGCCTGTGTCAGGGCTTATCCCGTGTCAGAACTTGATTCATCTCGTCTTTGCAGATAGAACGAGTTTCAGTTTCTTGCTAAGTCATCTTCATATGAAAAGTAATGCTCGCTCTGGATTGAGAAAACATTTACTAATCGAGTACAATGAGCATCCTTAGCAGAAACCTGAGTCAATGGAGGTTTGAAGTCACTCTCCTCACTGTGTTAATGTTGACTCTAGACTCACTCATGGACAGGATCGCAGGGTCTATTTGCTATAATGGTACTTTACACTATCAAGTCATCTCTCACCAAGGACCTCAAAGGGATTCTACAGTAATTTTGTCTTTTCCTGAGATATGAAGGCATAGCAATCCCAGGGGACTCAATAAAGTTTAAATTACACTCCCAGTCTCTCCAACCTTGAGAGACTAAGGGAATGTACCATCAAAGGGAGCCCCACCCTATGAGCAGAAGACACGAGGACTGAGAAACATCTTTACTTCTGTTCTAAGGCTATTAGAATTTCTTTCTTAGAATTTGTACAGAATCTCAAAGGGTTTGTCTGAAAATGCATCCCTTAGAAAAATGGGGAAACTTTTTGAACAGACGTTGTAAGATGACATTTCCTAACATAACACAGTGACAGAGGTTGTGAGAAAAGAACTGGGGTACAATGGCTTTCCAGGATAAGCTAGTCTGCTCTTAGCAAGAACTCCTTGGTGCTCTTAAATGATGCTAACCAGAAACCCAGGCTTACACAGATAGTGTTAGCGTGTGCCTTTCGTTGGCACGTAATTATGACATTGGGCCTTGCCTTACCCGAAACTGGTACAAGTTACCCGAGACTGGGTACAAATTTACAGATTAGTACGAAGACAGAGTTCCACATCTAAAGACCTATCTTCAGAAAACAAGAACTAACAAGCAACAGTGTATGGTGAGCAATTGCCAGCTGTGCTCACCCTGTTCACGCAACCAGTAAGGAATGCAAAGAATGGTACCCATTGCAGTGTTCTGGGGGAGTTCAGTGCAGTGATACACGTGGATACAGTACATCCATCTTTTTGTCCCACAAGAATTCTGGAGCCTGGGAAATGTTTCAGAACTTAAACTCTCTATCCATTCATTTCTCCCCCTTTGATCATACTGAAGGAAAATTCTAGAATGAATTGTTTCAAATAAATGTAGGACTATCAAAACATCATGCTCCCCTTTTCAAGTTCTCACCAACATGAGGACTTTCCCACAATTTCAGGGTGCATTAAAGATCCCAATCCTCTTCCTCACTACTCATCTGGTAGATTGAACATCCTGGCATTTGCGGACAGCAGGCACTTAACCAGAGAGGGACAAAATTTTCTGTTCAGACTTATCTCAGTTAAATACAATGAACATTCTCACTAAACAGCCTACTAAGGAATGAGGAGCCTCAGAAGACAGAGAATTTCCTGTCGCTCTATAGGTTAAATACCGCCAAATTAATTATTTAATCAGCATATTTAATCTTAATTTTTATTTTAATTTTTATTGCAATGTTTTTATTAATTCTTGAAAATTTTTATACATGTATACAATATATTTTAGTCCTTTCACAACCTACCCTTTGTCTCCCCCTGGATCCACTTCATACCCTCCAGACTCATCTCAACTTCATGTCCTCTTTTTTTTTTTTCCTGAGCAGACCAGTAATTTCAATCAGTACTGCACATACTTGGATGGGTGTGGGGCCACCCACTGAAGCATAGGGCATCAATCAGGGCCACACCCTTAAAGAAAACTGACTCTCCCCTAGCACATCAACTGTCCAAAGAGCCCCAGCTAGGGTGGGGCTCATGAGCCCCTTCCTCATCAATGCTCATCATATTCTTATATAGAAAGTTTCCGCTTCAAGAGGCAGCCAGGACCAGCAATCTTCATTTTGCTCTACCTGATGCATCATTCATTCTGGTACCTCAAAACTTCCATATTTCCCAGGAAAATCAATCTGGTCTGCATTTCCTTTTCTAAACTTCTAATCAAAATCAGTGAAAAGTATAAATAACCTTATGTTTTCTGATGAGGCTGTGTATGTTATCTCAGAGCTACCATTTCCCATGGTCATTTCAGCCATCCCACAATCCCTCTGTCAAATGCCAAGCATAGCAGACTATGCACACTCAGTGTTTGGTGGCTACAAATGCAAACACATTCCTGTAGATTTTCCCATGTCAGTCACAAACAGCAATTGGCCCTGCAGTCAACAGCACCCGTGGCCGTACAACATATTATTCATGTCTTCAGATGATGCAAGAAACAGGACCTCAGCAAACTCAAGGAAAAATGTATTGGGTCTATGAAATGACTCAAACTTTTGGATTATAGACACAGGAACTGAAAAAGACGGTGTCAACCAGACTAATCCAGATGAAAACACACCGTGTCTCAGCATCACCATGCTCGTCCCAAGTTTCACTTGACCAGTCGCCAGAACTACAAGTTTGCTACCACTGCTGTCAAAACCAGAGGCGGATTTGGACATCTTTACTATCTGGGAGTTAGAAAACATGTGTTCAGTGGGACAGGGATGTAGTTCAGGCGGGAGAGTGATTATCAGACATGCACAAAGCCCTGTCTTCCATCCCCAGCAAGAAGTAAAGCAGTATCTCACATACCTATAACCCCAGCAAAGGCAGGATTTGGAGCAAAGGATTTGGAGTTAAAGGTCATCCATGGCTACATAGTGTGTATGGGGCCAGCCTGGACTACACGAGACCCTGTCTCAGAAAGAAATTACCTAACATGATTACAATAAGTATAATCATATCCCAAATTACTGTCATTTTGAACTTACGTTTCCGTATTAGTTTATTATACTCAAACTGTAGCTCTAGTTGTATAAAGGATAGCTATGAACCACAGGAAAGTGACATTTCTGGGACCTGTTCTCTTGTTTCTCCTTTTGACTGAATCTATACTGTCAAAGATCCTCTTGGCTTTTTGTTTTTGCAGAGAATATCCAGAAATAAAAATTTCTGTGGCAATAGCCAATCATAAAATTTCCAGGGCCATCTCCCTCTTCCCAGCATTACGTGGAGCAGGTAAAGAGTGTGGGATTAGCCTAAGGAGGATGTGAGGCATAGAGCATTTCAGGTGTTGTTTATAAGCAAGTTATAGAAACACAGTCCATAGAGTTTAAAAAGGAAAACTTGCCACATCACAGAACATAGAATTAGGAAAAAGAGAAGGGGCCCATAGACTAACAGGAGAAGAACTGCACCATTGTCTGGAAGCTGCTGTGCCTCTTTGTCCCTCTCTTTTTCTCCAGTCACTCCTACAACAGATTAACTTGTGCCTTCACCAGCAAAAATATGAATATCCTTAAACTGTCATTTAAATCTAGTTTAAGAAGACCGAAGCTTCCGTTGAGCCACTCACAACTTGATGAGAATATTATGCTTAAATTATCTTCTTAAAACCATGGAGGTAAAAAGGAGCAGAATTGGCCAGCAAAGGGAGGGTTAGGGGAGAACATACACACCAGCACTAAGAAATGTCCCCGTGGTCCAGTGTTCTCTCCTCTGGTCTAACTGGGATGTCACAAAGTGCCACAGGGGCTGGTGAGACGGCACAGAAGGCAAGAGTGCTTGATGTGCCGGCGTGAAGACCAGAGTTTGGCTCCCAATGCCCATGAAAAAACCCTGGTGTAATCCCAGTGATCAGGGGAACAGAAAAGGAGAATCTCTGGAGCGTGAAGGACCCCATCTTAGAGCCAGGTTCAGTGAGAAACCCTGCCTCAAAAGCATAAGGTGGGAATCAGACAGCAGGACACTGACACCCTTCTCTAGCTTCCGTGTGCTAATTCATGTATACCACACACGCATCCACCACGCACATGTACCACACTCACACATCAAAGAGACACCATCAGAAATACCTTTCTTGGTGCATTTATTATGACTCACTGAACTATTGGGCAAGGACACAACTAAGATGAGGAAAAAAAATGGTCTTGGACAATTAGGGTTCATAAAATCCTACATAAAATGTTCTCTCTACAATTCAGTCCTGGCCTGTGATTCTACCTGGCACAAGGCTATTGGTAGCATCTGACCAACTCCAAGTTCTGTGGTTTCTGTCCTTTGATATTTTTCTTGGATACAAAATAATACGAGATCCTTATAACCCCCAAAATAAAAGAGAGACCTTCAGTGGTTTCTATTGGGTATTCATTCAGAATTTAATCACAACACTAGGTCATTAGTTTTAATGTTCTAGCAACCATTTTGTACAGGGTGTCCACTATCAATACCTACACAAGTCAGTGCCAAGATAGCTGTGTTGGCACAACTTATGGTCATGGCACTCGGGAGGCAGAGACATGAGGATCACTACATTGAAGTCAGTCTATACCACATAATGAGGGTCTGCCCCCCAAAAAAACTATTTTCATGACACATGCCTTTTAATATCAGAAGTTCATGGGTTTTCCTACATATTCTATAATAAATTTTTAACAATGTTAAAAAGAAATATAGGGGCAGGAGAGATGACTTCGCAGTTAGGTGTATTGACTGCTCTTCCATAGGACCTGGGTTCAATTCCCAGTGTCCTTACGGCAGCTCACAGCTGCCTGTAACTCCAGTTCTAGGGGATCTGACACCTTCACACAGACATGCATGAAGGCAAAACATCAATGCATATAAAATAATAAATAAATCTTTAAAAAAAGAAATATAAGCAAATATTTTTATAATTTTCATCAAAAGCAAATGGGACACAAAAAGTATAGCCTATGTATTGCTGAAACGTTTCTAGCAAATTCAAAATCCACAAATAAAGGTGCTTAGGTTTTCAATTAAACACACATCCACACAGCTGAGTCTATGTGCAAAGTCAGCCTTCACTCAAGTAGGATTTAATTCCTGCTCTGGTCAGTGCTTTTACAGTTTCCTCGTCAACCCACAAAGAGCCTGGTGACATGTCTAGAAAGTAGTTTACAGAGTGCTGAGCTCTGGCAAAGCGTGGTGCACAGGGTGGGTGGAGTGAGCCTTTTTTCTCAGTGAGAAGTCCCACCCGTCTGCTGAGGACGCCGTGACTCACTGGAGCTGGCTCATGTTCAACTGAAACACATCTTGCTTTTCTGCCATTGGTCTCTCACGTATCATCCTGGGAAAAGATAAACCTCACTAGCTGTAGATGAAGATAACCCTCCTCAGGAGCCTCCCTCCAGAAGCACATTGGCAGCCCCTAGATGGGTGTTTCTCACCCTGTGTATCACGACCCTTTAGGGGAGGGTCAAACCTTGTTGCCCAAGATCATTTGCATATCAGATATTTACATTAAAATTTGGTAACAAAATTGCAGTTATGAAGCAGCAACAAAAATAATTTTATGGCGGGGGGGTCACCATAACCTGAGGAACTGTGTTAAAAGTTTGCAAGATTAGGAATGTTGAGAACCATTGCCCTAGACCCTCATACTGGTTAAACTATTTTCACATGAGGAAAACAGCTTAAAGTGTTCATGGTGTTCTCCTATTTTACTTATTTTTAAAGTGTGTGCTGTGCCCAGAGTCTTTGGATGCACTGGAAATGATTGTAAAGAACGTAAAAATCACTTACCGAATTGTCTTTGTTTTAATGTCTTCTGCCATCTGAATGATCCATAGGATTACTATACTCCATTCCTGTCCTATTTAATATCATTTTACAGATATTGGACCCACAATGGAAAGAAGGAGAGATGACTAAGAGCCTTATTAGTATAAGCAGCTTCATATATGTAAACTCTACAGTATTGCTAATATTGTGATGCTTGAGAGAGCATCAGTTCCCTGCATGCGGGCCGTTCGGGAAGAATTAGATTATTTACTGCAAATCCAACTTTTAACATTAGCAATGAGCTGACAGTCACACTAGCAAGATAATCATCCTGATCGTGCTCATTTCCCCGTGGATCCTCCTATGTAGAATGGGATTTCGGCTCCTGACCAACACGCCCGCTAACCTTTGTGCTTTACTCTTCAAATGCCCCTATTTTCCTGTCCTGAAACCTTCAGAAATCTGACAGCAACGCTCTACTTATATCAAGTACATAAAACTTGATTTTCTTCCAGAATTCCTGCTGAATTCTGAGCTCCTCTTAGCAATGGCTGACTTTATTATGAAGCTTTCAAAGAGGTGGCAGCTCCAGAACCTCCTTGTCACAGAAACAGAACTGTACCTAACAAAATAATATTCTTTGGGGATATTCAAATCCACATTTTGGCAGGGAACAAACAATTTTGTCCCCATAAAGACATGCATATTTAGATTGCAAAAAAAATCAAGTTTCAAAAAAATACTTATAAATACCTTTAAAAATTGAAGCTTTTGCACTTCACAAGAGCTAAACTATCTGACATTTCATAAATTACAGGATTTGGGTGTGACGTGAATATTTAGGTGGGAAATCCTCCTTGTGTCTCTGGTCTGCAGTTAATGCTCAGTTTCTAGGTGGGAAAGCTGTACTCCAGCTGTCCTAGTCACTTGGAAGTCTCTTCCAGGTGCCCTGCTGGCGATGGTTTCTGGGCACCTATCCATGTGAAATTCTAAACCCTGCCACCCAAGCCCACAGTTATTCCTTGTCAAGACTTGCCCCAGTAGCCCTCTAAGTTCAGACCAAACCCAGGCGAAAGTCTTGATTGCAGTCCAGGAAAATCAGGAAAAACTTGGTTGGCATCTGCAACTTGACTGAGTGGTGGTGGTTTCACATGCACGCCTTCCTAGAGATCGCTATCCATACCCAAACCATCTGTGTTCACTCTATGTTGTTATGTGCTTCCTCATGAGCACTTGAATGCTGTCTGTCAACTTCAGGAAGCTGAGTAAACATCTCTGATCACAGTACCTTCAACCCACGATTGAACAGAAAAACCATCTCGGTGTTGAATCCAGTGGCGACACCTCCCAGTGTAAGGTTGGGCATGATTAAAATGCAAATAGGAAACATGCTAAGCTGTGTGGAAACTACTACACTTGTGACTCTCAGTGCTCAAGAAATGCCTGGGCCTTCCCCTTCTAGGAATTCGGAGTTTGAGCAGCTCTCAAAGGAAGAGGGGCAGACAGACGGACACACAGAGACATACACACATACATCTTAAGAAAAATGTGGATTTCATAGCATCTGGATTGCCGAGTTATTTTGTTGCTGGTCTTGCTTTAAGCTTGCAGAGTTCTCCAGTTGCTCAACAGCCTGAATTATCTTCCTGAGCCGCCTATGAAAAAGTTCCAAAATTCAACAATGGGCATGAGGGGATTTCAACCTTGGGAAAGCAGTACCCAGCTTCTCCCAATCAATGGCAAGGCTGAGTGATCAATAGTGAGTCTATTTGAAGGGGTAAAGGTGCAATTGGGGAAATGTCTGTGCCTTTATTTGCTTAATTTAACTGAAGAAACCACACACGCTTGTCACCTCCTACATGACGCTTCACACACCTGTGTAGAATGGCCTAATCATGCTATTTAAAGAGAACGGCCTCCCAGCTTCATTATCTGGTGTGGCGTGAAGACTAGGCCTTCAAAATCGATTCTCTTAACAATGTGGAAATAATCGGGATGCTATGATTATCAGTAGTGAATATGATGTAAAACAACTCCTTTGAAATTCTTCATCTCAACTGAAATTGTGCATCTGTTATCCAACATTTGCCAAACCCAAGCACAGCCTCTGGTGACCCCCACAGTACTAAGTTTCTGTGAAATAATCCTTCTCTTACACATGAAAGAGTGAGATCCCGCAGCATTGTCTTTCCTGCCCCGGCTTATTGCACACATTTTGTTTCATTTCATATGAAAAGAGGAATCAGGGGTGGTAACATAGTGTTAACAGATCCGATCAAAGTTAGCGTCCCTCAGATGAAAACGCACTTCCGAGGCTAAAGAGATGGTGGGTGGGTAAGAGCGCTTGCTCTTGCAGAGGATCTGGGTTCGATCCACAGCACCACATGTCAATCATCTGTAACTACAGTTCCAAGGGATTTTACGCCCTCTTCTGGCTATTGAGGACATCAGACCCACACCTGATGTAAACACACAGGTAAACAGTCATATACATAAAAATAAGACAAAGACATCTAAAAAGATGTTTTAAAAGAAAAAAACACTTCCAGCTACTTTCTTTAGCCTTCAGGTAATGCTCCTTTTTCTAGAAGGAGAAACATAAACCAACTAAAGCTTCTGAACCAAGGGCCCAGGTATTTTAAAGTCATACATTAAATAATTTATTAATGTTATTTCAAGTGTGAATAAAAGTCATTTGTTTGTTTATTAACATGTATTTTAAAGGCAATACTATTTGATTCTTTTTTTCTTTTTTTTTCTTTTTTCTTCTTTTTTTTTTTTTTTTTTGATTTTTGAGACAGGGTTTCTCCGTAGCTTTTGGTTTCTGTCCTGGAACTAGCTCTTGTACACCAGGCTGGCCTCAAACTCACAGACATCCGCCTGCCTCTGCCTCCCAGGTGCTGGGATTAAAGGCGTGCACCACCACCGCCCGGCCCTATTTGATTCTTAATAATGAAGAAGACACATGGTTAAGATTCATGGCTAGTTGTCTGTGTGGATGAAATATGATCTGACAGTTCCCTGCCATATAGACACTATCTCTCTAGGACCACAAGACAAAGAAAAACCCTGCTCTTCCTTTAAAAAAAAAAAAAGATTTATATTGATGTACTGGTTCACAGTGCATTTCCTATGGTTCAACACTGAATTAAACAGTTTATCCGTATTATGAATTTGATCTTCAGGAGACCCATTTGGATTCATAGTTCTAATCTCATATGAGGAACATTACATACAACAACATTTATACAGCTGTTCAGAGTTCTAACCTAGATATTCTGCTCTCAGATGGACCCCTTCCTGACACGGCCATCTCTACTGTAGACAGGAACATTCCCTGTTTGGGTAAGGCAGCCAGTCTACTGTGTGGAAGGGTCGGCAGGGGCTCCAGAGGCAGGTTTCAGCTGGCACGCGTGCAATTGCTCTAGCCTTGAGATATTAGTGCCAGACTTGTTGCCCGAGATGTCCGATTGCACAAACTCCCTTTGTGTCTACAACAACTGCTTCGCCACTAGGCATGGCAGTGTGTTTCCTTATGAGATGAAAACTACGCAGGAGAGAAATCAATGCGCAAGTGCATTCAACACGGTCCCTGAGTACATACCTACCGTGCCGTGTCTGAGAAGTCTCCAAGTTGTCTGAAATGAAGCCAAGCACTGGACCTCAGACACTCCATATGCATTTCAGATATACAGACCAAACAAGGGGGCCATTTAATGTATACTTAAGAGCTACTATGGTTTCTCTTTCTTCAATGCAATTCCTTTATTTCTAAAGTTGTATTGTTTTTAAAAGAGAAGTTCCCAATCATGCTGTCTACTTCTTGAGTGTTACTCGCATAAGCTATGAACAGGAGCCACCTACTGCCACATTTGATATTGCTCATAATTCCTCAGTTGTCACAAACCCCCAGATCTTGCCAAAATAACTATCATTCCAAAATAAGAAATGCAGAAATAATTACATACGTGTTCTTAATGTTAGCACTAATTACAATTTGCTGGTAAGCACTGCTCATAAATTCCATCTTCTTCCTGAGACACTGGCTTCACAAACAACAAGTGCACTGGAGGGTATCTTCACTCATTCCACAGGCATTTATGGAGAGTCTGTCCTGCTGCGTAGGAGACTGTGCTGGCCTCTGGGGATTGATAGCATCAGGAAAGCTACAATCCCTGCCCTCAGGAACATGGGATAAGCTGAGCTGTCATATAAAGGTGGACACAAATAAACATGCAGAGTGTATGGCGACAGCCTTGGCAGGGAACAAGGAACACATTGGAGGAATGCATTAGGGACCTCAGGCCCCCACTTGGCTGGGTGGGGAAGGCAGGCTGGGAAGAATGACCTTCAGGGAGTGGGTGAGGATGAACTGGCTAAGTGGCTAAGATGATCCAAACCAGAACACGGCAGGAGCATAGGTCTGTAGGAGAGGGTGGTGGTGCATATAAGAAACTAAGAAAAGCTCCGTCTGCCTTGACAGGGAGTTTGAGGTGGAGACGTGGAGTGAAGAAGAAGCAAGTCAGCCAGCCACACTGACAAACTGAACTAGATCGTTCTATCAGTGGGTCCCAGGCGGCAGTGTAACAGAGACCAGGACGACATTTGGAAGCCATGGGTGGGATTTTGAACCTTTCAGCATGTCTGGTCCGTGTTGCTGTGTACAAAGTTGACAGTCACTGATTTCACAACTGAGTTAAGAAAAAAAATCAAGAGCAGTGTTTTGAATAAGTTCACAGATTTATGCTGGGCTATATTCACAGCAACCCTGGACAGCTTGTAGGCAGCAGGCTGAGGGTGGACATCTGATGGTTCACAAAACTTCTAGGCATCTGTCTGCACTGGGCCTCTTATTCTCATGACAAGTGCATTGTGGTTGCCACAGCCATTTCACAGGGAGAAAGGAGCAGGACATTTGGTGACAATTGTTTGTCACAACCATCACTGACTTCAGCAAGCATTTTCCTCCCCGTCAGCAGTCCTGCTGCATAAGCCCCCAGCTGTTGCTCATTTTCCTGTGGCCCAGCTCTCTGCTGAGGTGCTTGGGACTGGAGAGTATTGGGGGAAACTTCACAGATACATTGTCAAGAGTGTCTATTTAGTCATATTTTATGCCATTTGCCCTGTCTAGTTTTTAAACTTTATGTAGTTTTGGTGTGTTCTGCACCCCATCAACATGTGCATGTCTTGAGTCGGTTAAGTCATATTTTTTTAAAAAATCACCCAATTTGGGGAGGTGAAGCATGTGAGCTTTTGATTCTGTCTCATGAAATGAAGTGTTAGACTGAGCACACGCTGTCAGTCTGACCCAAGCTGCCCTGCGTGCCCACACCTCACATAGACAGGACACCAGGTATGGTACGTGAATAGCAGCTCAGCTGCCTGTAACCTCGGAATCCTGCTAAGCAACGGAGTCTGGGTATCCTCTTTCATTTCCTCTGTGGACTCACTGAGATGCTCCTATCTCAATAGCTTCTGAGGAAATGAGAGCTAATGGTGGGAATGAGCAAACAGTATAGCACTCCAAAAGTAATAGTAGCTGTGGATCATCATCATCACCATCATTACTATTTTCTCTGATGTTAACTACCTTATACACTGCATCCAGTTCCTGCCCTGCCTCTTTGGTGGAGAGCAATTTCCCAAAGCCCCACAGTCAAGAGCCAGGGCTGAGATTTGAACCCATCTCTTGCTCACATAAGGGCCATACATCCAGCAGCCCCATTCTTCCCCTCCTTCCTATTCTTATCTACCAAGCACAGCAAGCGATTGGCTCCAACAGAATTCTTATCAAAGCACGCTTTGCTTAAATCAGAAGAATCTAAGGCCATATTTACATATGTACAGCACATTCTGCTTCGTAACAGCACATCTTTGTCCTTTAATTAATTCTAGAAACAATCCCGTCCTGCCCTGATGGTTTCGGTGATGTGTAATGTTGCTTGTCCTTGCTTAAGTGAAACAGATGCTACTGTTGGCCACTCGGCAGCGTGGGGCTGTCCAGCTGCCTTCAGGAATGAGTAACTGAGTGACTCAAATGAGTACTGAAAAAAAGGAGGGCCCTTTTCATGGAGCAACTACGTAAAGGAAGACACACGCCGTGTCTACCAACTGCAAATGATTTATTGGCTGAGCTCCACCCAACCAGGCCCAGCAATTTCCCATTTGTCTCTTCCAAGTCCTCCCTGGCCCATGTCCCCACCCTCTGGCTGCCTGCCCTTCCCAGGATCCACCCTCTTTTTAAGGTGAAAGGTTTCTTCAGCTCATAGCTTACATACCACACCCTGTCTACTGTACTGGCTTGCTCAGCACCCAGTGCACCCCTGCCCTGTGCCTTTAAAGAGACTCTCCTTCCCCTGTCCTCCCTTGCACCCGTACCCTAACTCCTATCCTACTTCTCCACCTGTCAGCTTGTATTTCCCTTCACCTTCCATGTCTCCCTTCAGAATTACTTTCAAGGAAATAAGCAGGCATCCAAGAACCTTTGTCAACCCTGGGACCCCTGGTGGCAATCTACCATGAATGGACTCAGTCAGTCAGGCCATTTCCCTGGGGCACACGAAAACGCCCCATGTAAATATGCCATTATGTCTATTCTATTGTGGGTCATTGTTAATCATTGATGGGTAATTAGAACAGGCCTTTCTTTACAGTGGTCATAACAATTTTGATTTCCATTCATGGGCCGGGAAGCCTGTGTAACAGGTGCCTCCCATTCATTAGCTCTCAACCCTCATCACAACCCTCTTTGTGGGTATGTGTGCTAACCTCTGTGTGTGAAAGTACTATGTAATTCAGGGAGAAATTAAAGCATCTGCTTGCTACCATATGGTTGGTCTTCAGTGCCAAATACAGGTTTTGAATGCAATCTCTTTAAATGCAAAGCTTGCCAGTGCCACCAAACTCTTCCCAACTCCCACCACTGGTATATTCTGTATGCCACAGGCTAAATATTTTATGGTCATTGAAATTTAACCGTTACAGCCGAGCAGTAGTAGTGCACTCGGGAGGCAGAGACAGGTGGATCTCTGAGAGTTCGAGGCCAGCCTGGTCTACAGAGTGAGTTCCAGGATAGGCTCCAAAGCCACAGAGAAACCCTGTCTTGAAAAAACAGAAAAAGAAAGGAAGGAAGGAAGGAAGGAAGGAAGGAAGGAAGAAATTTATCCTTTGCCATCACACTTGTCAAACCATTCCTTGCTAGAATTCTATAGATGGATTCTATGCCTATAAGCTCTTCTTTGTCTGTCTCTGTTTTTCCTCTCCTACTTCAAACACCATAGTTGAACTTTACATTGTCTTCCTCTAATGCATCCCAAGGACCTGCTCTGGTCCTACTGTTTCTCTTGCCACCTTCAAATCCATCTTCATATCACTCTTCACATTGCTTCTTATTTTTAGCATTATCTTTCTACTTGTTAGCTGAGTCATGGAAACAAGCTACTCTAGTATCGAAAGCAATCATTTTGGGAGCAAGAGAAAGCTCAACTGGCAAAGGCGCTTGCTGGGATGCCCAAGTTATCCTCTGACCACCACAAGTACACTGTGGCACATATGTACCCATGAACACTCACATAAAACCAATGAACAAATGTTATTTTTAAAGCCTATATAAAATAAGACCTGCTTTCTATGTTTTCATATTTACTTAAGTGGCAATTTCTTAGGATAAACTATGGAGAACGAAAGAGCCGCAATAATACATTTAGGATCACACTGAAATGTTTAGAATGACTGATTGCGGAAACAGAGGGGCTGGGCTCAAAGTCAGGCTCCTTGTGAATGGAGAGAACTGCTGAGGGTAAGAAGTACTTCAGAAGGCATGCCCAGAAGACTCCGTTCTCCCAGGAGACACTGCACGGTTAGGAATGGCATAGCCTAACGCAAACAGGCATGGTGAAAAAGCAAGGGAAGGTCTTACCAGGGGTGCCCTTGGCTCTGGTTCTGAGTGAACTGGTGTCTACAACACAAGGCCTTAAAAGAAGTTTCTTTAGTTTCTTTTTCTATTTTTGATATGCAGCTCAAACCCAATTTATCAGCTTTGACTCTTTTTTGTTCCTGTTTGGTTTTGATTCTGTTTTGAGACAGTCTCATGATGTGAGCCATTCTGGCCTTGGACTTGCAGTCCTCTGAATCTGAGTACTGTGATCACAGACATGTGTTACATCCTTGGTTCATCCTTAACCCTCAAACAATGGATTTTTGTTGCCCAAAGTAATGTTATGCACAGTTAAGTTAGAATGTCCTTTTTTTAATTTTAAGAATTCAGGAATTATCTCATATTTTTAAAAGTATATATTTTGATTGTAAACATTAAACCCCAGATTGTTTATGGAAAGATAATGGTGCCATGTTCCCAGCAGCAGAAAATTCATAGACACCTTTAAAACCCCTCTTGTACTTGATTTCTGTGACTCCCTTTGTCTTAAAGTTCATCTCCAGTATGGGCACCTCCAACCCCTTATTGGCAGCATTAATAACTATTAATTTGCAGGAGGTAGTGTCCCAGCTCCAGATTCGCCCCTAACCTCCACACTTTAAATTGAAATTATACACTTAAACTCTGGGTTGGTGAACTAAAATCAGGCTATTCAATGGACAATATGAGAAAGCTCATTTATGACCAAGGTAGCCTGAAATGAATATATGCTAATGATGGCTCTGAAAATTCGGTCGTTTTATCCATTCCTGTTGTGTGTGCACATTATTCAAATAACTGAGGAAGTGTGTCAAAGGACTTTCACAATAAGACTGATTATACTTACAATCATTATTTCATTATTCCTTGGAAAGCCAGGCAATGTAAATGGAACAGCGAAGCCATGTAATTATGAAAATTATCCCACAGAGGGACAGTCACTAAGACTGCACTTAGGTAAGAACAGTGTGTGTCCCGTATATAGTTCATGAGTTTAGCACAAGCATTCTTGGGGAACAAACAACCTGATACTCCAAAGGATGATAAAGAAAGGTGGACAGTAGTTAACTGTGAGGAAGAAAGAAAGGACTAGTTTAATTTAAACAAAATGTTAAGTGAGTAGTTGAGAAATAAACAATTACCTTTAATTGTTAAAATGTACATTGTTTTCAAACTGCTTGGGATCAGCAGAATGGGATGTTCTTCCAAGCTGTAATTTAGTGTTGTCTGTAAGGAAGGTCATCTGAGAAAGGATTTCCAAATGGTTTCACTCTGGAGACAGTCGAATATTTCAAGGAAAGTCCACCAAAGATTACTAGAAAGTCTGTATTGCCAGAGAGTGGGTACATAGGAACCTAGCTCAAAACATGTTGCCCCTGGGTAAATGGGGAATAATCCCTTCATATGCTGTCAAGATTTGTCACTGTGATTGGTTTAATAAACAAGCTGACTGGCCCATAGCTGAACAGCATAAGGTTAGGCAGAGAAACCAAACTGAGAATTCTGGGAATAAGAAAGGCAGGGTCATAATGGTTGCCAGCCAGACACATAACGAGTTGAACACAAAAAACTGGAATAGAGGTAAAAGTCATGAGCCTCAGGGCAGCACATAGAAATGGGTTAATCTGTAAAAGCTAGTTAGTAACAAGCCTGAACTATCGGCCAAGCTGCTGGTGGGACAGGAAATTCTGCCAGCAAATGGCACCCAAAGTCCAGGGCCACATATATCCACATAAAGTTTTAAAGAAGGATTCTAAACACAGAAAAAGAGAGTCATAAAGCACAACTTTGTGGTAGAATGTTTGCTAGCAGCCAGAAGAAGCATGGCTCCTTTAAGAAACAGCTTCCTGGCTCAGTGCTAGCAGCAAAAACAGGCACGACTTTTATGAGCCTAACACTTAAATGGAGTTTATAAACAGTGGGCAGTGCACTATTCAGTATCAGTGTGGAACCAACAACTCCCCAGTGTTGGGATGGTAAACACAGTTCCCAGTATTTCGGCTATAAAGCTAAGCTTTCTCAGGAAATCAAGCAGAACAGAGCCAGCCGCCAAAGAAGAAGCCACACTGCTTAGCCCTTTAAAAACTCATGTGGTCAGAAAAAGATTACAAATACACTGTAAAAACAGATTCCGATGAAAATAAACTCTAAATGGGTTACAATCTGTTTTAAAATGTATAAAGGCACAGATTCAATGCAATGCCCAATCCCAGCAAAATTCTTCACAGACCTCAAAAGAATGATACTCATCAATTTCATAAGGAAAAGCAAAAAACCCAGGATAGCCAAAGCAGTCCTGTACAATAAAAGGACTTCTGGAGGCATCACAATCCCTGACTTCAAACTCTACTACAGAGCTACAGTACTGAAAACAGCCTGGTATTGGCATAAGAACAGACAGGAGAACCAATGGAACTGAACAGAAGACCCAGATATTAATCCACACACCTTCAAACACCTGATTTTTGACAAAGTAGCAAAAAATATCAAATAGAAAAAAGAAAGCATATTTAACAAGTGGTGCTGGCATAACTGGACATCAACATGTAGAAGAATGACAATAGACCCATATCTATCACCATGCACAAAACTCAAGTCCAAATGGATCAAAGACCTCAACATAAAGCCAGCCACACTAAACCTTATAGAAGAGAAAGTGGGAAATACACTTGAACGCATTGGCGCTGGATACCACTTCCTAAATATAACACTAGCAGTACAGACACTGAAACAACTAATAAATGGGACCTTCTGAAACTGAAAAGCTCTGTAAAGTAAATGACATGGTCAACAAGACAAAACAACAGCCTACAGAATGGAAAAAGATCTTCACTAACCCCACATCAGAAAAAGGTCTGATCTCCAAAATATACAAAGAACTCAAAAAATTAGTCATCAAAAGAACACATAATCCCATTTAAAAATGGAGTACAGACCTAAACAGAGAACTCTCAACAGAGGAATCTAAAATGGCTGAAAGACACTTAAGGAAATGTTCAACATCCTTAGTCATCAGAGAAATGCAAATCAAAACAAGTCTAAGATTCCATCTTACACCTGAAAGAATGGTCAAGATCAAAAACACTGATAACAACTTATGCTGGAGAGGTTGTGGGGAAAAGGGAACACTTCTGCATTTCTGGTGGAAATGCAAGCTGGTACAACCCCTTTGGGTGTTAATATGGAAATTTATCAGAAAATTAGGAAACAACCTTCCTCAAGACCCAGCAATGCCACTTTGGGGTATATATCCAAAAGATGCTCAATAGTGCCCCAGGGACATGTGCTCAAATATGTTCATAGCAGCATGGTTTGTCATAGCCAGAACCTGGAAACAACCTAAATGCCCCTCAACCAAAGAATAGATAAGGAAAATGTGGTACATATACACAATGGATTACTAGCCAGCAGAAAAAAATAACAACATCTTGAATTTTGCAGGAAAATGCATGGAGCTAGAAAACATTATTTTGAGTGAGGTAACCCAGACATAGAAAGACAATTATCACATGTACTCACTCATAGGTAGTTTTTTTAAACATAAAGCAAAGAAAACCAGCCTACAAACCACAATCCCAGAGAATTTAGACAACAATGAGGATACCAGGGAGGGGCTTACATAGATCTAATCTACATGGGAAGTAGAAGACCTTGGGGGAGAGGAAGGTAGGGGAGCAGAGAAAAATGTAGAGCTCAATAAAAATCAATAAAAAAATTTTTTTGACTTAAAAATTTAAGTTAGAAGGTGTGCTACTTTGGGAGAAGGGTTCATTTCATAGGAAATGAGAAGCTGTGAGCTCATTCTGGGTTAAGAAAAATCAGGCGTGACTGAGGACGCCCCCCTTAAATCCTGAATACAGACATAAAGAAATAAACCTAAAAGAACTACTAGACATATGATGTACATGTTACCTGCTCAAACACATAACAAAAAAGACATCTTTGGCTGACATATGTACAATGCACAATATACTTATATTAATGCAGATATATATGTTACCTTTAAAAGTTTATGTATTTTCAGAGCAAGGAGTCCAGACGCCAATGAAAACAGATGGTCCAAGTGATCCAGCTCCAAAGCAGCTTCAAAACTGCTGGCTGAGATGATGTGCACACACAGTCTACTCCAGCCAAAACTAAACCACTATCTTGTTTTCTCAGGGTTCAAAGAGTACCAGCACTCTCAGTCAACAGGAAGTACTCTAGAGAACTATGGCCACACTCCCAAAAATTAGGTTATGGATGTTTATTCTTATTCAAGGCAGGTTTGTTACAAATTTCTAATTGCTCATAGTCAGGAAAAAAGTTTAACAAAGGAGTTAAATTCAAAGATATCTTTCTAAAGGAAAAAAGGGAGATAGAATATAGAAGCAATAAGATAAAAAGGCAGATTGTAAACCAAAAAAGCAACTACTAGTCTTAAATATTTTACATTGGTGTGGATTCTTAAATATTGATGCAAATTTAAAATTAATTTTTAGACTGTATATATGTTTCTAATTATGTTTGGGTTATTGTGCTAATGCAACTTATTCAAATATGTAATATATAATTTAAAAATACAGATTAGCCAGGTGGTGGTGGCACATACCTTTAATCCCAGTACTTGGGAGGCAGAGGTAGGTGGATCTCTGTGAGTTTGAGCACAGCCTGGTCAACAAGAGCTAGTATCAGGACAGGTTCCAAAGCTACAGAGAAACCCTATCTCATCTCCCCTCCCCCAAAATATAGATTAATAGTCATCTATAATAGTGAAACTTGTAGTCATATTAGTTAGGTTTTCTATGCATACAGAGATACATTTTCAGATAGATAGGTAATCTTCAAACACTTCAAAGACCAACAAAATAGGCACTTAAAATGTTTTAAAAACTTAGATTTTTCTAAACAGTGAGACTTGTCTGCTCCTGGCAACATCAATTACTTCAAAGAGGATGATGGTCATCAAAAAAAGTCCATATGAAGTTTGTTTCATTATGACAAAAGCTAGCCATGTGTGCAAAAAAAAAATACCCTGGCCTCAATTGTTAACAATTACTGTCTAAATTGAACCAGGATGTGGCAAGAAAGATTACTGCCAAATTTTGCCAAGACAAGATAGGACAGTCCTTAAAAATTCCCTGCTTCACAGAAAAGTCTGTCAGATATGTAGGACTATAGGCCAGAGTTGGATGCCCAACACTGAAGAGGAACTTTGTATGACTGTCCAGGCAGCCTGATGTCCTTGTCATTAGGTAACTTTCTGGAGTCTTCGATGGAGATGAAGACTAAATAGTTATAGTTAAAGTTTGCCTTAAATATGATAAAAGGTAAAATTTGACAAAATTTGACAAAATTAGAGAAATAGTTTACTAGTTATTTTATGTTTATGAGTTTAAAGTTTTGTACTTAATTTTGTCAAATACAAATAAATTAGATATAGTAACTGTAATTCTTACTGGATAACTAGTTTTGTGTATATAACTTTACTATGTTAAAGTTAAAACCTTCCTTTTTAATTATATGTAAAGGGGAAAATGCTGTGGAATAATACCTTTGTACACTGTGAAGATTTGTTGCTGTAACTGGTTTAATAAACAAACTGACTATCCAATAGCTAAACAGGATAAGGTTAGGCAGGAAAACCAAACAGAATGCTGGGAAGGAGAAGACTGAAGTCAGAAGGGTTGCTTGCCAGATGCAGAATGAGTCAGACACACAAAATGGGATAGAAGTAAAAGCCACAAGCTTCAGGCAGCACATAGCTTAATAGAACTGGGTTAAGTTGTAAGAGCTATTTAGTAGTAAGCCTGAGCTATCAGTCAAGCATTTTTAATTAATATAAGCTCCAGTGTGTTTATTGGGAGCTGCTGGTGGGACAGAAATTTTCGCCAACACCAAACCTTGCCATTCTTTGTCTTTTATGCATAAAAACAATACCATGATTGACATCTCTCAGTTAGCAAGAACAGTGAGAAACAAAACTACAGAAGCCATAAACAGAGTTAGCAAACTTAGAGACTTTCCTGGATCCTGGAAAAGTCTAGGTCTTTGTTCCTGTTTTGGCAGGTTTGGGGGCCTATGTGCTGCTAAGCTCAGAATGGTGCTTCCAACATGGTATCAGTTGTGTTAAGGCCTGGTAGCCTGTTACATAACAGCCGTGAGTTGTATTTATCATGTATCTGTTAAGTATTTCTAACTGTAAAAATCACACAATTCCAAATTCTGAATACAAACAAGCTATATTTTTTAACTTTTTAAAAAGATAATTTTAGTCATGCTAAGAATTACTCTTTGGGACACTGAATTCTAAGCATTGTGAAAAACACATCATCACATTATCCTCCATGAAAATAATCATTGAAAACGATTGTTTTCTCTCTCTCGATTTCTTCACACTACCCTCCCATCTTTATCCCCTGTGGTGCTGATTGGGTCTTCAGCTCTGTAATTTTCTTTTTGATGCATGGAGAACTATGGTAAATAGTCTTAGTGGGGGGATGACTTCTTTCACTTCACAAATCTTTATGAAATTTAAGCATATTCCTTTTATCTATCCATTATGTTGCTTTTAAATTTTTATTTATTTAAAAAAGTATGCATATGTATAAGTGTCTGTGTGAGTACAGGCACCTGTGTGTGCAGGCACCTTCAGAATACAAAATAGTTGTGCCATTTTAAATTCTCACTGATAATAAATATGAAATCTGGCTTCAGTATAATTAATGTCTCTTAGTCTGTCTTCACACTGAATATTTCTTCCCTCAAGTGTGTCAAGTCTTTTCACCAGCATCTGGGTATCTGTATTCTTGTAGGTTTTTTTTTTTTTGTTTTCACTGTACACTGCACCTCAGTTTCCATCTCTACTGAAATAGCCAGTGCTCTTATTTGTTTATCTCTTCCTCTGAAGTCTTAGTGAATTAACCAATCGTTTCCTGATAGTTCCATTATCATCTGAAGTTGTATCCATTATTGCTTGTTTTTGGCACTTTGTTCATTGTACTTACTTCTTATTACAGTTTGTGGTTGTTTTTAAGTTCGACATCTGTGCGGGAATAGGAACTGAGAAAACTATCTCTAAGTTTACATGAAGACATTCCTTTCCATGTACTAGATCTGTAGCGTTAATGATTTAGATAACTAGAAGAAAGGAGTTGAATTGAGTTACCAGTTACTATGGTTACAGTGTAAATATCTATAGAAACGTCCTGCCTCACAGTGGGGGCTGATCTTGAGAGGGTTTTCTGGTAGCCTGCTTCACCTTCAGCATGGGGTCTTCCCTGTCTTGTATGAATTCTGACTGAGCCTCAGTCGCATGCACACATTGTGACCACTATCTTGAGGATATAGTCTTCTCGGTGTCCTTTTCTTAGTATGTACCTTCATTTTCAAGGACTGAGTCATTCATTCTAGGAAGAGTTGAGCTGAGTTTGTGGTTTTCAGTTGCTATGGTTACACTCAATGGACAAGAGCATTTACACTTCCCACTGACCAGCTACCTTTCTGCACTCCATGCATAGTCTTGCCTCTTCTCCAAGACCAGGAAGCTTTTCTATTTCACAGAAAGCATTAGCAGTCCCCAAAACAACTCCAGCCAGTGCCTGGGATACAGGTGTGCACCTCAATAGGAGGTGTAAGACTTGCAGGATGAAGATGAGAAATAAGACTGATCAGGGCTTCCAGCCTATCCTGCAGGATTTATCCCATTCTTGGGGAACGCACCACCAAAGAATGTTCTATCAGGGCTCTCATCAACCTATTTTAATTAAATCTCAGGAGAAAAATATGTATGTGTAAACATCTCTTGCATCTACTGCCCTCGGGGTCTCCACTCTCTCAGCAGCTCACATTCAACTTCTGCTAGTTCCTTAAGCAAACTCCTCAACTGGTTCTTACTGTGATGTGGGAGTGTCATATATCAATCTGTTGATTTCATTGGTTAAGCAATAAAGAAACTGTTAGGCCCATTTGATAGGCCCACCCTTTGGTGGGTGGAGTAAACAGAACAGAAGGCTGGGAGAAAGAAGCTGAGTCAGTGAGTCGCCATGGTTCTCCCACTCCAGACAGATGCAGGTTAAGATCATTCCTGGTAAGCCAGCTCGTGGGCTACATACATTGTTAGAAATGGGCTAGTCCAGGTGCGAGAGTTAGCCAAGAAAAGGCTAGATATAATGGGCCAAGCGGTGTTTAAAAGAATACAGTTTCCGTGTAATTATTTCGGGTAAAGCTAGCAGTGGGGGCCACCGGGTGCTGGGGACACAGCCCGCTGCCCTTGTTTCAACATTACTGGTGCCTGTGATGAACCAGCCTGCTTCCATCTTGAGATTAAAGCCACTTTAGAGTAAAGACAAACTAAGTTCATCCTAGGTATGACTGAATCTCTGTTTCTCAAGGACTGGACTATGCCTCACCTGTAATCTTAACTACAAATGGTTCTACACTGCCTGTTACAGGAAACAGCAACAATGTCTTTGTTTCAAACAGTTGTTATAACCATCTTGCAACCCTACGTTTGTTTCAAGAGGTTGCTATGACCACCTGTTGTTAAGTCTATCTTATGACCACCTTGTAATCATGTCTCTGTTTCAGGAGGTCATTATGACTCACTTGCTATGCTTGTGTTCTGCTCCTGTAACCCCACCTATTTTGCCCTCCAAATTCCCCATTTGGAAACCTCCTGCCTCTGCAGTATAGCTCATATCCAATGCTCAGCTCTCTAACCTTACTCTTAGGGAGAGACAGCCCATGTACCTGAGTAAAAAAGCTTGCTTTAATTAATTTGGCCATGATGATCTGGGTGGGCAGTCTTTCTGCTTGACTCTCTGATACTAACAACCAACTGCATCCCCGTTCCCTACTCCCTTTAAGCAAGAGTTCCATTCTTCTCTAACTGAAAGTTTGTCTCTCTTAACTCTTCAGTTTAGCTGCTGTGTGACATCTACTTTCTGGTGGGTTCAGGAGAACATGGTGAATTTGCAGTTTGGCTGCTCATAATGAACATCTAAGATTGAAGAGCATTGTTTTTCTAACTATTGGCATCACTGGAAATGAAGAAATGTTTCTGTGTTCTTCTGCGACATCACTTAGATCTCGTGCTCCACACTGGCCTTTCAACACTTCAGCTGTCAGCAGGCTGTGAAAATCAAAGTTTTAAAAAGATCAAACTTCATTTGTGTGGCCAAAAGTATCTCACTGGTCACATCTAGTTTAACCATATGGAGTTCTGATTGTTATGTGGATTATTTTATCAAATTATTTACTTAACAGTCAGACTTTGAGCTGTATTTGAATGTTTTTCATCTCAATGGTCCCATCTTTCTGTTAGAAATAGTAAGGTAAATGATCTATAGAATTTTTTTTCTAGTTACTGATGAGGCTGTTATTAAATTAAGATTATAGGAAAGGGCTTACTTACTTAAATGAGGAGATAATGAGCTGTAGCACATCACTGAGGAGCAAATCACAGCATTCTGAGATTCATCTATGCAGTCAAGTGGTTCAAGCCTTATTCCTTTTAATCACTGCATAGTATTCAGAAGGGGCATACTGTTTTTATCATTCACAAGTTGATGCAGAACTGGATTTCTTCCAGCTTGTTGGATCCTATGAACATTTATTTGCATATTATTAGCTCTAGAATTCTTTCTGAATGATGCATTATATTATGTTCCCCATTTCTGAGGCGCTCCCACTGCCTTTTCCTGTAGTCACGTCAACAAATGCACTCTAAGTCCTTGGATTCTTCAGCACTCATGCAGCATCCGGTCTGATGTTTTTGTGCTAAGTGCCATCCCAGCCAGAGACAATTTTCACAGAAAAAGCATTTTGTACTAAC
This sequence comes from Microtus oregoni, assembly GCF_018167655.1. NCBI lineage: Eukaryota > Metazoa > Chordata > Mammalia > Rodentia > Cricetidae > Microtus > Microtus oregoni. The sequence goes on along the minus strand of NW_024544542.1, from coordinate 4,428,136 downwards.
TGCGGTTCATGCTTTATTATTATTTTTTTATTTTTTCCTGTTCTATGTTTTCATAGGAACCTGAAAATTTAGATACTATAACAAGTCCAGGTTCTGATTTCCTCTTTCTCTGTTTCTCCAGAGTTCTCCTTCTGCTACTTGTTCTGGTTGTTGCAAGAAGCACACCTGAGTTGAGGCGTCTCTGACCCTGTTGTACATGACTGCTGGATTTGTTTTTAAAACTTAATTTTCTACAAAGATTTTTGTTTTGTTTTGTTTTGTTTTTGATTTAGTCATCTGTGAGTGGTTGAGCAACAGCATGCTTAGATCAGAGTTTGCTCTAGGAACATATTTGATTTGGGCAGTTTTCCTGATAAGGAAGTTTTTCCTTGTTGTTGGACCTCTCTGGGCTTTAACACACACACAAGCACATATGCACATGTGCACACACACACACACACACACACACAAATACGTGCACACACATAGGCAAACACACATGCACACACACAGGTTCCCAGTCAAGGATCTTTACAGTGTTCTTCCGTTGGGCTGTTAGCTCCCTGCTAACTGGCTGGTTAGTCCAGTTGTTTGCCCTGACCTGGACTACAACCGCCTTTTCACATTTGCTGCTTGCTGGCAGAGCTTCTCCCAGCCCCCACTCCAATAAAGCCATCTGCCTCCAGGAGCAAAGTCTGTTACCTCATGACCTGATTGTACAATTTTGAGGGCGAAGGGTTTGCCATCCTCCCGGGTCATGCATAACCTTGGGTACTCAGAGCGAATGTTCTCCAACAGGACCTAGCTCTCACTAAAGGCAGCTGGAGGTTCAGCCGTGTTCTTCTAAAAGCCATCGTATTGCTGGTGTGCGAGATGTGCCTGTCATAGTTTCAACCTGTCTCTTCTGATGAACGATCAAAGAACAGGACAAGCAATAGCTCAGATACAGACCCACAGTAGCATTTAGCCATGTTGCCATTCTCTCTTTCAAGGAAGGCAACAGAGTAGGGGAGAATCCGGAAGCATCTCTTAGCTTTAAGAGCACTTCTTTTGCAATTGTCATATTTTTCTGTCCTAATTTATGTATCCTGGGCATCGCAGAAGAGAGCCCCCGACTCTCTTCTCCTCATCATGCACACAGAGGGGCACATGGCAGAGTCACCCCAACTCTGGTCTTTAGGGTAATGAGGCCAGATAAGAACCATCTTACTGACTGTACATGAGTACCTAGTAACCAGGACAAACAACCGGACTCGCTGAACATAGCAGACAATGAGGACTACTGAGAACTCAAGAACAATGGCAATGGGTTTTTGATGCTACACAAGAAAGACACACATGTATGCACCCCTACACACACAGAGATGGAGGAAAGAGCAAAGATTCTTTACTCTGGGAACTTGTGGTGGTTTTCCACAGTGAGGCAGAGACTTCTAGGCTGTGTCTGTATGAACAAATTCTTGCCAGCGGAGTAGGAAGAGAGATGCTCTGAAAAACTGGGGACAAAACTTGAAAGAAAATGTCTTGCCTTGGTTTTGCCCTCATGTGTAGCATTCATGGGGGTGTGCGTATGAACGCTGGAGGTTGAATTCCACTGTCTTCCTTGATTACTCTCCAGCATATATTTGATGCCAAGTCTTTTTCTTGAACCCAGACCTCAGCAGTTAAATTAGCGTAGCAAGATAACTTGCTCAGGGGATCCCCTGTGTCTCTATCCCGTGCTGGGACTATAGGCAGGACACCACACAGACTAGACATTCACGTGGATGCTGGTGATATAAACCCAGTCCCTGTGTTCCTTTGTCTGCTCTTGTTTTGTTTTGTTTTGTTTCTTGTTTTTTCTTTTTTTTTTCATTTTTATTGAGAAAAGAAAAAAAAAGTTTCCACCTCCTCCCAGCCTCCCATTTCCCTCCCCCTCCTCCCACCCTTCTCCCCCTCCTCCCACCCTTCTCCCCCTACCCCCACTCCTCTCCCCATCCCTCTACAGTCCAAAGAGCAGTCAGGGTTCCCTGCCCTGTGGTAAGTCCTAGGTCCTCCCCTCTCCATCCATTCCTAGGAAGGTGAACATCCAAACTGGCTAGGCTCCCACAAAGCCAGCACATTACTTAGGATCAAAACCCCGTGCCATTGTCCTTGGCTTCTCATCAGCCCTCATTGTTCGCCATGCTCAGAGAGTCCAGTTTTATCCCATGCTTTTTCAGTCACAGTCCAGCTGGCCTTGGTGAGCTCCCAATAGATCAGCTCCACTGTCTCAGTGTGTGGGTGCACCCCTCGTGGTCCCGACTTCTTTGCTCATGTTCTCCCTCCTTCTGCTCCTCATTGGGACCTTGGGAGCTCAGTCCAGTGCTCCAGTGTGGGTCTCTGTCTCTATCTCCATCCATCACCAGATGAAGGTTCTATGATGATATACAAGATATTCGTCAGTATTGCTATAGGATAGGGTCATTTCAGGTTCCCTATCCTCAGCTGCCCAAGGAACTAACTGGGGACCTCAGCTTGGGCATCTGGGAGCCACTCTAGGTTCAAGTCTCTTGCCAACTCTAAGGTGGCTCCCTTAACTAAGAATTGTGCTTCCGTGCTCCCCTATCTAACCTTCCTTTATCCCAATCCTCCTTTTTCCCAAGTTCACCCCATTCTCCCCTTCCCCCTTTTCTCTCCCCATCTCCCCTTACCCCCATCCCATCCCACCCCCAAGATCTCAATTTTCTCCCCGGCAATTTTGTCTACTTCCCATAGCCAAGAGGACAACTATATGTTTTTCCTTTGGTTCACCTTCTTACTTAGCTTCTTTGGGATCACTAATTGTAGACTCCGTGACCCTTGTATATGGCTAGAAACCAATTATGAGTGAGTACATCCCATATTCATCTTTTTGGGTCTGGGTTACCTCACTCAGGATAGTGTTTTCTATTTCCATCCATTTGCATGCAAAATTTGAGAAGTCATTGTTTTTTACCGCAGCGTAGTACTCTAATGTGTAGATATTCCACACTTTCTTCATCCATTCTTCCATTGAAGGGCATCTAGGTTGTTTCCAGGTTATGGCTATTACAAATAATACTGCTATGAACATGGTTGAACAAATGCTCTTGTCATATGATAGGGCATCTCTTGGGTATATTCCCAGGAGTGGTATTGCTGGGTCCAGGGGTAGGCTGATTCCGAATTTCCTGAGAAACCGAAACACCGATTTCCAAAGTGATTGCACAAGATTGCATTCCCACCAGCAATGGATGAGTGTACCCCTTCCTCCACAGCCTCTCCAGCAAAGGCTATCATTGGAGTTTTTTATTTTAGCCATTCTGACAGGTGTAACATGATATCTCAAAGTTGTTTTGATTTGCATTTCCCTGATTGCTAAGGAGGTTGAACATGACCTTAAGTGTCTTTTGGCCATTTGAACTTCCTCTGCTGAGAATTCTCTTTTCAGTTCAGTGCCCCATTTTTTAACTGGGTTAATTAGCATTTTAAAGTCTAGTTTCCTGAGTTCTCTATATAATTTGGAGATCAGACATTTGTCTGTTGCGGGGTTGGTGAAGATCTTCTCCCAGTCAGTAGGTTGCCTTTTTGTCTTGGTGACAGTGTCCTTTGCTTTACAGAAGCTTCTCAGTTTTAGTAGGTCCCATTTATTCAATGTTGCCCTTAATGTCTGTGCTGTTGGGGTTACACATAGGAAGCGATCTCCTGTGCCCATCTCCTGTAGGGTGAGAGTGGACAGCCTTGTCGTGTTCCTGAGTTTAGTGGGATGGCTTTAAGTTTCTCTCCATTTAATCTGATGTTAGCTGTTGGCTTGCTGTATATAGCTTTTATTATATTTAGGTATGACCCTTGTATCCCTAATCTCTCCAATACTTTTATCATAAAGGGATGTTGAATTTTGTCAAATGCTTTTTCAGCATCTAATGAAATGATCATATGGTTTTTTTCTTTCAGTTTATTTATATGCTGGATTACATTGATAGATTTTAGTATGTTGAACCAGCCCTGCATCCCTGGGATGAAGCCAACTTGATCATAATGGATAATTTTTCTAATGTGTTCTTGGATTTGGTTTGCCAGTATTTTGTTGAGGATTTTTGCATCGATGTTCATGAGTGAGATTGCTCTATAATTTTCTTTCTTGGTTGTGTCTTTGTGCGGTTTTGGTATCAGGGTAACTGTAGCTTCATAAAAGGAATTTGGCAATGCCTCTTCTGTTTCTATATTGTGAAATACATTAAGGAGTATAGGTATTAGCTCATCTTGGAAGTTCTGGAAAAATTCCGCATTGAAGCCATCTGGTCCTGGGCTTTTTTTGGTAGGGAGGTTTTTGATAACCTCTTCTAATTCTTCGCGACTAACAGGTCTATTTAGATTGTTCACCTGGTCCTGGTTTAACTTTGGTATATGGTATTTATCTAAAAAAGTGTCCATTTCCTTTACATTTTCCAGTTTTGTGGCATACACCCTTTTGTAGTAAGATCTAATGATTCTCTGAATTTCCTCTGTGTCTGTGGTTATGTCACCCTTTTCATTTCTGATCTTATTAATTTGCGTATTCTCTCTCTGCCATTTGAACAGTTTTGATAGGGGTTTATCAATCTTGTTGATTTTCTCCAGGAACCAGCTTTTTGTTTCATTGATTCTTTGGATTGTTTTCTGTCTTTCTATTTTGTTGATTTCAGCCCTCAGTTTGATTATTTCCAGTCTTCTACTCCTCCTAGGTGAGTCTGCTTCTTTTTTTTCTAGAGCTTTTAGGTGGTCTGTTAAGTCTCCAATGTGAGCTTTCTCTGTTTTCTTTAAGTGGGCACTTAGTGCTATGAACTATCCTCTTAGGACTGCTTTCATAGTGTCCCATAAGTTTGAGTATGTTGTTTCTTTATTTTCATTGAATTCCAGGAAGACTTTAATTTCTTTCTTAATTTCTTCCTTAATCCAGGTATGGTTCAGTAGTTGACTGTTCAGTTTCCATGAATTTGTAGGCTTTCTGGGGGTAGGATTGTTGTTGAATTCTAACTTTAATCCATGGTGATCTGATAAGACACAGGTGGTTACTAATATTTTTTTTGTAACTGTGGATGTTTGCTTTGTTACCGACTATGTGGTTGATTTTTGAGAAGGTTCCATGAGCTGCAGAGAAGAAGGTATATTCTTTCCTATTTGGGTGGAATGTTCTATAGATGTCTGTTAAGTCCATTTGATTCATTACCTCCATTAATTCTCTTATTTCTCTGTTAGGTTTCTGTCTGATTGACCTGTCCATTGGTGAGAGAGGAGTGTTGAAGTCTCCTACTATTAGTGTGTGCGGTTTGATGGCTGCCTTGAGTTTTAGTAATGTTTCTTTTATGTACGTGGGTGCTTTTATATTAGGGGCATAGATGTTCAGGGTTGAGACTTCATCCTGATGAACTGTTCCTGTTATGAGTATAAAATGCCCCTCTCCATCTCTTCTGATTGATTTAAGTTTGAAGTCTACTTTGTTAGAGATTAGTATGGCCACACCTGCTTGTTTCTTAGGTCCATTTGCTTGATAAGCCTTTTCCCAGCCCTTTACTCTGAGTAGGTGCCTGTCTTTGTGGTTGAGGTGTGTTTCTTGTAGACAGCAGAATGTTGGATCCTGTTTTCGTATCCAATCTCTTATCCTGTGCCTTTTAATAGGTGAGTTGAGTCCATTGACATTAAGTGCTATTAATGACCAGTGGTTGTTAACTCCAGTCATTTTTTTAGTCGTAGAGTTTGTGTGTTTCCCTTCTTTGATTTGCGTTGGTGAAGGGTCTCTAGATGTCTGACTTATTGTGGTCGTTGTTGGACTCCTTGGATAGTGATTTTCCTTCTATTACTTTCTGTAAGGCTGGATTTGTGGCTGTGTATTGTTTAAATTTGTTTTTATCCTGGAAAATTTTATTTTCTCCATTTATAGTGAACGAAAGCTTGGCTGGGTATAGTAATCTGGGCTTGCATCCATGGTCTCTCAGTTTCTCCAGTATATCTATCCAGGACCTTCTGGCTTTCATGGTTTCCATGGAGAAGTCAGGTGTAAGTCTGATAGGTTTACCTTTATAAGTAATTGGCCTTTTTCCTTTGCAGCTCTTAATATTCTTTCCTTATTCTGTATTCTTTGTGTTTTGATAATTATATGGCGAGGGGATTTTTTTTTTGATCCAGCCTATTCGGTGTTCTGTATGCTTCTTGAACCTTCATCGGTATATCTTTCTTTAGGTTGGGAAAGTTTTCTTCTATAATTTTATTAAATATATTTTCTGGACCATTGAGCTGCACTTCTTCTCCTTCTTCTACTCCTATTATTCTTAGGTTTGGTCTTTTTATTGTGTCCCTTATTTCCTGAATATTTTCTGATGAGAGTTTGTTGGACTTGCTGTTTTCTTTGATCAGTGTGTTTATTTTCTCTATGGTATCTTCAGAATCTGAGATTCTTTCTTCTAACTCTTGTATTCTGTTGGTTATGCTTGTTTCTGTAGACTCTGTTTGTTTACTTAAATTTTCCATGTCCAGCCGGCCCTCTGTTTATGTTTTCTTCTTTGCCTCCATTTCAGTTTTCAAGTCTTGAACTGTTTCCATTATCTGTTTGATTGTTTTTCCTTGGTTTTCTAGGGTATCATTCACTGATTTATTCAATTCTTCAAACTTTCTGTTATATTTCTCATCCATTTCTATAAGGGCGTTTTTTACATGCTGTTTAAGGGCATCAATCACTTTCATGAAGTCAATCTTTTCTACTTCTTCTTGATTAAGGTGTTCATGTCCTCTCGTTGTGAGGTCGCTGGTTTCTGGTGTCTTCATGTTGCTTTTCAGCTTGTTGGGCGAATTCTTGCCTTGGCGTCTGCCCATCTCTTCTTCCAAATGCTCCCTTATGGATCTTCTTTTACTGGATCAGATCTCCTTGCCTGCCCAACGCTGGCTCTCCCCAACGTTGGCTCTCCAGGCGCCAAGAGATCAGGTCTCCGTGCTGGTTGGGCAGCTCGCAAACAAAGTGCCTACCCTGCTTGGTGCAGGCAGGCCATAGAAACAAAGGGACTCCCGCCCGCTTGGGTGCCCCGAGGATTCGGACCCAGTGCCCAGACAGGCTGGGCTGGGTGATGTTATGTGCCAAAAGAGGGCAGTGGGGCCGAAGTGGGGAGGGTTCTGGATGGGAGCTGGGTGGGCTAGGAAGAAAGAGGCGGTATGCAGGGAGTGGAGGCCCTACAGAGAGCCCAAGAAGGATAGGGGGCCAAGGAACCTCTGAGCTCCCCTTCCCAGGCTGGCACCGTGGGGCCAGAAACTCACCCCAACACTGTCTCTCCTGGCGCCAAGGGATCAGGCCTCCGTGCTGGTGGGCAGGTCGCAAACAAAGTGCCTACCCTGCTTGGTGCAGGCAGGCGATAGAAACAAAGGGACTCCCGCCCGCTTGGGTGCCCCGAGGATTCGGACCCAGTGCCCCTGTTTTTTGTTTTTTCAAGACAGGGTTTCTCTGTAGCTTTGGAGCCTGTCCTGGAACTAGCTCTTACAGACCAGGCTGGTCTCGAACTCACAGAGATCCACCTGCCTCTGCCTTCCAAGAGCTGGGATTAAAGATGTGTGCCACCGCCGCCTGCCCCTTTGTCTGCTCTTAAACTGAACAATCTCCTGTTTCTTCTCTGTCATAGTCTGTTGAAACCCTGATGCCTTTAAATCTATAAGTCTTTTGTTGTTGTTTTGTTTTGTTTTGTTTCGTTTTGTTTTTTGAGACAGGATTTCACTGTGTAACCTTGACTGTCATGGAACTCACTCTGGAGACCAGGCCTCTCGCTCACAGAGTTTCACCCACTTCTGCTTCCCGAGTGCTGGAAACCACTGCATCTTACTGAATTCTCTATTTTTAATATGAATAAAATAATCCCTATTTCTCCCCCCCCCAAATTCATCCATATATCCCTTCTGCCAAAAGTGAAACTATTAGAATACTTTTATTTACTCTACCTTGTTCCCCATCACATTCCATCCACAATTGTGGTATTTTCCTAAAGTAGATCATAAAAATAATATGGTTTAAAAAAAACTACCCTCATGGGAATGGAAAACCTATTTCGGACCTAGAACAATTCCTAGCATCCATCACAAAGGCAGAATAAATGAACAAACCCTACATTCGCTACCTCATTTATCACATCGTGCGTATCAGAGTTTTGCCGGCATTTAGTGTCTGTGTCACGTGTCTGTCTGGTGCACATAGAGGATGCTGTATCTCCTGGACCTGAACTTAAAGAGTTATGAGCCTTCATGTGAGTACTGGGAATCAAGCCCAGTCCCTTTGGAGGTGTAGCCAGTGCTCCTAAGGACTGAGCCATCCCTCCAGTCTACTCATTTATCACTTCAATTAAATGATAGTTGCGCATTTTGAAATTCTTACATGATGTGTTATCAGCGGGGGGGGGAGTATAGAAGAATGGCTGTCTCTAGCATTTTCTTAATGTCATTTCAGACTTTCCTTTTTTCATTTATTTTTAATGAAGTAAATTGGAGTTTATTAAGAAAAAATTAGTATAGATTTAAATATAAGCAACAAGCAAAAAGGAGAAAGACATGAAAAAGACAGTAACATAAACCCTGGGATAAGCAGAGGCCTCTCCAAAGAAAGAACGAGGCTAAGACCTTTACTACGGAAACAAAACGTTTCATCAGTTAGCAGTAACAGTTTACTAACGTATGTCAGGCCTCTTTCACCTTCAAAAGTTTCAGGGATACTTTCTATGCCATTCCAAAAGAGGTTTCCAGTGCTGTTGTTGTTTGTTGGTTTGTTTTAATTGGTTCTCATGCTCCACCTCCTCCCCCCACCTCCTCCCTTCACATCCCCTCCCTCTTCCCCTCTTCCTTCTTTTTCTTCTTTCCCCTCTCTCTTTCCCTCCCTTTCTCTCCTCTCCCCTCTAGCTCCCATCTTTCAAATGTCTCTACCACACAAGCTGTATCTTCTGGGTCCATCTGGTATGCACCTTACTAATTTCTCCTCACTTTCGTCTTTTTCCACTATGCTGACTCTTGGGCCCTGGTGCTCCGTCTCTGATGCTTCCCTGAGACCTAACCTTCTGCTTTTACTGACCTTTCTGATTTTCATGGTAGATTATGTTTTCTTATTTCAGACAGTTACTTTTTTAGAACTTCCATTTCTAGTAATGCCCTCCTGATATTTTTTTCCTTCTATATAGTACTTTTTTCCTCCTTTGCATTCTTTGTCTTTCAAACATTACGAAGAAAACAATTCAAAAAGCTGAGTCAGTCACCAGGAGTTGATTGACGTAAAATAAACACTGGATGGGGAAGCTTCAGGATTTAGGCTTGGCTTCTGTTCTCTTATAACTATGGAAATTACACTAACTTTCTCAGTTTGAGACTACAGCTCCCTCCCTCCTCAGTAAATGTCATCTGATTACACATTTACATCAGTAAATGTCACGTGAGACACACAGACACCTGTCCCCTCATCAGTAAAAGCAGCTGTTATCTGAACATATGCACAAGTGCTTCTTGCAAAACACTTGCTGACATACAGGGAAGCCCTGGGTATGTTTTATGTAGGTGTGTTCATAGCAACACCTCAAAGCCAGCTTCCTTCTAACTCAGCCATCCTCCCCCCCCCCCAGTTCTCTTCATTGTTTATACCAGTGTCTGATTGCTAGTTTGTCCAGTCTGTGGGTGGGAATCTTGAAGCATGCTGTGTGCATAAAGAATCTTCCTTTTAAGGATTTTCTTGGCCAAGATGAGTCTGTACCAGAGTTTCTGTGAAGAAAAGTGAAAATGACTGAGTGTTCAGCATCCACAAGGCCCTGGATTTCGTCCTACCAGACCTGAGACTAACAGGCTACAGCTCCTCTGAGACACCTCCCACATGTTAATGCATTCCCCAACATTATGGAGCACAGTACTCAAATTTTCAATTGTCTTATTATAACAATACACTGTTGAAAGTATCCTATGGTTTGGATCATCGTGAACCCGCCAAATTGTTCCACCTTTTTTTTTTTTTTTTCACTTTTCTGTTTGGCTTTACAATACTTAAATCCTGTAACTTCTAATTATGACTCACCTGCATGAAAGCACAGCATAACAAGGACTGAACTGTCATCTGGGTAGCCTCCTGTTTAAGAAGGATTAAGGATGCTCTGTTTAAACACGCCTTCTCTTTTGCAGTGAAAGATGCCTTTCTGTTCAATGAGTCATCGCCAACCCAAAGCATGCCCAGAAGTTTCAGGGAATCCATGCAAACAGTCCAGAATCCTGCAGAAAGGAACAAGTACCCTCTTTCACTCAGATAGATAAGCTTTTGATTGGGTGAGAGGTTTAATTGCAATTGAAGGTAATTTCTTCAAAGTGCATCTAGGACAGTATGCTCCACTTCAATACGCAGGCTTTTTCTGATTGAGCCAGTGTGAACTTCAATTACAGGGATTCAAAAATATAATGCTCATGAAATGTCAGATTCACCCAAATCCGTGAAGTCCCCCAAAAGCCAATAAGGAGACCGAGTCCCATATGTAAAAGCAAAGAGCCTTTATTTTATGCAAGTTTGCAAACTCAGTCTCTCCGCATGTCCAACGTATTGGAATAAGCAGAGAGCCCCAAGCTCAGTTAGAGTTGGGTTTTTATAGTAGTAAAGGTGGAGGTGAGGGGTTTTTGAGGTCCAGGACCCCTGATTGACTGACATTTGTCTAGCGATGTCCTGGTGAGTGTGTGCTGGCAGGTGATCCTATCTACAGCGGTTGGAACGTTAGGCATTTCCTTTGGATGGTCTGTTTTTGGGTGGTGCTCAGGTAATCTCAGTTTGTGGTTCTTCCTGCAACCAGGTATTGCTTCAGGGTAAACTACTGAGACTCAGGCCTCTATTAATTTTATCAATGGCTGAGTCTTACTCTGGGAGGTGAGAATGGTTGGAAGTAAAGCACTCGCTTTAGGTGATCTGTTCATATTTAGTTCATCATGGCTCCTACAATGAGAAGTGAGGCTGCTCTAGAATCCAAGGGAAGTTCCACTTTGTAAAACTTTGAATCCAGCCGACTGGTCCCCTGAGAGATTCGACTTGGAAAGTTTTCCCCTACTGTGATTCACATTGCTCTGTCAGAATTTTCACTGAGTTTCAACTAGGCAAAAGCTCCAGGGGGAAGCAGAGAAGAGCTGAGCTTCTGCGAGATGCAATGGAATCAAGGGCCTTCATGTTTGTGAATCTTGTGGTTGAAGTTTTCTTTGCTTTCTCCCTCAGAAGGTATTTTCCTTTCCTTGATGTCTTTTAAACAACCGTTGCCATGCAGTAGTGACGATTAGAAATCAACAAACAGGGTGGGGAATGTAGCTCAGGGTTTGAGCATTTGCCTAGTGTGTACAAGGTCCTGCACCTCAATAACACAAGGAAAGCCAAATGGGAAAGGGACGGCTTAAGATAGTGCCTATGGTCCAAGCAATGGTTCTTCTTGATATTGAATCACAAACAAAACAACAAAAATGGTGTTCATAATACAGAGTATATAATGTATCTTTTGTGATTTTCATTATAATATTTAGAATCTTAGTTTCTGGTGCTTATATAAAAAATTAGCTTGACAGAAATGTGCTGATTTGTATACCTCAGCATTTCCTTATTTATTTATTATTTTCTTGTACCAAATAGTTATCTGCTGCAGATAATGAAATTGTCAAAAACAAGAACTTCCCCTGGGTCCCCCAGTGAGATGGTTCAGTGCTTGCTGCCAAGGTTAACAACCTGAGTTTGATCCCCTATGTCCCACACAGCGGAAGGAGAGAGCCAGCTCTAGGAAGTTGTCCTCAGATCGCCACATGTAGGTCAAAATAAATAAATAATAAATATATAAAGAAAATAAAAGCTGCTGAACAGCACACTTTAGTCAGGCCAATTTTTCCGTATAGAAAAGATTTTAAATTTTATGATGAAAACCACAAAAAAAGTGTTCTGTTATTAAAAAAAAATGAATGAATAAATAAAGCTAGGGACATCAGTGGGTAAAGCCCTTGTTTGTTTCCCAGAATGCATGATTAAAAAAAAAAAAAAACACAAAAAGCTATTTGCCATCCTAGCAGGAGGGAAATGGAGACAGGTGGATTCCTGAGGCTCTCCAGCCAGCCAGCCTAGCCTACTGAGTTCCAGGATGTGAGAGACTTCTTTGAAAACGAATAAAGAAACAACACCAAAATAGTAGCTATAAACACATCTGAGGAAGGACAGTTGAGGTAATCTTCCCTGAACTACACACACACAGTCCAAACCAAGGGCCCGGCTGGTGGTCTGTAGACCCACAGTTGTGCTAAACTATGACGACGTATAACAATATATATAGTATGTATTACAATATATATACAAAACCACCCAAGTGTATAACCACAGGTGTTAGGATCTTGCCATCACCACTAGTGAGTTATTTAGTTTAAACATTGTTTTGTTTTCACAAGATGCTATTAGACAAATTAATCCTCATTCCTGGAAAAAAAAAAAAGCAAGCAGGCAAACCAGACAAACAAACTAATAAATATTAAGATATGGAGATTTAAAAAATTGGAAAGTTGGTTCCCACTCCTACCCCAAACATTTAAACCAAATTATAAGAACAAGAGAAGACAGAGAGAGAGAGAGAGAAGCAACCCACACAACTTAGGTCACAATGACCTGAAGAATTGTTTAATCAGTGCTGAGACTCCACCTCCCAAGCTCAAGGGACTGTTGGATTCTGAGCAGAGAGGACCTAGGCTTAGCACAACATCAGAGAACCCACCGAGTAGCAGCGACCTCGTGAACCTGGCACAGTGCTCTAGAACCACGAGTGGACCAGGATGCTACAGGGAAGATGCAACAGGACACCTAGAGTACGTTTCCTCCAAGGCACATCCACGCGGGCTGCAGACCCATCAGCTGCCTTTTCATCACCCTGATGCTTACCTCTGAGAAACTGAAAAAGGCAGCTTCAAACACATGCAGCGCCCTAGAAAAGAAACCCAAATTAGCAACTGGAAGGAGGACATAGCCTGAAGATATATTAGGCAAGATGGAGTAGAATTTATAGCCAACGGCTTAATACAAAGGAACATAGAAAATTTCTCTTCTATGGAAATATATTCAACTCAATATATGCCTTTAAGTGAAAATAATAATCTTGCCTCATCTGAGTCCTCTAGACCTAATTCGCAATTCGTCCCCACCCCCACCCCTGCCCTGTGGCTATATCTCACCTGTTTCCGCCCAGATGTTCTCTCCTGTTCTGTTTTGTGGAAAGGGGTCTGGCCCTGGCAGCCAATGAGGAAGCTATGCACACACCTGACTCAAAACAGGCCACTAGACACAAAGGTATCACGAGGCTCTCTCTCTGGCCCACAGAACACCTGGGAAAATGAGCACGGGGAGGGGATACTGAACTTTTCATAAGGAAGTCCTGAATCTGAAATGACTGTAATTGCAGAGTCTGCGCATTTTCCCTGGACATGGCTCTAGGAAACTTGCTCTCCTCTCCAATGAGTTTGAGCCTGACTTGTAATACTAGAAAGAGCCCCTCATTTTGTGTGCCCCACTCTGGCCCCAAGTGCCCACACTTAACTGCTTTGTTTCCATATGAAAAGAGCACGACACAGTGATCAGCATTTGAGATTTTCCAAGGTGCCCTTGCTGATGGGGTCCTAAGTGAGCAATAATATTAGTGGGGAGTCAGGAAGATTGGAGCTTGGATTCTGGCAATAGGCATTTAAATGAGACTGATGCTAAGTAAACATGCAATAAGGTATCTAGATACTGAAGAGAAGGAGGGACCAGCAGTGTTTAAACATTATCTGTGCATACAGATGGAAGAGAAGTGAGATCACTGAGTCCTGAGCAGAGCCTTAGATAGTTATGTTTTGCTATCTGCCGGCCTGTATACCTGTCTGCCTTTCTGTCTTTCTGTATGTGAGTAGTGGTTTCTTGTGCCCAGACAAGGCAGGCACACAGTTTTCTCTCCTGAGTGTGGTTAAGCTCGCATTTGGACCAAGTGTCAGGATGACATCATCTTCAATAGAAAGATGGATGCACAAGAATAGCAGCAAGATAACAGGACAGGATAAGCAGTGCGTCTTCCCCATGAATCGTTGGCCCACAGGGGAGAGCTGATGCTTCTAGCTTGAGCAATAATTGCACAAGGAAAGGAAAAGGCAAGCTAGAGGGCAGAGACCCAGGAAATGTTACCTTTAACGGGACAGCTTTCGTGTAGCTGTTTTCAATTGCTCTCCAATTCTGCCAAACCTTTTAAAAGAATGAGTTGCTGCTGACAGAAACACTAAAGTGTTGATTTATCCCCATGGGCTTATTACAGACCCATAAGTTGGAACTAATGCTTTTCTTTCAATCTTTTCACTTTACTATGCACTATTCAATAGTATTCAATAATCATTGAAATTTTTAATGAAATCTGGATAAAAGTTTAGTCATTAAAATCCCTGAGGAGTATAGTCTGTAAACTTTTCAAACTTGAAAAATCCCTTTCTGCAGGTTTTCTAGAAACTTCATTATACTCCTGCATTTTCATCAAGGAATGTGAGCTGAACTTGGTGGTGTGGTCTGAAGTCTTTGCATGTGGTGGAGCAAAAGGCTTGGTGGTTCAAAGCCATCATCAGAGTAAGTAGGGAATTCTGGGATACACGAGACAGGACTCAAATACATGCATATGTGCATGCACACGTACACACACACACAAAGCCACACTTAATGCCATGATTGAGTACAACTATTCCATGAATACAGCATCTTATGAAACCAATGTTTTTAAAGATGTCAAGGATCACAAAAATCAGTTAAAACAAAACATTTAAAAAAAAAGGGATCAAATAGTCTGGATATTAAAAAACCATAATTGTTGATAGTAAGTATACATAAAAATATAATTTTAAAATGGGTAGGAAATTTGGGGTTTGTAATTTTTTTTAATTTTTTATTGAGAAAAAGAAAAAAAAAGTTTCCACCTTCTCTCAGCCACCCATTTCCCTCCCCCTCCTCCCACCATTCTCCCCCTCCCCCCACTCCTCTCCCCCTCCCTCTCCAGTCCAAAGAGCAGTCAGGGTTCCCTGCCCTGTGGAAAGTCCAAGGTCCTCCCCACTCCGTCCATGTCTAGGAAGGTGAACATCCAAACTGGCTAGACCCCCACAAAGCCAGAACATGAAGTAGGATCAAAACCCCGTGCCATTGCCCTTGGCGTCTCATCAGCCCTCATTGTTCGCCATGTTCAGAGAGTCCAGTTTTATCCCATGCTTTTTCAGTCCCAGTCCAGCTGGGCTTGGTGAGCTCCCAATAGATCAGCCCCACTGTCTCAGTCGGTGGGTGCACCCCTCGTGGTCCTGACTTCCTTCTGTTCCTCATTGGGACCTTGGGAGCTCAGTCCAGTGCTCCAGTGTGGGTCTCTGTCTCTATCTCCATCCATCACCAGATGAAGGTTCTATGATGATATGCAAGATATTCGTCAGTATTGCTCTAGGATAGGGTCATTTCAGGTTCCCTATCCTCAGCTGCCCAAGGAACTAACTGGGGACATCACCTTGGGCATCTGGGAGCCACTCTAGGTTCAAGTCTCTTGCCAACCCTAAGGTGGTTCCCTTAACTAAGACTTTTGCTTCCCTGCTCCCCTATCCAACCTTCTTTATCACAATCATCCTGTTTCCCCAAGTTCCCCCCCATCCTCCCTTTCTCACTTTTCTCTCCCCATCTCCCCTTACCCCCATCCCACCCCACCCCCAAGATCCCAGTTTTTTGCCTGGCAATTTTGTCTACTTCCCATAGCCAGGAGGATAACTCTATGTTTTTCTTTGTGTTCACCTTCTTATTTAGCTTCTTTAGGATCATTGTCCTTGGCTTCTCAACAGCCCTCATTGTTATAGACTCCATGACCTTTATTTATGGCTAGAAACCAATTTTTAAGCAACTCAAATTCTCCACTCAACAAATAATTTTATACAGTTTCTTGGTATCATCAGGGTTAGGAACTAGATATGGAATTACTAGATTGGAAGAACTATTTTAATTAACAAGTATCAAATAATTTTAAGAAATAGTTGAAAGGGGATCTTGTCATTTTCTCTGTATATATGAAACCTACCCTGTTTGATAACATCCACAATGAGATTTTTCTGCATGGCTCTATTTCAAAGTGGTATTTTTAAAATAGGAGGGATTAGCCGGTGACACTGAAATATAAGGCCTGGAAGAGAACACAGGGATGACTAGTGATGAGAGAAGAAGAGTTCTCGGCAGCAGGAAGCCTCTGCGTCCAAATCTGTGCTTGATTCAGAACTGTCTAGATGAACTCACCAGCTTCTCACAATGAAATCAAAGTGAAATGTAAAACCTGTATTCTAATTTACAGAGACAGTTGCTTTCCTTTCAGTTCTGAGACAGGACCAAGCTGGTCTCAAATTTGCCCAGCAGTCGAAGATGTTCTTGAAGTTCTGATCCTCTTGGCTACACTTCTTAAATGTGTCACAGACATGCCCCGCCAGGCCAGGTTTTCTGTGTTGCCGGGATCAAGTCCAGAGATTTGTGCAGGGGAGGAAAACTCTCTGCCAACTGAGGTACATTCCAGGCCCCCAGAAGTTTTCTGTGTTTTATAATTATTGTTTCTACAACCTCATTTAATCTTTCCCTACGAAAGATAATCATTCATTTATTTACCCATTCAGCAAATGTTGACTGTAATTACTGTTTCCTGCAGCCCATGCCATTAGAGAAAGTGGCATTTGTTAAATTCAGTTTATTTAAAGTCTGGATAGGTCAAATTATGAAAACGTTTAAAATATTATAAAACTAGATATAAGAATTTGTTCCTTTAAAAGTATCTTTTCCCATTCTACAGTGCTGGATGATTCTGCATCTAAAAGCCGCCAGTTATCAAAAGTTCTAGGGCCATCTGCGGTACAACTCCTTGTTAATTTCCTGAAGGATGTCCTGGGGGCCCCAGAGTTCTTACCCTTCCTCCACCAGAACACACTAAGATTCTATTGCTGAAGGCATCATATGTCTTGAAGACAAAATACAGAGAAACCAAACTGGCAATGAACTAAATGCTTGTTCCTTCATTGCTAGCATTCATAATACTCAAAGGTACAGGCTGCTGGGAGAGAAAGGGTGTCAACTATTTTACACATTTGTGACCCCTACAAACTAAAAGATCGACCATTTAGGCAATACGTGCCTACCTTTCAATAATGGCACAACTGTTACAGATATAACCAACTGCTTTCTGATTGGATATGAGACCTACTCGCAGGATACAATTCATCCCTGGCAATGTCAACTTGAATAGAAAAAAAATGGCTTATTACTGAGAAGGACATAGGCCAAAATATTGTTTAGACTAATTCTCAAGGCTCCAACCATGCCACTCCTTAAATATCTGTGTTTATACCCATAGATAGGGGACAAAGAGTCACATGGGACACAAGAGTGGGAGGAGGAGAGGTAGGAGGATATCTAGGAGGGAGGTGGAAGAATGTGGTAAAAGAAACAGCAAAAACAAATTTTGTTTGATGAAGGTTGCAGTGGAAACTAATTCTTGTGAGCTAATAAAACAATGTAAGAGAAAAAATCTTGTACTGAACAACAGAATACAATTTAAGTGAGATACTTTTCTATACATTCTTTCTAATATCACATGCTGCTGCTATTAAGTATGTTTAAGAATTGCAACCAGTTGGGGAAATGTGTTCGGCATCTCCTTGTTATTAAAATAAGGAAACTAAATAGTCACTCCCTGAAATAAGTTCCACGATTGTCTGCCTCTGGTAATTCTTTCTGTAATTACCTCAGAGAATCCGACATGACCATTCCTTTCTGCAGTCTTCCGTTTGTTAGCAACTGAGCAGGTAGTCACCTCCAGCAGCAAATCTGTGACAGAGCTAAACTTGAAAGTGGCAAGTTTACTGTGAAAGCTGAAGTCTCTCTTCATTCTTGTTTATTGGCCATGCTTGCTTGGTGTTGGAACTTGCCCAGATTCAGCCCTTTGAGTGCACATTATCTGTGTTGCTCTCTTTGGTCCATATATATGTTTTTGTTGTTGCTGCTGTTTGAAATTTGTGTTTGAGAATTTCCTGCATGTGTCCTGGCTTAGCATAATTTCTGTCCCATGTCCTCTCCCTCTCCAACGCCCCCTGTGTCTCCACAACTTACCCTCAAATTCATGACTTATTCTTCTTTCATTATATACGTGTATGTACATTTTAATCATTTATTTTTCTACATTAAATCAAACATATCAATCTTTCATATCATTTTAGGTTTTGTTTACATTTATTTAGAGTGCATTGTATGGGGGGGGGGGAGAATACGTGGGTGTGCCGCAGCACACAGATGGTGGCCAGAATACAACTTGTGAAAGCCTTCTTCTTCTACCGTGTGGGACTGCACTTACATCACCAACTGTGGCAGCAAGTGCCCTTGTCTTCTCAGCCTCCACCAGTCTCCTTTCGTATTATTTTAAATCTCAAAGTTTATTTTCTTGTTTCAATACTCCAAGCACTGGGGAGAAAAATCCTTAGTACAGATTAACAAAAAGTTGAAAGTAGATTCTTTTTTTCTCTTTTAGTCTGAAGAAAGCAGTCTATGAATAATTTTAAAAAGAAATATTTGGACGTCTAACTGAATCTGAGTTGCTAAGAAAGAAAATAGGAAGGAGTAATACTTGTATTTTTGTTTTGTCTGATTTTGTTTTTAATAAAGAATCTTGCTGTGCACGCATCTGGGTTTGAACTCAATCCGTTTGCCCTCCCTTTTCCAGTTAGACATTCCTCAGCATGCCGACTTGAGTTGTGTTATTTTCAAAGATGATAAGAATACCTCTAGTGGATTATTGTCACCAAGACACTTGCTGCCCCTCTTATCTAGACTCAGGCGTGCATATACTGTCTCTCTAACTGCCCAAAACTCCCAGTCTGCTGTCTTCATTCTTTTAGCAGAGAATGCAATCTTATATTCATATCTATATAACTGTATCTAATAAATAATAAAATAAAATTTTAATTTGATATTTTATTAAATGTTTTTGTTTTGTCATCTTAATATTTTACCAATAATCTTTAGGTATGAACTCTACTATTGTGCCGTGACTCGGTGTCATCTAATAATGACTCTTGGATTTGTAATCTTTTTACATACTGTTAGTGTCAGTAGAGTATCAACGTAAATAGCAGAAAGGTGATCATTGCCTGAGTGCCTAAGTCATGAAGCATCTGTGAATAAGAGATGACAACAACAGAGAGACCATAAGAAAAACAACACATTACATTCCAAACTGTCAAGAACACTTGAGACAATGCTTGGCACCATGCAATAAAATTATCCTACTAAATTACATTCTAGCAATTGTTCCAGACTTCTAAGTGCTGTTTGAAGGGCTAAGCAGGCAGAGGTCAGCTTCATTAGTGCTTTCAAGACCAGATGCTGATGCCTGCAGATGCCATGAGGATTGTGAAATCCTCAGCTGTCCCCAGGGTGTTCCTGCGCCTCCTCCTCTTCAATTAGTTCTCTTAGGTCCTTTCGCCTGAGGACCCCATCTGTAGATGACTCCTAGCCAGGGGCCTTTATGGCACATTTTAGAAGAACAGATGAGAATTAATTTTTCACTTTCTATCTGTTCAAAAGACAACATTGTTTTAATAACTCTGTAGACCAGGCTGGCCTTCAACTCACAGAGACCCGCCAGTCTCTGACTCCCAAGTGCTGGGATTAAAGGCCTGTGTCACTACTGTCCAGTCTAGAAATAACTCCTACAGGATATTGCATTAGTTACTTTTTGTTGTTGTGATAAACAGGCTCACAATTCCAGAGGGAGCATCCTTACAGGAGGAGAGGCTTGGTAGCAGGTGACTGGAGCAGAAAGTAGAGGGAAAACCTAGTGTGATTTCTAATTGGTCTTAATAATAAAAATCTAGAGCCAAATATTAGGGCATGAAAGGTGAAATTTCAGAAAAGTAGAGCAGCCAGCCAGTGGTTCGTACCTCTACAAAATCCTCAGACAGAATGGGGTATCCTCTCTCTGCAAGTTCTCAGACTGAATACCTTGAGCTCCTGTCTCCTCCTGGTTTATATTCCTCTCTCTGTCCAGCCATATCCCTTCCTGTTTCCACCTCTCTAGTGTTGGGATTAAAGGTATGAACCACCACCACCTGGCTCTGTCTTTTTTAGACTGGATCAATCCCATGTAGTCCAGAATAGTCTTGAACTCACAGAGATCCCTCTGCCTCTGTCCCCTGAGTGCTGGGATTAAAGGTGTGTGCCACCACCACCTGGCTTCTATGGCTGAGTATCAGTTGAGCTCTGCAGTCTGATCCTCAGGCAAGCTTTATTTGTTATAGCATAAACAAAATATCACCACAGAGAACTGGAAGTAGAGTAAGGCTATGAAGTATGAACCCCCTATTCTTGGGGACATACTTCAGCTAGCAAGGCTCTACCTCCCAGGGCTCCACAACCTCCCCCAAAGCATCACCTGCTGGCAATTAGGTATTCATATGCACACCACTCGCTTAGGGAGCCATTTCTCATTCAAGCCATCACAGATGCTTTCAGCATCCCTTTACTGTTTGAAGATGCAGCACTCCATTTCACGCTATTAAAAACAATTCCTCTCAAACTCTTGAAGACTAGCTTTACCATCTTCCCCTCAATGTTTCCTTTCTTCCACCTCTACCTGGTGCCCTCCTTAACCCAACACAAACACAAGCACAGCAGATAAGGTTGCAGGTTGAATAAGGAATGCCCCACACAGGCTCATGACTTGAGTGTTCATTCCCGCACTGGGGTCATTATTTTAGGAAATGGGACCAAGCTGGCACAGTAGGTGACTGGGGGTGAACTCAGAAGGTCAGACCTAGCCCCTAATGTCTGCTGCACATGTGTTGCCTCCTCCTCAGCCACCATACGGATGTGATGAGCTTTTACGTCCTGATCCTGCTCCGTCTGTCTTCTGCTCTTCCACCTTATCCTGTTCCACCTCTATGGATGGAGCAGCTACAATGCCTCTTTTGAACATTCTGAGACTGAAACAAAATAAATCCTTTCTCTCAAATTGTCTGCATCAAGTAGTTTTTTCACGCAAGATGAAAGCAACGAACACAGAAAATTAATGCCAGGAGACATGTGGTCATTGATGTAACTAAATCTGGTCATGTGATTCTTGGGTCTTTGGGCCTGCTTTGTGGGAAGGACATGGATGAGGTTGAAACTGTGGTCTAAACAGGCAGCTCTGGTGGTAGTACAGTGTTCATGAAGACTAAGGTGGGAACAGACTCTATGAGGACTTATGCTAAAGATCTATAATGTTATGTTCTGACAAAACACCTGTTGTCTTTAGCCTATGTACTAAAAATCTGAGTGCAGTTGAATTCAAAAGTAGTAAACTAATATATTTAACAAGTAAATTTTAAATGAGTGTAACCTGTAGGCTGTGGCATGGTTACAACTGTGGCATGGTTGCTCCTGCCTGCTTTTAGCCAGATTTATAGTGAGAATCCATTTCAAAGACTAGAGGAGAGACACATAGAGAACATTGAGTTTAGTGAAGAAAAGAGTGCCAGTACATTGAAAATTGTGAACAAGGAACTGAAAATAAGGAATTCACAACTGTTTGAAATTTTAGCACTGTTAAATAAAAGCATCATTAAAAACAATTTGAACTGGCACAGTAGCAAGGATCCTAGCCCCACCCATTATAGACTCCAAGGTATAAACCGAAAACTCATTTGTAAACTACTTCCTTTTGTAAGTAGAGTGTTATAGGAATGCTCTGTTGAAAAGGGATCACCTAGCAAAGCCCCCTCCCCTGGCTTTTTTTCTGTGCCAGATTCAGCTGCCGAGGTACATAGAAGGGTGCTGCATCTGTGTTCCAAGTCTGCTAAGCTATTTCTCAAGCTAGTACCGTAACCTGACAGCATATATATAGTATTAGTTTGTCAAACTTTCAGAGTTCCAGTATTACAGAGTGATGTATGTTTCCATGCAAATGGTTAAGGAGTGTTTGTGAGGACAGGTCATGTGTCTTTCTGCACATTTCCTGCAAGGAGTGCCAAACAATTTGATGTCTAGATTTGTAGGGATGATGCCTAAATTAGCACAAGACACTGAACAGGAACATGGGGCATACCCTGAAGAAATCTCTAGGAAATGCTTGTTGCAAGCCTGAATGAGAGGGCTCCTGGGCTACAGGTAGCAGAGCTACAAGGGTGCGATTGGTCAACCCTACCTGTGCCTGTGTAATCACATAATGTGCCCTGGACACTAGACATGGAGACACAGGACTTACTGCTTTT
This sequence comes from Microtus oregoni, assembly GCF_018167655.1. Taxonomy (NCBI): domain Eukaryota; kingdom Metazoa; phylum Chordata; class Mammalia; order Rodentia; family Cricetidae; genus Microtus; species Microtus oregoni. The sequence continues at coordinate 4,405,891 of NW_024544542.1, read as the reverse complement.
CTAGTGGGATTAGGCTTTGCTTCCTTTGTTGATTCATCCCTCCCTTTAGGAACTAGAATACTTAATCTGTGTTTTGTTTTGTTGTTTTATGTTTAAAGTGTGTAACTTTCATTTTGATAGCCAAAGAGCCCATACTTTGCCTTGGATCTTAGCTAGAACTTTGAATCTAGATGAACTTTGGGGGCCTCTTGAAATTAAACTAAATGAAGTTTGCAGCACGAGATCTTTTGAGGCCAGAGGTGCATCTGAGACATCCTCCACCGGCTGTGTTTTCAGTGCTTCTTTCCTGGAGCCCTTAGGAGGTAGATGCTACCTGGTAGAAACAGGTGACTAGATGGTAGATGCAGGCTCTTACAGATTCTGCCCTACCTCTAGCCTTTTCTCTACACATTCTGCTTCCTGGTCCACTCTGTGAACAGCCCCCACCTCATGCTCCTGCTACCATGGTCGAAGCCACTCTGAAATTGCAGGCTAAAACACATCTCTCCTCTCTGAAGCTGACCAAGCCAGGTAATTTGGGGATAGCGGCACAAAAGCAGCTACCCCTAGCAACTGGGTACTCTCTCCTCCCTCTAGAATGCATAGCCATGGTGTCTCATTTCTGTCTTCCCTCTCCTACTTACAGATGAACACCTTCCTTTTCTACAAACATCCCTCTCTTGGGAGACTGATATGTTATATTCAGCAAAAAAAAAAAAATAGCTCTGAATAACAATATGTGAATGACTCTAATAAAAATATTCAAAGACATGCACATTGGGAACTATTAGAACCATCTGACAAACCCGAGATTTGAATGTGGTCATTTTTGTCCCATCTATTGCTAACTAGGAAGTTTCTCTGCATGATGGTTTCTTCATCTATGTGACCTGGACAGAACTACAGCTCACATTTCTCATGGCAGCTAAAGGGGCAATATTTATGTGAAGTGTAGTACTTGGACATAGTAGATGCGAGACCACGTGCTGTTGATCATTCTACCCGAATCTGGCCACATTTAAACACAGTAAAGACATTTGCTTCCGTACCTTAATCCTGAATTAGTAGTGTTTCAGTAGGAAGTGTTGAAATCCTCATTAGACCACACAAATCATTCTACTATAGACTTTATGTATCTGCTAGAATGGACAATTATAAAGCTTGTGTCGTCAACAGAAAAGCAGAATACGCACATACCAAATCCAACTTCAGACCCATCTCATTGCGAAAAGAAAACCATTTTGGTTTTGTTTTAATGTAATCAAAAATACATTGAATAGCTGGCTGGAAACCTCCTTTCTCAAGCATGATGATGATGATGATGATGATAATGGCGATCTCTTGATACAAATTAAATAATAAAATAAATGCATGAGTTATTGGTTCTGGGAGGATAGCTGCCAGTAAAGTGTCTGGTGTACAAGCATGAAGACACGAGTGTGATCTTCAGGACCCATGTGAAAAGCTGTGCGCCATGCTAGCTAGCCTGTCAGTCCAGCCAAATCACTCAGCTCCCGGTGTAGGGAGAGAAACTGTCGCAAAAGTAATGTGAAACAGTGATTGGTGAAGCCGCTTGGTGCTGAAGAGGCCTCCACATGCATGCACACATGCGTGCACACGTGCATGAGCATATATGAACATCCAGAGAGAGAAAGACAGACAGAATTTGAACTATGGAGACTCATAGAAGAAATATCCTACCCTGTTCTGCCTATAAGTGGCTGAACCACATCAAATCAGACCAATTAATTGTTATTTAGTTGGTTGTTGTTGAGATGGAGGTCTTGTTTTGTTGGCCAATCTGGTTTTTAATTCCTGGTCTCAAGTGATCCTCCTGCATTGCCTTCCCATGTAGTTGAGACTTTGAATAAGCACACTGAATCAGATCATATTTCTCCATCTTTAAAAATACATTTTCAAATATCCTGTTAAAATCTGGGAAGGAGACGCATGGGCAACACCAAAATTCTCCCAAATCAAGGATCCCAGGAAACCAAGATAAAAGAATGGCTGTAAAAGAATTCCTTTCTTAATTCTTTTTTTTTTTTAAGCATATTTCCATCAAGGAAGAATAATGGTGAGCAAGGAATGAAGTACACGGTGTCCTTTGGACTTTAGAGGCACAATTGTTCATGGTGTATGTGTGCACACATGCGTGTACAGTCTCTAAACTGAGTAATAGATTTTCCCACAGTAATGCAGGGCATATTTCCATCTTATCTCCATGCGCTCGCAGCTGAAAAGCACCACCAGAAAAGAGCCCTTAAATCTGCCCTCCGAACTGGCTACTTGACGAAAAATGCTGTCTTGCTCATCCCTTCTTTCCTTAAGAGGACAGTGGGAAGGAGTGCTGTCCACTTGGTTATAGAGTAGCTGATCTGTTCACCGCCCTCTTCAGGCACCGTCTTCATCAAATTCTCTTTTAAGAAATGAGGCGATGTCCCTTTAAAAGTTTTCACCAGGCAGTCAGCAAACCGGCTGGGCAACTTCCCTGGGTGGAATCTCCGGTGAATGAAAAATCAGCCCGGAGCAATGAAACTGTCCAGCGCCTCCACCTCTGGAGATCTTTGATCTGTCTGAGACAGAAGGATTCACAGAAGGGGGCTGTTTCTCACAGCATCAGAAGACAGAGAAGCAAGAGGAAATCCTCCACGGGACTGCAGCAGATTCACCCATGGTGGTCTCTGGAACTGCAAACTGTAGGAGCCACAAATGAGCCCCACAGCTGGGGGTGTCTTCCTCTGCCCCATAAGCCAAGCTTCTTTCTCAGTTTCTCAAGCCCCACCTTCAGAAAGCTGAAATTAGGTGACTCATCTGTGTTTTGATACCATCAAAGTTTTGCTGACACCATGGGATTTTGCCTGCCCGGTATTAGCAAGTGTACTCCAGGTTCTCAGAAGATTCTAGACCTCGTTTAAGGGTCTAGAAATAAACACTTCACTCATTCCTTGTTCCAGGACCCCTCACTCCTTCCCTTATGTGGCCGAAGGAGGTCAGTAAGTTATGTGACAAAAGACGTCTTAGTATGGCGACCTAGAAGACACACCCAATGATGCCAGGCAAAGAGCTGCTGACTTTCTAACTATGTGCCCACAGTGTCTGTAGTGATACCTTGGGGGAACAGACAAAGGTTGGTGAATTTGAGAGAGAATGCTGATATACTTTGTAATATGCTTTTTTCTACCAAAGTTTGTGTGCCCAACTTCTGTGTCATTGGTAAATATGCCCAAGAATTTAGTGACTGTCCTCATGGGGGAGGAGTAACCCATCTGGGGGAGTAGTTTCAGTGTGATGTATGAGGTTCTTCCTAGATTCCTTGAGGCAAGAAGAGAATTATTGCATTTTTTTTTATTAATCACAACACTTAACGAGGTGCCTGACATATTGCCTATCAATTGATACTCTCTGATTGAGTGGCCTTAAATGGGTTGACAATACTGGAAATGGAGTCTCAAGGACAACCATGTTTCTATTCTGATGAGTTTACTAAGGATAAAGGTGCTGTCTGAGGCTGAGTGTAGCATCTCTCAGGTCTTTAGTGTCAAATGGAATTCTGCTCTCAGGATGTGATGGGTGGGAAGCAGGACAAGTGAAAACAGTGATTTAGATAAGTAAGCAATGACAATCTCAGACTGTGAAAATCTACACAGATATGTAGCAGGGCAAAGGCCAGAGCTAACACTCCTGGAATGTCTTTATTTGTTTTTGATTTCTCCCTTTTCTCAAATAGAATTAAACCAGTCTCCTTGAAAGGAGAGTATGATTTTCAGAATTGACAAATGCAAATTTTAAGTCTTACTATTGAGCCTATACATTGAGCACGTGGCTCAAACAGTGGCCAAAGAAAACCACAGCTCTGCAAGCTGTCTTCCCAACAGTTCCTGCGGAAATGTTGGTACTGCTCAGGGCCACATAGAGAACTACACATACACATAATTTAAGTTTTATTTCTAAGAGTGAGACTCTGTAAGCAGTCTCTTCTGAAAACTGATCAGGGTTTCCACGTTACTACTCGGCTAGTAAGTCCACAGACAGACACAGCTTCTGGAATATTTGCTGATACTAACTAGAATTCCTCAACAAGCTCAAGGTTCTGATATTCTCTGAATCCAATAACTAGTTTTCCATTGGAAATCGGAACTAGGCTTGCTCTAGGGTCTCAAATGGGTGTGGATTCTGCCAACAGATCATTATGGGCTCCCAGACAAGATACAAGCTAAGGCTTTCTATTTCAACCTGACACAGAGTGTGGTCATGAACAGGAGATGGGGTCATTTGTTTTCTTTAGCACTGTGCACAAGCCTGGGAAGGGCAGGGGAAACCACAAAGAAAAGAGCCAGCTTCCATGGGAGGGGCAGGACTGTGGTCATCCAACCGTGGGGCAGAAGCAGCTGAGGTAAGAGTGCCTATGCGGTGACCAGAAACAGCAGTGGCATCCATGTCAAAGACTTGGGTGTTGGGCTCCAGAAGAGTGGCCATATCAGGCAAGTGTTTCCCTCCTGTAGCATTGCCTCATCCCGCTCTCCCAGGATGCTTCTAAAAGGAACAGCCTCCAATTCCAATTCACCTTCAACTCCTTCAGTTAGTTACTGTGGGTCTACTCCTCTCCACTGATTTCTCTTAGTTTTTAAGAAACAGCTGTACTGAAGAGACATAAGGGATGATAAAGAAAACAAAATAAAACTGGTCTCCTTGTGTGGGAAAAATAGAGTCTGAAGATACAAGTTTGAGATCTGCCATTCCAGAATCCTTATTAGCTCAATTGTTCCTGAATTGGGGATGGAGAGGGATAAGGTTAGGGTGGGCATGGGTGGGAATGGGGTAGGGATGTGGTGGAGATGGGTGGGAATGGGGTGGGGTGGGGTAGGAATGGGTGGGGATAGGATGGGGTGGGGGATGGGTGGGGATGGGGTGGGAGTGGAGTAGGTGCTGCATCTAACACACAATTTTTGTAAAGATCTGGAAAGAAACAGGAAATAAAAATAGGCCTACAAGCATGCGAGTGCCTTAACTGCTCCTGGCCTTTCTCTGTATGTTGTACTTGGCACAGCGCTGGCCTAATAATAGCTTTGTGTGAGGGCAGTGCCTTGGCTTCTGAGGTAGTCACTGCAGAAGAGAACTGGTAAGATTCAGACCAACATTCCTGGGAAGGCCATTCCAGTAGAAAGAGGCAGCAATAGTCTGTGTCCAAGTCTTGCTGGCTTTGGTTGAGTCTGGCTGAGGCATAGGTACTGATAGGCTTCAGAATGATGTTCCTGAGGACAACAGCCTAGACAGTTTGCCCGGCAGAGCGACCCTGTGGGCAGGAGCCAGAGTGCGGCAGCAGTCAAAGGAAAATGGTGGCAGGAAGTAGGCATTTGAGTAATAACCAGCTTGAAAGAGAGTCTTAAAAGTGAAGGATAGGGAGGCCACCTGTGTCTCTAATACTTTTGATTGCTTAGCCAAATCTCTCTTGTTTGACAAGATTCAATTCCTACTCTAAGAACTTTCTAACTGGAAATGAAACTTCTGTGCCTCAGATTGCCCAGTGAGTTTACAGGCAATATCTATCTTCACTGCCAACATGAACACACACACATTTCCTTTTAAAAAGTCTCTGCCTGATCAAGCCCAGCACTTTCTGCAGGTTTGGAATTGTGTCCAAGAATGTTTCAGCTACAGAAAAAAATTGTTGGGGTGAAATGAACCTAGGCCAATAGAAATGACCTGGACAAATACAAGAGCTCACCTGTAGTAAGGGTTTTAAAAGAGATGTATCCATATAGAGCCAGAAACTGGCTTCAACCTTCTTATCTTTATTGATAGACATTCTTAAAAGATGAACAGAAAGTGTTTGAGCAGGAAACAAGATTTTATTTTGGCCATAATAGAAAATATTTTTGTTGGGATGGAAGATATAAAGCACAGGGCGCTGAAGGAGGAAGCAAGTGAAATTTAATCTCCATCTTCCAATGCGAGCCGTGCTCACATTGTGCCTTCCAGGAAGAGTGAACCTTGAATGCAACATGAGCAGGCTTTTCTTAGCAGTCCAGTGCAGGCAAACCTGCACAGAAGAAGACGAGAGTATTTTTTAATTATTAGAACAATGCATTAGTCAACCTACCACAGAATCACAGCTTCAGATTTTTACTTCACTTATGTAAACTTTCTCTCCTTAGCAAACATCAGGCTTTTGTATGACTTGGCTTGCCAAAATCACAATGCATTAGGTATTTGAAAACATCAAAATGAGCTGGATGTGGTGGTGCCGTGCCTTTAATCTCAGCACTCAGGAGGCAAAAATCTGTGATCTCTGTGAGTCTGAAGTCAGCCTGGTCTACATAGTGAATTCCAGGACAGCCTGGGCTACATAATAGAGAGACTCTTGGCTCAAAAGAAACAGAGAGAGAGAGAGAGAGAGAGAGAGAGAGAGAGAGAGACAGAGACAGAGACAGAGACAGAGAGACAGAGACAGAGAGACAGAGACAGACAGAGACAGAGAGAGAGACAGAGACAGAGAGAGAGAGACAGAGAGAGAGAGAGAGAGAGAGAGAGAGAGAGAGAGAGAGAGAGAAAGCATCAAAATGGCTGGGAATCCAAAAATGTAAGGGTTGGGGTCATTCTTCACACTGTAGAAACTAAAATGACAAAGGCACTTTCTCAGAGTGTTCACAGCTAAAAATCCCACCAGGTTAGCATTTCCCACAGGTGTGGCTTCTTTGTTCTTTGGGGGGATATTCAGCTTTTGTCGTTACCTAATTTTTGCCCCAATGTCTTAAAGTCCATTTTTCACTGCAAATTATTCTTATTTCCATTTAAAATTTTTAAAACAATTCCATCATTCCTTCTGTCTTAATGTTTTTACTTTGAGTTCTGCGGTTAGTTTGAATGGCTATCTGCTATTAAATAGTCTACTTCCACCCGTATTTGGAATTCAAAACTGCTGCCACAAAAGGAGGCAGTTACTGCAGCGGACACAGAGCACATCTCCCACTTATGCTGTGGATTCCAGGGGTACAGGAGAGAAGCCAAAATGACTGCACGCAGATGAGAAAGAGAGGTTTCAAACTGCCAAGGCTGCTTCTCAGGAAAGCAGAGAGAACACAACGGGGAAACCTTTGTAGTGTAAGTAGGATGGGTTATGGTGGCTTGTGAGTCGGAAGGGGGCTTTGAAGTATATAACAAGTGCATGTGGGTAGGGGCTGAGGGACCCTGGAGGCTAGCATGGACCTTGATATGGTGATAGATGCCATGGGTATTTGTTAATTGGAGAGTCACATGTTCTTTTTGCCAGAGAAAGGAGAAGTGACTCCTTTAGGCAGGTGGGAACAGGCTTCACAAATTTCTCAGGAGTGCTGGCTTCCATCTAACTGCTCCAAATCCTTCCATAGTCCAGTGAAGCTGGACCTAGACTCAGTCTTGGATTTAGAGGTTGGGATACCCTGTAGACCAGACACAACAGTCAGCAGTGCTTTGGTGTGTTAGCCACAGATGCCCTAAATTAGATGAGCCATGGAACATGTGGTACCAAGTTCACTGTCAAGAGGTATGGAGCTGTGAGGATTGAGTGAGCAAAAGAGAAGGCAGAGTTCTGGTCCAAGTGAGTCTAAAAAGGGGGAAGAAAACAGAAAGGAGAGAGAATATTACTGCGCTCACTGAAAGGGGCAAGTGTGGCTGATGGCTTCCCTCTCAGCAACAATTCCTTAGCTGCATCTGCTGTCCTCCCCAGAACAGGAAGGGAGAGGTCTTGACTGTAAAGGCCAGAGGCAAGCCCAGAAAAATTAGAGGAGAGGTGTTTGTCAGCCCAGGAGCTCAGATGACGCCATTTCTCTTCAAGGCTCTAACTTACGACAAGGCTAGAAGAATACTCTCAGGAGTAAGCCTTGCATGACAGCTGCTCAGAGAAGCAGAAAACCTGAACTGTCATGTGAAATAGGTAGGTTAAACGCCTATACAAATCTTTGTAGTTAATAACAATAACTAGAATTTGCTATTCATTGATATCCTAAACAATTTTTTAGTGGAAATACTGTTCAATCCTTCACAACTTAAGGAGTCGCAGAAAATGAGAATAAGGGGCTATCAAGACAGCTCAAGCTATCTGAGTATTGTATGGGAACCTGAGCAGTAGCATTGCATGGGAACCTGGGTTTATTCCCCAAAATCACATAAAACAGCCTGAGATTATTATGGTTAACACATACAGTCAATACCATTGTCTGGGAAGCCTACAGGTAGGAGAAGCTAACTGTCCAACTGTCCGGCCACCTTAGTTAAGTGGGTGAGCTCCAGGCAAGTGACAGACACTGTCTCAAAACCAAGGTGGACAGTTCCTATAAAACACAGGTTGACCCCTGGCCTACATCTACATGAAAGCACAAACATGTATTTCACATGTAAAAAGGGAGAGTGTGTAAGGAGAGGAAGGGAGATGGGAATGCGGGGGTGGGGGCACTCACTGAGCCTTTCAGAAGCAGCCAGAGGAACAGTGAGCACAAGTTTGTTCTCAGAAGCTATTTATAATTCACAGCTGCCTGGAGAAGGAAAATCAAAGGCTTTCAATGGAATGACGACAGGTCTATCCTATCAAATGCACTCTAGGGCAGGGAACACAACAGTAGCTGTCAACACAAACCAGAGTCCCTATTCTTTATGGGACTTGGTTTTCGTTGTTGTTGTTGTTTAAAGGAGAGAAGGAACATGAAGTTGGGGTACAGAGATGGGGGAGATCTGGGAGCATTGGAGGGAGGGAAAAGAAAACGATCAAAATAAGTTATATACAAATCTCAAAGAATAAATAAATCATTTTTTAAATGAAGCACTAGTGGATGAAAGTCATTACTGCAGGTAAGCCCTGGACTCTCAGCAGAAGATGCCATGGCAGCATTGACAATGCACTTAGCCATTCCTCTGCTGGGGCCAGGTAACCTGATTGTAAATAATTTATCCACCTCAAGACAAGTCAACCAAAGAATACATCTTACAGTTTTTCTTGTTTGCTCTAAGAAATTAGTCCCTAAAGGAAACACTCCTCTTAGGAAAACATAAACCCAAGTCCGAGCTGCTACCCAGCAAGTGAATATTAGGAGTGCCACCCACCTCAAGTTTTAGTGGCTTTGCCCCACCTTTTTGCAGACATCTGTAACACAGAACATTAATTTGCAGCGTCAGCAGAGAAAATGGGATCTCATGGGTGTGGAGGCAATTCCACTATGTAGGTAAGAAATAACCTCATACATCAGAGACAGTCTCTTGGTGATGGCTGTAGGAAGTGTAGAGTCGGCAGCTCCTCTCCCACCATGTCCTTCACCATCCAAGGCAAACCCGGTAAAGGATGCGGCGGGCCCACTCCAACAACCGGTGCAGCAAACTTCATGAGCCTTCCTAGCAATTGTGATAAAGGCAACAGCTAGCTTTAAGATCTTATTCCTGCTTTATCTCGTTAAACACATTTTTTTTTCATAATAGCATGAGGAGCAAAGGATTGCACTTGAAAACTATTGGCTTTTCTTGCTTAGTTCTTAAACAGAGACATTTGACACCCGCTAAAGAAAGCATGACTGCTTTGAATGTTAGCTAATCAGGCTCTCTGGTCCTTGGCAAGATAACTAACATAGGGGCAAATGAATAACTTCCCATTAAAATACTGACCAAGGAGGTGATTCTTCCACGCCCGCCATGTCTACTCCTCCCAGAAATGTACTAAATTAATTTCTCCTTCTTATTTTCAAAAAAGGATCAAACATCTGAAAATATGTGCATTTTTATACTTGTTTATTTGTGTGCAAGTATGTGTGTGTTTGTGCACATGTGGGCATATGTCACAAAACATGTGTGAAGTTCACAGGACAACTTGTAAGAGTAGGGCCCCTCCCCTCCACAGTGTGATTTCCCGGCGCCACACTCTGGATGTCATAGCAGCTAAGAACCGTGACTAACACTGGAAATGGTAACCGTGGCGGCAATAAACACCCGCGCATTTCCTCTATAACATCTTGTTTTCTTTCTTCTCAGGTGTTAGGAGAGATCACTTTCAGATGCTTTTCTGTTGTTGGTTTGTTGTTGTTTCTGTATTGTTTTGTCTTACACTAAACTAATGGACCACACAGTTCTTGACTCTAAGGCTAGCGTGTATTCACTTATCTAGGGAATGTATGCATTTGTGTATGTGTGTGTATGTGTGCATGTGTGTATGTGTGTGTAGAAGAATGTTGTGGTGTTAAGAGTGAGTTTCTGATTCCCAAAAGTGCACACCTGAAACTAAACTGCTTGCATTGGCCATAGCCTCGCCCGAGAAGACCATGAGAAGAGATTTAGTTAAAAGAATCAAGCTGGCCTGGGTCTGAAAAAGCCTGGGATAAAACCGGACTCGCTGAACATAGCGGACAATGAGGACTACTGAGAACTCAAGAACAATGGCAATGGGTTTTTGATCCTACTGCACGCACTGGCTTTGTGGGAGCCTAGGCAGTTTGGATGCTCACCTTACTAGACCTGGATGGAGGTGGGCGATCCTTGGACTTCCCACAGGGCAGGGAACCCTGATTGCTCTTCGAGCTGATGAGGGAGGGGGACTTGATTGGGGGAGGGAAATGGGAGGCGGTGGCGGGGAAGAGACAGAAATCTTTAATAAATAAATAAATAAATAAATAAATAAATAATTTTTTTAAAAAAAGAAAACAATGGGGAAAAAAATAATCAAGTCAGTACTTTTGCGGGTGGAGAGGTCCTAGAGTCTGCAGAATGAGTCACCAAATTGGAGATCCAAGGAGCTGGGGCATAATTAGAATCAGAATTCTGGAATGAGCTGAGGTTGTAGGGATGCTGGGAAACTGGAGACCTAGGAAGAACTGGTGCTTGCATTTGAGTCTAAAAACGAAAACAAATCTAAAGCAAAATCCAATGTGCTAATTCAAAAACAGGTGGGAGGGAATTCCTGTTACTTGGGGAGGTTCAGTCTCTGGTTCCACGACACCTTTAGCTGACTGAATCAAATTTACCCACATGTGGGGACACAATCATTCAAATCAGAATGATTCATCCAGAAATGTCCCCTCTCTCACATATACACACAAAACAATGTTTACCAAATATCTGGGCACTGCATAGCCCAGGAAAGTTGACAAACTCAGTCCTCTGGTATCATCATTGTCATTGACTTTTAACCTTTACATCACAACAGTTATTAGTAATGATTCCAGGCATGGGTTAAAAGAGCAGCATTTTCCAAGTGACTTTTCATCGTTTCTGGTGGGTGAAATGAGTTTCCATATGGATGGTGTCTTCAGGGTTAAACTGAATATTTGAGGGGCTGTGTGTGTGTGTGTGTGTGTGTGTGTGTGTGTGTGTGTGTAGGAAGGGATTTCCACAGCTCTAGAAACATCCCGGTAACACGCTTTTTGAGATATGTGTCTGTCCCATAATGGTGGTAAGTTCCGAAGTGAATTGTGTACTTCAGTACTGGAATGGTGGTTCCAGGAAAACACAAAGCAAAAAGAAAAGATCATTCTGGTTATTATGGGAATAAAGTTGAGGTTCAATTTTCTACTTGAGCATGAGATAAACAACAGGTCAGTGAGAAAAAAAAATTACTTACAAGCCATGTTTTCAATCTCTTCCAATTGAGGTCAGAACTAGTTATTATAATATAAACAAGAATATTTATAAATAGAATTCTAGATCTAATGCCACTAACTCTGAAAATGATGGAACACAGGTAGTGCATAAAATTCTTTCCATGAGCCTAAGGACAATTGATCAAAACTAAAATTGTGATAAAGAGATAATACTATAGTTGGGAAACCTCTGCAAAATATGACCTTTTTGCTATTGGTATCTGATAGGAAATTTAAGAAGCTTATAGTTAAACTAAATTCTTTCAAGAATATAGAATACTGGGATGTCAAAAAGGCTCAGTGGGTGGAGATGCAAAGTCTGGCAACCTGATCTTTATCCCCAGAGCCCACATAATGGAAAGAGAAAACTGACGCCTATAAGTTGTCCTCTGACTGAAACATGGGTGTGGCTCATGTCCACCAAGACAGATACACACATACACATGCACACAGTGGGCAAATCAATTATATAAGAATACAAAAAGTATCATTATCTGGGTGTCTCTTTATTATCCATTGTGTGTTCATGTGTGTGTGTGAAGGAATGCGTATACCATAGCACATGTGTGTGTGGAGGTCAGAGGACGACTTTTAGAAGTCACTTCCTTCCTTCCACCATGGGTTGTGAGGGTTGAACTTGGGTGGCCAGGCTTGCTCAGAAAGTGCTTATGCCCACTAAGCCATCCTACCTGCCAGCATTATGCCCTTATTTTAAATCTGGGAGAATTTAGGGACACCAAGACCAATGTGAAAAGGAATGTAGGCATAAGGGAGCAGGAATAAAAAAGACATAAAGCTCTTTTTCCATAATTTCCACTCTAATATTCTGATGTTTTTTTCTTTTCTTTCTTCCTTTCTTTTTCTTTTCTTTCTTTCTTTCATTCATCTTTTTGCATGTTTGTGTGTGTTGGGGGGTATGGCTGACTTTCATTTCAACTACCTGAGTATTGAAGTAACAAGAACCGTTTTTACATTCTAAACAATCCAGCACATACTATTCCTCTGCTGTAGTAACGGTGAACTTCGGGCTTGCTCTTGCAGTCCGTTGACCACAGTGCACTAGGAACTGACAGTGAGTCACTGAGTAGGCTTGTCACATCAACCCATGTAGGAGAACAAACTTTGTTTGTTTTGGTGGGGGGCTTTTGTGATCTGAAAGTTTTCTTCTGTTTAGAACTAGATCAAATCATTTTATTACACTGTTATTTAATATTTAATCTATATTGCAATATATAAAGAAAAGTATGGTTTAAAAAATATTAATCTGGGAATGGCTGGAGAGATGGATTATCAGTTAAGAAGACTTGCTGCTCTTGCAGAAGACCTGAGTTCAATTCCCAGAAACCATAAGGTGGTTTGCAGCCAACCTTAGCTACAGTTCCGGGGATCCATCACCCTTTTCTGACCTCCTTGGCCACCAGGCACACAACATGGTGTACATACAAGTATGCAGACAAAACATTCATTAAATAAATCTTTATTTTTTAAGTAGTCTGGGAGATGGAAAAGGAAAGGTTTCCCAATTCACCACATGCTCCATATGCCCAGTGAATCAGTCAAACCATGAAATGCCAGCCCCAGAAAATATTCAACGATGCCAGCAAAAGCCTGGAGGGCAATCTCCACTATCTTAGCTATCAAATTCATTGCCTTTCAAAAATTAATTCAAATTATCACAAAAAGTAACATAACTGCAGGCAAATAAATGTTTTATAAAATGCTGCCCATTATAAAAACATAAAATTCTGTAATAGAGTTTAGAAAAAAAGTCCAGAGCAAAGTTTAAAAAACATTGAGAATGGCTTTAAATTATAGGAAAGGTTGTAAAAGCCAACTGCACTACTAAAAACAACATTACAATCTCTTCCCAGCCCACATCCTGGTTATCCACCCCAGAATGGCTGCAGGAGGCAAAGTCAGGGGACTTAAGGCTGTTGTTCCAGAACCAGAGTTGATACATGAGATACAGAGACTCAAATCCAAACATCCTAATTGTTGATTCCTTTCCTCTTCCAGAGACACAATTGAGTAATTTTACACAATGCTCAAGAAAAACAGCAGGGCTTGCTGCTTAAATGAGCATCCTTGACAGAGTCAACACTGCAGACAGCTGCTGCACCTGCCTGAAGACTCTTTATTTATTTGTGAGCATGTGTGCACTTGCACATTGGTGGAAATTTGTTCTCTTCTTCCAGGTGGGTCTCAGGGATCAAACTCCGGTCATCAGGTCTGGAAGCCAGTATCTCTACCTGCTGAACCACTTTACTGGCCATAGAGTATTTTCTAAATATTACTTCTGAAACCCATCTGTAGATCTTAAAAATCACTGAGAGAAATTCACTGGTCCCTGTTTTGATTCAGCCATGTTTGGAGATAGTGTCTAACTGCTCAGCCACCTGAAAGAAACAGTTTCAAAGACCTGTTTCTCAGCAATCTCTGGCCACTGCCAAACGACACATGTACCATTAACGAATGCAGATGGGCCATCAGAACCTTTGTACAGGATGTAAAACTTATTCAAAGAGGCCTGAAGTGTTTTGATATGATTTGTTGTTCGGGTGTATTTGCATATGAACTGCTTCCGGTAAAAGGAACAAGTATTGAACAACTTTGGAACATTTCCCTTAACAGAGTCACAATATTTACATTAGTTTATATTATCTTAGGTTGCACTTTATTTATTCTTATTCGTTGAAGCACTAGACATCAAATCAAGGACCTTGCACGTACAATTTATTAACAGGATTCTAAAAGTTTATTTCTCTCTTAAAGCCAATTCCACCTGCACATTAAAATGTTGTTACAGTCAGGGGCAGGTTAAGTTTCTGTGCATTTGAGGCCAAATCCTGTAACATTAAGTCATTAAGGTGACCCATTGTGCCTTAACACCCATTGTGACAATGTCTTTATACTCTCTTAAACTACATTTGTAAAGGAGGGGACTAGGAAGATGAGCTATAAGGAGACTCGGGAGCATGACCTCCATGACTGCCACGTCACTCACGCATATGAAGCATATTATAAGGAAAAGAAATTGCACCAATGTGCTTTGAATGAGATAAATGTGTTTCTGTTCAGCCTTGGCTCTATTTTGAAGAAGGGTAAAAATGCAAATTCACACCACCACACACACACATTAAAATTTAATGATAAGACAAATGAAATAGTAGACAGATGACGTGTGCCTGGAGACACCTGAGTGTGCAAGCCGGGCTGATTGCTTAAATGAGGACACTACAGTGGAAAGCCACCTAAGCTCAAACTGTCTCTTGCCACAGGTGAAGTCAAAGTCACCGGGGAAGCTAGAGAAAGCAAACAGGCTTTTTCAGTCAGGAACTGACTCTGCACTTCCCAGATTCATAACTAGGTCAGTGTGTTGACAGGGGCAGCACCGGAGCCTAGATCCACGAAGCCATGAACACCGCTTGATTTCTGTCAGTCATCTCGAAACTCCAGAGGGAAGGTGACTAGAGAGAGATGGGAGAAAGAATAAATGAACTGACACTGGAGCTCGCAAACCAAAATCTCAGAACACGTTTATGTGACAGTAACAAAGTTAATAAATGATATGGACAATCAAGAATAACTTAGAGTAGGTAAAATGACTGGGTAAGAGAAATCTGAAAATTACTCATTTAAAATATGATTAACTACAAAGGTAAAAGAAAAACTTCTTAGTAAAGGAAAAAAAAATCATAAAACCAGACAAGGCAAAAATAAAACAAGAACAGAGATGTATATATGTAAAAAAAAACTAAACTTCAAAATATATTCACAAATGAACAATTGAAAATTTAATAGAGAATTTAGTCTTTCTACTAGGAACAAAGAGGTCATCAAATTAAAAGAAGTCACACTTCTTCGTGGTGTTCTGTACATGATGGAGCAGCTTAGAACCAAGAACACTACCATTCAGTACAATTCTTAGGTAAGAAGTAGCAAAGAAATTTTCATAACTGAAGAAAGATGTGAATTCTTAGACTGCTATTGCTGAACTGAATTTTAAAATACAAGATTGTACATTTGTTTTTGATTTCCAACTTGGTTGTATGGATTGTTTTGGAGTACAAGAAAGTACTATGTGGAATTTAAGTTATATTGGAAGCATATTGAGACTTGCATTTGAGACTACATGGGCATCATATTTCATTTTATTCTGTACTAGTTCTGCATCATATCTTCAAGTTGATGACTTTAGGGGTTAAGAATGCTAAGCTATTACTTCATCCAATGTAGTTGGAAGTAAAAGTCTAGTATTTCAGCTTCTGATAATCAATACATCTTTTCCATCTTTTCCAAAGTCACCTTTTTATGCAGTCTTTGTTGCTGCTTACCATTATAATAGAGCAGAGAAAGAAGTCTTCTACTGAGAATTCAACTCCAAGCACTTTTAAAACCTGAACTGGCTTATACCAGTTTCAAAAAATTAATTTTTTTTAGATCTTTCCAAATTTAAGTATAATCTGAAAATACAAATAAAAATAGATAAAATGATAACTAGTACTCTTTTTAAAAAAAAATAAGCAGTTTCTTTTTAAAAAAAATAAGCAGTTTGACCCTAATAATCTCAGCAAACTGTCAAGACTTAATGTCATTTTTTTGTCTTCCTTCATCAAACTCTGCTTTCTTAATTAAAGCTGATTATGTTGATTGATTGTAGAGTGTTTGTAATTTTACATTTCTATTTTATAGCGAGAGCAAGGATACTTGGAATTTACAGAACTACAGCACTGGAGTACTTTTTCTAAGGATACTTAAATGTTTAAATTTTATCCAACAAAATATATTTCATGAGGTACACTGCCTAGCTTATAATGTTATAAAGTTATATTATAAAAATAATAAAAAGTGTTTAGCCATTGTTAAAGATTTAAGCAATAATGTTTGTAAAATAGCATCATACTTTTTAGAAGATATAGTAATTAATAGTGACAGTCTCATGTTTTTTATATAATTAAGTTATATTTAATGACTCTGTGACAGATAGTCACATGACACATACTCGTTTTTCTGCCCTTGGAGAAAGTAATTTTCTCATAATAACTAAAGCAAAGACTTCAAAGATTATTTGAATTTTTCACTTGGATTTTATATTCAAAACTCAGGATAAAGCTGGAAGTAGAAATGAATTAGTCCCTCAAATAAAGGAAGCTTGATTATGAAGTTGGTTGTTCAAACAATAGAATTGCTTAGATGTCCATCAGTGGATAATAAGACTAAAGAGATTCATAATAGGAATTAGGTCTATTATCCAAGGCCAGAGCAACCATTAGGAGGTGAAGATGTTTCCAGAACCTAGTGGGAGCTAAAGCAGGGATGATCTCATATAAAAAATAATGACCTGCCTGGTAGGAAATACAGCCAATGAGAAGGGACTATTCCTAGAGAAGCCTGGGAGCTAAGAGAATAGAAGACATAGCCTAACACACTCTCTCTCTCTCTCTCTGTCTCTCTCTCTCTCTCATCTCTTTCTTTCCCTCTCTCTGTTTCCCTCCCTCCCTTATTCCTCTTTCTCTTTCTTTCCTTTCTTTATCTTCCTCTATCTCCCTCCCTTATACCTAACTCTCTCTCTCCTCTCTTTCTCTCCCTCTCTCTGTCTGTCTCCTTCCCTTATTCCTCAATGCCTCTCATTGGCTATATTATCCCAGAGAACAGGGAAGTATTAACTATAGCTGTTATGATGAGAGGCCAAGGACAGAGCAAGTAATACAGATCTAACAGAAAACAGGTAGCTTGTCTTCGAATCTTTCTTACTTTTGAAATGAGCAGCATTATGCAGTGCTCTTATATTGTACATTAATTGAATGTCCATTAATAGCCCTGAGAAGAGATGAGTGCCTGTCAAAATGTAAGTGCTTAATAAATGTTATGCATTTTCAGAATAGCTTTTAAATTCCCAAATTATTTTTACTCTGTGATTTTTTTTTGTTGATGCTTTTCTAAATCAATACTTGGCATTACAAAAATAGCCTCTCTCTTTTTCCTCCTTATATCAAACTTGCCTTTCTCTCAAATTCCCAAACCCTCACTAAACTCATACTAAGAACTTCACTAGCTATGTGATATTTACAAACTCTATTTCCTTTTGAGATAAAAATGAAAACAAATAGAAAAGTGGAGTTCTATCCTATAGTTATTTTTCTGTATGTTTATGATGTTTTCGATGTTAAACACTGTATTTTTTAATCCCGCCCTATGACTTACTTCATACATGAAATAAGCTTTATCATCATCATTTAAGAAATAAGAAGTGAATCTGAAGAGATGACTCAACAATTAGGAGCACTTGCTTCTTATGAAGAGGACCTGCGTTCAGTTCCTGGTACCCAAATTGAGTGGCTCACAACTTCCTGTAACTCCAGTCCTAGGAAATCCAACGCCCTTTCCTGGCCTCTACAGGCACACATGGGTATGTGCACACTACAGGGGGACAGGCAGACAGATAGACACACCCATCCCTCACTACCAAGCCCACACACAATAAATAAAAACAAAAATAAATTTGAAAGAAAGAAAGAAGGAAAGAGAAGGGGGGAAAGCAGAAGTAAAACAATTTCCTTGTTGCAGTCAAACTTGACCTCTGTTGAAATCAAGGTTTATGCAATCTTCAGTCCCAGCATTTGGACATCATGTACGCATTGTCTGTCCATTCTACTGACTCAGTGTTGTATTTCAATTGTCATTTCAACTGTTTCACAATCTAATTGATTTCACTTATTCTTTTCACAAATAACTATTAAAGACTACAGGGCCAGTAGTCTTCTAAGCACAGGAGCTTACAATTTAGCAAGTGAGAGACAATAAACCTGGATAGTACTCATCCATTATATAAGAAATTACCACTGACTTTGCAAGTCAAAACAACACAAAATTATTATCACATAGCTGCCATTGGTCATGAGAGGAACACAGCCAAATTGAATCCTCTGATTAGGGTCTTGCACAGCTGTCATTAAGTACGAATGAAGCTTGGGTCCTTACCTGGGATTTGATACCTCTTCCAAGTAATTAGTTCTCTGCAAGTTGAACTTCAGGGTCTTGTTCAGTTAATAGAAGCCACCCACAATTGCTTGTCATGAAAGCGTCTCCACAGGGGCCTCTCACAGTTTGACAGATTGCTACTTCAAAGCCAGCAAAGAGAAAGTAGAGCAAGCAAGCTAATAAAAGGGATGATTTTTAATGTTCCCTAATCCACAGCAGTGATATTCCACTGCCTTTGCTACCTGCATCCCATGAGAGTGATAGTCAACCACCATGCCATCAGATACTGGCTAGAAACAAAGACCAGAGGGGAGGACATTACACAAAGGCGTGGCTATCAGAAGGTGAAAAACAAGAAGTTACCATATGCTCTGTTTGCCATATAATGGAACAGACAGGCATGCCTGATACCTACTAGAAATGAGTGATCTGCTAGCGTATGAAGATAGTGCCTTTGAGGAAGTGGCTGTGCTGGATATCAAGGGTGGTCAGGGAAAGAGATATGAAGTCAGACTGGCAGGCAGAAGTGGGGTCACAAGAGGATTCACACATATACATATTTCTGTTACATACTCCTATGGGGAGGTATCTAAACATTGTGAGGGCTGGAAGGATGGCTCTACAGAGGAATAAAAGTATGTGTGCCATCAACCCCAATGACTAAGTCGATCCCTGGAAACACACACTAGGAGAGACCACCTTCCAAAAGTTGATCTCTGATCTCTAAACACACTGTGGCTCATTTACCACACTAAATAAATAAAGTACACCTTTTAAATTAAAATTTTAAATTAAATACTTCTACTGAGGTATGATTTGGTTAACTATTTTGAATGGTCATTCCAACTGCTATAATGAAAATTGATCAAGAGACTTAGTAGTAGGAGTAAGAGGATGACTAGAAGGCTTCCATAAAGTGGTCCAAGGGAGAAGAGATAGGACCTTGGATTGGCAGAACAGTGGTGGGGATGGGGAGTGGGTAACAACAGTAAGATTTGTTCATCTATTACCATCTAACAGGGGATAGAGGAATGCAGAAAAGCATCTTCCTCTTTGTTCTTGGCACTTTGTAAAAAGGTACCTGTGCAATCCTGCTCTTATTAAAGAGTGCATTAATTTACATCCAAATAATTGCTTTCTAATATTAATAGTCAGAGAACATCAAATTCTCCAAATGTTGCTTTCTCATGAAACAATTTCAGACACTATAGGCCACATGCAGTCAGCTTTTCTTTGCTGAGTGATGTTTAACAAGATCACACATTATCCTTGTTTATGCCCAGAGATACTTTCTTGCAGACTTTGCTCATAAACTTAGAAAATACAAAATTAACACTTATACCACTACTATTTGGGATGGGACATCAGATGATTTCCCTGAATGTGGTGACTCTTAAGCTAACATTTTTCATCTGCTCTATTAAAATGATCATTCACCTGAAAATTAAATTACTGTTTGATTGTTTTTTGACTAAATCAAAGCACAATTGAAATTTTTAGTATCCACAATTCTTTTTAAAATGTATTCAGTGGTCACAATTATGTCCTGCCTCTCAAGGTTAGGAGAAAGTGCATTTTTTTTTGTATTTTAAGATAATACACAAATCACAGGATGTAGTTTCAACATTGAAGCTAACATTTCAAGTGTGAGTTACCAGTAAAGAAAGGTTAGGAGACAGCACCGTGCACTGGCTGCAATTCATAATAATCTTCTATGAATCATAGAAATTACTAGAAGAGGCTAAAGATTCTGAAAATAAAATGAGGAGGTGGAAACATCAGTCATCCTGGCTGATCAGCATGTTATATATAAAAATAGAACTACTACACTGCGCTACAAACATGTGTAATTAAAATAATGTTTATTTAAAATAAAAATTAAGTGAAAATCAGTAAATAAGATCATTAAGAAAAACAGATCAAATAAATGGTACTTGCCATTCTACTTTCAAACTTTAGGTTTCACACACGAATGTCATTATGTAGTGTCTGTCTTCGTATGACTGGCTTATTTCACTTAGCACAGTGTCCTCCGGGCTCATTTTTGCTGTAAAAAATTGGGGGAAAAATCCCTCTTTTTTTATTGATTTTTATTGAACTCTACATTTTTTTCTGCTCCCCTCCCTGCCTCTCCTCTCCCTCCTTCAACCCTCCCCAAGGTCCCCATGCTCCCAATTTACTCAGGAGATCTTGTCCTTTTCTACTTCCCATATAGGTTAGATCTATGTAAGTCTCTCTTAGTGCCCTCATTGTTGTCTAAGTTCTCTGGGAAGAATCCCTCTTTTTAATGACTAAATAGTATTAAAAACACACACACACACGCACAGACAGTACCATTCATCTGTCAGCAGATATCATTTCTATATCTTGCTGTTATGAACAACACAGCAACAAACAAGAAAGCATAGCTATTTCATTGAAATTTTGTTTCATCTAGATATATGCTTAGTAGCAAGACTGCTGAATCAGTTGGTAGTTTTACTATCTATTTATTCAATCATTTATCTATTTATTTTGGACAAAGTCTTACTAGGTAGCCCAGAATAGCTTTAAATTTGGTTTTAAACCTTGAATGTAAAACTTGTGTTGAACACCTCGGCCTCTCAAGAGCTGAAATCCTGGCCATGTGCCACCATATCAGCTCTATTTTTAAATTTTTTATTGTGTTTTCTTATTTGGGGTGGGCAACAGATATAGAGGTAAGAAAACAACCTTTAAAAGGTAGTTTTTTTTTCTACTATGTGGGTTCTGGGGATATATCCTATCATTAGGATTTGTACTAACTGCCTGTACCTACTTAACCATATCTCTGGCCCCGCTTTACCTATTGTGAAGTATCTCTATTGTCTCCCACTAGAGCTGTGACTATCTCTATTCCACCCACAGTATTACGTGATTCCTTTCCTCTCCATCCTCACTAGCATTTATCAACTTGTTTTGATGATAGCCATCTTAAGAGTTCTGAAGTGACACCTTCATGATTCTCATTGCCCTAATGGGATGATGTTGGATCCCTTTTTACTTATCACTAGCCATTCAGATGCCTTCTTTTAGGAAATATCTATTTGCATCTTCTGCTCATTTTTTTTAAATTGTACTATTACTGTTGACCAGTAATAACCCTTAGACCCTTATGAAACCAAACCCTAGAATTGGCATCAAAATAATAGAACAGAAATACAGTTAAGCTTTCCAAAAGTCAGCTAATAATACTGCTAATAATTCAAAGTAGTTAAAGTTTTAATGTAAATAAAAATATTCACCTGCATGTAAATTGAGGTAGCACCTCCTACTGTGTGTGTGCGTGTATGTGTGCATGTGTGTATGTGTATATGTGTGTGTGTGTGTGTCCTACACTGAGATTTTCCTTCTATTCTGAACCATATTTTATATATTCACTCATCCAGTTTATTTGAGTCTTCCAGTGGGACGCCACACTAAGGCTCACACAAACACCAGGCTGGGTCTCACCTTCAGCTTAAGGGCAGCTACACCCCTAGCTTTTCCAGGACTGCTGACTGAGAGGATACCTCCTAGAACACACCCTGAAAAACATTACACTAGGCAGGGAAGGCTGATTTCAGCCAGGACTTTCTTAAACCTCAATGTGTGTTCTTTCTATGTCTTTAAAGGATATTTTATATAAATGATTCGACCAAGAAACTCACCCTGGAGAAATATAAATGTATAGGTATGTATATGTGCATATATACTTAGTGTGGAACCCTTCTACAGAGAGACGTGAAAGTGCCATTACGGCCATCCCACCTGCATGACTGCTAACCAGGTGTCTAGTCTCAGGGCCTGCCCATGCTTACTGTGCCGTCAGAAACGGACCCATTTGTTTGAATGTTCATCTCTTTTCTTACTACTCTAAGAAAAATCGATAGAATCCTAGATCTGTTATTCATAGATAAGATATAAAATTATCTACCTTATTTTCTTGAATGTTTATTAATCATAAGAAAGGAATAGGGCAGCCAGCCTGCATAGAATTTCGTACCGACTGCAAGTTGACATTGCCCTTGACTGTGGGGTGGACTCCTCCACCTTTAACCACACAGGGAGTCCCGCTCATCTGGCTCGGCCCAGGCCTTCAAGGAAGGGAGCACATGTCTTTCGAGCCTGCAGCTCAGGTTCTGCCATCCCTGGTAGAGGAAAGAAAACACATTTCATTGTGCATGTCAAGCTCTAATGGGAAAGTCACTTTTCTCTAGCTAGGCGAAGTCTTCAAACATTGTAAAATTGGGTTTTATTTCGGCCTAAGAGGACTCATTCTGGATTTCATTTACCCTTTTTTTTTTTCATTCAACCAGCATTGCTTCTGAAATAGCTAGATCTGCAGGCACTCGGCAAAGGGATAAAATGATATTTAAAACAGGTTCTGCTCCACCTAAATTCACCATCTGCTGGGTTCTCTCATTCCATAATATTTATATAATACTTCCCACGTGCCAGAGATTGTTCTAAGTTCTGGGACGAAGTACAGGGCCAACCACACATACACAAAGAGTTAAATATTGTCACCTTGTGAATTCTTGTGTCTTATAAAGAAAATGAAGCAGAGGAAGTCAATATAGCTTGATGGTCATGGACCCGTTCTTTTTTACAAATTAAACCAAGTGTGGATGATTTAGAAAAATCCTGAAACAGTGAGACAAGTTGAAAAACTCATGAAGGCAAAGCCTAAGGTCTTGACAGAAGACAGACTTGAACTATTTCCTTTAAAACAGGACCATACTAGGAAGTTCATGTGGAAAGTTTTGAAGTATGATGTTGAAAACAGCTATTTTGTTCCAGGGCTTCATCCATGCTAGACAAGTACTCTACTACTGAACTACAGCCCCAGCCTGCTCTGTTCCAAGTTAAAACTATGTGCCATTAGATAGAAAATAGCCATCCAGCAATACACTCTTGGTACACGGAGATGGACACTGGTACGGTTTGATACCTCAGACCTTTCTATGCCCGGATTCACATAGACCCACTGCTGTAAAATGGCGTGAGGTGGACCTTAACAGGCCAAGGGCCATGCAGTGGGTGACAGAGGGACAGACACGCCATGCAGGCAGAGATGATGTGGGAGTTTTATTGAGATAAAGGGAGCAGAGGTGGAAAGAGAGAAAGAAATACAGAAAGAAAGAGGAAGAAGGAGAAGAGGCAAGGGCTAGCCTGCTTCTTCAGAAGAGCAGCGGGCAAAGAGCAATCGGGAAGTAGGTAGAGCTTGTCTCTTAAAGGGACCTTTGCATCTGCAAACAGACTCTGTACTTATGTAGCAACCATAGGACCCTGGGCTGGCCAGGGTACTGCCTGGGTGCTACCTGCCAGGTGACAGGGAACAGACAGCATAACGCCTGAATCCTAACATTCCCCCCTTTTGCTTGAGTTAAGCGGACTCTGTGGAGACCCAGGAAGAGAAAGGCTTCTATTGATCTATAAACTTGGGAAATTTCCCCAGGAAAGACTGAAAGATAATTTCAAAGGCTTCTCTGGCCTTCCTAGGCTTCTAAATACATCGTCAAGTACCAGCATGTGAG
Source organism: Microtus oregoni (assembly GCF_018167655.1). Lineage (NCBI taxonomy): Eukaryota > Metazoa > Chordata > Mammalia > Rodentia > Cricetidae > Microtus > Microtus oregoni. The sequence continues at coordinate 4,381,800 of NW_024544542.1, read as the reverse complement.
CCCTGTACAACTCACGGCCAATGGAAGAGGGTGACTGCACATGCTCAGAAACCTAGAGGCCTAGTGCCTGGGTTGTCCACCAGGGTAAAGAAAATGATAGTTTCTCATTCACATGTAAGTCCATGCAGATATTTTCAGGAAAATATTTAAATCCTTATTTATTTATCTAGTTCATTTTTAATGTTTAAATGTTTAAATCCTTATATATCTAGTTTGCCTATTTATCTGCTTTAAAAGACTAAATATTCTTATACATTTACCCTTCTAAAGTTGGTTCTTATGAAAATTTGAATTAAATAAAATAGAAATAGAAGTTTATTAGAAGCCAGTGGAGCCTGCCATTGTATTTTAGCACACATGCTGATACTGGTTGCTATTTACAAAACAAGCTGGATCTCCTTAACGCTTCTCACTGGAACGCCAGATCCGCATTCTTCTCTTATCAGGGCCTGGTACCTTGTACTCTATTTAATGTTTAACTAAAGTAACTCGTGTTTGTTTTACTTATATGACATGATTTTTTTTTCCAGAAAGGAGTTTGTCTTGGGAGCAAAGACTCAAATGAAAACACTTAGGTAGTTTTAACAACAGAAAAGACTAGTATCATAGATAAGATAGAAGGCTAATATCATAGATATGAACTACCTCTGCTTCTTAGAGTGTGTGTGTGTGTGTGTGTGTGTGTGTGTGTGTGTGTGTGCTCACTCACACATGTGTGCAGGCATACACATATACTTTGTCTTTATAATGAATTAACACAACATAGCTGCACACATGAAACAGAGGCAAGTCCGGAATAAATGTAACCAGGCAAAGGCTAAATTTTCAGACACTTTGCTTTTTCTCCAAAACCACAAATGAATATAGACAACTGTTAGCATAAATTTTGGAGTGTTTTGTGTAATCCCATGTGTGCCCAACCCATGGCCCACAGGTAGCATTCGATCAAGAACAACTAAAAAGAAGTTCAACACACAATGATAAACTGAAAGCATTATGAAGGTATTTTTGTCCTTTGTAGCTCTACTGCACAGGTCTCAAGCAGGAACCTGGCAGGTGAAAGTGTTGTTGCAGTGACAAGACGCTGGGCCTTCTACGGCACGTTTGATGAGGTGAACATTCTTTTTCTCATTTAGCCCCCACCTCTACTGGAATAGATGCTATTCTCATACATGTAAGTATTCTCCACCTCCTTCCTGACCATCACACAAGTGCAGAGGTGAACGTGCCCAAGTGTCTCAGTTGCAAGGAATCACATGCTAAGACCATGTCAGAGCAGTGTGATAGGAGCCTAAGTTAAAATGTGTGTGTGTGTGTGTGTGTACACAATGACTTCAATAAAGATCTAGTATCTCAAACAATAAAATGCTTTATTTTTCTACTTGTCAACTATTACCCTCTTACAATATATGCAGTTTTCATGTAAGCAACCCAGCAGCCCATGGGCTGGATCCCTCAACTTCCTAAAGGGCTACAGGCTCAGAAGGAGAACTTCCCCCTCAAATCCAGCAGCTGCCAGTGAGAGGTGGTGAGGATGCCTATGAACCAGGCATTGGGAGTCACAGAAAAGACTAAATGACAAATAAAAACCTTCAAAGCCTGCACTTCATTGAAGTCAGAGAAACTCTCGCTTTCACCACAAATATGATGAAATTTTCACCTTCAAATTGGTAAGTAAAGGGGATTTAGACTGGCTGTGGGATAAAGGACATATAGATGCAGGCACATTCCTCTATTCCATTCCTGAAAGACCCTTACAGGTGTGGAGAGAACCTAGGTGTCAGAGACACCTGGAAAGAAATATTGTGTAATCTTGTAAAATGACCACATGTCCCCACATGGAAAATCTGCCACTTTAGAACTTTAGAACATTGGCAGCCCTGGACATCTGAATGACCCTTGGTGCACTTTAATGCACTTTAGAACATTGCTTCTGTGGAAACATGAGCTCTTCTTTGCAAAGAAAGTGATTTCTAATTATTACACATCTATAAAAATAGTATTCAAGTCATGATGAGAATTGAGGAAACTTAAAGATGTTATTGTCAATTCCAAAATGCATGAATTTTTAGTTTTAGGTAGAGCTACCTTGGTAATCACCCATGACTTTGAATCAGGTCAACATAATCAGCAATATTTCCACCCAATGTTAAAGAAAAATGATTTTTTTTCCAAACAAAACCAAACTTTTCATGAAAGTATTCTATGGTATAAAGTATAACATATCTTTAGCTGTGTGATGCATGAGAAACTATAAGGGATTTTATCATCTAATCCCTTCCAAGAAGATAAATTGCTTAATATTTTCTCAACTTTAATCAGCTATGTCAGATAAAATGTTTGAACATACAATATATTCAGGGGCAACTGGAAGACACCCAAACAGCCAGCCCAGGCCTCAGGCCTGAGACGGCAGGTGCCACTACAGTGAACAAATACGTGATGGGAAGACGGGAAAGCGAGAGTGTGTGCTGAAGAGATGGGAGAGGGAGAAGCCGAGCAGTTTGTGTGCTGTGGAGAAAGGTGGAAGTGGGGATGCGGCAGTAGTGAGAGACTGATGTGGGGAGCCTGAGCTGCCTGTCACCTGAGGCAGTGGTAATGTCCAGCCTGGACTCCCACTGAAAGGCATATCTGGGTTTGTGGCCTTACCACAGTCAGTTTCTGTGCTGATGTCCACGGCCCCTGTTGCCACCAAGGGCCATTCAGATGTCCAAGGCGGCCACCCGAGGTCATGCTGAAGTCTTGGAGCCTGCTGCCACTGAGGGGCATATCTGGGTCCCTGGTCCTACTGCAGTCGAGGTCTGTGAGCCGTGTTACCACCAAAGGTCATGCAAATGTCAGTGGTCTGGACTGCCACCTGAAGCTGTGTTGATTTCTGCTTGCTGCTGAACTGGCCCTGCCCTTCCCTGACAAAGGGATTGCTGTCCCAACCCCTCACCCAGTAGTCCAGGATAGCTGGCGCCAATGGCATGGGAGTGGGAAAGCTGGTCCTGCCCCTGGCCAGGTTGGGGAGACCCAGTGGAGACCCGGACTGACCAACTCAGCCACTATCCAGCCCCAGATCCAAGGCTTTGAGCTGGCACACCCCAACATCTACCCCAACTATGAGTTGCTGGATTTCGTGAAGGGGCTGGTGCTTGGAACCAGAGACACAGGATCTCCAGGACTGGGGCAACTGCAGGACATCAGAGAGTCTTGTTGACTTAGTGACACTCTAGTACTGATGGTGTAGCAGAAGCCAGAGCCTGAAGCCGACCAACAACAACACATTGCAGTGAACATGTAACAGCAAGTAAAGCTGTTTGGACAGAAGAGTCTACTGCGTGAGCCAGCGCAGTGTTCGAAGGCACTGAGGTGGATGAAGAGGATGGAGAAGAGAGGCTGGAGAGATGGAGGGTGGGATGGCACATGTGCAGCTGAACTGGAGATGTGACAGCTGGGACAGGGTAAGAGAAGCCTGCCGCTGACAGAAGAGCCAGGAGTGCCCAGAGGGACGGCCCGATGGCTTTTGTTCTTCTCTTTTCTTTCTTATCTTTGAGTGGGAGGTCACGAGTGTAGAGGGCAGATGTGGAAGGTCTGGGAAATGAGGGATTGGAGGGCATGATGTGAAATCCCAAAAAAAATCAATTTAAAAAATATTTTTTAAAAATGTACATTACATTCACATTGTATTTTTATTATTTTTTTCTTAATGGAATGACAACCCATTTCACAGGTTTCTTCCCTACAGAAAGGTAATTATCAGCAGCACACTTGACTCTCTGAAACAGGCAAAGAACAAATTCCACATTTCTTTAAGCCGATGTGTGGTTCCCCAACATCATTGACACACATCATTGTACAGAAGGTTTTCCTAAAGGTGGCGGCATTCTAAGGCTGTGTGTCCCCAGCCTCTGCAGAAAGTTGTCTCCCTTATGAAGTCCGATTACACAGCTGGTGAAAGTGGCTGCCAACAAGACAAGCCGCCCCTGAGTGTGAAGTGTTCCAGCACTCAACCGAATGACATCATTCCTAAGATTCCTAAACTATAGTCCATATTTACAGATATGTTCAACTCAATACAGATATCTTTGTCAAGACCTTTGACACCTGTGGGAATTTCTGATGGTTCCCCATTTCCTTTCTGAAGGAATTTACATCACTTAGAGGGAAATAATTGGATGCCTATTCTTTCTATAAATTTCTCAGAGTATGGGAAAAACACTGGTGTTGAATTCTATGATCACGATCATTGAAACAAAGAATGACCCCAAAAATCAGGAAACAAATCATAATCTAAATAAATTTAAACACAGATCCTTCCATTCACCCTAGCTAACTTTGTCTGCACTTAATCTCTTCACAGTTCGATTTAAATAAAGTACCATGTGTCTTCTTGTTTGCCAGTTAAGTATTGCTTGTTGATGTACTTTAAAAATGCAATTGCTCATCATGCTATGACTGCTATTACTGTTTTAAAAGGGAAATGTTCTAATCTGTCCTCATCACCGTGACCACAGTGATCACCGTGATCCCTGATGTTACAGATCCTACCAGAGATCAAAATCCCCTTGAGGAAATGTATTTGGTTATCTAAGAGACAATTGAAACAGATTTTTTTTTTTTTTTTGGTTTTTCGAGACAGGGTTTCTCTGTGGTTTTGGAGCCTGTTCTGGAACTAGCTCTTGTAGACCAGGCTGTTCTCGAACTTACAGAGATCCGCCTGCCTCTGCCTCCCAAGTGCTGGGATTAAAGGCGTGCGCCACCACCGCCCGGCCATTTTTTGTTGTCTAAACAAGTTCCACCTACACTTTCTGCAATCATGCATCTCTGAAGAGAATGTTAGCCTCAGAAACTGCAGACATCTGTCCCTCACTGGTCCCCTTGTCCAGTTCCTCCAAAGTTGAGCACCTGTCCTCTGAGATGTGAGGCCCCAATTCTCACTGATTCTTGTTACTTAGTCCACTACCAAAAGTGCACATAGCCGATTTCTGGAGTTTGTTGATGAGCTCCTGTCTAAAGCTGAACACCTGGTTGTCATTGTGTATATGCCAATTAGACTACCTTGTACCCATTTGTGTCATAGCTTCAGAGACATGATACTTTGTACACTCATTACTTGGAAGCCAGCAGACCCACAGATGCCTACGCTGGTCACCTCAGAGCAAGTCCTCACAATGCACACATGCACCACGTGAATTAATTTTTAAGGTTTTCCCCAGGCCTAATTTTCTCCCCCCACTGCATTCTTCTATCCTTTTTCTTTCTATTTCTTTGCTTCCTCTTCTAAATGGCATTTCTCGCCTTCCCTTCTTCCTTCTCTCTTCCTTCCTACTTCCTTCCCTCTTTCCTTCCCTCCCTCCCTCTTTTCTTCCTTCCCTCTCTTCCTTCTTTCTTCCCTTCCTTTCTTTCTCTGTCCTCATCTTTGCCTTTTCTGTCTGTCATCTTAGCAGACATTAGAAATTAAGAGATTAGGAACAAGAGCCCACGAGCTGTTTTCAGCTGGGAACGGGACTGCTGATGTGCACGTGATATGGAGAAGAGTCACATAAAGAGGCCACCAGGACCAGTGCAGTGTGGGGAAATGAAAAGAGAAGGCACAACTACAAGTTCAGGCTTTGGGAACCGTGGAAGGGCTTCCGCAATCAATAACTATCCCAGAGGAAAATCGAATAACTTGGGCAAGAAAAAAAAAAGAGACATTTGGGTTTATAATGTTGAAAGTGACCCCAAAGGGAAAGGACAGAAAATGACCTAAAAGCCAGAAGAAAGTATTGACGATGGAAGCAATAATCTCAAGAAAGAAGCAGGCTTGCCCAGAATGGAGATCACCTGCAGGTGGGGATGACTTAGAGTTCAGAGACAAAGGGATCCCAGGGAGTGCACCTGCACGGCCGGCCCTGAACCGGGTCAAGTAAACACAGAGTCCTACCCTAGCAGAGAGCCCAAAAGAACACAAAACTCAATCATCACTGAGAACAGAGGTGTCTTCATCCCCCAGTGCTCACTGGTTTTCATTCCTCAGTCTCACAGGGTGTGATGACCAGTGAACCATGCACAGCACCAAGCTGATTTCTGACGCTCAGACACTGAAGTGAGCAGGCAGGGATTTGAGTACATAATTCAGCGTTCAGCCACCTGGAAAATTTCAGGTTGTATTGAAGCTGAGTTTCTATGTGTCCCGATCCCTCCTCTGAAGCAAAAAGGCACACATTCAGTTCATTGCCAAAGCAACAAGAGAAAGGAGAGGCTGGGCAGAGCCACACACACACACACACACACACACACACAACTTCCTTAGCCTTTTACGGAGCTTTACCAGGCTGGGAGCACCAATGGCCTCACATCCCCCTTCACCCAGTTCCATGCTTCCCATTAAAGTGACTCAGCCCTGGACTTCTAGGACAGGTGAGGCAAGAGGACAAGGTAAACTTGGTTTCCACAATTTGGAGGTAATAGTCCGTGCTGAGGTTGTTTTCTGCGAGTCACCGTGCTTGAATTTGGTGAATGCAATTGTGCCCTATCAAAGGATCTCCACTCCCACAGTCAGGCTCCCCAGACAGAGAGGAAGCAGGGACTCCTGACCAGGTTCTCCAGTGACTCCGCTCTTCACACTCTAGGAACTCATACTTCGAATTAGTCTTCAGGCTGAAGAGGAGTGATAGGGGTGCTCATGGGCACACAGCCTCCATCCTAGCAGTCCCATGGTAGATTTGCTGGCCTGCTCTACGAGCAGTTCTAAAGGCGCCCACCCAGTCTTAGAAATGCAAATGTCCACACTCTGTGCATATGTGTGTGCGTGCGTGTATGCATGTGTGTGCTTGCTTGTGTGTGTGTGTGTGCAGGCATGCATGTATGTGTGTGTGCATGCTTGTGTGTGTGTGTGTTCATGTATGTGTATTTGGTGTTTTCGTCTATGTAGGCACACTTGTGCATGCATGTACCTGTATGTGAAAGTTAGAGATCAACCTCTAGTGTCATTTTAAAATAATCATTTTATTTTATAGACAAGTGGTGCGGGAGAATTGTCTGTATTTTGTCAATCATGTTATAAATAAATGCTGATTGGCCAGGCATCAAATATAGGTGGGGAAACCAGACAGGAAGTAGAAATGATGTAATGAGAACAGGAGAATTCTGGGAAGGAGGAAGTTGATTCCTACCACTCCTGTCTAGACCACCAAAGCAGCAGGATGTGATCTGCCCCACTGAAAAAAAGGTACTGAGCCACATGGCTAGCATAGATCAGAAAAATGGGTTAATCAAGATATGAGAGTTAGCCAGTGAGAGGCTAGAGCTAATGGGCCAATCAGCTTTATAACTTATAGAGATCTATGTGTTATTTTCTTTGGGGCTTAACAGTTGTGGGGTACCAGGCAGGACAGAAAACAACAACAAGCCAGCACCTCATGTTACAGACAAGGCTTCCTCCTTATTGGCCTAGAATTTACCAATTAGGTAAGGCTGGTTGACTAACCAGACCCAGGAATCCACCTGTTGTTCCTCCACTTCAGCCCTGGACAGAAAGGAAAAAAGAGAGGGAGGGAGGGGGACAAGAGATAAAGCTGATTGATGATAACTAAGGAATGACACTTGTGGTTTATCTTTGGCCTACACACACACACATACACTCACACACACACACTCACATTCACACAGTCATCCTCATACCCAAGTCCACTCAAACACAAACAGGCAAACTACAATAAAACAGAAACAACGATCAAGTTTTCTGCAGGGAATGAATGAGGATATGAACTCAGAATGGGGAGTGGGGACCTTGGAAGAATGACGCAGAAAGACATTTTACAGTGAGGTAGAGCTTTCAAGAAGAAAGGGGGGAAAGAAATGGAATGTCAGCAGAAGGACTAACCCAAACCCTCAAACCTTGGGGAAGGAAGAGTGTCTGGTGTTTCTATAAGCACAAAGACTAGAAAAAGGCCTGTGTTAGCTGATAACTCAGGGTGTGGCCTCAGGCCCACAGTGCTGCTCAGCATGCCTGGTGGGGGAGAGGCAAAGTAAGCTGGAAAGAGCTACAGGGAGACGTGCAAGCATGCTTCAGGGAACCTTTCAAATGACAGGACTGTAGGAATTATGCCGAAATTCTGAGGTAAAATCAAACTGCCAACCCTGAAGATAACCTTAACATTTCTAAGAGAATTCTGTGAAATCCCCTTCTGATAACTATAAATACAGGATTCTTGTTCAGTGAGTGGCCATGGTTGCTGGCTATCTTGTATTCCCTATGATGTGGGAGTGATTTCTTATTAATAAAGAAACTGCCTAGACCCATTTGATAGGCCAACCCTTAGGTAGGCGGAGTAAACAGAATGGAATGCTGGGAGAAAGAAGCTGAGTCAGGGAGTCGCCATGATTCTCCCATTCCAGACAGACGCAGGTTAAGATCATTTCTGGTAAGCCAGCTCATGGGCTACACAGATTAATAGAAATGGGTTAGATCAATATGTAAAAGCTAGCCAATAAGAAACTGAAACTAATGGGTCAGGCAGTGTTTAAAAGAATACAGTTTCCGTGTAATTATTTCGGGTAAAGCTAGCCGGGTGGCGGGACACAGCCTGCCGCTCCGTACTACAACAGAGTGGCACCCAACGTGCTAATGAACTCCACGTAAAACCTGAGAGGGCTTAAAAAGGAGAGAGAGAGAATTTAAGACAGCTTTTTGCTGTTTGTGGGTTGCGTGCCGCAAAGAAATTGTCCTGACTCAGCAGCAGGAAAAAACTGGCTGTTTTAAAATGCCGGCTTTCTGGGCTGTGCCGCCACTGCAATCTCTGTCTGGCTCCTGTGGGAGACAAAGCTTTTGAATGGAACATTTGGAATAAAGCTCTACGGCTTGCTTGATGGCAATGTGGACTGCTGTGTGCCTGTAACTGTGTGTGGCTCAGGGGCACCAAATGGCTCTGAGGCAGGAGCGGCTTGGCTCAGCTCTGCCATGCTGAACTGTACTGGTCTCAGGCAGGAACTACCGTAATTACCATAAAAACAGCGCAGTTAAGGTTTCAACTGGGCAGGACACAGGCGGTACCGTATTACCTGTACATGGTGCAACTTAAGTTTTTAAGAACTGCTTAACATTTTAAGAAATGTTCCTGGATAGTAAAAAAATGTTACAGATTCACAATAAAACAGATTCAGACATAAAAGACCACATGGTTGGATGAATGCACATAGACTTGAGAGAGGGAAGAAAAAGAATATAGAAAATAAAGTTAATGGTTTAAAAAAAAAGGTAAAGTCTTTAAAGAGACAGAGTACAGATAGTTAAGAGATTAAAAGAAATAAAGAAAAATAAGCCATGTAAAAATGGAAAATTCGGGGCTGGAGAGATGGCTCAGTGGTTAAGAGCATTGCCTGCTCTTCCAAAGGTCCTGAGTTCAATTCCCAGCAACCACATGGTGGCTCACAACCATCTATAAAGACGTCTGGCACCCTCATCTGGCCTTCAGGCATACAGACAGAATATTGTATACATAATAAATAAATAAATATTTAAAAAAAATGGAAAATTCACAGAGAGTCTGGATTATGTACATTGTGTTTTCTTTAAAATTTTTGACTATGAATAAGCTAAGTACAGAGAGACATTTCATTCTATGGGCTGCCAAATGGAACCAAAACGGATATCATGAGGGTATGACTTCAGAATTTGGGTCTAAGGATATGATGCTTTGGAAAAGGTCTTCTTTTGTTTTCACAGAGGACCAGACCCTGTGGATTGCATCTATCCCGATATGGTATGATAGACCACGACCTCCCGAAAAGTTCCTGTGAACACCCTCAAAAAATTACTTCACTCAACTGGCAACTGAGATAAACCTGGCACACAGGTTACACCCTAAATGATCTGATTAACAGCGCCCCCATTCAGCAGGAAGCAGTTTGGAGAGAAAAAACTGCGCCCATGTTCCCAAAATATTGTTTGTAAAAGTTCTTTTACATTTAAAGGGGGAAATGATATAGATATGAATAATTTGCATTGGTGTGGATTTTAAGGTCAATTTTGTTATATGTATATGTATTTCTGATCTTGATTAAGGTATTGTGATTGTGTAGTTCATTTAAAAATGTAATGTATAATTAAGAAATATAGGTTAATGGTTAATCATCAATAATAGTCAAGCTTGTAGTCATGTTAGTTAGATTTTCTAGATATATAGAGATACATTTCAGTTAGATAGACATTCTTCATATCTTTCAAAGACTGCAGAATATGGCATTTAATGTTTTAATAACTTAGGACTTTTCATGACAATGAGACATATCTGCTCCTGATGGCACCAATGTACTTCGAGAGGAAGATGGGCATCGAAGAGGATCCTTATGGAGTTGGATAGCCATTTGGGCAAGAAACTGCTCTTGCCTGGACTGTTGCATAAAATGGACACAGAGAACCCACAGAGAGAGGACTGCTGAACTTGCCTAAAGGTGAGACGGTCTTTTGGGGTTCATGACTCATGAAAGAGTCTGCGAGACATTCTGCAGGACACAGCAGATAGTGACTGAACTGTCTTTGAAATTTCCTGCTTCATGGAAATGTCTGCTGGATACTATGAGCCTGAAGGCTAAAGATTGATGCCCCAACCATACAAAAGAACTTTGGGTGACTGTCCAGGCAGCAAGATGTCTCTGTCATTTCTAGAGTTTTCTTATTTCTTGTTTACTTAGGTAGTATTATATCCTTCTGGAGTCTTTGATGGAGTTGAAAAATGAATAGATAGTTATAGTTTTCCTTAGTTATGATAAAAGATAAAATAGATATAAATATTGTAACTGTAATTCTTCCTTGATAACTGTTTTGCTATATGTAATTTTACTATGTTAAAGTTAAAGCCTTTCTTTTTTGTTTAAACAGAAAAAGGGGAAATGATGTGGTAGTGATTTCTTATTAATAAAGAAACTGCCTTGACCCATTTGATAGGCCAACCCTTAGGTAGGCGGAGTAAACAGAATGGAATGCTGGGAGAAAGAAGCTGAGTCAGGGAGTCGCCATGATTCTCCCATTCCAGACAGACGCAGGTTAAGATCATTCCTGGTAAGCCAGCTCGTGGGCTACACAGATTAATAGAAATGGGTTAGATCAATATGTAAAAGCTAGCCAATAAGAAACTGAAACTAATGGGTCAGGCAGTGTTTAAAAGAATACAGTTTCCGTGTAATTATTTCGGGTAAAGCTAGCCGGGTGGCGGGACACAGCCTGCCGCTCCGTACTACAACATCCCTAGGTGAGAAATAAAGGAAGTGCAATTATTTAAACAATAGGCCTTTGCAGGAAACAAGAGCAAAGGTCTCTCCAGTCAACGGTGATTTCCAGTGGGCTCCATGGCCTCTGCTCACACTTTTACAAGTTGCTTTCTCTTTATGTGGTCAGACTCTGGATGTGAGACACACCTTCTCACCAAAGATAAGTTTTTGCTTTGATAATATTTCTTATAGACTTTGGGACATTCTTTTGTCTCATGGAGACATGGCAATTTCTGGAAATAAATTGATGACAGTAAAACATTTTCTGAGAAAAAAACAAAATCTAGGAGTTTTTCGCTTCCAAAATCTGACCTCAAAATGTTTTCAAAATCCAGGAAATAAAAGTTCCTATAAGAACTCATCAACTTCCCAATATATACCTGACTATCATTTATTGAAACAATATGCCAAGGCTTCATGAATCGCAGTAGAAACACTTACAGCTAATTGCATTTGTGAAATAAGTAACAGAGCCTGGGTCGTACCTCCCTCTCCCTCAAAGCTATTTCTAGATATACCCACAAAGTGATGAACCTGATCCCTTGATCACAGTTCTGAAAACAAATGGCTTGTATCTATGTCACATGGTATAAAAGAAAGTCCATACATACTCCACTGTTCCCATAGCAACCTCTAACTCCATAAAAAACACCATAAGAAAGCTTTATTTTTGAGTGAAAAAGACTTTTAACTTTTTCACGTATTTTTATTTCACTAGTGTGAGCCTTTCTCTGTATGTGCGCCATGTGCATGTTTAGTACCTGATGCACTGACTTTGGAGTTACAGATGATCGTGAGCTACCGTGTTGGTTCTGGAAACCAATCACAGGGCCCCTGTAAAAGCAGCAAGTACTCTTACTTGCTGAGCTTTCTGTCTAGCCCTCAAGAAGGAGTTTTAATTTTAAAATATAACTTGTCTTCTCCAAATATTTATTTGGTTTTTCAGGCCAAATTGGAAACTGAAGAATGTGCCTTAAGAAAAAGGCAGGCAGAATATCAAATAGACATAAGTATTTTTTTTCCTGTAGTTTTACAAAGTCAAATTTGTGTGATAAAAGATATCTCGACAATATGGGTACACCAACAACGAAACCATCAATGGAAACACTAGTGTAGAAGGGGGAATCTCAGGAGTCACAATCCCAGACAAAGAACTATCGACAACTAATAACTTTACAGAGTAAGAGTTAGCCTCTTCCAGGGCTACCCCACCTGGTTATCCGGCACAAAGTGGCCAGCCCTGAAATCATGTTTGCCAAAAGGACTCACCAGGTTGAATTTGTATATCTATGTGCTTACATACAGATAACAATAATAATCAAAGGGGGTGGGGAGGCCATGGGAGGAGCTGGAAGAAGGAAAGGGAAGTGAAGAAATGATGTAACTAGATTTTACTTCAAATTCAAAAGTTGTCAATCAGAAAATCACACCACTCAAACTTTTCTCTTAAAATGGTAAAATAAAAAAGCCATGAGGTATTACTGAACTACAATTCCTGTGGCTATCTGCGCTCTGAGTACTTGGACATCTAGTTGACTATGACTGTGTTCTCCCCTGCTCAGTGGCTTTTCCAGTTCCAAGCCTGTGTTTTAAGCTTTTTAATCAGGACAGATTAACAAATCCTCCTATTCACAGACACCTGCTGACTCTGAATGAGTCCCTTTCTAATTGTTTTGGGTGCTCATGGGTGCTCATTTTGGCTCTTGGTCAAGCATCCAGCCATCAGAGAAAATTATCCTTCCACACCCTGCTGAGGACCGAGTCAAAAAATAATCCTTCCGGTGAGCCAGCCACCGAATCAGACTTTTCACTTAGTGTGCGTCTTTAAATGAAGAGCTGCTTGTTGGTTGGTTCAAGTCAACACAGTCGAATATGGGATGCTATTATGCTTTTTATTCCCCATAAATAGCATCCTCATTGGAACTTATTATCTTTATTGTTAGCTTCGAAAATTTGTGTTATTTGCCACATGAAATTCTTTTTTCAGTCCATTTCTGTTTTTTTAATCTCTACCCTTCCAAGATTAAAATATACATTTTCTGATGCAATCATATTTCTGCTGTTCTGCATTACGGGTTTTTCTGCCAGCTCTTTCTTCTTGGGAGTAAATATCCATGCAACAGTTTCAAAAAAGAAATCCTGAAATCGTGGCACAGAACTTTTTGCATAATTAATTGCCCTTTTGGACATAGAAGTTCAGAATTATGAATTATCTTTGGCCTGGACGATTGTCTGAACTTCCCAAAATGCCTGAAGAAAGCATCTGTGTAGATGATCTGTTCATGTTAGGACAGTGTCAATTGGACCCTCATAAAAAGGCAATGGGATGTTTTCATGAGCAAACTGATATTCTAAAGTAAGATGGGGAGCTTTTTGTGGAACAATGAGGGCACCAGAGAAAGGTTCTAGAGTCCCCATTTTCTCACAGAACCTATGCCCCAAAAGTCCCACGCTGCTTTTGGTGATGGAGCCGCCAGTCACCTCAGAGAGATGCTGCAGTACAGGATGGAAGAGCACCCCATGGAGGTTTCAGACTCACTTGCTAACAATAGAGATTTTGCCATGTAGCCTTGAGAGAAGGATTTTCACAGTGGGATGTTTTTCAGTTTTATATGTGTGGGTGTTTTGTCTGGATGTATGTATGTGCATCGTGTGTGCAGCGCCTAAGTGGCCAAGAGAAGCCAGATTCCTTGGGACTAGAGTTACAAGTGATTGTGAGCCACCATGAAGGTTCTGGAAGTCAAATCCAGGTCTGGAAAACGTCAGTTCTCTTAGCCACTGAGCTTTCTCCTCTCCAGCCCCTCAGCTACAGCATTTTGTCTTCTTTCTTCAGTACCAAGGAGCAATGGATGTGCTGGGTGTTCAGCCACCGAGTTGCTCAGATGCACAGCTCCAGTGAACAGTAAGCACCAAGAGAATGACTTTAGGAGTTAATCATAAGCAGAAGTTTGAAATCATCCCCATCTTCCACAAGGATCTGAAAGTTCACATCCTGAAAGTGATTAACTTTGTCAGCCATGGCAATCATGAGTTAAGCGAAAGCATAAGGAAATAGCAATGCTGTTCATATTCTCTCAAAGGCGGGGCACAATGTTGCTGCCTAGATGCCTGCCTGCTCGTATCCACTAGCTGACATCTAGATCAGAAAAGTAGTAAACACCTGGCCCTCCTTTTCTAAGAATCTCCGCATTTTATAAAAAGTCAGTTAAAAAAAAAATCAGGTCTCTGCAGATCTCTGACCTCATCGTAGAAGTTTTGTTGTGTAGGGGAAGGCAGAACACAGAATTTTACATCTGGAAAAATACAGAAATCTGTATCACACGATCACATCTCCTCCAGCTAGACCCAGGTACCAACATGGAGGAAGGGACAGAAGGACTGTAAGATCCAGACGGTGGAGAGGACAGGGCTGCCCCCTTCACGTGCTCATGGCTGTTGGGGTTGCCTGCACAAGAGCAAAACAATCCACATTCCAGCCTGGGGGAGGAAGGGGTTCACGAGCTCCCAGCCCTCACTGACAGCTCTGGACAGCAGATGGCTTCCTTGGCAGTGATAGTCGCTTTTCCTGAAGGCTGTTGCCCATGATTGAACAAGCTCTAATGGGTAGCCTGACATGCACAGATCGACAGACAGCCCAAAAGGTACTCTCTGGGCTATAAAGAAAAAAGACAGAAGATTGAGAAGGGTAAGATAGATGTGAGAGGAGTAGGGGAGAAATGGAGGAGTGAATACAGTGAAAAGATGTTGAAAATCTCAAAGAATTCATGAGATGTTATATTAAAAAGAAACTAAGTATCTGTACCCTTTCATGTGCTGCATCAAGATCGCAGCCACACCAGTATGTTTCTATTTTATTTCCCACAGAATTCAGCAAGTTCAAGCTTGCACCTCACCAGGTCTCCTGCAACACACCCCGTTTATAGAGGCAGCTCAGCTACCTCCTCTAAAACCACAGAACAGATTCTGCAACCACACTTTCTTTCCTTCCTTTGTTTCATGCCCTTCTTGAAGTCAATGCTTTATTAAAAGGGACATATAAGCGTTCCTTTCTCACACCTCAATTAAAGGCTTTAGAAATGGTGCCACTTAATTGCCCCCTTTAATATAAGGTAAGCAGGATGTCCTAATTCCTCGGTGTTTCTTTCACTTGATCTTTCTTTCTTTCTTTTCTTTCTTTCTTTTGTGTAGCTCTTTGCTGTGTGGAAATGGTCAAGGGGCATTTACACAGCACTTTTGTTTATCTATTCTCCCAAAGGGTTTCTCCCTCCTTCGAACAGCAAGTACAGGGAAAAGGCCCTGTGAAACCCGAGACAGGTACATGACCTGTCTTATGGGAAGTTATATGGAGTGTGTAATGTGGGTGTGTGGCTGGGTGTGAGTGTGTGTGTGTGTGCCTGGGTGTGTGGTTGGATGTGAGTGTGTGTATTGTGTAGGTGTGGCTATGTGGCTGAGTGTGTGTGTGTATGTGCCTGGGTGTGTGGCTCAATGTGAGTGTGAATATGTGTGGCCGAGTGGCTGGGTGTGAGTGTGTATGTGTGTAGGTGTGGCCGTGTGGCTGGGTGTGA
The DNA here is from genome assembly GCF_018167655.1 of Microtus oregoni. Lineage (NCBI taxonomy): Eukaryota > Metazoa > Chordata > Mammalia > Rodentia > Cricetidae > Microtus > Microtus oregoni. Next base: position 4,365,997 of record NW_024544542.1, on the reverse strand, counting down.
GTGTGTATGGCTGGGTGTAAGTGTGTGTATGTGTGTAGGTGTGGCCGTGTGACTGGGTGTGAGTGTGTATGTGTGTATGTGTTTGTGTTTGGTGTGGGTGGGTGTGAGTGTGTGTATGTGTGTGGTGTGGGTGGGTATGAGTATATGAGTGGGTGTAAATGTATGGGTGTGTGTAGGTAGGTGTGAGTGTGTGGGTGGGTATGAGCATGTGTATGTGTGTAGGTGTGGCTGTGTGGCTGGATGTGAGTGTGTGTGTGTGAGAGACTGGTTGTGGATGTGGGGTATGGAGGGGTGAGTATGTGTGTGGATAGGTGCAGGGTATGTGTGAGTATGGGGATGGAGGTGTGGAGTGGGGGTGAGGTGTGTGTGTGTGTGTGTGTGTGTGTGTGTGTGAGTGTATATGCAACGGAGCACAGTAAGCAAGCAGGGGCATTACATAAACAATCAACTGCAACCCAGGTCAGAATGAGGAGGAGGTTTGTGAGCTTATAAGAACGTATCCAAAAGGTACATGGATGGCGACATCTTCCCCATGGGTAGGTACTGGTGGCACCTTGATGGGCAGAGTAGAGGAGGTGCTCTCTGCAGAAGCTGAGCTTAGGGCAAGGGTGGGGCCACTGTCCATGAGGGAAATGACCAGCCTCCTGCCTGTCTTCCAGGGTTGACATGTGCTCACACATCATGTCAAGTGTGTTCTGGGATGCACATGGTCCCTCATAAGAAGGATTGCATCTGTAGGGAAGAGGCCAGCCTCTCGAGCAAGCACTCTTCCGTGTTGAAAGTTAACATTTACTTCAGATCTGACAAATATGGTATCTGGGTCTCGGTTTGAGCCTTTATGTTCATATGCTTTCAAATATTCATTTATTTAATCAGTAAACATAATAAAATTAATCAAAGTTAAAAATAGCTAACAATGAATTCAGAGAACATAAGATGATGGCCCAGGCACTGACTCTTTGGTGAGCCCTGAGGCCTTCTCCTCAAACCATTTTACAGCTTTTCGGTGCCACCTTCACCTCGTTTACTGGCCACTTTTCTTCTTCCTTTCTTTCTTTAATGAAGCCAGTCTCAAACAGCCAGGAAGGTTTTACTTATACAAAACACAGCTCCCATTTCAAATGGAAGAAGAGGTCAATCATCCTGGCGAGGAAGAGTAATGCCAGTGTATCAGGAGCCTGGTCCAGGCTGCCCAAATGGCATGCTCCAATGCAGCAGCAGTTTCAAAGGTTTAATAGAAATGGAACAAAGAAAGTTAGGAACCAAAACATTGGTGGAGTCAAAGTTCAGTGGGAGAAAGATGGAGGAGTGAAGTGAGGGCAAAGCAGAGGTTTCCGTTACAGCCTCAAATGTTATCTGATAGTGTTCTCAGCCTTCGGGTTGCTGGAAGTGAGCGCATCTGTTTATGCATTCCAGAAAAGGGGATTTCTAACTGAAAAATCACAAGGATATTAAGTCAAACACAGGGGTGGTTAATAAATATCTATTTCGGAAGCTAAAGATAAGACAAGATAAATAACCCTGAGCCTGAAACTTTCCACTTCTTCGTGATCAATGACGTTTTAATCAGGCAATAGGCATTATGCAATCTTTAACAAATGTATAACTTTTAAGGTTTTATTTTTAGTGGGGTGGATTATAGCTGAGGATAATCTTGGGCCTTCCTGTCTCCACGTTCCAAGTGCTGGGACCACAGGCATAAGACACCATGCCAGGCCTGATAGCTTGTTTTCTACATAATTAAAAAATGTTAATACTTTCAATTATCGATTTTCAGCATATGTGATAGCATGCTGTGCTCCAGGAATTGTGGGAGAATTTAAGACATTTAGCAGGCATTTCTAGTGCTGTGAGTTATCTTCCTTCTCACTGTATGCTAAAAAATAAAAAAGAAAGAAAGCCGGTTAAACGTTCCCTTGGGAGAACCTAGAGCACATCGGAGGGCCTGGGAATGCCATATTGCCTGCCTAAAAATCAAGGAATGCCCCAGACCTTGGCGCAAGCTGGCCCTGAGGACAAGAAGCAGAGGAAACAAAAGCAAGGAGACAATGCAAAAGTGAGACTCTGCAGCTGATTGACGGGTGTACCAGGACTGGAGAAAGCAGAGGTGGAGTGGGGTGAACCCATGGCAATGCGGGAAAGGAGGTCAGCTTCCCATTGGGATGTGAGTGAGGCTGGAGGGGGGCTCCGTGTTGACTCGGGTTTTACAAGGTCCAGTGAGTATGAAGACTGCCATGGCTCCCTGCAGAAAGAGCAAGCGTAAGTACCAGTGCAGGACTCTGTTTCCAGCCAATTCAACACCAGCCCAGACAACTCCAGCTCCATTCGGGAGCTCACCATGGTGCACTTGCAAACCCTGGCTTTTCCTTACAGAATCTCTGTTCAGCTTCAGCGGGCCAAGTCTGACCCTTTCTGTGGGTTCCTTTAAATACGTCTTCTATGACAACACTCTGCAATTCGTGATAATCCCAACATGAAAATAAACAACTCTAAAGGCCCTTGCAGTCATTGTAGCCAAGCCAGATAACCCTAGTTTAATCCCTGGGATTCACTTAACTGAGAGAATCCATTCCTAAAAGGTGACCTCTGACTTCCACATCCCCATCATGCTATACACACACCCTGCATGTCCCAGGCTCCCAGGCTTCCAGGTTCTTTTAGTTGTTATTTTTGTTGTTGTTGCTGTTTGAGACAAGGTTTCTCTGTGCAATGGTCCTTGCTGTCATGGAACACGCTCTGTAGACAAGGCTGGCCTTGAACTCACAGTGATCCTCCTGTCTCTGCCTCCTAAGTGAGTGCTGGGATTAAAAGCATCAGCCACCACACCTGGCCCCAGGCTTTTTCTTTTGGGCTATCAACCAGCACCGAAATCATGACACAGAGATGTATCCTTAGTTTTGAATGCTTGGCCTAGCTTAGCTCTTTTCTGGCTAGCTCTTTTAACTTAAACTAACCTGTTTCTCTTTATTTACCTTTTGCCTAGGGATTTATCACTGTTCTTACTTCTGAATATCTTACTTTTACTGCTTCTCTGTGTCTGCCTGGCTTCTTGCCCCAGTGTGTTCCTAGCTCTTTCTTCCTTCTTCTTCTCTCATTCTTTTCTTTCTTCTGAGTCTAGATTTCTCCTCCTATTTATTCTTTCTGTCCAGCAGCCCTACATATCTATCTCCTGCCTAGCTATTGGCTAGTTAGCTTTTTATCAGACCAATCAGGTGCCTTAGGCAGTCAAAGTGAACCAAAAGCAACACATCTTTACATAATTAAACACACATCTTCATATCATTAACTAAACGCAGCATAAACAGATGTAACACACCTTTACATGGTTAAAGTAATATTCTACAGCATAAACAGATGTAACACACCTTTACATGGTTAAAGTAATATTCTACAGCAGAAACAGATGTAACACACCTTTACATGGTTAAAGTAATATTCTACAGCAGAAACAGATGTAACACACCTTTACATGGTTAAAGTAATATTCTACAGCATAAACAGATGTAACACACCTTTACATGGTTAAAGTAATATTCTACAGCATAAACAGATGTAACACATCTTTGCCAAGTTAAAATAATATTCCACAAACCTGCACCTATAAATACACACATTCACAAAACAACTACATGTAATAAAAATGTTTGAAGTACTAAATAAATAAGTCAGGTCTTTTCTTGACTGCCCTGGTGCTCTAGGCCTATCTGAATTAAACAAGCACACACAAGACAGGAGTCATCGCGCTGCTCATAAAGATCTGCAGAGAACACTTGCTCTGTAGCACACATTGTCAAGCTACCTTGTTCTCTTTAGTTCTCAGAGCTGGCAAAGGGAACACTTTGTTAACATTTTACAGCTACGTAAACTTGGACACAGAGAGTTCAGGTAGCCTGCCGCTGACCGCATAGCTAATAAGTCCTGCAGCACAGCTGCACCTACGCCAGCCAGCCTGGCCACAGGGTACAGACTCGTAGCCAATCTTCTATGAAGACATCCTGCAAACAAAAGCCTGAGTGTCTCTGACCGTTGTGGGTTCGGTAGCTCACTTGGCACTGCAAACATTCAAAATCATCTGTTGTGTTGTGATCTTATCTTTTGATCATTGGTGGATAACTTTAGGTAATTTCCTGTGATCGTATATGCTGGTCTCACCACCAGATGGCCAGGAGGCTGTTCCTAATATTTATCTTGAATCTCCCTTTATGTGATGGGGAGGCATTGCCACAGACTGGTCTCAAATAAGACACACACACACACACATACACACACACACACACACACACACATACTTGCATACATAGTTGGAAAAGTGGTTCAGTGGTTAAAATCACTTGCAAAAGAAAAGGATTCAGTTCCCAGTACATACATGGTTGCTCATAAATATCTATAACTCCAGGTCTTGGGGATCCAATGCCCTCTTCTGGCCTCATGCACATACATGACAACAAACACTTATACATATAAAATAAAAGCAAATATTTAAAACACTTTCTTTCTGGAGCAAATCATTCCTAACCACACAAATGAATGCTCCTTTCTCAAACCCAAAAAGTCTTTTTGTGTGTGTGTGGTAGGGAACAAGATCCTATGTACATGTGTAGTCCAGGATAACTTCAACTATGTAGCTGAGGATGACCTTAAACTCTCATCCTCCTGCCTCCGCCTCCACAGCTCAGAGAGTGTATAGGTGTGTGCCATGGTTTACACTGTTGCTGAAGACGAGTCCTGGAACTCTTTACATGCTGGATTCAAGCACTCTACCAGCTGAGCCACATTCTCAGCCTCTCTCTGTCATCCTTTCGTTTTAGGCAAAGCTGCTGAAGAATTAGTTCTCTGTATTCTCTCTCACTCCTGTTTTCCCTTAAACCCTCCACCATCCAACTTTCCATCCCTCAGGTTCTCATGCTCAGTATAATGCAATAGCATTCAGTATAGGAAGTGTGTGGTCCTAGTGTGCATACTTCCTGTTTCCTCCTTACTTGTTTACCAATTTCTACACTCATTGCCTAGCACTGTCTCCCCTTCCTGAACTCTTAGGTTTTTCTTTTGTTTGTTTATTTGTTTGTTTGTTGAACTCACCCGACCTAGTTCTGTTTCTCTTCTTTCTCCCTACATGCTATAGGCATTCTCCTCTTGACTCATGGTCTGAAAAATCGTGACAGCAGTGACTACCAGGGTTTTGTATCCAGCCCAGTCTTTCTGAGTTTAAATGGAGTTATCCAACTGAGAATTTGATATCTTCTCTTAGAAACTTCATCAGAATATCAAGCTTAACATTTAAACTAAATTCTTGACACATGCACTCACTCATCATGAAACTACCACATCCAGAGTTTTCCCACATTGGAATAATACAGTTGTTATTTGTAACTCCATCTCTCCATCAGGAACAGTGATTCCTCCTTTCCTTCTGTGCCCTGCAGGTATTCTGTAATCCTAGGACTAAGTGGTAGAGACTACATAGTAAGTTTGGAACTAGCCTGGGCTATAGAAGACACTGTCTTAAATAAAGAAAACATCAAAGATAATTGCTTGACTCTTTCAACCAGATGAAATATGTATTTCCCAGGTACCTGCATAGACAGCCCCATTTTTATTAAAAGTTCCACTCAACAATCATGGGCTCAATACAACTTAACTTAGTCCCCTTATTTAACCATAAGAAGTTCCACTTTTATATTCCCCTTGCTCAATTTACTTTTTCCCAAAGTGATTCACACATTCTTACCTGTCAAACTATTTATTTTATTATATTTGTTTGCTTCCCTCCACAAGACCATAATAAGCTCCAGTAACTCAGGGATGCAGGGATATTTTCCTTACATTCCAAAGGCCTGCAATGGTTCTTTGCACATGGTGGAAACTGATGGTCAGATGCTGAATGAATAGATCTGAGAATGATTGCCTTCATTACACTTCAGGGTTTGCGCAGTTCATTGCTTCAAGTCTACTTTTAAACCCCAAATTAGGCTTCAATGTTTATCATACAGTTGCAACTTTATTTATGATATCCCCAAATCTAAAATTAGTTTATTGTAGGAGGAAAAGCAATAAGCTTGAGCCCTTTCGTGGTGAATAGGTCTGGCCTCTGACAGCAGCATCACGCGAGTGACCAGTTGCTTGCTCACTTGGACAACCTCTTACCTGCCTTGCAGACATCATGGCAGATTTAGTTTCTGCTCTTGATGGTACTGTTGCTGCTGTTATTGTTGTCTTTAGACAGGGTGTCTGTCCTTGAACTTTCTGTGTACCTGAGGAAGACCTTGAACCCCCAATCTTTCTGCCTCCACCTCTTTATGCTGCAATTACAGGTATGCATTATTCTTATAAATTTGTGTATAGCATAACACCTTCAGCTGTGGGTTTCAAGTGCCACACTATACTCTAAGTCTGTAGTTCAAAAGAACAGAAGACATTTTGTCTTGGTTTTCTCTTATAACTGGCAGCAAGCACTTGGCCTGTTCTGGGGACATTTGGGGGTTTTATTCTGCAATGGGAAGGTGATATACCCTAGTACTGTCAAAGGGACTGTACACCAAACTAGAGATAATGACAACTACCAAACCTCTAGAATGATTTTATGTTAGTATCCCTAAATATCTTCAGCACTCAGTTATTATAAAAACATTTTTTTTTTATTTGGAAGGGGAGCTGCTGTGGGATAATCATTCTGTATGCTGTGACTGTGTATTGCTCTCACTGGTTAATAGTAAAGCTGATTGGCCTATAACAAGGTAGGATAAAGTTAGGTGGGACAATCAAACTGAGGACTGGAATGAAGAAGGGTAGAGTCAAGAGAGTTGCCAGCAAATCACTCAAGACACAAGATGCTAGAAGACAGGTAAAACCACGAACCACGTAGCAATACATAGATTAAAAGAAATGGGTTGATTTAAATGTAAGAGTTAGTTATTAATAAGTCTGAGCTATTGGCCAAGCATTTCTATTCATATACACACCTCTGTGTATTTATTTGGGACCAGGTGGTTGGCATAGGACAACATCTACTTTTAGGGGGGTTATTTTGTAGAGGAGTAGCAAAACGATCTATTATTTCTCAATTTTGTTGATGATTCCATTTATTGTATGATTTTTTTGACAGCAGAATTTGGTGTGTTTGTATTTGACTAAAACACACACTCATTTCCCTGTAAAGAGAAGGCTTACAAGAGGGCTTGCTTCTCAGAGACAGCACGCGGTGCACAGGTCCTCTGTTCATCGCTAGCAACCTTTATTCAAATCAGAGATCAGGGTCCATGAGGCATGCGTGTTGAAATCAATCAGTCTTATAATTTGATTTCAATGTCATATACACTACTTTATTATTCAACAAATACTTAAATATTTTACAACAGTTCTCCTGTGTTTTTTCAACTAAAGTAGTTAACTAAGAGCCAAGTTTTCTGTTCCCAGGGAACTTAATCCCTTTAATTCAGCCTCCTTGGCTAAACATGGCAGTGATATTAGGAGTCTAAGAAACCATTTATAATGTGCAGAGAGTGTTTAAGTCAAGTACCTAGGCAGTGCTTCTCTTTCTCCAGTGAATGGTGCCCCACGCCTAACACAGCAATTCCTAACATTGATTGCAAGAAGGATTTTCAATCTAGCATTCATATTATATACTTGTAATTAATAATGTATTTGAGATTGCTTAGCAAGCCAAGTCTCTAGCTACATATCATCTCTTGTGAGTAATTCTCTTCTGAAATGATTTATGGAGTAATGAATAGAGTACTTGAAAGAGTAAGATAACACTCTCTCAATATTGATGCCAAAATAAGATAGTCATTTCTCTTCTCTAGGTCCACTGCATGCAGAGAGCAGCAGTGTAGATCTCAATTTAATGACCGCAGAATTCCTTTACAGTTGCGAGATTCATGGTCCTACTTTCTTTAATTGCCCAAAACTTGCAAAGTATCAAAGTTTGGAACTCCATGTTCATTTATACATTCAAAGATACGTTTTATAACCCCATGGATTTAAAATGTGCCACTACTAAATAAATGATTCCTGTTTGTCAGAGTTCTTTGCTTGGTTTCCTTTGGCCTTGATTTCTCTCTCCCCCCACCCCCCCACCCATGTGTATGTTTGTGTGGGAGGGGTTAGTTAAGGTGTTTTAAGGGAAACTAGTGTGAAAAAAGGAAAAGTAGAGAAAGTGAATTATTGACATCTCTCTCTCCTTCTAATTAAAGATATAAACTCACAGAGAATATCTCTAGCTTACTCTAGCTCACTCACTGGCTGTCCATAGACAGGCTATAAGATTCTTGACTCTAATTTACATTTCAAATTTGTAAACCTATTGAATAGGAGATTTAGATTATGAAACAACACAAATTACCTTAAATTAACTTAAAGACTGGGTTATTGTGAATAAAATTTTAGACTTATAATAAGAAATATCTATGAGTTAATTTGAGTCTGTCCAAGGATGTCCAATGGTGCCATCAGTACATGATCAATCTTTCTTTCTTCTCCTTTTATTTTTTCTCCCCGCTTCATCATCTTCCCATATATATTTTAACCCTTTGTTTATCGCTGCTGTTGACATCATTCAAGCAGGTACTCTCTCTGGCCCCAATACTGAATCAGGAAGAGGATCAGACTCCTCTGAGCCACATGTATAATGAATAGGGAACTAATAGTTTCCTAGAAGATTTCAGAAATATATGTTGACTATGCCTTAGTTAAGGTTTCTATTTCCATGAGAAAACACCATGACCAAAAGCATCTTGGAGAGGAAAGGATTTATTCCATCTTACATATCTCAGCCTATGGAGGAATTTAAGGTAAAAATTGATGTGGAGGCCATGGAGGAGTGCTGCTTACTGGCTTGCTTGCTCCTCATGGCTTGTTCAGCCTCCTTTCTTATAACAACCAGACCACCAGACTAGGGATGGCACCACTCACAGCAAGCTGGTCTCTCCCACATCAATCATCAGTCAAGAAAGTGTGCCACATGCTGGTACATTGGGAGCATTTTCTCAGTTGAGGTTCCCTCTTCCAGAATCACTCTAGTTTGTGTCAAGATGCATTAAACTACCCCCCATCTCTCCCCCAGCACTTGTGCACGCGCACACACACACATGCACACGCACACACACACACACACAAACACACACACTCATTAGTCTAATTCCCCACACCATTCAACCATAACGGCTTTAGATACTTTATTTTTTTAATTAATTAATTTTTTTCTATTCAAAAATTTACACTTCCTCCCCTCCTCCCATTACCCTCCCAATCCCCCACTCACTTTCCTCCCTCCTTAAGAGAGGGCAGGGAACCCTGCCCTGTGAGAAGTTCAAGGCCCTCCTCCCTACATCCAGGCCTAGGAAGCTTTGCATCCAAATAGACTAGGGTCCCAAAAAGCCAGTTCATGCAGTAGAAACAAGTCCCAGTGCCTTTATCAATGGCTTCTCAGTCAGACCCCATTGTCAGCCACATTCAAAGAGTCCGGTTTGATTGCCTGCTCATTCAGACCCAGTCCAGCTGGATATGGTGAGCTCCCATTAGAACAGGCACACTGTCTCAGTGGGTGGACCAACCCCTCGTAGTCCAGACTTCCTTGTTCATCTTCTCCCTTTTTCTGCTCTTCAACTGAATGTTGAGAGCTCAGTCCATTGCTCTGATGAGGGTCTCTGTCTCTATCTCCCTCCATCGCCAGACGAACATTCTATGGTGATAATCGAGATAATCATCAGCTTGATAGTGGGGCGAGGCCAGTTCAGGCACCCTCTGCTCTGCTGCCCAAGAACCTAGCTGGGGACATCCCCGTGGACACCTGGGATCCCCTCTAGAGCCAAGTCTCTTGCCAGCCCTAAAATGGCTCCCTTAATGTAGATATCTTCTTCCCTGCTCCTATATCTGCCCTTCCTCCATCTCCACCCTCCCACTCCCCAAAGCTCTCACCACTTTTTTCCTTCTCCCTTCTCTCTCCCCCTCTCCCCTTCCCCCAACCCCACCCCACCCCTATCCCCACCCCCATGCTCCCAACTTTTGCCTGGCAATCTTGTTTGCTTCCAATTTCCAGGAGGATCCATATAGTTTTTCTTTGGGTTCACCTTCCTACGTATAACCCCAGTAGCATAGACAACAAGAGCAACAGTGAATAAATGGTACCTCCTGAAACCAAGAAGCTTTTGTAAAGCAAAGGTCATTGTAATTAAGACAAAAAGGCATCCTACTGAATGGGAGATCTTCACCAACCCTGCATCAGACAAAGGTCTGATCTCCAAAATATATAAAGAACTCAAGAAACTGGACATGAAAATTCCAATTAACCAATTAAAAAATGGGGTACTGAACTGAAAAGAGAATTCTCAACAGAAGAAGTTCAAATGGCCAAAAGACACTTAAGGTCATGTTCAACCTCCTTAGCAATCAGGGAAATGCAAATCAAAACAACCTTGAAATACCATCTTACACCTGTCAGAATGGCTAAAATCGAAAACACCAATGATAGCCTATGCTGGAAAGGATGTGGAGTAACAGGAACACTCATCCATTGCTGGTGGGAATGCAGACTTGTGCAACCACTTTGGAAATCAGTGTGGCAGTTTCTCAGAAAATTGGGAATCAGTCTACCTCAGGATCCAGCAATACCACTCTTGGGAATATACCCAAGAGATGCTCAATCATACTACAAAAGCATTTGTTCAACTATGTTCATAGCAGCATTATTTGTAATAGCCAGAACCTGGAAACAACCTAGATGCCCCTCAATGGAAGAATAGATAAAGAACGTGTGCAATATATACACATTAGAGTACTACTCAGCGGTAAAAAATAATGACATTTTGAAGTTTGCATGCAAATGGATGGAAATAGAAAACACTATCCTGAGTGAGGTATCCCAGACCCAAAATGATGAATATGGTATGTACTCACTCGTTAGTGAACTCTAGCCATAAACAAAGGACATTAAGCCTATAGTTCACAAGCCTAGAGAAGACAAATAACAGGGTGAACCCAAAGAAAAAATATATAGATCCTCCTGGAAATTTGAACCAAACTAGATACTTTAATAAGAATCAAAACAATGTTATCTAAAAAGCAGCCATGTTCTGCTTTGCAACTGTAGAATCTACACTGGAAAACAATCCTTGGTCTTCAGTTAGCCATGTGGCCAAGAATCTACTTATAAAAGCTTTTACTCAATGGTTTAGAATTATAGGGAGAGAAAAAAGTAACTCCTTTTTCATTTAAGTATAAATTTCATTTATTTCTATTGAAATGTCTTACCAAATTTCCCTGACTCATCATTTCAAGCCCTAGAGAAAATACTATTTAAAAAAAAATAGAGTCGATGCCCCGTTCAAAATGTTAGGCAAGCCGGGCGGTGGTGGCGCACGCCTTTAATCCCAGCACTTGGGAGGCAGAAGCAGGCGGACCTCTGTGAGTTCAAGACCAGCCTGGTCTACAAGAGCTAGTTCCAGGACAGGTACCAAAAAGGTACGGAGAAACCCTGTCTCGAAAATTCAAAAAAAAAATGTTAGGCAAGAATTAGAGAATACAAATATTTTTAATTGATTCTTGCATTTTCTCTTTCAGTCAGTCAAAAGCCCTTCCTGTGAGCACTGACCCATCTTTGGAAAGTAGAATACAGTCTAGGACTGGGGACATCACACAGAGGCAGAACACTCATTGAGAGCCCTTCACTCAGCCTCCAATTCTGGGGAAGAAAATCAAATGCAGTCCCCATGAATGACAAATAAGCAGCCAATTAAACAGCAGGGAATGCTGGGTACCATGACCTCTTCTCAGAGTCAGGAAACACTGCAGAGAGGAGAAACCAATTGAGAGGCACACACCTATTTTTGACAAAGAAGACGAATTTATACAATGGAAAAAGGAAAGCACCTTCAGCAAATAGTGCTAGTCTAACTTGATATCGGCATATAGAAAAATTCAAATCGATTCCATCACCCTATAGAAAACTCAAGTCCAAATGGATCAAAGACCTCAGCATAAATCCATATACACTGAGCCTGGTAGGAAAGTGGAAAATCGCCTTGACCACATTGTTACAGGAGACAACTTCCTGAATAAAACACCAATAACACAAGCACTAAGGTCAACAATTAATAAAGGAAATCTCATGAAACTGAAAAGTTTCTGTAAGGCAACAGATACTGTCCACAGGACAAAACGACAGCCTACAGAATGGGAAAAGATCTTCACCAGCCCCACATCTGACAGAGAGCTAATATCCAAAATATATGAAGAACTCAAGAAACTAGGCATCAACAAATCAAATAATGCAATTTTAAAATGGGGTACAGATATAAACAATTTCCGTTTTATTGAATAATTTTTTCCACACTCTTTTCCCAAACAGGATTTTCTCATGTAGCTCATCAGTGCCTGGCATGCATGTTAGTTCTTGCCAACCCTCACTGAACCCAGAGGTACACAGCTGGGTAGCAGAAAAAGAGGCTTTCTGGTATGAATGTTCTTATATCTCACAAGTCAACAGGACACACAGAGAGAATACATTTTATGTGATTGAGTACCGAAAGAGCTCTCTCTACTTTAGCATCTCTAAAATGAAATAATCCGTACCTGTTTTTTCCTCTCTAGCTCTGAAACACTGAAGTTTTTAAGTTAGGTGAAGTTATAGTCAAGAGGTCAAGTAACCAACATACGGCTGTGAAGTCAGGCAGAGGCCTCATCCTAAGAGACAGGCAGAGCTCGGTCCATCATCAGAGTCTGGATTCTGAGAGGATGGAGCCTACTGAGCACACAGTATTGGACATCAACAGAGCACCTCCTGCTCCACTTATGCCTGAGATTTGGGTAGACAGTGCTCCAAACCCTTCATTTAAAAAAAAATATTTATTTACATAAGACAGGATCTCACTCCATAGCCCTAGCTGACTAATCTGTGTAGACCAGGCTAGCCTCAGACTTGTAGATATCCACCAGTCCCTGCCTCTCAAATACTGGACGTAAGGGCATGGATCACCATATTTGTTCATAACCCTTCATTTTCAGAAACTATTATAACACACCAATAATCTGAGATTCTTTATACAATAAAATCAGACAGTTTTATCTTGGGCTGTTCTCCCAATAGCAGAAGGATCAGTGTCTGGGGAAGGGTCATCTATCCAACGCATGGCTTCTGGCCAGCTAGTTCTGCTGGTGATCACTTACATGAAGTCTTCCAGACATGGTTGGACAGGATGTTAAAGGGTGGTCATTGTGGCAGTCTGGAGTACTCCCTCTACCGGAAGAGATCCTTAACGGAAGTGCCAGAGCTATTTGCTCACCCTTCACTCACAAATCACGATTTCCTGATTCTCTACAGCTTACTATTTTCCTTACATTATTTGTTGGTTTGCTTTTTATTCATGGAGTCATCTTGCTAGCCCCATTTTATCATTTTTAATAAGTAGATACATAAATCCTTAGCAAGCTGCCTATGTGACTCAATATCTCCTAAACAGATCCCATCAAAAATTGGAACACTAAGCTTCGACTTGAGTTTGTTATGAACTCTACAGTGAGATTCAACTAATCATCCGTACAGAAACCAAATTCAGACTTTGCAAATGCAGGCAGCAGCCGTCTTCTCGCCGGCCTCTCTGATCCAGTCAAACCATACACAGCAGCATGGCGTCGGTGGCTATTGTTCCACTCAGCTCTTAATAAGCTTTAAGAGCCCAGTCTAATGCTCCGCCTTGAGTCATGAGGAGTCTGCAGCCTCCACAGCTTTATTCAGTTGGTGCCAACCTTTCCTCAGTTTATCCCTTCAGTCTCACCATCCGCCCCGCCCCGTCCCTCCCTCCGTCTTTGCCCTACCACAGCACCCTCCACAGAACTGCGTCCTATACCCTGCGAGTTTTGGCAAACTTTCCCGTGTTTTTCTCCTTTCTCTCAGCCACCATCCCATCCTTGTGAGGCCCAAACATGCCTAATCTCAGCAAAGCCTCCCCAGCACTCAGTAAATCCCAAGCCCAGCCCAGAGTCTGAGAGCAGGCTGCCGCTTGCTCTGGGATCCTCTCCAGCCACACCCTGCCATCTCTCTCCACCCGCCACCCCCACCTACACCCAGAGGTTCTCACCTGCCCTCCCGAGCTAGTCACTGCCCTCCCCACCCACCCCCAGCAAGTTTTACTGCTCATTATTCACCAGAGGGTGGGAACCACTGAGGATCACTCAGTCCCTCCCTCCGGAGGGGCTGAGTCCCGGAGGAGCTGGCGTTCTTAGAACAGCAGCCTTCAGTTCTGTTCTTCTTCTCTATAGCCCGGCTCAAGAAATAACCTTTTCCACTTTGATCCTTTCCACTCTGCCCCAGTGTGCATGCGCGCACACTCATACTCACACATACACAAGGGTGGGGGGGAGAGTGAGAGAGAGACAGACAGAGAGACAGACAGAGACAGAGAGACAGGAAAAATAAAAAATCAACACAATAGAAGAAATAACTGAATGTACATAATAGTACATATACAAAATTAACTCCAACTAACTCAACTACATGTTTTAAAACAACAGAAATTAAAATTGTGTGCTGCAATAGTAACATTCGGCTCAGCACTTGCTTGAGTCTGGAGAATGTGCTGAATTGCACAATCTTCTCAGGTATGAAGGAAGCATGGGTATTTGCTCTGTTTTCTGCTAGAACCTGAGAAACTGAAAGATTACGCAGCATAGCCACACAGGTGGGAAGCGACTGGCGCGGGATCTGAACCCACACTGACACAGTCTTCAGCTGGAGCCCTGGCCCTGGTATCAGACATGGGCGGATTGACAACACTGCCTAAGATTAGCTCATACAATGAAGTCTATTGTTATTTGGGGTAATTTGAGGGTTTTCACAGTTTTTATGATTGAAAACCTTCTGAGTCAATGCCCTACTCACAGGGAATACTCTTGTTGACATTTTCTTGTAAAATTTTGAAATGATGTAATCACCTTCATACAACAAATTGCCATAGCAATTTCCTGTTAACTATAAAACACATTTTTAATTAATCACATATCTAGCTGATTGGACAGATGGATTTTACAAGTAGAACCCAAAAGACTCTAAGCTAAGCCTGCAGTTATCTTTCTGTTACTCTTTAAAGGGGAAAAGGTAGGTATTCGTAAAATTGCTGTAACTTGAATGGCAATAAAAATTTCCTAAAAAATGAGGATTTACCCATTTTCCTGAAATCTTAAAGTCAAGAGCCTTGTCCACACCCCCTCTAAGAACCTCTTTAAAACTGATAGTTACTGGTAGAGGGAACATCTGTTTATTCAATGGGGTGACACTGGGCTTATCAGCCACACCCCATGCTCAAGCATTGTGGGCCACACAAGCCATAATATATCTTTTGTTAGTTTGCTCAGTTTTATTTTGTTTGGGGTGTATTTTCGTCTATTATTATTAATATTATTATTTAGAGAAAGAGCATGAGTTTAGGAGTGTAGACATGAGGAAGCATTAGAAAGGAACTAAGATGGAGGACCTTGGACTTCCCACAGGGCAGGGAACCCTGACTGCTCTTTGGACTGGAGAGGGAGGGGTAAGGGGTAGGGGATGGGGAGGGAAATGGGAGGAGGGGAAGAGGTGGAAATTTTTAATAAAATTTTTAATTAAAAAAAGGAACTAAGGGGGAGGAAAGAATACTATCAAGATATTTGTATGAAATTCTTAAAAGTTAAATAAAAGCACTTGTAAAATTTGAGATTAACAAAAATCAAGAGGATTAGCAAACTGAACAGAAATGTTTTCCACATGTTATGAAAAACAATAAAACTCCAATTCTGTAAATTTTGTCCTCAATTTTAACTATTAATTGTGGTTTCCCCTAGTCTCACTGTGAAGCTAACAGTTATATCTTGATCTCTATTCCTTTGGAGGGTGCCCACAAGTGGGTTCATCATTCTGACCATCGTTAGGTAGCACTGATATCAGTCTCACTACGTCTGAGTTATCCTTTCCCAAGCCAAAGTGCCATATCTATGAGATAATGAATTGAGAGATGGGCCCCGTGTGGCAGCATGCATGACGGGAGTCAAAGGACTTCAGTCAACCTAGGACTGGTCTTTCTTGTCCCATCAAGTCCCTAAGTGTCTTCTGTAAAGGGGAAGCTCTACACTAAAGTAACAGCTGTTCCCAAGCTTAGATTTAATTCTTTTTCAAATATACAGAGTACACACTGGGTCGAACAAACTCACTAGTGTTTATAAAAGCAAGAAATTGCTATTATGCCAGACCAAGATTTTCAGCAGGCAAAAAAAGCACCAGATTGTGTTAAGAGCCACACTGATTTACACAATTCCAATGCTTTGGGTTTTTCTTTTTTCTCTGAAATTTAGAAGAAAATGTGCTTATTGTGGGCACTTCTTTCCTGGATTCTCACATTGCTATGGCTAAGAGCAGCCCTACTTCGTCCAATAAAACAATTCATTTTGGAGGAAAGAACTGTGCAATCCAGAGATGGGTCGATAAGTCTTAAGCATAATTTATTTGAAGATAAATGGCAGGGAGGATTGATAAAAATTACCCACAAGTCCCCTAAAGATCAGTAAGAAAATCTCTGCTCCTTAGTGCCACAATACTGTGAGACTGAGAAAAATTTGGCTTAGCTTCTTAATGCTTCTGTATGTGTGAACGTTTGCAACCCTTCATCGACCGAACTGTTTCATGTGCCTCACAGTTGCTCAAGAGAGAGCAGGTAGAGTGTGAAGCTCCGTGAGCAGGGCACACCCACGCAAAGAAAGAACGAGTCAAACACGTTCTTGTTGAGCACACCCTGAGCCAGACCTATTAATTTAGAAAAATAATAGTAATATTAATGTAAGCAACTGTTGTAGCCAGTAGGATAAGATACCAACGGCTGTAAAACAGTGGGAAAACCTCCCGAGTTATGCAAGGCTTGTTCCACTTCAACACGAACATGCACCATTACTCCAGTGGGAGGTGTCTGCTTTGTACTTGTGGTCCTACCTGAGGGTTGTCACCAAAGGACTGAACGTGTCGTTAGGCAGGAAAAGGGAGACGACTCGGCTTCTACTAATATCTCTAAAAGCAAATCCCTCTGAGATGAATGGCTTAATATTTTAACCAAATAGTCACCCCAGCTTAGAGAGTTTGGTAACCATGTATCATTTTTTTTTATCTCAATACTGCTCACAAGTAGGGTTCTAGACGATTCTATAATGTATCACCTTCACAATTCAACAACCTGCTCAGGATCTGGGGTGAGGGGATCATTGCCTAGCTAGATTCCGTGAACACTTTATTGATATCTCTGGAGCCTCTAGAAAGTAAGAAATGCTCAGGTTGTGTGGAGAAGATGGGCAAAGGTGTCACAGTTGGCTAATTTCTTCGTAGCTATCATGTGTTGACTGCTTCTAGATGGGTCCTGGAACATAAAAGCAGCCAGAATTTACCATCAAGTCCCACAGCTTCCAAAACTTCAAGAGCTGTTAACTAAACTATGTGGAATGTCCTTTTTAAAAAAATGCTTCAAGAGGTGGCAACTATTTCTCTTCAAAATGATTACAAAGAAAGCAAGCATTTTATGCAAAATATACAGCAATTTAAAAGCTAAGGGGGTTTCTCAACTATTTTCACTCAATTTGAAAATCTTTTTATCACGATAGTATAGCAAAATATATGTGATATATTAATGATTTTATACTCTTTCAGAACATGTATTTATTTTAGATATAAAACAATGATATTAAGTAATTTTCAACATATTTGTGGATTTTTTTAATTTTAGAAAGTTTGATAATTTTTCGGGTTTTTAAATTAAAGCTAGTTTAACTGAAAAAGAATTATATCATTTCCCACTTCCCTCCCTCAACCCATCTTATACCCTCTCTCTCAAACTAATAGTCAGTTTTTTATTGTTATTTGTTGCATACATATACATATGCATCTGCACAAATATGTATTTATAAATGTAAGTTACTGAGTCAATTTTTGTTGTTTGCGTGCATATGGTTCCAAGGCTGACCACTCTGTACTGAACAGCTAGTACTCATCCCTGGAAAAGGCTCCCAGCAGTCATTAGGCGTCTATAGTTCTTTATCGTAGGTGGGACCCCATGAGATTTCCCCCTTCCACACCAGCATGTCTGTTGATGTTGCCGTTGTCCTGGTCTTGTTTATGCAGCATTTCTGGGACATCTGTTCCACAGCAGACTTCCTGGTATTCTGGCTCTTACGATATTTCTGTTCCACTTCTGCGACGTCCCCGATGCAGTAGTTATTATGGTGCGGTCGCATCTACTGGGGCGGGAGTCCCCAAAATCCGTTGATCTCCGCGTCATGTTGAGTTGTGGTTTTTCTGGGCTGCTCCCCATTACAGTAAAGCTTTGGTGATGAGGACTGGCAGCCACACTTATACAGGAAAGGTGTCCCATACTGGAAAGCTTAATAGTTTTATAATTTCCCAAAATGGTTGTGATAGGAGAGGGTAGTTAAGACATCAAGTGAAGAGAAGATCAGAGGAAATCTAAACTTCCAGTTTTTCTCAGCAAAAACACTGGTGCTTCAGCCACTGTTTCCCAAACTCTTACCTGATCTATTTTGACCATGACTGATTAAAATTTTAGTTCAATACTTACAACTTTGTCTAAAATGAAGGAGAAAGAAAACTCATTGTGAAGAAATTAATTTATCTGTGTATTCTGTTAAATTACTCATTTACTCTCATATACATCAATTTCCATAGAGTATTCTGCACTAAGTGAGCATTGGGGTTTAGGTATCAAACTAATATCCATGGAATGAATAAATATAATAATAATGAGTTACTCACCCTTGATTGTTAATTTAAATAATAAAATAAATCTTATTATTTTTAATTGACACATAGTGTTATGTATCCCAGGCTAGCTTCAAACTCATTATGTAGCCAAAGATGACTTTAACTTTCTCCTCCTCCTGCTGAGATTACAAGCCCTACAGTCAGTTTATGTTGTGTATGTGGTCAAACCCAGGAAATTTGTGTGGGCTGAGGAGTCACTTACCCTCTGAACTGCATCCCCAGCCCTCACCAACTGACTTAAATCCATGTGTTTCCTCCATTTGCTTTCAAAGTTCTGAAGCTATTGGTTCTCAGGAAGTTGCACATTTTAATGTATAAAAATTCTCTTATAATTATTATAGACATTATAGTTGTATAAAAGTTTTATGGTAGCACAAATTACAATAACATCTGTCAAGCAAATTCTCAATGACTAAAGTTTTAACTAATTGATTTAATTAGTATTTTATTAATTTTACAAGACTTTACAAGGAGGGCACACTCTGAAAATACTTGGGAGTATTTCTAAGATGTTTTCTTCCACATCGTGAGCTGGCAATGTTCAGATCTGCATCTAACAATGATTTAGGTTCTGATGATGGAGCAGCATAAGATAGCAAAGGCTCCTTACAATCAATTCAGTCCATCAAATTTCCAGCTTAATCATTAGATTTATAAACCTTATTAAACAAATGATACCGATATAAATATGAAACAATGCTGTCTAGACCATGAGTACGTCATAAGTACACTGAATCCCAGCACAGAGCATGGCACCTGACAATAGGAATTTAGCTTCTTCCTGAATCAATAAATGACCAGTTTCACAGACACTGGCAAGTCTACAAACCTACCACTTCCTCAAACTACTCTGCTCTTAAGTTCTCCTTACCGTTTCAGTAATCTACGAAGATTCTTGCTCCAAGTGCGCATTCCCGAAGGCAGAGTGTGATAGTGAGCACCTGCCTTCACCCTGAAGCAGACACAGTACCTGTGCTGCCCCTTACACCAAGAGGCGCCTCCTCTGTCTGCACAGCTGAGCCCACAGCAGCAACATCCTCTCTTTTAAATTTTTTAAAAAAATATGTGCAAGGCATTCGATGTCATTGTGACGTTCTCAGTGTTTTGATGATTCTTCTTTCCCGAATCTCACCCATTCTATGCCATCCCTGATCCCGACTTATAGCCTCCAATTGTCTTTTTCTCTTTTCATGTGTCCCTTTGCCCAAGCCACTACCTCATAAGCTGTTTTAACTCTCTCTCTTGGTCTCCTTTCCAAATTTTTAGGCTTTATCCACACTCACATCCATTTAAACACACAGACATGGATGCTTCATAGGCTTATGATCTGCACATGAGACCATGCAGAGGTTTCTCAAAAAAGTAAAATGAGAACTATCTGACCCAGATGTTCCTGAGCAGTGCCCTAAGTTCTCCCTAACCTTCTACATATACACTTGCTCTTCCATGGTTATTGCTGTTCCATGTATAATAGCAAATGGGACCAATATAAATACCCATCAATGGATCAATGTGTAAAGACAATGCGGTATATAGAGACAATGGAATATTATTCAGTTGTAAAGAAAACTGAAACTTGCAGGTAAAGGGGTGGGTTTGGAAAAGGCTTCTTTTTAAAGAAGTAACACATCCCTCAAGGTCAAACTGATTCTTAACAAGATTTTTAGAATCTTGATCTAAAAAAAACCTGTGACCTGAGCAAAGTGTTATTGGTAAGGTAGAATCCAAGGCCAAAAGACCATCATTTCTAGAATCAGAAAAAAAATGTAGACATTTCACAAGAGACATGTCACTGCATAAGAAACCTTCTTGGTCCCAAAGTTTTATTTGTTTTTTTTTTAAACATGCTCTCTCTATTATGTATTCTGACTGCCCTGGAATTTATTATGTAGACCAGATTGCCCTTAGATTCCCAGAAATCTGCTGCCTCAACCTCTTGAGTGCTGGGAGATTAAGGGCATTTGCCATCACACCTGGTTTCATCTCAAAGTCTTAATAATAAACAAAAGATATTCATGAATGGATAATGAGTATTTAACACACTGAGCTTCACATAACACACCAAAAACATATATGCACTAACACACACACACACACACAGAGACAGGTTGAGAAGATGCCCACCCCACCCCCAACAGAATATTTGTGACTAAAGGTAATAGTAATGAACATTAAGCAAACATTTGGGAAAGAATTCTTGATTTTAAAAGTGCATTTTGGGCATGGGGGGTTGGGAGAAGAGTGGGAAGGAAAGAGGGGAGGAAGGAAGAAGGGAAAGGAGTGTGGAAAATGTATAGCTCAATTAAAAATAATAGAGTATAAAAATTAAAATAAATAAAAGAGAAAAAGTGCATTTTGGATTCTAGTTGTGTAAATAAAAGGGAGATGAAAGCTCACCATTAGGACTGTCACCCTCAACCAGAGCTAAAGAGGAAATGATTGTCATAGAGAGTCCCAAGATGCCTAGCGAATGAACAAAGAGCAACTGTTGAATGAACAAGCATCAGGAAAGTTATACTTGGCCTTCAGAAAGCTAACTGATGTGGGCTGCAGTGAGCAAGCTGCTAGTGATTGCAAAGCCACCTGTAGGGACGGATCTGGGTGAGGAAATGGATAGAGAAGAGAATGCAGCCCACGCGGCATGCCATCCCTGTGAGGCTCCTGCAGCCCACTCTCTGGCTGGAAAAGGAAGTTCACTTGTGAGTGTCAGTGGAATAAAGAAGGCAGGGCCGTTTACAGCAAGGTTAATCCCAACAAGCATCCAGTCTGTCTCTCCCAATTAGCCAGGCTTGGTACAACTGTTCTCTCCAGGGTGACACATTCTCCCCCTCCCATCCAGGTCCATCAACAGAACCTCTCCCCTTCCCTCTTGACATGGCTCAAACATCCAGTCCTCTGGGGAGGCAGGGAGGCTTTCTCCCTGGTTAGTGGCCCCCTTGCCTTTTCCTATATAATTCTATGCAAACTTCTATCATGGAATTTGCCAGGCATAGTGCCAACACACCCTTATTCCCGGTACTCGGGAGGCAAAGACAGGTGGATCTCTGAGAGTCCAACGCCAGCCTGGTCTACAGAGTGACTTCCGGGGAAGCCAGAGATGCATATGAGACCCAGTCTTGAAAACAACAACCAAAACAAGAAACAAAATTGCCATGTAACATTTTAATTCTCTTTGACCCCCATGTATTTCCCCCAACAGATTGTGTGAATGAGTCCACGAGCCTCACTTTGATCCTCAGATCTTAGCTCAGTGTGTTTGATAAATAGCAGATCACACATACTGCTCCGTGAAGTACAGTGACCCAGGCACTCTTCGCTGGCAGAGCTCAGGCGGTCAGTGGCAACCTTTACTCTTCCAAATCTTTCCCCATCTATGATTCTCCTCCTCCCCTAGCCCCCTCCTCCCCGAGCCCCCTCCTCCCCTGCTGCTGTCTCCTTTTCTAGATTCTCAGATGACGAGGCTGAGGTTAAATGAGGCTGAGTTTGTTCAAGGACACAGCATAGCTCTGGAAAGCTCTAGTAAGATAAAGAGCATGAGAGCACTTTGGGATTTGGGAACCTATCATCAAGTTCAAGGCGTCCCTTTGGCTCTAAAACCAATCATAACCACATCTACGAGTTTCCCTCTTCCCACTTCCTTTCATGTTTCAGTTCAGCTCAACAGACTGCGAAAGTTACCCAAATTCATTATGGTTTCTCACCCCTTCCTCTAATCCCCGTGAGTCCTCGCTTGCCTGCTAAACATGGTATTAATGTCCACTTTTCAAATAAGGAAACCCTGATGCACCCATTGATTTGACCAAAGCCTCACAGAGATTCAAACTTTCGGTTTTTCCTCTGAACCTGATGATTTCCTCTAATCAGCAGCGGCAGCCACACTGTGGAAAATCCTGTCAACTGACCAGAGCAGCTCACATAGAGACTTTCCCAGCATCAGCCGTCTCTGATCGTTTTCCTTATATTTCTGATATACCAGGACATCATGCTGCACATCTTACTAACAACCCTGTTCCCACATCAAAGGTCTTCAAATTTGAAAGATATATATTTCTTTATAGAAAGTTCATCTAAATAGTTTTTCAGCCCCATTCTCTCAAAAGATGGATTGAATGATGTAAAATCTACCCCCACCCCAAAATCTGCACCTTCAGTATGCTTTCAGAAGCAGTTACTATGTGCTTTTTATACAAGGCATTTAATACCATATCTCCAGTGATAAGTATAGCCTGTATTTGGTTAGAGTTTGGTTTGAGTTACAGCTGATGGCAAACACAGACCCAAGATTCGGATAGACTTGGGCGTTGCTGTCCCACCGTCAAGGTCTCTGACTATATGCAGATTCCACTGGGTGTCTTCCCATTGCCTGGGTTCCACCACTCTGTGACTCAGAATATA
Organism: Microtus oregoni; assembly: GCF_018167655.1. Classification (NCBI taxonomy): domain Eukaryota; kingdom Metazoa; phylum Chordata; class Mammalia; order Rodentia; family Cricetidae; genus Microtus; species Microtus oregoni. The sequence goes on along the minus strand of NW_024544542.1, from coordinate 4,342,821 downwards.
CAAGCTGGGCGGCTTGCATGTGAGTTTGCAGAGGTGAGTCATCAGCGTTTCAAAGCGCTTTGCTGATGGTATCATGGAATTTTGATGATGTTTGCAGTAGCTTGAGTCGGAAAAAAAAAAAAAAACCTTCTGCCTAGCCAGAAACATGTTTTGAAACCTGTTCTCTGATTTCTTGCTATAACCCTTGTCATAATTGCCAGACTCTACTCCCTGCTCACGTGCTGCAAGTACAACTGAATCCTTCAAGTCATCAATAGTAGAAAAGTTATATATAATACTAATGGATATATACACATTATATACACCCATCTTGTTGTTTGAGACCAAGTAATGAGAAAGCAGATGATTTAATAAACACCAGTTATTCATTTATTCATTCAAGAAACTGTAATGAGGTTAAATTTGTATAGAGGTTACCACAATGCAGAGTTGAAGTAAATACTACAGGAACATGATATCAATTTCTAAAATACGGGACTTAATTTAACTGATATGTTGTGCACACTTACTGGATTCACACGCAAGCAAGACAAGTCAAGGGAAGGAAGGAGCTTCTCCGAGGACCTTGTCACTTCAGGGAGCACACACAATGTTCCAGAACATAATTCATGCCTCCATAAACACCGGTTCTCAGAGTCACACCCTATGCCTTTTGAGATCTGACTTCTAAGCATGTAAGCTCTAAGTGAAGGTTTGGGGGTTGCAATCTGCTGTCCTGGAGTCTCGTTCACATCTCATGTCTTCTTCTACCCTTCGAGACCTCATGTCTTCTGCTTCTTATTCAGCACTCATCAGACCGATCACACCTCCGTTGTCTTAGCCTGCCGGAGCAGCCCTTAGTCCAGCTGTGGGGTACCTTTCCAAAGCCTACCCTCTTATTATTCGAGTTGATTCTAGAACTGGCTAAATTCATTTGTTGCTTCTAGGTACTTAATTTCACCTGCTTATATTTCTCAATAAAATTTGAAACGTGCAAGTTTTATTCATGAACCCTCACTTTATTTTTGTTCGTTTGTAAATTAGTTCAAAAGTATTTATGAAGCAGTACCATTTGCTTTGTTTCCAGAAACTGGGCTTAACAGTTCAGTAGCAACCAGAGACACTAAGAAATCACACATATAATTATCTTATTTTCTATGTTAATTACAAAAAAAAAAACTGTACCAAGGCCATGGTCACTCTTACTTGGTATAAAGATGAAGTATAAATTTAGCCTGGAAGTCAGGAAGGTGCTAGACAATCACGCACCACGTACCTCAAACAAAAGCTCCTGTTTCCCTTTATTCTAAAAGTCTGTGAGTTTTTTAAATTGCTAGTTTCTTCACTGGCAATCTCGGGGTTACTCTTTGACATTGCTTGCAGTCACTAGTATGGTGAACAGATCAGACTTACCACAACAGAAGCAGACCCGTTAGTGTGTTATATCAACAACCCAGAGGTGGGAACACAATTACTTAGTTAAGACACCAAGCTGGAGAGAAGGGTTATGACTTGAGATGTTTTAGATGAAAAATCAGTAGACCTTGGTAATGGATCGAAATGAAAGGATAAGGAAAAAATATTCATGCTTTCTAAACTTCTGACTTGAACAAATAGTTGGATGGTACTCTTCATCCCCAGTCTTCACAGTGGTGATGATAAAAACCTGAGGTTTGGACCCACTGAGTTCAAATTATATTTGCAAATTCTAAGAGAATTATCAAGGAGGCTTGTGGATGTAGCAGTTTGGTGTGTGGGACAAAGGACTGCTCTGAATGCAGATCCTGTAGGTTGGTGTTGTGTGAGATCACTTTTAGGGGAAACTATAAGTTGAGAGAGAACCAACACTTATGGGACACATTAGATGCTTGGTTAATGGAAAATATAAGAGCAGAGAAACAAAAAGTTAACAGCTAGAGTTCAGAAGGAAAATGCTCATGCTTGAGGGCCTGCGTACAGGGCTCAGGGGATAAAATGGTGGTGGCGCAAACATGATAATCTAAGTTCCATTCCTAGCCACCATACAAAATCATAGTGTAATGGCCCAGTTCCATCATCCCTGTGTTGGGGATGGTGCAGGGAGCAGACACACAGATTTCTGGGCCTCCCGAACTAGTCAATAGAGTAAACATGTGAGTTCTAGCTCAGGGGGTGATCCTGTCTCAAACAACAGGGAGAAGGGCAGTAGGGGAAAATGGATGTGGATCTCCGGCCTCCTTCCCAACACATGCAGCTTGCACAGGTGCTCACACACACAGACACACACACACACACACACACACACACGAGGTGGCGGCTCCGCTCTCATGGTTCTCTGATCTTCTGAACTCTTCTAGAAACCGTTGTGTTATAGCCCTGAGATTTAAATTATGCTGGACAAAGCTGGTGAGCACTCCTTTGCAGCAGCTTTTCTTCTTCTTTGCTGACTTTTTCTCTAGGCAAGTGCAAGCAGGAGTTTCCCCTCAGGTACCACCTTCTGCCTCTCTCTAGGTCCTCTTTCGATGGTTTCTTCCTCTGTGCAATTTCACTAGCACGTTTCAACTGACAATCTTCTAAGACTTCTCTGTGGCAGATGGGCATTCAACATGACTGCCTGCTTATGCCACACTAGAATGATAACCATGAAACATAAAATATTTCCATTATTTATTATAAAATAAGAGTGTTCATTCCCTTGGTCCTATATGAAGCTTTATGTGAAAAGTTCCAGAAAAGTTTTGAGCATATATAAATATGTATCCAAAACATATTTTTCATTTCTATCTTGTCTCAGTTTCCACAATTACTATAACATGAACATCTTCCTCTATTGGTAACTAGATATGTCTTCTAGTTCTTTCCATTAAGCAAACATACAACAATTTATTTTGCCAGCTCTGTTATGATTGGCATGTAAGTTGTTATAATTTTTTACTATTCTATCAGCAATGCAGCAATGTTCTCATATGTGATTTATAATCTATGAACTGCTACACCTGTGGGTAAATTCAGAGCATGAAAATTGCTGCATCAGGAGACCTCAGTTTGGTTATCAGGACCCACATTGAGCAGCTTCATGGGTATCTGACACTTTGGTTTCAGTGCACATTCACACACACACACAGAGAAAAACATTAAAATATAATTTGAAATCTTGTTGCAACAAAGAATTTGCACTTTTAATTTTTGTTAGACTTTGTCAAATTTCCAGCCAAACACATTAAGCCAATACTAATTCTCACGTGCAGGGAGGTACTTCCCGGGTTTCCTATCCTCTTCCGCAAAGGTATTGTCTAATGTTTTGATGCTAAAGGCTCCTCTGATTGGTGAGACACTTCTTATTTGTTTTGGTGTCTGTGTTATTTTATGTTTCTGACTGAGGTCAAATATCTTTCCTTTTGCCTGTTACTCATTATGCATCCTGCTGAGGGGCATCTCTAGTTACATCTCCTGCCTGTGATTGGATCGTCGACTTCCTTGGTGGCTTGTAAATTCTCATTTTGTTTTATGGAAATGGTACCTTTGTATTTTACACATGTATATGATCTTGCCCTAATTTACTACTTTTCTTCTGTTCTAATGTTTACTTTCCAGAGATTCTTTCAGCTTTTATGTTGGTAAAAGTCACCAGCCTTTTCTTTACGGGTTCTGGGTTTGCACGGGCAATCCACATTTCAAAGTACTTAAATCTTCACTGAGTTATTTTCTCTATAGTAGGTTTCTAAAAAACCATTATTAATTCTTTGATAACTTTTTATGTTTTCAGCATACTCAGCCCTCCCCCAACTCTTCCTGGATCCACCCCATTTTCCTACCCACTCAACATTGTATCCTTTTATTTTGTATGTCTTTCTACCCATCAAGTACAAACTGCTGCCACCGAGTGCAGCAGTTTACCTGGGACTAGACAGGAAAAGAAACCCAACTCTCTGCCTCCAGCTGCTGTCAGTTGTCAATACCCCTCAGCTACAAGTGAGACCTCATGGCCACCTGCCCTCCCCATGCTGGGACTGAGTCTGGCTTGAGCTTCCGCAGGGAATATAGTGTGGGCTTCTATTTCAGTGAAGTCTTTACTGTGTTGGAGATTTCTATGGTATAAGGAGTAACCTAATTTCCTTCTAAGAGCTCCACCATGCTTCTCAGCACTAACAAGTAGTCCTTGTTTTAGACAGGAGATCATTTCTTAACACACACACACACACACACACACACACACACACACACACACTTGGGATCTGTTTGCAATATTGAGTTTCTCTGCATCAGAGCAAGTTTTTAAAATTTATGTTGCCTCCATGTCCCTGAGGAGATTTCAAGTTTTATTACGTGAGCTCCCCACTCTTCTTAGCTTCCCTCAGAATCAGGTTGCTCTCCCAATTGGTCCTTTGTTGGCATGTATTTCTTTCCTTATACACTGTATCATAACTGAATTCTCTCTCCTCCACTTGAATAATGTGACACTAGCAATGTTGTTTTTATGATGCAAAAGTTTTAGTTTGCTGACCATACTATTTATTTACACTACAGCTTTTCATATGAAAGTGAAGAACAATGTCAAAGTGTTCTAAGTCTGTTTTCCCTGTCTTTCTCAGCCGACAGTAATCTCTGAGTGAGAGCTCACTTTCCTTCACCACTTTCATCCCCGGAGTCCTACGAGCTCATGGATCTTGCGAATTCTTTTTTCAGTCAATGTACCAGGGGTGATAAGCATCATTTTTCTTTTGATACTTCTTGCATCAAAGACACTTAGGCTATTATTATGCAGCAAAAGTCTGTTATTAAAAGATAAAAAAGTATAGCACTTGGAATTAAAGTAACACGCTACCCTCAACTTATATTCAAATCTTTCAACAAAATCAAAACAAGAAATATATACATGGAGAAAGAGACAGGTAGACAGAAAGGCTAACAGGACAAAATGTTAATATACTTAAAATCACTTATCTTCCCTTTCAATCTAATTTCTAAAGAACAAAAGTGTTCCCCCATACCCTCATTTTCCTTCTCCTCTACTCCCATGGAAGCTCCATTTGGACCATCTGTATCAACTTCATCACGTCTCCAGCATCCTTTCCTAGCTCAGGTTCATTGCCTTAACTGTTATGATTGCTTCCAATGTTGCTCCCTAGTGTCCCTTTCCTAACTGTTTCTCACAAAGCTTCCTGGACAAGCTCATAAAACATAATGTTGCCAGGCTAACACCTCACAGTGGCTCGCAATGCCGTAGACTATCACACACGTTCCTCAGCAGGGCCGTCAATCCCTTCAGAGTTGGTCTCTGCTCTGCCCCTTGCCAGCCCTGCTATCTCTCATAATTTACGGCCTGGGAAATAACATTTCTTTCTGCCTTTGTTCTCCATTTGTTGTGAGTGTGCGGTCATCACGGAAAACCCCAAATCTCCCCTGCAAATTTCTTCAGCTAGTTTCCTTCATGTGGAAACTATGCCCCTAAACCTTTTTAGATCTAGACAAATCATCACCATCTTTGTGATGAGAACCTCGCAAAATTTGTTTTTATTGTTTGAGAATTTCATACACACTTATAATGTTTTCATCAAATCATCATCCCTTCCCTGCCTTCCATTTCCTCCTCGATTATTTGTATCACTTATCACTCCTAGCTTCTTATATTTTCATTTTGTTTTGTTTTTTAATCCACTGAGTCCACTTGGTGCTTCCTACATGTTCATGAGTATAAGGTCCCAACATGTGACCAATTCTGTGTCTCTGTGCTAATGACCATCTACTGTAAAAGGAAGATACTTTGATGAAGGCTGAGAGAGATGCACTGATAAACATGTATAAAGGTAAGAACTTAGGGGGACAGTTTATTACTATAACCATTTAGCAGAATAATAGCATTAGGTTTTATGACCTATGGACCTTGCCAGTCAGAGGTTTTTGGTTCAGCTAATGGTACCCACATGAGTCCGTCCCATCTTATGGAGTAAATTTTAAATCCAGTAATAAAGTGGTCTGTCACTATCTTAGTTACAGTTCCCTCAATATAGATCCGTATTTTGTGAAGTTTCCAGAACAGTAGATTTCCGTATGAATTTTTCAAAGATTTTAAGTGTTAAAACTTTCCCAAACTCCATCCTCTAACCTGTCCTTCCACCCCCACTCCATTTAGGCCTTCCTTGTCTATTATTCCCATTTCCTCTTCATAGTATACCTGTGTTCTAGCCCTCTCCCACAAAATCCACCTCCCACAGGCCTCACTAATTTCCTGACTTCTATATGTACTCTGATTTAAACACACATATCTAAAGAGTCAAAGCTGGCATCCATGTATGAGAGAGAACATGAGGCTTTTGTTTTTCAGGGTCTGGATTACTAGGCTATTTCCATTTCCTGTTTGTTGGGAATAGAGCAGCAATAAACATGAATGAGAAGCAGCTCCTTAGCTGGTAAAGAATCCCTTGGGGATATGCACAGAAATGGTATATATGGGTTATACAGTCCATCTACTTCTAGGTTTTCGAGAAACCTCTACCCTGATTTCCACAGGGGCAGCACCAGTTCACACTCTAACCAATGGTAAATAAATGGGAACTTCTGTGTTCTGTATTTATCTCCCCCCACAACCACTGAAATCCTGAAGAAATGCTGTGGGAACTGAGTTTTTAAAACACAGCAAAGGTAACAATTTCTGCAGTAAATCGTTTACCTGTTCACGGAGGTCCTCAAGCCCTTAATGACACTATTCTGGGCAAGCATCACTCACCACTGTCTATAAGATTAAACGGTTATTTTTAAGTTGCTCAGACTACTTGATCCCTACCAAACTCATTCCGCCTATGCAGAATGATGTTACCATTGACCCTATGGAAGACCCCATGAGTCTGGTGCATTCCAATTATAGACAAAACGGGCAGAGAGCCAGATTTGATCTAAGTTTATAAGTTTTCATGCCTACTCTACTACTTTTATCTTACTATGAAAAGTTCAAATAAACAAAAATAACAGAGAATACCTTATGCTATCATTGAGCATTAAGAGTTGCTAAGATTCTTCTGTATTTATTTCATCTACTTTAATTGTTGAATGACCAGAAGGAATTTACATTATCACAAGAGTTCCTTTCATAACTAAGCATATATGATATATACGTGGGTGTATAAATAAATATGTAACGTGACCTACCCTAATAACCCTTATACTATTTCTCTACTAATCCTGTTTAAACTTCCCTGAACATCCCCATAGCGACTACCAAAGCTGCTCTGTTGAACTAGTAATCTAATGAAGCATAAAGTTTCACTTTATTTTTTACATATGTATGAAGTCCTTTTCATCTACAGTAGAGACGCCTATCTCAGACAGCTTTGTGTGTGACGCTAACTCATTAAGGGATCATCTCATTGTGAGAACTATGAAACACTATTATCACTGGAATGTTGGGACAGATGTAAATCAAATCCTATGAATGGGCCTCAAATTCACTGTGTAGCTGAGGATGACAGAACATCTGTCCTGATTGTCCCTCCTGAGTCTCAGAAGGACAGGCCTCCACCGCTGGCTGTGTTCATGTAGCACTGTGGTTGAAATCCCCTCATCTGCCATCTTATTTAAGACAATGTGTAGGGCTGGGCAGGGTAATTTTGACACATATTGAAGCTAGAGGTTTACATATGTCAAAATAGCAAATTCTCAAAGGTTTCTCTGAATGTGATGCCTGCTGTGGGCACTCTGAAAACGAGGTTAGAGAAGCAGGGGATTCCATTAATTATGCCAATGGATTTCAAGATCATTAAACTCTATTATCCTTAAGGATTTGTGTGTGTGTGTGTGTGTGTGTGTGTGCATGTGTGTGTGCACACACACGTGTGCGTGTGTGTTCCAAGAAAGGGTTATGCTATCCCAACTTTGCTGAGAAAATGTTGTCCCTTGAGGTGGCATCTAAAGTTTACAGTGTGTTATCAAGAAAAAGGAAAATCCCTTCTCCAAAATTCTGATACCATTGATGAACTTGGTCAGCTCATTTGGGAAACTCCAACTCAAAAATACCCTCTCCCCCTGCCAAATTTTCTAAAATTTCTGTGAAAGGAAATACTCCTACATAGTCAATATTGAGTGGAAATTTGGAGTGTGTGAAGGACAGGTGCAAGTTAGTAAGGGTCCCACCACAGTGAGGAAGGGACTGCAGAGAAAGAGCCTCTTGAGGGAACTGGAAACACATAAAGAGACGAAAGAACTACACAGTCCGCTTCAAGATATTTTCTCTCCTCCACCTCAGGACACGGGAGCAGTACACAGTCAGGAAAGGGGTCTGGGCCCACGATTCATGAATTCCTGAAAGGAAAGGCAACCAAAGGGTAAGCGGATATGGTGGAACACAGCTGCAAGCCCCCTTCTAGGGAAGCTGTGGCGAGGAGACACTACGTTCAAGGCCGTCTTGGGCTATGTAAAGAAGCTTTGCTAGTTGGAAACGGGAACAAAAGTAGAACACGGGTACAAATGCTTATCTATGCCACATACTAAGTAAATCAGTGCACTTCCTCACTTGCACTGGGCCCATTTCAAACGCTCAGTAGGCAGTTAACAGTCAGTAGCCGCTGTATTGTACAGAGTGGAGAATAGCTCTGCATTGTAGAAGTTTAGACATCATAGAAAGCTAAAAAGAAAAGACAAGAGGCAAAGGAAGAGAAGTGATGACTCATAAGCGCTCTCCCCACTCTGCTTGATGTAGCTAGCTCTCCTGTTTAGACTGCCACTACTCAGAAAGATTGGGGCTCCACCCTACCTCCTTCCCAGAAAGCTGCTAGATAAGCTGCTGTCCCCCAAACCATCTGGTTGGTTGGCATTGTTGGACTAGGGCCTTAAGTTAAGGTGGATCCAGGGATGGGCTCAGCGGAAGATAATTCAAGGGATGAAGAAGGTCCGTGCACTCTCTGGCACTGAGCCCGGAATTCCAGGTGGAAGAACATCCCCTTGTCACCGACAGCCTCCTAGAGCCAGGCCTCCTGTCCTGCGTGCCCAGTGAGGGTTCTGTCACTCCAGCCACATTAATGCCTTATTCAAGCTAAGTCACAGTTTGGAGTGTCACCAATGGACTCGTTCTCATTTGCTAATGAGGAATGTGGTCGGCTCCTCTCCTATGTTCTTTCTTCACACCAACCAATCCCTACCACAAACCTCTTTACTCACTGCAAACACAGAACCCCTTTATCCACGCCTCTGAGTGCTACAGTGAGCCAGGTGACACTTCAAACCACCATCAAGTAACTGTTGCCACACACCAAGGGCAGAATGACAGCATTCTGTAGACTGGCCCCCAGAGAGCTCTCTCTTTCCTGAGACATGTTTAGTATGTTCTGACAATAATCTACATATTATCACACAGGTCTTGCTTCAGAGTGCCATAGCAAACCCCGAAGATAACCAGCTCCAACAGGGTTCCCGAGACAGTATTTAAGTGAAGATCTCCCAACAGAGTTTTTGAACGTTGCCTTGTGTGGGTCATGGCTAAGCTCGGGCTCTTGCAGCTCTGCATGTGTGGGCAGCCATTCCCTGTGTTCTAATTGGCTCACTGTGCAGAGTCTTGGCCCTGTGCTCGGGAATCGTGCCTGACTTTTAACCCACCTACCTGAAGTGCATCTTCCGTGTTCTCATTAGAATTTCAACACTAGACTTCAACAGGATTTTGACTAGGGGCTGTGGTTGTTTCCTTCAAATCTGCCTTGGCTAAATTTTCAAGTTTGTTTTACTGTGTTTTCAGAGGACAGGCTCTCAAAGAGGAGTGAGTAAAAAATCCATAGAGGGAAGATGGAGGCCTCCCCGGACTTAGACAGGTCACAGAGAACCAAATGACGGTAAGAGTTATGTCTTGTCTGTTCGGAAATGCTATTAAAAAAAAAATACCTCACTGATTATTAGCAATTTTTTTCTCTTAACAACTTAGGAAATCGCTGCATCTTTCCTAACATCTACTAAAATGAAAAGCTTATAATTTTCTATTGTGACCTGAGGGTTTGGCTCTGAACATAAACTGTACAAGCCTATGAATGATGCAGACACTCCTAACATACTTGCCCTATTAATCTGACGAGGAGCTAACCTCTAAACAGCCAAGAAGCCCTCGGCATGAACAGTAGCCCCCATACTGTCTGCTGTCAGTGGAGGAGAGACACATCCTACCCCATAGAGAGCAGCTTTTCAGCTGGCAGGAGGGTGTGTCCCTGAGTTTTTACCTGGGAGCAATGATGATCTTGTCAAGCATTTCACTGAGACCAGCCCAAGTTTTTAGGGTGGGGATCCAGACTGGTTATACGTACCTTCCCTCCTTCTCCAGTGGAAGGCAGAAACACCTCAAAGCCTGCATGTAAGAACATCTACTGGGAAATTATTTTAATCAGACACCAGCTGAGTGGGAGAAAGAAAAAGAGCAGAGGAGAACAAACAAAACTCCCTTGGTCGTGGATGTAACTGAATCCAGTGGCAGCGATGGACCGGCAGTCCCTCAGAATAGCTGCAGTGCTTCTCATTTTCCAGGTAAGCTGATTCTCCTGAAAGCGTCCTCCACCCTCCAGGCCCAGCATAACCAAACAGGGCTTGCCAGAGAGGGTTATTTGCAGGCACTTCTATGCTAAACCACTAAAAGTTTATGTTAATGACAAGGTGGTTTTTATGAACTGGGATTTTAAGCGGTGTTTCTCTTTTTAATTGAAGACTCCAGATCATATTAAGGTCCCAGTGTCCACTCATCATATCACATCTCTGACATTCCAGACACTGCTTGGTCACTCTGGGAAAATATTCAAACTTAAGAAAGTCCTCAAGTTGCTGTATTTGCTTGTTCAAGCTCTTGTTGGTGGGGATGGGGCTTTGGAACTAAACTTTCCAGGTGTGTGGGTTTCAATCTAAACACTTTCCCCTTCTTTGGGTAGTTTGATTGACAGACTGACTGTGTGTTCTACAGCCGAGAAAGAATTTATATACACTAGAATTGTAGCTGTGAGTGACGAGCCTCGCTATCTTAGCACTCTTGTTCCTTCCAGATGTCAGACTCCATCCAACTAACACCAAAATCTTTACAATTTGAATTAAAATGTCGTTGCTAATTTCAAAACCTGATAGTACAGGAGACTTATAGCTAATATAGCAGGTGAGGGGATGAGCATAATTAAGGGGTAAGTGTAATTGTTGCTGCCCTTGACCTTCAATAAGGATATTGCACAGAGTTGTACACTGATGGTCAGACCATGCAGTGCAATTATTTATTGTTGCCCCCCTACGGGTCATTCATTTTCTCTTAGAGTTGATAAATGTGCCACACCAAGATATCAGTTTCATGCTCAGCAATAAAGGTCTCTCAAAGTTCACGGGAGGATAAATGGAACCTTGAAAGGCAAGTCCAGGTAGATCCCCCTCCAGCTTTGGCAGCATGTGTTTCTTATTTGTTTTTACTTGCTCAATTTTTGAACTGGAATGTTGGGTGCGTATTGCAACAAGTTAGAGTTTTGGTTTGCTGTATGCTAGCTAATTGGATTTCAGTTTGTTTATCAAGAGGGGTCATAGGGCTGAGGATGTCACTCAGTGGTGGAGCACTTGCCTGGCATGCATGAGGTCCTGGGTTCAGTTCCCAGAAATGAGTGAGAAAAGGCCAGGGAGACGGTGAGCAGTGACTCTCAAAAGTTTTAGTTCTAAGCTGCCCTTCAAATGTGACTTTTATTCAATGGGTGTTTAAATGGATTCTTAGGTTCAATTGATGTCACTACCTGGACTATGGAAAAGATCGATGAGTATTATATAGCATGTCATTTGACCACAGAAATATCTGTCTATTGCTAAATAATGAAATACTTTAATTTTAAATTTCATATAAATTTGACTCTTTAAGGCTTATTGTAGTGCTTCCATTCACTAATGCAGTACCTATGTGCTAATTTTCATTGAATTAATAAGTAATTCTTTATTTCTTGATTTATGTGATTATTTCTAATTAATCACAACTTACGAAATTCCTCCAAACGCCTATTTCCTTGTTAGTCATTTATCAACAAAATATATCATTCTGTCAAAGTTCTCATAAAATTGTCTGCCTGGAGAGAGAAAATTGTGAGGATTTGTGTTTTATTCTCTAAGCTTGGATTGTGTGTGTGTACACATGCATGCACGCACGCATGCTCACGCACACATGCATGCACACCTATGAATTGATTTTGGGAAGAGGGAGAGTCTGTGACTATATTTACTGTGGAATCTAACACAAATTTCTCAAGTGCCTTACAATATGTATCTTTATTTTCACTTACATGTGTGAGTCTGTGTAAATGTGTTCAAGAAGTGTGTGGGTACCTTGGAGCTGGAGCTCTAGGACGGTGACTCAGTGAACGCGCATGCCAGGAACTGAACTCAGGTCCTCTGGAAGAGCAGTACATGCTCTTTACCTCTGTGCCATCTTGCCAGCCTATCTTTAGAAACTTTTACTATAGTTAATTAAAATGCTTTATTTTCAAGTTAATAGGATATTTTTGGTAAAATGTTTCATTTTTGAACTCTTTGAAGGTCCTGTTTTCACTGCTAATTTTAGAAGATGATTTTGCAATTCCAGCTTTCTGTTCCTAGCCTCACTGAGTGTGTTTGTATTTACCAAAGGAAAAGGTGAAAAAAAGGTCATTGTATTCTTCGCTGTTCAAAGTAAATAGATCAAAATCCATGTTAGATATTTAAAGAACATTTAGAAAAAATGCAAATATATTTAAGATGTTTAAATTGGTAGTCTTTTCATAGAAAGCAACTTAAAGAACTTGGCAACTATGTGTTGGTGGTATATTGCATGACTTGCTCAGCACATGTGGAAGTGGATGCGTTAAGCCTTGCCCAAATTAGTAAGTTAGACCAGAGAGACTAAGGCAGAGAAACTGTTCCTAAATGGACCAAGGCTGCTGCATGAGTTTTCTACCAATTCAGAAGTCTCCTGGATAGATGGTAGCTCACATCTCTTACAGTACTACAAGCTGAAGGCATGGGTTGATTTTCTCCCTCCTCTTGTTCCTTCTCCACCCCTTTCTCATCATCCTCTTCCTTCCCCTATCTATCTATCTATCTATCTATCTATCTATCTATCATCTATCCATCCATCCATCCATGTGTATAAGTATGTATGTATCTATCTGTCTGTGTATGTATGTATGTAGATAGATAGATAACTATCTCTCCATCTATCCATCTGTCCATCCATCCATCCATCTATCTATCATCCATGTATGTATATATGCATTTAGCTGTATGTGTGTATGTGTTTATTTATGTATGCATGTATCTATCTATTTATCTATCTGTCTGTCTGTCTATCTATCTACATAGAGGGAGTAGTTATAATCCTTTCCTTCCAGAGAACACTGTTACACCTGTGCACCAAACAGAAAAAAAAATCTGTGCAGATGATTGTGATTATTATGAAAGGGAACCCACAGCCTCCTTGAGAAGGACAGTAAGATCTGAGAACTCTAGTGATTGTGGGAAAAATCACCTGCTAATTTGCCACATCTGATTACTCTGCTAAACATGAATACAAATCAGAAGACATCCTTTTCTATAGAGGCAACAGAAGCAGATTAAGCTCAAAAAAACAGAAAAATCTCCTATCTTTTAACAAAAGTAATGCTAATCATAGCTTTGGATTTTGCTTGATTTTAAATTTTTGATTCAGGATCTTACTCTGCAGTCCAGGCTAGCCCCGTATTCACTATGTAGCCCAAGTTGGTCTTAAGTTCCAGGTCTCCCTGTCTCAACCTCCTAAGTGCTTGGGTTATAGGCATGCACCACTAGATCAGGCTCTGGTCTACTCTTTTTATGAGAATTTTATGGGATTACTATTTCATTCAATTAACCAACACCCAATAAAATAACCCTACAATTTGAGCTTTGTTAAACTTTTTAAGAATACAAGCAGGGGTTAAAATGGTACTCATTTATGGCATAGTTAATGAGCTTATTTGAACCTGATAAAGTAAGTTATTCAATTTACGTTCACTGACACCAAAAAAAGTACTAAACAGCTAGTATAGACCAAACAGAAGACAATTCACCAGAAACTTTGATGTTTATCTATACATATCTTAAATTGCTATGTATTGCAGAGGATAGCATTTGAACTCAATATTTTATAGGAAATGAAATCCGTGTTTATTCCTCTGGTTAGTGAGAGAAACTGAAGTGAAGCAGGCTCGTCTCTACAGATGTGGTATTTGTGAAAGCTTTCTTTATTCACTGAAAATTTAGGAGTAAAATTGTCCTCCAACTTTGCACAAGTGGGGAGTCACACCCATCACCACTGAAGTAGGCCGTCACAGTGTGAAAGACGGCCTTTCTGTGACAAGAAAAGCTGAAGTGAAGCATGCATGCTGTGGGCATGAATCAAGACGTGCATCTTGGGAGCAGCAGGAGAATGCAGACAAAGGACACTTGGGTCCCTGTGTACATCACTTACTTTCTGATGCTTCTCTACTCTGCAGTCAACAAGGACCCTGTGACCAACATCCTGGTGTCACAAGAGACATTGTCTAATGTTCAGGCAGGAAGCTTGATCTGCTGGGCATTGTGGTTGGGTTTCTTCTGCTCCTTCAGCTGAGTTAACACCCTCCAGGGTGCTGGGTCATGCTGCCCACCCTAGTTATGCTTGGCAAACTCTTGTAATGGACCTAGACAGGTCCAACTTTTCTCATGCCAATGACTGGCGATCCATGCCCTTAATTGCTCTACAAGCATGGGGTACAGTCTTTTATACTTGTCTAATTAGAATCATATCCCTACAAATTAACAGCTGATTGCTGCTTATGCAACTCTTTGACACTAAGCCATTTGAAGGCAAGTTCCATGTCTGATGAACCTTTGTGTCATTCACGGTTGTCTCAACCAAGACACTCAATGCAAGGCGGATCCACGGTGTCTCACCGCACAGAACAGAAACACCAAAAGGGAAATTGGGGATAGCTCGAAATTCTTTTCCCATACACACTTGAAAATTTATCCTCTCCAGGTAATCAGTGTGGAAATAACCATGTTGCCTTTTCCCTAATGGTTTGAGGCAGAGTGTTGCACCCACTTGACATTTCATTCTAAGCCTACCAGAACTTTCAGGGTCTCATTCTTTCTAATGCCTTGTTCCTTTAATGCAGCTCCTCATGTTGTTGTGACCCCCAACCTTAAAATTATTTCACTGATACTTCATAACTGTAATTTTGCTACTGTTATGAGTAATAATGTAAATATCTTATATGCAGGATATCATATATTTGAACTCTATTCACAGACCATTTCAAGGGTCATTCAACCCCAAGGGGTGACAACCAGTAGGTTGAGAACCACCCTTTTAATGCCATCATGATGTCTCAGAATTTGTAACACACATTTGTCAAAGAAATGAGCAACTCATGAATAAATATGAGAAATCATTGAGTTATGATCATTCCAAACATCACATCCTTTGTCAGAGAAATCCGAAAGAAAGACAAAGTAGGGGTTTTGTTGTTGTTTTGTTTATTTTTTGTAAAGAAATAAATTCTATTTTACCTGTTCTTTATAGCTTATCCCTGTGATGTACCTAATAGTTCACATTTTGTTCACAAATTGCCACTACCTCACTATTATTAAATGTTATAATATTTATATATTATACATATTATAAAATATATATTATAAAATTATAATTTATGAAATATATATTATAAAAATATAAATATTATATCAAATTTTCCTCATAAAAATTACCCTTCAAGTCAAAATTTAGGATGTGAAAAAGACAAATTTTAACTTCAAAAGACTTGTTTAAATTCACTTTAGCTGGATGATCACGGAAAGTGTCAAGAATGTGCATCCTATGGCTTTTAAATAAACATATTTTGATTGGCTGTGAAGCAGGTGTAACTAGAAAGGCTCATTGAGATGAGTTTTATTTACTGTTGTTACAGAACTTTTGGGCTCCAAGAGAATTTAGTTTTCAATGTTTGTGACAACACTGTGTCACAGACAGATTAAGTTTCCAGTGGGCAAGAGAGCAGGGTCTTTTTAAACACTGTGACAAGCCCTGTCTCTAAGGGAAATCGCCATTGCTGGGAACACTGCACAAAATCCAGATTGTTTCTGAGCCCAAGTTACCCCATCATCATCACACACAAAAGCCATGCCTGTGCCAGAGTTAGGACAGAAAATTTTCACTAATTCCCACACCTAAAACTCATTTTGTCTTTCTCTTCTCTTTTGTCAACAAAATTCCTAGGAAAGAAGCTGTATGTCTTCCTTTCCTCCCCAGCCAGTGTTCTCTTTTGGTAGGGCCAGTCTTTGCCTTGTCTAGCTGAAAATGTTCTCTAAAAGGACTTGACACTCTGGGATTTCCTCAAATTTTACACAGTTCAGTTTTTGAAGATCACGGGACATTCACGTCGCATTGGT
Source organism: Microtus oregoni (assembly GCF_018167655.1). Taxonomy (NCBI): domain Eukaryota; kingdom Metazoa; phylum Chordata; class Mammalia; order Rodentia; family Cricetidae; genus Microtus; species Microtus oregoni. The sequence continues at coordinate 4,326,465 of NW_024544542.1, read as the reverse complement.
CTTTCAGTGCCCCTTCTGGTCCATCTGTGCATCATTTTACTTCCTCCGATCCGTAGGGCACACTTTCTTTCCTGCCTTTCTTCCTTCCCCCTTCCTCTCTCCCTTCTTCCTGTCCTCTCTCCTTCCTCTCTATTTTTCTCTCTGTATCTCTTTCCCTTTTTCTTAACCCTTCAAAACCACCACCACCAAGCCATGCCCCACCTCTCCACACCCCTACTTTCCACTGATTCCCAGTTAAACAAAGGCAGGAGTTCCCTGTGCCACCCGCACCCACGGGTTGTTTCTTAGCTGCATCCCGCGCTTTACGAGCATGGAATTCTTCCATGATTTCAACAGCTCTACCAGAGTGGATGCACCTGGACATTATAGCCAAGCTAGGTTTTTCTCAATGGTGGCGTTCCTCCAGCACCTCAAACACTGTCCTACCTGTGGCCTCTTTTGGACTGCTAGGTCTGGGGATCACTCCTTCTCTTTATCTCTCATCCCATCTGTTCTCTCACCTTGTGGATCCTGTCTTTCCAGAATCTTTCCCCTTGATCTTTCTCTGTGGCTCCCACTGCCTCTGCATCTACTTAGCTCTTCCTCACCTCTGCTTTAATTGGTGCAGAAGACCCAACAGCCTTCAGACTGTAATTTCTAAGTCTTCCCATTGCCCCTACAGACTATTGTCCAAGTAATCTTTCTAACCTATAATTTCAACATGCCTTTCCCATGACCAAAATTCTTCAGCATCCTTCTACGGCACCCAAGGATTTGGTGTTACACCTGGAAAAGTGTTTGTGTGTGGTCTGTCCACACACATCTCAAATGAGATAAAACTCAGAGAATCACTATATATATATATCCTTTTCTGACTACTCAATAATTTTTCCATGTTATTGTTTTGTCTGTAAAAGCCTGATATTTTGTATCTGAATTTATTCTAGACTCTGATTAAAAAAAAAAAACAACTCATCAACCCACCACATTTAAAAAGCAGACTAGGTGGTTTTTTAATTACCCATCCAATTGTGAGTCTGACACTGTGGTGAAACCTACTTGGTCTTTTGCCTAAGCTGCTTCTCATGGGAAAGAGGATGACCTGGCTTCGTAAAGTTGTAGAGAGTTCTTAGTCATCTGGCTAGTTACCCAAAGCAGTAGGCACTGACGCTTCACTCCGGGAAGGGAAGTGCAATACCAGATAGCAGATGAGTAAACAAGAAAACAAGAGCTGTAGCTATGAAGAAATGCTTCCATAGAGAGAGATAAGGCAGCTCTGAAGCCCTGTCCCACCTACAAGCAAGAGCTCGAGAATAGTGCCCCCAAATCCCACAGCAGCGAGAACTCACTGGAATAGGGGAGTTCTGTACCAAGTTCGGCTCCATAGACAACACTGCAGTTGGACACCCTAACCACTAGACTGCGTGGACTCCTTTGTGGCCGTGTATAACTGTTGTTGTGATTGCTCTTTCTATATGAGCAGCACCTATGAGGCTGGGAAGATGGTCCGGGGCGAGAGAGTAGTGCTGCTACTCACCCATGAGGATCTGAGGTCCAGCATCTACATGAAAAGCTGGAATGGCCACAAATGCCTGTGACCCTACTGCTGTGGGGATGGGGACAGCAGGATTGCTGGTACTGGATGGCCACCAGCCTCTCTCCGGGTTCACTGAGAGGCCCTGAATCAAGAGAATAAGGCTGAGAGTATTAGGATCAGAACACTCAATGTCATTCTCTGTCCTCTGCACACCTGAAAACACATGTGCTCAACACCAAACACACACACACATATGCACACATGCACATATACACACACAAATACACACACACATACACACACGCATGCATACACACTCATGTACAAGCACACACTCTTGCACAAACACACACACTCACACATGCACACACATACTCACACCCACACATGCATGCACACACAAATACACACACATACACACGCACATACACACAAATACACACTCACACATGCACACACTCGCACACAAGCACATAAACACACACATGCACACACACTCACGTACAAGCACGCACACAGACACAAATACACACACAGAGCATAAACAACAAAAATGGAACTAATAAGAATAGTGTGAGGCCAGATCAAAACAGCAACTTTGAAGTTCTCAAAGATATAATATCCATTCTTGGTAATCTTTAACTTAATAAATTTTTTTGAGAAAACAGGCTATCTTATACTTGATTGTAAAATAAACACATATTTAGGCTGAACTGTATGAGATTGCATTTTGGCATAAGTTAACTCTCCTGTATAAAGGAAATAACAATAATGGCCACTACTGGGTTTGTGATGAAGATAGACAGACAGAGTTCTCTGGCCACATTGCCTTGCACTTAGTTATCATCAACTTAATGGCAATAGTAACAATTGAAGTGACTGACAGAGCATCATGGGTAAAAATTCTCTTCACACTACTCATGTTGACCATAAACATATGTTTGTTTCTTTAACTTTTTCATTTTGACATTTTTTTCAAAACTTCCTCTTGTGTTTGTTTAACTTTTTCATTTTGACATTTTTTTCAAAACTTCCTCTTGGGAACTGAAATTTATATTTTCCTTAAGGATGAAACTGAAACCAGGTGTGAAAAACTAATTATCATGTTTAAAATTATTAATATTCATATTTTAATGCACACTGTAGCTTTTAATACCAGTGCTAACATCTGATCATGTGCATGGGTTTCAGGCTTTGCTGTTATGAAAAAACTCAATTACAAGTTCCATACCTCTTATGTAAAAAGATATTTACAAAATTTAAAGGTGTACACTAGTATTAAATGATCCTCAATGCAATTTAAAACAACGAATGCAAAAAAGTTCAACTTTTAAAGATATATTTTCCATGTCTTAAACAAGTATACAGACACATTACTTTGATATGTGAATATTGGTGTTTTAAGAAATTACTGCAATTTTTAGGTTAAAAATAATTTAATATATCCTGATACTTCAGCACAAGTTCTGTGCAACACTCAAAAGTTGAAACTTCAGCAGAGCTCTATTCAAAAGTACATGCTTTACTGCAGAGAGAAGTTCCCTAGTCAGGAATAAAACAGCTAAGGAGCATCTACTGCCATTAACTTAGCTCACACATGCACCATTTGGTTTTATTGTTATGTGTTTTTAGTTATCCATTAACCTAGAATTGAACACATTCATTAAAAATAAACTATTGCAACTGCTTTTTGCAGGTGGTGCTTGAAGTTAACAGTGAATTTCAAATCCAGGTAAGAAAAAAACAAATCTATTTTTTTTTTCCAAACTAAAAAATAAAGGGCCAGGTATAGTAGTGCTTAACTCTAATCCCTGAATTCCCAAGGCTGAGGCATGAAGATTGTAGATAGAAGCCAGCCTGAGATACATAAAGAAACCCTGTCTGGAAATCACATAATAAACACACAGTACAAAATAAAATCAAGAAAGAGAAAAGGAGGCAAGGAAGAAAGGAAGAGAGAAAACAGACCAAAGGGAAAGACAGATTAGCAATGACAACTTATACCCAAGAAAAACTGCATTCTTCTAATTATAAAATTACTGCAATGTTACTATTGCAAATGTTAAAATCATCAAAATTCTTAATTTTCCATTTAACCATCTTCTCTTCCTGACATGATTACTCTTTCTCTCAAATCTCCAGTGGAATATCAATAAAAAATCATTGTTAATAGACACCTTATTTTACTCTATCTATTCAAGGCGAGAGACTATAATGTCAAAAATGGTACCAAGTGGTACTCCATCAAAAGGCAGAAACGTGAATGGATCAAGTTTGCGGCAGCTTGTCGGGAAGGTGAAGACAACTCAAAGAGAAACCCGATTGCCAAAGTAAGTGTGAACCCCAAAGCATGAATCCAAACAGCCCAATGGCTAGGGTCACAGTTCTGGAAGGGCACTCGTACTACCGAAAAGTTATGACCTAACAGCTCCTCCCCATTTAAACTATGAAAACTAAAATTCCTAAAGGTTTAAACCACTGAAGCTGGGCACTTGGGTAAACAGACATTGTTTCATCTCATTGACAGAAGTGATGCACGGGAACACTTGTTATACTAGACTCCCACAAAACCATAGTTTACAGATGAATTTAGAATTCAACTTGCTCAGCGTGTGGGCGCTCTCTACTTTGTGACCTATTAGAGCTTAACTCCTACTTGTCTGTATGAGCCTTCAAAGCATGCCTCATTGATAATCTCAAATTTCTATCATTTTCCCTGCCCTCCTTTCTTTGTACACAAAAGCACAAACTCAGGAAACTACTTCCTCCATGCACACAGATTCACAGCCATAGACATACAGAGACACACAGATGCAAACACAGCCATTCATACAGAGAGATGTGGCAACACCTTTGTAAGATTTGCTTATGCTCATGCAATATTTATTTGGACAAAAGGCCAGACTTTGATCCTTTATTGGAGTGAGCTCTTTCCATTTTATTTCTTTACCATTTTCAGAATTAAAACCTTCAAATAATTTGTTACTATAAAAATCTGTTTAAATATTTTTTCTGAATCTTTGTATTTTTAAAGTAGTTTTTTTAATTTAAAGATCAACATTATGTGATAACAGCATTATAAAATTCTCTAAGAAGGTAAGAAATAACCTACTGTAGACAAAGAGCTAGCGTAGAGTTCAAAACTAACACAAAAATAAAACTATAAATGCTTAATGATTATGGCATCTATGCATGACACCTATAAAGACTTCTTCAGGTGATACTTGTTTCTTGAGGCAGAGACAGACAGACCTCTGTGCGTTCAAGGACAGCCTTGTCTATAAAGTAAGTTCAAGCTCAGCCAGGACTGTTACACAGAGAAACCCTATCTCGAAAAAACAAAAACAAAAATTAAAAAAAAGACATAGCAATGGAATTATTTTATTCCATTGCTAGTTGCCATTAATAATACAACACTGACCATGGACCTACCACAAGTATATTTCCCTGTTTTCAAAACTTCTCAAGTGATGTCACAGACAGCACACTCAACAGTTCTCAGGGAAAACGGTTGTCATATAGCACATGTAGAAATCCATGTAGCCGCTGTAATGTCTTAACCTTTGTCTCTGTACAGATTCATTCTGACTGTGCCGCAAACCAGCAAGTGACATATCGCATCTCTGGAGTCGGGATTGATCAGCCGCCTTATGGAATCTTCATTATTAATCAAAAAACTGGTGAAATTAATATAACATCCATCGTTGATCGTGAAGTCACCCCCTTTTTCATTGTAAGTGGACTTTGTGTCAATATTTGTATGAGGGTGTAAATTATTCTTGGAAAAACCTTAGACCATAACAGACCTGATTTCAAGAGTCCTCAAATCAGGTTTTCTGACATCTTTCTTAATTCACAGGTACCCCAATAAATGAGAAAAAAATTAATATAGAAACTTTTCCCTTATATGTTCGCAAAAATGCTAGTTAGCATCAGCACCATGACAAATTAGAGTATTTCTTTAGAAGGGCAAACTTTTACTTTATCTTAAAACAGAAAATCAGTGGAAACTGATGCTTCCTTTTCACTCCACTGCCAAGTTATGAGTCTGGAGCTCCTCGAGGCTCTTGTTTCCATATGAACATAAATCATCATAACTTTACACTGGTCAAGATCATCTGAGCTCTAAAGGAACTTCAGAAACTCACTCATCCTCAATATCTCTCTCTCACACACACACACATTCCTTGTAAAAGTTGTCGCATAGCTTAAACAACCTCTCTTCTATAGGTCTGCCTCATTTCTCTTTAAGCAGCTCACCCCCAAACCAAGCCACCTATCACAACACCTCCCATACGTACACATAGTACTCTGTCTTCTGGCTGAGACATATTCATCGCTGAGTTTGAAAACATGATCAACATTCTGTTCTCCTGGCTCTTTCTCCACGACATGTCTGCCTCCCCATTGTGTCTTGAAGAGCATTATCCTATCAGCTACTTTTCCCCTTGTGTTCTTCTTAGCCATTGGCTGCCTCCATTTCCATCTGTCATCACGGTTAACACTTCTTAGTCAAAAAATAAAAAAAAATAAGCGGGGCAGTGGTGATGTATGTCTTTAATCCCAGCACCTGGGACACAGAATCAGGCAGAGCTTTGTAAGGTGGAAACAAGCCTGGTCTACAATGTCAGTTCCAGGACAACCAGAACTACACAGAGAAACCCTGCCTCAAAAACAACAGCAACAAACAATAATAATATAAAAACAATCTTTTCAATGATCTTAATCTCTTGTATTAAAATCCCATCAAAGGTCTGAGAATGCAACATAAGTTGCCTCCGTATCAAGCATTTGCTTATTGTTTGTGAAAACCTGGGTTCATTTCCCAGCCCTGAAAAAAAATAATATTTCAAACTAACTCCAAATATCATTTAGTCCTTGCTGTTTTTATTCACACTGCTCATCTGCATTTCTAGAATTACTTTAATTCCTTAGCCTCCACGTCCAAATATGTATTCTTGACTTCTTCACACCACTGTCTTTTTACAAATCCAACAAATCAGTAAAGCAGTCCACAGTGCGTTGTGACACAGAACAGATGACCTCTGTGAAATAATGCACATTATCCATCTTCACAAGGGAAGTAGTAAGATGAATAAAAAGCCACATGGTTGGGCTGGAGAGATGGCTCAGAGATTAAGAGCACTGGCTGCTCTTCCAAAGGTCCTGAGTTCAATTCCCAGCAACCACTTTTGGCTCACAACCATCTGTAATAAGGTCTGGTGCCCTCTTCTGGCCTGCAGGCATAGACACAGACAGAATTTGTATACATAATAAATAAATAAATATTTTTTTAAAAAGCCACATGGTTACCCCTTCACTTGAGAATGCCACAGTGCTTTGGAAGCGCTTTCCTGACCCTCCCTGACCACACCCTCCAGCGCTTCCCCTGCTACTCTTTTTCTTGATTTTAAACAGAGAATCCACAGTATTTCCTCTGCTCAATGTATCAAGTTCCCTTTTTAAACTGGCACCTATACTCTTCTTTGCCTTTTCTTATTGGTTATATGTTTTGCTCATGTCTATATTTTAGTGGGAAATAATAATATGGTGCCCCTTAATCCTATGTGGTAGCAGGGCAGTACCTTCATTCTGTAAGAACTTACAAATGCGATACCTCACCAGAGATCCCTTTCTTCCACGCCTAGATCTACTGCCGAGCACTGAATGCCCAAGGCCAAGATTTGGAGAACCCACTGGAGCTTCGAGTCAGGGTTATGGATATAAATGACAACCCTCCCGTCTTTTCCATGACTACATTTACAGGACAAATAGAAGAAAATTCTAATGCAAGTGAGTCACCTGCACTACTAAAGAAACAATGTGTTGATGACTAAGTTACTGTTGCTAGGGAACTGGGCTGAGCTGTGTCCAGGTAAACCTGAACTGGGAGAGAAACTGTAGAAAACAATCCCACTCACATGTGGTCATCACCCTTACTTCAAATTTGTTGTTTACTCAGACATAAGAAATGTACCTCTTTTGGGGAGTACATTATTCAGTACAATGCGTAATAATCAAATAACGATCAAGAGATATCTATGTCTATAACCAGTAAGCACAGAATTCCATACACATCCTTCATAATCATTCTGATATGTATGATAGATTACCCTATTCCGCTGAAGAAGAACAAACCCCAAAGAGCTCATGCATTGTAACTTTGGTCACCCCACTGAACTTTTGAATGGTTATTGTTTTTACACAAGCCAAGCCAGGCACAGAAGGACAAGGATCATGTGTTCTCACTCATTTCCAAAGCACCTTTGCAGAAGGGTGAAGGGACGAGTGGCCAGTAGAGACGAGGGAGCAGCGGGTGATGGAAAGAGAAAGTTATTATTTTAATGGCACTCTAAGACATCTGCTCCAAGTCATCTCTTTTGATGCTAAGAACATTTCTTAATTAACAACAAAGAAAGGCCAAGAAATAATTGCATGCTAAAGGAATGCAGTCTTCATTTCTTGCCTATTGGGTTTGGCTCCACGGACCCTAAACATAGAAAGATCTATGGAGTTCGCATTCTTTTCCAAATGATGTCTTGTTTGCATATAACTCACATACATGCCTCCATGGGTTTTAAATTATTTCTAGATCACTGCAATGGATATTAGCCATTTGCACACCACTGAAGATTATTTAAGAGGTGTGGCTCTATGAGGGAGAGGTGAGAGAGGGAAAGAGGAGAAAAAAGAAGGGATGGATGCCCTAGCATTTTAGCAATTATTTTGGAAGCAATTTAGAAAGTGGAGCCGAATTCCAATTAATAAATGAATGTTTGTAGTTTTTCAGGCCCACTAATATCATTCATAGAATTCTTTATTAGATTAAGAAAGAAGACAAGGACAGGGCTGTGTATGTGATTAAACAATTATTTCATGTAAGCTCCTAGATACACAGCACCTACACAAGAGTCAATTCCAACCTAAATAACAATGCCACTTATTAAGTGCCCAAAATGGACAATAATATTCATCAAAAGTGCATTACTCAGTAGACGCATCAGTCAGTATCTTCATTTGCTATTGAATTCTCACGAGTGTGGTGTTATTATAATTCTCATTTATAACTATGGGAAGTAAGGACAGAACCACACAGTAGAAATAAGGTCACATAGCACAGTTGAGAAAACATTAACTGAGTTTTAATGCTACTTTATTTCACCATAAGTGTTTTGTTTCAAAGAAGTTATATTAGAATGAGAAATAGAGTCGGAATAAAAGACTCTATTTCCCTTCAGTAATATCTAGGTTCCTATTCAAATGTGGTCTTTTTATCAGGAAAAAGGAAAGAAAGGAGTTAATATATTGGTATATTGATGTTGTAAAAATCAAAGAAAGTTGAATGCACACTGCCTAATCACAGATAACACATTGGACCATAATAATGTTCATTGTCCAATTGTGGCAATTGCCCTTGATTTCTAGACACGTTGGTCATGAAACTCGACGCTACCGATGCAGATGAGCCAAATAACTTGAACTCACAGATAGCTTTCAAGATCATAAGACAGGAACCTTCCGAGTCACCAATGTTCATCATCAACAGAAAAACTGGAGAAATACGAACAATGAATAATTTTCTAGACAGAGAGGTAATTCTTCATCTTTAAAAGATTTTTATTCAAAAGGTGATGGTAATGAAGGTAAAAGTACTTAAGGGAAAAAAACTGAAAGAATGTGTTCAAATGCTGCATATGTGTATTATATTTATTTCTTTATTTGGGAGAGTGTGGTCATGTCCAGTGGTGGGATGCTTGTCAAGATCAGAGGACAACTTCTCAGGGCTGTATCTCTCCTTCCAGCATACGGGATGACTCTCAAGTTGTCAGGCACTGTGGGAACTACGTTTATCTGCTGAGCCTTCTCACTAGTCCTATTTTTTATATCAAATTTTAAATTTAAATGTTTTTGTACACAATATATTTTTATCATATTCTTTTCTCTCCTTCAAATCTTCCTAGATTCTTCACCTCCCTACCCTCTCAATTCCATTCTTTCTCTCTCTCAAAAGAAAAAAAGATCAAAGCAAATTAAAACAAAATAATAAGATAAAAGTATCAAAATAAAAGATTCATATACACACACAAAAATAGGTGTCTGTTTTGTGTTGATCAGCTAGTCCTGGACATGGGCCCTGTCCTTGTGTATAGTGTCATTCCATCGGAGAAAACTGCTTTCGCTTTCCCAGCTGATATCAGTTGTAAATAGCTTCTTTGTGTCCACTTCTCCTCAGTGCTGGGATTTTGGGGATTTTTATGGCCCTCCACAATCATAGGGGATTCTGGTATCATGAAGAGATGTTCTGAAGTTATACCCATAAATGGGAATTAGTATATTTATGCACAACTCAAAGGAAGGTTCCATAACTTTCTAAGTGTAGAAGCACCTCTGAATAGAACCAAAACTAGAAATATCATCAATGACTCCATTTCCCCCCTCTCCACCTGTCACTAGATACTCTGGATTTGCCTTGAGTACTCAGTGAATCTTTGTTCATAGTTCGGAATTTTCGTAACATGTATCCTTGATGGATCATAGCTTTCTCGTTTTGAATATTCTGGCCTGTCTCACCCTTCAGAACTTTCTCCTTCCTCTGGAAATTCCATGAGCAACAAATGCAGTCTTTAACAAAACTGTTGCTCCTTTGAGATTACACTGGATAAATCACTGGAAATGGAAGGGACCAATTCTGTATTGAGTGATGTGAGGTCTCTATTTTTGTCTCTGTTACCTTGTCTTCTATTGTGGATGTATGTAAATGTTGAGCCCGTGTTTCAAAAGACCCCTGCATAGGACAGACTATCAATACCTAGTGTGCCATAGCCTGTAATGTGTCTTTTTCAGCAATACAGCCAGTATTCTCTTGCGGTGAGAGGCTCAGACCGTGATGGTGGGGCAGATGGCATGTCTGCAGAATGTGAGTGCGTCATCAAAATCCTGGACGTCAATGACAACATCCCATACTTGGAGAAGTCATCAGTAAGCATTTGCTCTTGGGAATTAGATTTAATGACTCTACATTCAGTGCATTCCAATTTCTATAGGTGCCCCTTCAGTTTTCAGGTGTGCTCGCTACATTTGCTGTCTACAGCACTGGTATAGACACACGCTTTCCTTAAATTGTTTCAACAGTAAGAAAAGTGGGTTTGGACCATGAAGTATGCACTTATAAGCAAGGTTGCTGCTTCTGAGTAGTTAACAAGCTGTGGACAGCCGGGTACGGGTTGTCTCCCCTGCCTTGGAGATTTGGGTATTTCTGATATTCTGCCTCTTGTTTCAGTATGACATCGAAATTGAAGAAAACTCGCTGCACTCGCAGCTAATGCAGATCAGAGTCATTGATTTGGACGAGGAGTTCTCAGACAACTGGAAGGCAGTCATTTTTTTTATCTCTGGAAATGAGGGAAACTGGTTTGAAATAGAAATGAATGAAAGAACAAATGTAGGAGTTCTGAAGGTTGTCAAGGTATGGCATAATTATCCTAAATAACTTGCTTTGGGGTCTTTTCTTGTTCAAAATATTCAAGTTAAAATGATATCAACATTTTATTAATGAGTCTGTGAAATGATAAATTTGCTGTGCTTTAAAATTATATAAAATGCAAATATCTTTAATATGAATGTATGTGTTTATATTGCTTCAGGAAAATAAACATTAAAAATATGAAACCATTTTTTTTCAATACAGTTCTCCAAAGATCATATCGGGGTGATTTGTAAACAGGGGCTTTCAAACAACCAAGTTTGATTAACCTTTAAAGTTAAGGGTTTATTTGTATTTATTTAAAGTTTTATTTTTATCATTTTTAATTACATGTGTGTGTCCCTATATCTCTGTGGGGTGTGTGCACATGAGTATAGCAATATTACCTAGGACTGGATACTAGGAAATAATCTCTAATCTATTTCACTTCAATTTGATATCACTCTAAAAATTATTTACCTTATTTGTTCTTAATATCTCTATGTAAAAACTAGGATAGTTCTCCCAAATATGATAGTATACTTTAAATCCTTTATTATAATTATAGAGAGGTAATATAATTATGGTGTGTATATATGTGTGTGTGTGTATATGCATTCATGCTGAACACACATATGTGCTATAATTGGTATTTTAAGTTGTAAATAAAACTAATTATTTGACATAAAATTTTAGATGAATAGGAGAGTTTAGTTTATGGATATTTTTATTTAAAATAACAACAAACATTAAGAAAAATATATTTAGTATATGGGGAACACATCAGGTATTTGGCAAATTTTATGAATTGTGGATTAGGGTATCAATTTCCATAAGAAAACTTTGCTTGATTATTTTACAGTATGAAATAATTTTTAGGACATATTGAAGAAAATAAATATTTCTTCATATAAATATATATACATATATACATATATACGTATATACATATATACATATATATATATATATATATCCACACATATTGAAGTCACATTGAAGTCGACTTTTAAAAATAACTCTGCAAGGATAAAACTAGTTAAATGATCAGTTCTCTGATATATTTGACTCATATTTTGTTATGAAAAGAGCTACTTTCTCAGAAACATGCAATGCTGTCAGCTCACATATATTGTCTTTGTACTACAAATATATGAATTCAATCATATGTTGAATTTAAGTATTTAACTGCTTTGTTGAGCGACTACGATTCATGTCCTGTGCTTTTAATCTTTTCAACAAAAGATCCAAGACAACTCGATCTTTCCCTTACTACATTTGCATGTGTCTATCTTAAACTAAATACCCAACAAATAAAAGTAGACTAGGTAAATCAAATGGATTTAGGTTCAATTTTATAACTGAAAGAAGAGCACAATAAATTACTCTGACTAGTCTCGAAGGGTTTCTCTGTCCTCTGAAGGGTATTCTCACAGAAAAACTAATTCTTTTTGTGTTTTCTAGCCACTAGATTATGAAGCCATGCAGAATCTGCAACTTAGTATTGGTGTTCGAAACGTAGCTGAGTTCCACCAGTCCATCATTTCTCAGTACAGAATCACAGCAACTATGATCACCGTGGCTGTGAGGAACGTAGTCGAGGGCTCAGTGTTCCGGCCAGGCTCAAAGACATTTGTAATCAACAGCCAGATGGGAGCAAACTACAAAGTGGGAGAGTTTGTAGCCACCGACCTGGACACCAACCAAATTTCTACAAATGTTAGGTAAGCTGGTATTTTCCAGCTAAAGTTATCATCTTAAGGAATCGTGAGAAGGGTAGAAGCAACCTTAAGGGGGTGGGGAAGGGGTGGGTAACGGAGTGCATGTGTCATGAAAGCAAGAGCTGTTGGGAGAAGGAAGGGGAACTGTCAGAGGATGGCAGGGTGTGAGGTGGGAGCAGAAAGAAGGATGAAGGAGAACCAAGTGTGTGACACACACTTATGAAAAGACACAATCAATAAACCTATTATTTTATACTAACCTTAAAAATTAATTTTACATAGTTTCCTTTTAAATGGTAGCTTTAATTTCTATTGTATTCTTTTGAATACAGATATGTAATGGGAAATAACCCAGCCGACCTGCTGGCTATTGGCTCAAGATCAGGCATAATAACTTTAAGAAACAGAGTTACTAAGAAACAATACGACATGCTTAACGGAAGATATGAGGGAACAATACTGTCAATAGATGGTAAGAAATCAATTTAACTTCCTTCCAGAGTAAGCCAAGCTTAAATATTCTCATATGATTTAAAAATTACTATTGTATTTTAAAGAAATCCCCTTTTCAATATAAGTTGTCATGTTGAGCAACGTGTATTCAAACTGTCAATAGTGTGGCGTTAAGACTGAAGTCTGAGGTGAGACTGGGTGGCTGTCATGTCCCATCACCTACTGATTCCTAGATCTTATCAAAGCCATGTCACCCATCTGCACCCAGCTTTCTATAAAATGGGTCAATAACAATATATGCCGATAATGATAAAAATAGCAACGCATGTAACAATAGCATGAATGTCATAGAAGGCATGGGATAGCCTTCAAGGTCAGATAAGAGGCCTTAGAACTATGCCTGCTGCACATCTCCAAAGGTTTAATTTTTTTCTTCAGAAAGTATGGACTGAGTCTTAACTAAATACATTCCAGCTTTTGGGCCAGGCTCTGGGGCTCTGTCAGTGAAAGTAAGACTCATATCATAGCCTTGCAATAGCACAACGCCAACTCCAACTCATGTCCTGATTCCTCTCTGGTGATCCCACTCCAGTAATCTTTGGGGAAGAGCTAAATATAGAAGTCTGATTGCACGGAGATGCTGACAGCACTGTCTTCCCCAGGTGCTCTTGAGAGCAAGATGTACAGGTATCTGAGGAAAGAAATTGTCTCCACTTGATACAAAATTATGTACCCATCAGAAAGTATATTAATCAAATGAGTACTTACGCATGAAAGAGTGTGTGCAGCTTAAAGTTTATAAAACAACCTTCAAATCCCACTCAAAGTAGAATGAACCATAAGTCAAGCAATGTACTTAAATAAGCAACTTGAGATTTATCATAAGGACAACTGATCATGACAGCATCTACAAAGTTATCCTTATGTACTGATGCTATGGGTTTTGACTCACATCTGCTTGTGGTTTTGCATTATTCAGTTTAGATGTAATATCTAACCAGCAACACTATAAACTACCCAGTAAACAATATCGCTGGTAATAATGACTAAGTTAGTTAAAGTAATACTAGTCGATACTAGTTTAAAATCTGAGTAGAAGGACAAAGGAGACAGATCGGTTGATGAAGTCTCCAGAAGCTGGGCAAAAAGCTGGGCATGTCTGTCTCCACACGTAATCTCAGTGGCAATGAGGAGGTGACCCTCTGGCTGAGTCTTTTGCTGGTCAGTCAGCCTAGCCTTACTCCAGGAGTTTCAGGCTGCTAAGGACCCCTGTACAATCAAACAAGAAGTGGGTAACACTTGTGGTTCTACACCTGAGATTATCCCTCCAGCCACACCCAGCATGACAGCCACAGCGACTGAGGGAAGTTACTGAGTTGATGGGAGTAAAGACAGAAACAAGTTGAGGTGGGAAAAGAAAATGGCTCTGTGTTTCTGGCGATTACTAGGCTGCGTACAGATGGCTATTCCACTGTGAACCTTGTTACAGATAATCTTCAAAGGACCTGCACTGGAACAATCATCATTGAGCTTAGTGGCTCTGGATATGATGAGACAGGCACACAGGACAATTCAAGTGGTAGCAGCAATACAGGAAGCAGTACAGAAAGTGGTAGCTCTTCCGGAAGTTCTGAAGGTGGCACAAATGAAAATACTTCCACTGAAGAAACGCAAGTCACCACAGGAATGAACAATAACAACAATGGCGGCAATGATAACTACGATGGTGATATGGACAAGCAAACAACCACTGGAGACAACGTTCACTTGGGTCCTGCAGGCATCGGGCTGCTCGTCATGGGGTTCTTAATCCTAGGATGTAAGTGCTCCAACAAGTCCTTTGGCGTGGGCCTCTCAAAAAAAAAAGATGGGGAAAGAAGTAGGATTTTCATTCTTTGATAAAATATAATTTACATCCTCCTATAGTGTGCAATCATCCAGAGATATCTGTGCTTGGTATTGAATTTACTGGAGACAGCAGTGTCTACATAAAAAGCCAAGAGCACGAAAAGCTTCACATTCAAATAGAGAAGTCCCATGGCGAAGACTTTAAAGTTGTGCCAGTCTGTGTGATAAGGGATCATCTAGGAAGCCAGGCTGGATCCTGGAGGATCGCATGCAATGCAATGTGGCAAAGTTTAATGAAAAGAACCAAACAGGGCAGGTGTTCAACTTAGCAAGCATGTCTTCCAAGGATTACCTAACAGTTATGAGTTTTGCTGTTGTTCTTGCAAAATAATTACTGCTACTTCCCTCACAGCACCACTAGATGATGGAAAGCTGGCACACGTGAAGTCCATGGCATGTTCTGGGGCCACTACAGTAGCTTTAGTTATGGACAGAAATACAAACACAGAGTCCTTTGGATGTTCCAGGTGGACTTTACCATTGCCCTGGATTATGATGGGAGCTGGAGTGGAAAGGGAGGAGGGTACTATCTTGAAGCCTACACACTGTCATTAAGTTAACGCAAATGTTGACATTTGGAACTGTGTGAGCTGGCACACATCTGCCATTCAGGCAATTGGGAGGTGGAGACAGGAGGATCATGAGTTTGAAACAAGCATGAGAGATATAGAGCAAAACTCCAAGTAAATAAATACAAAAATGTGAAAATTGCCATTTTCAAGTGTAGAATCATAAAATACTGGTGGTAAAACAGGTCTCACCTATTTAACTAGTTATTCACAAAATGTTCATTGAGATAACTCACATACAAAATTTTAAAATATTTTTCTGCCATCATTTCTCTCTTTCAAAAAGGTATATTTGTTCTTATTTTATGCATATGGCTGCTTTGCCTACACGTATGCAAACATAAAGCATGTGGACCTGGTGCCTGCAGAGGCCATAGAGAGTGCCACAAATCTCTTGGAACTGAAGCTGTTGAGAGGTGCAGAACCTGGTAACAGAAACTGGGTCCTGTGCAAGAGCAAGAGCTCTTAGCTGCTCAGCCACCTCCCTAATTGCTCTTCTTTTCTCTTAAGCCGCAAATAGCTACAAATGGTTTTCTCTGCCTTTAAATAATGTTTTCATTGACACAGATCCATCTAAATCACAGAGAAATTTGGGGTGGCCGAGAGAGAAGTTTAAAGTTGAGCACTGTCCCTAGAATTGGAAATACGCTTAAGATAAAATGATCGTTCTGCTTTAGATTAATTTTAACATGATAAACCTAATTTTGTTCCAGTTTTGTTTGAGACAGTGTTTTAGTCTATAGCCTAGGGTGGCCTTGAACTTGTGGAAATCCTCCCAACACAGACACCCAAGTACCAGTGTTACACACATGAGCTTAAATCTTTTGACTAAATAAGAATTTATCTTGATACAAAGTTCTAAACCTATCTGGCCTAATTCCCCAAAGCTTGGTTGAAGTTTGTCAGATATTTTTTTAAGATCAAGGCTAAATGATCTGTGGTTCAGGGTACCCATTATCTACCTTTCTGTTCCTTTTATTGATGTGAGAACAACAGTAGAATTCATAAGTCTCTTGTGTGTCCTGGACCCAATTTTCTCTGGGTTTGATCATTGTTTAAGCTTAATTATTGGTCAGTGTAATCATAAAGGAAAGTAAAATAAACAAAGCTTTTTTGAAACAACAAAAAAAAATGATCGTTCTGTGTTAAGTAACAGAAATTCATTGCTATTGGCTCATCATAAATAGAAATAAAAAGAAATAAGGACCAGGAAAAGTTCTATGAAAAAGATGACAAGTTTAAAACACATTTTTTTTCATCAAAATGAAACAAATAAAGGGAGATGTAAGAATGCAGAGTGAGTGTGAAGTGGACAAGAGTTGAGATAATCCTCACAATTTCTAGTCCAGTCTTTGTTTTACTGAAACAAACTAAATACCAAAGAGCTGGTGGTGACCCCCTAAATAATAGCTAACTTTCAGTTTCAGTTTCCCTAATATCACTTTCCAACATCAGATAAGGTGACTAATAAAGACTTTCAATGTTATACATAAGCCTTTGGATTGAGAAGCTTCTCCGAGCTTTAAGGGCATCCTAAATAAGCAAGACTCATCAAATTCTCTGCCTTCTCTTCCTTCCTCTCCTCCCCTCTTACCTATGCCCATCTTTATTCCCGTCTACCATTTGTACACCTTCCCTTCTTATCCATTCATTCAAAAAGATCTAGCAAGGTTCTATGGCACTAGGGAATACATGAGAGAAACCCCAAACAGATTAGAATGAGAAGACATTGCCAAAGTATGACAGTGTCTATTTATGCGAGAAATATTTAAAGAAAAGAGGACTCCATGGGGGGGGGGGGGGACAATACCCTTCGTGAGTGATTGGGGGAGGGGGAGGGAAATGGGAGGTGGTGGTGGGGAAGAGACAGAAATCTTTAACAAATAAATGAATAAATAAACAAGTGTAGAATAAAAAAATAACCTTCGTGAGGATAACTGAGTAATTGAATGAGATTTTCCCTTAAAAAAAGAGAAAGAAAAATGTGTACATTGGAATAGTAAGTACAGGCACAAAGGTTCCAAAGAGCTACCTGAATTTAACTTTCTTTAGTCTTTCTTGTATTCCTGAGGGATGGTAGGGAAAAGAATCAACTATCTTAATCATATGATTCTATCTGTAATTTTAATACTATAAAACAAACTAAAATCCACTGCAGTCTGGTGTTTCCAAGCTCATATTTATCTGGGGGTCTGACTATTCTTAATTTCTCATACTTTCATTTAATGCTTGGAAATCAGATTGTTCTCTTTCAACATAGCCCACTACTGATTTCTTACTCCTCTCTCTTCCACAGTGGTCCCATTCCTGTTGCTTTGCTGTGATTGCGGAGGTGCCCCTGGTGGTGGAGCTGGCTTTGAGCCTGTTCCAGAATGTTCTGATGGAGCAATTCACACATGGGCAGTAGAAGGCCCACAGCCCGAACCCCACGATGTAAGTGCTTATGTGTAAGAATGGATCTTGGGGACTCACTAGACCCCAGTGTCCAGACATGGCCTAAAATGGTGGAAATCATTCAGTCTACATGAGTCTTGGTTCTTGGGTAGTGAATAAGGAAGAAAAGCAGCCATCAAAACTCAGCAGAAATCACCAGGGAAGACTTAAACAAGCGATTTGACTTTTAAGAATTCAAAAGCTTCCTAGATAGTGTTCTTTTAGGAATTCTGTGACAATTTTAGAATAAAGAATACATAAGTAGAGAAAGAAAAGACTTATTATTAATAGTAAAATGTTGTCTCCTGTCTTTCAGGGCATAGCTACCATCTGTGTGCCACAAATGCCACCTGGTAATGCCAACATTATAGAATGTATTGACAACTCAGGTAAGAAAAAGAGGACGGTTCAGTTTTTGTTTTATTTAGTTTCGTTTTACTTTACCTACTCTTTTTTTTTGTTTATTTGTTTGTTTTCCTTATTATTCAAGACAGGGTTTCTCTGTGTAACAGTCCTAGCTGTCCTGGAATTTGCTTTGTAGACCAGGCTGGCCTCAAGCTCAGAAATCCGACTGAATCTGCCTCCCAAGTGCTGGGATTAAAGCATGTGCTACCACTGCCCAGCTACCTACTCATTTTTTTACAGAGAAAAACATGTCCATTATTGGCATTAGTATAAACACTAACCTATAAAACAACTTTTTCATTTATTAAACTGAAAGCAAGTAGACAAAACACTTTCAAAACCTTTCAAAACCTTCCAAAGCCTTCAGCTAAGGTTGTGCACACATGAGCAAGTTCCTCTTTACATAGAGTTAAGACTGGGTATCTACAACTCATCTTGAACCAAACATCTATAGACTAATTTCCAAGGAGAAACCAGCAAGCTACTACTGTAATTAAAAAGAACAATTAAAATAACTTCTTCTTCTGTCAATAGACATAGTCTTACTATTTTATATTTTCAACAGTAAATGCTACTTATTCCATCAGTTTTCTTTTAATCTTTTGAGAAATTATTACTTTTTAAAGATTTTGCTATTTTTATTTTATATGCATGAGTGCTCGCCTACTTGCATGTCTTTGCACAATGTGTGTAGTGCACTCAGAGGCCAGAAGAGGGCATCAGATCCTTTGCAGCTATAGTTGGACAGCTGTGAGCTGCTATGTGGGGCTAGGAACCAAACACAGGTCCTCTGCAAGAGCAGCCAGTGCTTTTAACCAATGAGTCAAAAATTACTTTTCTTCTTTGAACACTCTAAAAGTCACCAGAAAGGATTCTATTTTGTAGAATTGGATTCAATAATCCATATATCTCCTATACAATGGATCACCAGTCCCATTTTCTCATCCTAGTGTCTCCATTTTTTGTTAGTGTTGCCAATATGTCCTCACTGGATCACATCTACCCCACCAGTCCCCAGTTGGTTCCTGGGACCCATCAGTTCACCAAAATCACCAATATTTATTTATGCACTGATTTTTCATTAAGTCTTTGAATTTTTACACAGCTCCTAAAGTAGCATGGAAGGCATCAGGATAATTGAAATATGAAAAGTGTGTCTCCCCCAAACTCAAGTTCGAGTGCTGTGTCACGGGGCGTGGATCCTAGTGTGGATCTCCTGCTTCTGGTCACCTTTTATTTCACCCCTCAAGCATATAACACACTTTTCCCCTCTACTCCCAAGAGCTTATCCAAGATACTTCCAGAAATCTTTCTTCTCATCGTAACTACGGCCTCTTTTGGAAACCCAGTGGCTCTTACGTCTTCTACAGGATGCCACGTGTATCCAGGGACCCCTTGGGAGGACACTGAGGTCGTTATTTCACTTTTAGGTTTAGAGCTACTTAACTCAAATTAGTTCAATTTGAGATCAAACTATTCAGTCCACAAATGTTTATTACTTCGTTGCCCATCTGTCAGTGCATCATATAGAAAAGTCTGCCAACAGATAATTAAAATGAGCAAGCCAATTACTATTAAGGTTTTATTAATATTATTTGGAATTAAATATCACAATTATCTATCCTTCGTGCATCACTTCATCTCTCTACTCGCAAGTACAGCCTGGAATGAAGAAGCTATCCATGATAGCAAGTTAGTTTTTAGCTTACATTACACTAGAAAAATGAATTTGATGTTTTCAATGTTTTTAGGAGTTTATACAAATGAGTATTGTGGCAGAGAAATGCAAGATCTGGGAGGAGGAGAAAGAACTACAGGATTTGAAATAATGGACGGAGTTAAAACATCTGCCGCACCTGAGATCTGCCAAGACTATTCTGGAACATTAAGAAGAAACTCAATGAGAGAATGTAGAGATGGAGGTCTCAACATGAACTTCATGGAGAGCTACTTCTGTCAGGTAAGGCTTTTAGTCCCGAGCTTCTCACCGTCCGTCATCTTCCAAACTTCCACCACTCCCCCGAGGGCCATGGCAGTAGTCTAATCTTCATGCCCAACAGCCCCTCTTTTTGCTGAATGTTTCTGAAGCTCTGGCCGGAGCATTTTACTTTCCTGCCAAGGGCTCTATTTTGTCTCTAGTATGAATTTCTAATTCATGATCCAGGAGCCACTTCACAACAGCATCTACCCCTCAGCTTCGGCTCACTTGCCTTGTTCACAGCCAACTGCTCACCTTGAGCCTCTGGTCATTCTGGTCCACTGTGCAATGCTGGCTTGTTGTTGTTGTTGTTGCTTTTTTGTTTTTTGTTTTGTTTTGGTTGTTGTTGTTGTTTTTGCTATTGTTGCTGTTGTCTTGAGCAGTGAACTCTCTCATCCAGAACAGGATCCACCTTTATTGCACACTTTGTTGTGCTCTTTTTAACACAGTTTATAATTTATCATTGCTAAAAGTTTGTTAGTTTATGGCCCCTATTTTTATAATTCCAACTCAAGAATTATTTTCATGATGTTGCCAATAAAACCTGAATCTAGAATCAAATTGTTCCAGTTTGTCAAAAAATATCAAAACTAGCATCCAGAATCATTGCATTCATCTTGCCTAAATGAAAAAAAAAAATGCAATCCCGAGTGAAACCCGTCAACTATAAGGATTCCTTTAGACCAAAACCGTCCCTCCCACTAACGTTTTGTGCTCCCTATTTTTATGTCCCTCCTTCTAAGTTATTGATTAAAATAAGCATGTGGATATTGGAATGTGATTTTTGTGTTCAAAGTGCACTATTTAAGGCAAGTTCATCTACAGAAAAATTTAAAGATCAAAATGTCCTGGAATTGTAGCTAAAACAACTTCGACCTGAACTCTTTCAAGCATCCAGGAAATCATGTTTAAAGTAATTCTAGTGAATATTAGAATTTAGATACATTCAACTCTAAAATGGTTGTTACTCTTTGTTTCATTTTCTCTCTCCTGTGCAAATTCAGAAAGCTTATGCTTATGCTGATGAAGATGAAGGACGCCCGTCCAATGACTGTTTACTCATCTACGACATCGAAGGTGTAGGCTCCCCCGCAGGCTCTGTGGGCTGTTGCAGCTTCATCGGAGAAGATTTAGATGAAAGCTTCCTGGATACCCTGGGGCCCAAGTTTAAGAAACTGGCAGACATCAGCCTGGGAAAAGAAATAGACTCATATCCAGATCCCGAACCTTCTTGGCCTCCTCAGAGCACTGAGCCCATGTACCCCCAGCAAACAGAGCCCCATACTAGTGGACACCCACCCATCTCTCCACATTATGGCACGACCACAGTAATTTCTGAGAACACCTACCCCTCCGGCCCTGGTGTACAGCACCCTATGCAGATTCCTGACCCTCTAGGCTATGGTAATGTCACTGTGATGGAGTCATATACCACCTCTGGCACTCTGAAGCCCTCTGTCCACTTTCATGATAACCGACAGGCTTCAAATGTGGTCGTGACGGAGAGGGTAGTGGGCCCCATCTCTGGTGCTGATTTGCATGGAATGTTAGAGATCCCCGACTTAAGAGATGGATCCAATGTTATAGTGACGGAAAGGGTAATAGCCCCAGGCTCGAGTCTACCCACCTCTCTGACCCTCCCTGCTCCTAGGGAGTCTTCCAATGTGGTTGTGACAGAAAGAGTGATCCAACCAACCTCCAGCATGGTGGGCAACCTAAGCATGAGCCCTGAGCTATCAAATGCCCACAACGTGATTGTGACAGAAAGGGTGGTTTCCGGTGCCGGTGTAAGTGGCATTAGCGGCACCACTGGAATAGGTGGTGTTGGAGGCATAGGCAGCAGCGGCCTGGTTAGCAGTACCATGGGTGCTGGTGGCGTGGGGCTGAGTGGAGCTGGAGTAGGTGGTGGAGGCACCGGGCTGACCAGCTATAGTGGAGGCGGGGGCATGAGCAGCATGGGCGGGACAGCCACTATTGGCCACATGAGGAGCTCTTCCGACCATCACTTTAGCCAGACAGTTGGGTCTGCCTCCCCTAGCATGGCTCGGAGTCGAATCACAAAGTACAGTACGGTACAGTATACCAAGTAGTCAGGGTCCCCGAGTAGTGTTCGCCACCATCATGGTGACTGACATTCAGTTCCTGCCCCACAAATCTAAGAGTGCAATTTATGACGCAGAGAAGGTTATAGGAGACCTGTGGAGCGAGGTGAGGAGCCACAGTGAGAATAATGGAAACATTGCATGGGGCAGAGTGCTCCCTCGCATTGGGAAACTTTTCTTATATTAACACTGATGAAATAAGGACGGTGAACTTGAGGCACAGTCTTATTTGTGGCTATGTGGTCTACAGGGTTGGTTTTGTTTGTTTATTTGTTTAATATGTGTACCCTGTAGGGTATCACCAGCATGTTGCATGAATAAAATGTGGTTGTGTAAAAGCATTGACTTTAAGTGGCAACTGGAGGAATTCTTCTTGCTGTTCAGAAAGTAACCGAAAAGATTTCGCTGTGTGGCTGTGCTCGCTTAGGTGAGGAGAGGCTGACATTTTCTTCCCATATACCTTGTCTGTTTCAGAGGTAATCCAAATTAAAAACCCTCCCACAGATTCAGGCCAAGGCTAATGAAATTGTAACTACATAGTTAAATGTAGAAGACCCCAGTTATCCTTACCTTGACCACATCCATATACTTAATGGAATAATTTTCAAATTAAGAAATAATGTCCTAGAAGGAAATCCACAGACAATAGCAACAGGGTGAGACTTATTTAGCCCAAACTGAGTTCATTAAGTCTCCGGTGGAGTCAAAGACTTCCCAGCTTCCGTTTGTGTTTCACAGTGTGGTGTTTCAGGCTCTGGTTGTGTTTCACAGGTGTGTCTCAGGTTCCAGTTATATTTCATGGGTATGATTTTGAAGAGTGTTGCTTACTGGGGAGGTTGTAGGGCAAATGCTCATGTTTTTCTCTTTGCTGCTGTAGTGAATTAATAATAAAGGAAAGTTGCCAAGTTTACCTTAGACCAAAGCAAGCGGCCATGATGCGGCTGCCATCACTGGTGTTGAGTCCCCTCCTCAGTAAGCAGATGGGGCGGTATTAAACCTTCAGTCTAAGCAGGAAGTGACACTCGCTCCTGTGCAGCTCTTTAGTGCACAGTTTCAAAGATAAAATAGTTTTCTAAGGCTGAGCTGTGGGTGGGGAGGAGGGAGGGGAGCCTGCAGTGTGGCTAAGCTTCAGGGTAATATTTTAAGGGGATCTGAGGGGGGAAAAACCTGTTTGGTTTTGGAACATAAAACTGTCTTGAGTGGGATGTTAGAGCAGAATTGTTTGTTCAGTAAAGGAATACCCTACTATTAGAGATAATAGAGACTGGTGCTTCTCTTCGGATAGTGCTCTGCTGTCACGGGGAGTGATCATCCAGGACCCTTTCCCAGAGCAGATGCTGTTTTGGGAAGAATGAAAGTGGCTAGACAAACGCACTCCTTAACTAAGATTTTCTTGCACACGACTTAGAAATTCTTCATTTGATCTGTCAATAATCTCTTGACTTCTAAGTGTTCTGACTTAAAGACAGTTTACAAGCTATGGTATGATATATTTTTCTAGCTTTGAAATTTAGTTATGTGCTATTTATGATGTGTTGTTTCTGTGTGTTTGACATGTGGTGTTACCTGAGTTAAAATCTCTCAGAAGAACCAAAGCCTTCTAAGAGACAGGTATATTTACTATGGCAAGGTAGAGGAATCTTTTCTTGTTTTTAAACTCAATGTTAAAATAAGGGCACTAAAGTGAAATGGGATATGGCAAAATAAAGAGAGAGAAAACAATGGCCCTGGAGTAGTGAATTATATGCAACTTTTAAAGATTTGTTTTTCTTTTACTACTCATTTCTCCATTGCTACAGAATCACACCATCTGTATATAACTTCCAGCATGTGTCAAAGATCTAGGAGTGATTGATGAGCCCAGCTTGTTGATGAGCTACTTTGTTCTACGTAAGAGCAGGTGCACTGACTATTGTAAACGTCACAGTGTGTCTAATTTCAGCTGTAGAATGCATGTAAAATTTTGCTAACTGGAAGTAAGCTAAAATGCAAAGGTGTAAATAAAGTCACTCAGGGGGAGTCTTCTGTTTTCTTCTAACATTTAGGTTAATACACTGAGGATATGGCATTTTTTCTTTTTCTTTCTTTTTCTTAAGCAATCTTTTTTTCATTTTACATACCAATCCCAATTTCTACTCCCTCCCCTCCTCCCAATATGCCATTTTTAAGAAATAAACTCAAAAGGTATTTGCTGAAATATAATTGGGATGCCTCATTTTGGAAGTTTGAACAGATAAAACTAATATATTTTTACTTATGTATTTACTTCATCCAAAGGAAAGGTCTATGGCTACAGAAAGTGTATTCATTGTCTTAATGTTATGTTAAAGATTCCTATCTATCGTTACTTAGGTATCTGCTGAATTCCAAAGATTTTGGAAGGGGCGTCTAACAAGTGACAATATGGCCACCTTTAATAAATGTGATTAGCTTTCATTAGTTATATTTATATAAGACCTGGGAAAATAAAATTTTCAATGGAGAAATTATCTCCCGTCTTCCTAGGAAACTTAACTTCAGATCAAACTACTTTCAGGATTGTACAGCAGTGTTTTGTTTAGCCCCTCATTCTACAAGAGCTTTTTTTTAAAAAAAAAATCATTGCATCCTTGAAAGGCATTTGTTCATGAATGGCCTTTGGGAAGGATTTTGCTCCTCTCTTTCAGTGATTTAATCTGAATCACAAGTGTTATTCCACCAATAGAGGACATGGAATCCTCTCACAAATAAATAGATAAATTTTAGGTTCATAAACCAGGCTGAATCCTAAACCAACATGCTTTTTTTCAACCAAAGGATAAAGAAGCAAATAGAAACATAATACTATTCGTGTGTGGTTTGAAAATAAACCATACTACAACATCTGGCTTTCTGAAAAGGTGTGCCACAAATTCCTTATTGTTGAATATGAACCAAACGACACGCTCAGTTGATTTTGATATATACCTCCAGAAGTGTCCTTGTGTGCTGTTTACCTCTTCCATGAATGTTGATGGATGCACTATGTTTGCACAGAAAATTTTACAGAAAAAGTATTCTTGATATTCTTGATATAAGTTCCTCTGGACATCTGTTCAACATTATGTATAAAGACTTCACTATCCTATTTCATTTGATGTAATGTGCTAACAGAATTTTAATTATATATCTTCAAAAATCACACTGCTATATTGAGTAGATGTTTTCATTTATACCATTTATTTCTGAATTCATGCCAAGATTTGGTTGACAACCAAGGTACAACTTGCATGACTTTAGTAGAACCTTAAAAATATTACAGTCTCTTAGTACACTTCCCCACGTGTTTAATAAGCCCCAGCCCTTGGGATAGTTCTGGTGTCTGGAGGCCCACTGCATATTGCCCTGGAGTAGCACAGTACAGCTCTCACATCCATGAAGCTCAGTCTGCCACTGCCTCCAGATTGCTCATTATTTGTTAGGACAAAGGTCAAGGAGATCATCCAACCATCCACCAAATACTTTAAAATGAATAGTTTGGTTTTTTAATTCTCTACATTCCCTTCCTTTTAGCTGTATTTACACAAACACATTCTGACCAAAATGTACTTACTTTAACACATTTTTCTTACACTGTTTTCCAAGCTTTCTAAATTCTCATGCCCAGCTTTTGCAGTGTTTAGAGACAAGGTGCTTTCTTTCACTGTAAACACTTGGGGATGATATGGGTGCTAGTTCCTTGCTTCATCATCTGCTGACTATTTTAAGACAGTTTGCAATTCCTGAACAGTTGTAGTTGCAACAATAAATGATGAATATGCCTCTATTTCTTCCTGAAATTATATGTTTGGGGAGATTTTAGATGAGAAGAAATAATTAGAGTGCATCAAATCCAGTTATTATTTTAATTTCATATTTAGGGAGATCATTATTTTACTGTCACGATATTTACATATCTTCTCATTCTTCTTTTTTTAGCTTCCTTTCATTCTGTGTCTACTGGTAGGCGTCTTCTTCCCAACACTGCCTAGTGACCACACAGAGCAGCCGTCACCAGCACACTCCCCACACTCAGAAGTACAATAATAAGGCTTGCATTTAAACTTTTTAAGAGGCAGTGTTTCTTTTATATGGAAACATTTCTGTAAACAAGAGCATTACGACAGCAATAAACCACACTTAAGGCCAAAGTGTATTTAATACCCTCCCCTTACTCCCTGGCATTTTCTGGAAGTTTCACAGATGAGACTATCAGCCTTGTGGACAGTGAAGGTACCCTAGCTTCCTACAACCCTGCTGTCTGCACTTTCACCTCAGCAACTGCAAGCCTGTGAGGTGGCCATCAGAAACCACCCTGGGATTTCATTGGAATTCCTTAGCATTCATTTAAGAGAATAATGTTGTAAATGACCCAAATCCTGCCTATTGCTGTTGTAAAGACCATGGAGTACAGTTTTCCTTTGAGGACCCAGTCATCCACTCAGGCTCACTTTAATTCTTCCCTCAGCATCTCCATCTGTGAACAGACATTCTTAGCTCTGCGAAAAACACCCTTTGATAAACGGCAGCTCCCCTTCGTACTGGCTCATCTTCAAATTATGATCAGGCTTTCCTCAACGTGACGAATCCCTGGGGACATTTCACATTCAAAACAAACCATTCTGCCCCTGCCCCAGTGGACTGGTGGCCAGCTCATAGAGGAGGATGCTTTCATTGCAACCTCATTCCATAGCCTGTCCTTATCTGTTTGCTTGGTTTGGGTTTTGATGTCTCTTATTAAAGTATACTGATTATACATAATATTGGGTTTCATTATGGTATTTTCATATACATGTATAATGTTTTTCATCATATTTAGCCCTCCTCCCATTTCCCTCTCTACCCCAGTCCTTCTCTCACCAATCTCCTTCCTCTCCTCTGTCTCCTTTCTACTTCATGGTGGGTGGAGGGAGGTCCCAGTGTGTTTCATTAGGCTTGGCTGTATGAGCACAGGTGACGTTTGTTTCCAAGAGCATGGGCACTTTACCAGTGACTACACCACTGAAGACAACATCTCCCCCTCCCCCATCAACTATCAAGTGTATATAAATCCTCAAAGCGAGGGAGGGAGGGGACCTCCCCCTTCCAAGATGGATTGTT
Source organism: Microtus oregoni (assembly GCF_018167655.1). Taxonomy (NCBI): domain Eukaryota; kingdom Metazoa; phylum Chordata; class Mammalia; order Rodentia; family Cricetidae; genus Microtus; species Microtus oregoni. Next base: position 4,298,820 of record NW_024544542.1, on the reverse strand, counting down.
GACATACCCAGTCCTGTCCAGATCTTGTCAGTGTAATCACAGCTGCTGGAGTTCAAGAGGTCAATGGCTATGTTGTGTCTGGAAGTTGTATAGCACTCCCCAATCCCCGCCCCCCTCCAGCTCTTCCATTCTTTCCATCTCTTCTGCGATGTTCCCTGAGCTCCAAGGAGTGATGCAGGCATGCCATTTACAGCTAAGACTCCACCAGTCCCTTATTCCCAGTACTTTCACCAGCTATGAATCTTGGCAGACACCATTTGCTGTTCTTTTTTTAAAAAATGCTCCAAGATCCCCGCGGCAGTAGGCAGCAGAAATGCTATAGGTCCCAAATGGTGGCAGCGGGCCATGTGGTGGCAGGCAGTGGACTCTGGGAGCAGCCAGTCCCAGGCAGAAATGGCTGCCGGTCCCAGAGTGGTGGCCTGAGCGGTGGCGGCGGGCCATGTGGCCGCAGACAGTGGGCCCTGGAGCAGCCAGTCCCAGGCAGAGACAGTTGCTGGTCTCAGAGCAGTGGTGGCGGGCCATGTGGCAGCAGGCAGTGGGCCCCAGGCAGAGACGGCTGCTAGTCCTCGGGCAATGGCTGGTTCCAGGCAGGGAGACACATGGCGGGCGGGCAGGCAGAAGACAGAAACATGGATAGACACAACATGCAGGGTGAGGTTGAATGTTTATTCAGGGGGTTATGGAGGAGGAAGGGTGAAGGGGGGGACAGGGAGAGAGAGAGAGAGAGAGAGAGAGAGAGAGAGAGAGAGAGAGAAGAGGAGAAAGAGACAGAGAAGGGGGAAGAGAGAAGTGGGGAGAGAGGCAGAAGCAAAGCTGCCTCTCTGAGAGGAAGATGGAAAAGAGAAAGAGCTCAGGCCGGAAGCTGAAGATCAGCCTGCCTCAGCGGATGGGGAGGGGAATGGGTGTGGCTTGTCTCTTAAAGGGACCAAAACCATAACACCATTGACCACTGCAGAGAAGAGATTCTCTGAGCAAAGCTAACACAGCACTAACCTCTCGGTGTGAACAAGTTAGTAGAGGATAATTCTGTGGGTCTGTCACGTCCATTTAGCAAAACAGCAACAGCTTTTCCACGAGGGTCTGGGACCTGCCGGCAACAGGCTTTCAATCACATTGTACCACAAAAGTCCACAATCAGTAACAGTCCTCACACTCAAAGGTCCAAGGCAGTCTCTTCTCTCCCACCCACCCCAAGGCTCCCCTGGAACTTGCCAGGCAGCCAAGAATGAGTTTGAATTTGTGATCCTCCTGCTTCCACATCCGACATGCTGGGATTACAGGTGTGTCTTCTATGCTAAATTTCTGTGGGCTGGGGATTGAACCTAGGTCTTTATGTATGCTAACTAAGCAGTCCACCAACTACACGACACTCTAAGTCTGTGAATTGGAAAATCACAAGTTATATGTTGTCAGTACACAACAGCCCAGAGTAAAAATCCTAGTTCCAACAGTGAGAAGTAGAGAGAGACACAGCAAGGAGAGACTGGACCAAACCAACGTAGCAAATACCACATCCTATACCTGCATGTCAAGTAGCTCCACCTGTCTAGTATGAGGCTTATGATGGAATTGTCTGGGCTCCAAGGAACCTGGGTAGCTCCTCCCTTTCAGCTCTGCCTCCTACCACACACAGAACCTCTGTGTAGGAGCAGGCTCCATCCTGTGCCTGCAGCTTTCCTCTACAGACCTGTCACTGAAGCGGAGGATATATATATATGAGGTATGACTCCATGATGTTGTTAACAGCTGAAGAAATTCTTTTTAGAGACAATATGTGTTTTGGATCCAGGATGTGCTGTTTAATAAAACAGATTCCTCTGGGTGCACCCCAAGTCAATTTGCTTCAAAGCAGTCTCAAATTGTTCTCCTGGAGGCAAAAGGGTATTTTAGACTATTGGTGGAAGAGTCCTTATAATGATGCCCTTCAGGACTCTCTGTGTACTGTTTCATGTGCCTCAGGAGTATGGTACGGATAGCCCTGAGGGGATTTCTCTCTCTGGTGTCAATGGCATTCATTGCACATTACATGAGCCTCTGGGAGAAAACAGAGACATGCAAGCAAAGGGCATGAGAGTGCACCTACAGCCACTGAAGAAACACACCAACAATGCTTCATACAGATGATGGACAAACCCACAACGATGTCAACATTGGCAGCAGCAGAAGCACGGTTCCCCGCTGCCTCCTACAGTGCCCAGCAGGGCTTTTCCAACATCTCCACCCAGCAAAAGCAGAAGGCTTGGTTTTGCCTCAGCAAAGAATTTCAGGGTGAACTAGTATGAAGCAGAGCTGGAGTTCAGCAGACTTTTCAACAGGTTTCAAAATGGGGGTTAAAAGAAGGAGAGGAGCTCAGAAAAAGAGAAAGAGAAATCCAAGAGTGTGTAGGGGCTTCTCATGGGAGAGCCAGGGTTCAAGAGCGTATCAGTATTTCTCAAGAAAGAGTAGGAGTTGAGTGTCTTTGGAGATACTGGTGCTGGAGGCTTCTGAGGTTTCCTCTCAGAGGGGATCTAGGGACGCTTTGTGTTTTGGGTTAGGGTATTTCCTGGCCAGCATTAGATGTTACTTCAGTTTGAGACCTAAATCTTAGAACTCAAGGTGTGCAAGAGAATTGGCTTAGCGAACGAGGTTTACTCTTAGGAGATTCCCAGAAAGAATGTCCGAGAGAAGGGTGTGCACACACTCCAGGTCAGTCACGTCAATCTAAATCTCACTGTGCCTCGCCTGGAGGAAAAGTTGAGAATAGTAAGAACGTTCCATTGATCAAACGGTATGGAAATGCCAAGTGTGGTGGTGCACGACTTTAATGGTGCCACTTTCTTGCCACACCTTTGGTGTCTGAATTAAAACAAGATGAATTCTGACACCGTAGGAGACTGACATTTGTTAATCTGGCACCCAGTCTGCGTACCCCAGTCCACATACCCCAGACCACATACCCTAGTCTGAGTAACTCAGTCTGTGACCCCAATTTCAATCTGTTCTTTAGGATTCTCTTATACAACAAACCCAGGGGAAAGAGATTCTGCCCCCAGAACGTCAGAATGCCAGACTCTGTTCTCAATAGGACTCACGTGCGCTTCCACCCAGGATGCAAATGTCACATTTCATCACAGGAAAACCCCTTCATATTCAACTTGTGAGCTATTCCTTTCAGACAAATGCCCTGATCAATTGCAGGCCTGGGTCTCTCAGTTCATTGGGGCTGTGGTCTTATTCTAGGTTTACTCAGAGCTGGACCACAAGACACAATTTGGGATGATTTTTGTGAACGGTAATCACTGAAAGACATGGAAAGAGAAGCAGAAGGGGAAGCAGCCAATGAAAATCACAACCATTACCACAGGCGACCGAAGCTCAAGCTGCCTGACGAACAACTGGGAGCCGGTGAATCTCATGCCCACCGCAGGAGCATACAAACTGTAAAGGAGATTGTACATTTATATGCCAACTGCTTCCAGCTAATAACCCAGGCCACCCACCACCTAGGTGGGTAAAGCAACTTGGGCATCACTGAAGTAAAAAAATGCATATGCTAATTGTTTGAATAGGTGGATATGAGCAAAACATGGAGGGCACTTTATCAAGACCATCTGTCTGTCGCCTGGCATCTGTCACCTACACTTGGGATTATCCTGATGGGACAGGACTTACTTGGGCATTCCATCTATAAATAAAAATAAGACCTGATCCAAGGTATTGGTGTATTGAGTAATAAAGCCAGAGGGTATAAAGGCCCCCTTGTCACTAACATTGGTATTTATAGCACCTACATCAGTTAGATACTTGCCCTGTTGAGAGCCCAGGCACTCACTCACCTCTAATACATGACTTTGCCTATTGTGGAATGATCTGGGTAGATGAGTGTTTCAGAATCTGTTTATTGTGAGAAATAAAGGTGACTGGTTCATCAAACTTGTCTCTGCAGCCGTGATCCCAGCATCTTCCAATACGTCGCTAGCAGCGTCATGCCAGTGTGCTCCAAATGAGACAGAACTTTACAGGTAGCTGATTTTAAAAGGGACCTCAATGTTTAATACAGCGCTATTCACAACTAAATAATGGCACCAACTTAGATGTCCAACAACAGAGAACTGGATAAGGAAAACGTTGCTCTTATGCGCAACAGACATTTTCAGAACCATGAAGAAAAAATAAATGTGCAGGAGGTTGGTGGCAGTCATTTTAGATGAGCCATCAATCTCAGAAAGAGAAATGTCATGGACATTGAAGCATAGGCATGCCAATGACAAGGAGCAAGCTAACCAGGAAATAAAGGGGACTAACTCACAGGAATAAAGGGAAGGAGAAAGGGGATCCTGACAGAGCGTGAGGAGAATATGTTCAAACTATATTACATAAATACATGGAAATGCCCTCATGTAATTTTGTACAGGTAAAAAATTAAATCAGAAAATGGAATAACTCAAAGTTATGTTTAAAGGTCATAGCCCTTCATGAAACAAGACAAAATCTGAAAATATGGGTATGCTTAATAACGAGATTTCTAAATTTATTCGGTATAAGTAAATAAAATAAGACACTGTAAATGGAAAAATGGGGCACACCAAAAAAATTACATTGTCATAAGATAAATATATATATGCATAAAGTTAAGTAGCAAATTTTGAATAAACAAAGATTTATAAATTAACATGTTAAATAGAAGCTTGACAGTTGCTTGCTGGATATGAATAAATGCTGGCTGTTCACTCTTCACATTTTTATTTTTTAATATTTATTTATTTATTTATTATGCATACAATATTCTGTCTGTGTGTATGTCTGCAGGCCAGAAGAGGGTACCAGACCTCATTACAGATGGTTGTGAGCCACCATGTGGTTGCCGGGAATTGAACTCAGGACCTTTGGAAGAGCAGGCAATGCTCTTAACCACTGAGCCATCTCTCCAGCCCCACTCTTCACATTTTTAATCCTGACATTCACCAGAGAAAACTCAGTTTAACAATTTTGAGTCAAATTTATAGCAAGCTTTATTTAAATATTAAATACTGACCTTTGGTCAGAACCACTCCCTGGAACTTCCCAGCCGAGTGGCCCACAAAACATGTTACAGAGCTATTTAAGGAAAACCCAATAGGCCTCTACCATATTTTCCCATATAACTTTGTGTTGCTTTTCAAGAACTACAACTCCCAACATTTCAGGAAGTTACCTGGTCCTTGGCAGGTGGGCTTACAGGTTAGCTTAGGGGTATCACAACATCACCCTGAAATCCATCCTTGCTCTGACGTATGTGTGAGAACTGAGCCATGGACCACATCACACTATCCCTCAAATGCCCATTCAAAGACGTCCCTTCAGAGACGGCTGCTTACTCTGAACTGCTTCTTGGTGTGATTAGGTCTCTGTGAGTTGAGTAACAAAACGTCTTAACTTTGTCAGAATGCAGATGAGTTTTGGTCAGGTGTTTTAAATATTTCAGGGAAAAGATGGTATTCAGAAATATTCAACCTAACTAGTGTCTTTTCAAACCATAAGGCAACTGAAAAAATAATAATAAAATTTTTTTTAAAAAAGCATTTATTTTCTAAATATTTGAAAAAGACTTTCTTCTCTAAAACAAAACCCTCAAAAATGGAGTAAAGGATGTGATTTTGTTCAAACCAAAGTCACAGTAAAATAGAAGTACGTCCCAAGTTCAGTGAGTGCCATAGATAGATAAAGAACAAGGTTCTGGTCACTTCCCGTTGTAAGGACAAGGTGCCTGAGAGAGTAAGCTTAGGAGAGAAAGGGTGCTTAGCCTCAGAGGCTTCAGCCACGGTCGCTCGGCCGGGCTGTTTCTGAACTGTGGCATGACCAAACATCATGGCAGACAGAGTAGCAGAACCTGCTCACCTCACGGCACTGTGGTCTGAAAACACAGAGAGAGGCAGAAGACACAGGTACCCAGCACGCCCTCCCAAGCCCCTCCTTACAGTAGCTACACCTAACTCCTACAGGCTGTATCACCTGCCAATCATACTACTATCTGGGAGCTAATACTTTAACATACAAACTTTGGAGAACATTTAGATACAATGTAACAAACAATCTATTAAAAACTGCCTGATTGGTGACATGAAATCCATAAAAACTTCTAAAGTTTTCCACGTGCTGACCATTGCAAAAAAAAAAAAAAAAAGAGAGAGAAGTATTTCCTCTGTAAGGGAAAAATGATACAATTGCTCAGTCCCTTTGCAATGACGTATGTCAAAATATCCCTTCATCTGTGCTCTGCTCTTGACCACCAAGCAACATTCAGACTATTCACTTGATCACTAGGGCAGGCAGAGGTCATTCTTTGCAGAGAAGACAGGAGCGGCATGGTTCTCATCCACAGGCAGCCTTATTCCACACTAATTAACAGAGTAACCCCTTCTTTGTGCAGCATCTTCTGTCAGCAGGAGCTGAGACTTCATTGCCAACTTCGGAGATGAATAAAAGGACAAACGTGAGCCTGCAGGAACCTTTCACAGGGAGAGCGCAAGCCTTGCTCTCTGAAGCAAGGGAGAAGGATCAGAATATATGTTAGATATATTCAGGATATATGATAGATATATGATGTGCTTGAAAAGTCAGTACAGACAAGAACACATTAAAACAGAATAAAATTTCCAATAACAGGAGAAAATTATCAGGAAGGAAATGCTAATGAATGGGAATAATGAATAAAAAATAAAACCTATATTTAGTTATTAACATTAAAAAGATATTAATATGTAAAAAACAGCTTATATCTATGCCTAGTGCCGTAAATCTTAACAGATATCAAATATGTTAAAGATTAGATATGTTAGAAAGTTTAAAAGAATTACTGCTTAAAAAGAAACTAATATAAACTAATTTGTTGCATAATTATACCTACTTTAACTACCAAAGGAAATAGAAGGAGAAATTTATAATTAAGAGAAATTAATTAAGGCACAGGGGAAGCAGGGGAAACAGCAAGTGAATAGCACTGGCGGAAACAGATCTAAATGCCCCGTGTTTCCTGCTTTCACACGGGCATGACATATTTAACCTCGGATAAGGATCTAAGTTGACCACCATCCGAAAACTGGAATCCACAGTTTGGGATAGACTTTAAATATGGAAGCCATTGTAACTCCTGTGCAATGAGGCCAGATAATAATGATAAATGAAGGAATAGGGCTTTTCAGTAAAAAATGGCAGTCCATACCAGGCTTCAGGAAGCCAGATATAAATAAGAATGGGAAATCATCCCTCTCCTAGATGAATTTGAAAGTGGTAACTAATCCCTGAATCCAATGCACATATAACACAAATAACATCAGATAAATCTGGTAAGATCTACATCCAAACTAGGAAGGTCTCCCAGGTTTGTTCACCCTTTTTGTTTGATTGTTTTAAGTCAAATTCTTGGTTTTTAAATTTCTATTTTTATATATGTGAGTCTGTGTGGGTATATATGCACAGATTACCTAGGTAGGGCAAGTTAGCTGAGGTGGGAAAAGCCACCTCGACTATGGGCTCCACCATTCCATGGACTGCAGTCCAGGACCGAAGAAAAAGGAGAAAGGGAACTGAGCACCAGAGTTCGTCTCTCTCTGCTTCTTGATTGTGGACGAGATGTAATGAGCCACATCAAGCACCTCTGGAGTGATAATGGACGGTATCCCCCACTGCAAGCTGAACTAAATTTTTCTTTCACCCCTAACTGAAGCTGCTTCTTGCCAGGTGTTTTGTAATGGCAACAAGAAAAGTGATTCAGATAATCCTAGACCTGAGGCGATAATATTAGGAGTGGGACCTTCAAGAAATGATTAAGGCATAGTACAGAGCCTTAATGGATGGGATTATCACTCTGATAAAAACAGACGCAAAGAAGCTCATCACTTCTTCTACCAAGAAAGCGAACAGCAAGGTGTCACTGATGAGGCAGAATCAAGTCCTTGACATGCACGGGACCTGCTGGTGCTTTGGTCTTGGCCTTCTAAGCCTTTGGAGCTATAAGAAGCAAATGTGCATAAGCTCCCCAGTCTCTGACTTTTTGTTTTAGCAACATTAATGAGCTAAGACAGGAGTATAGTGTTCTCCAATGGTGACATAATCTGTCATAATGTAGGGACATCCAGCAACTATAAAATTACCTGATAATAGAAACCTGGGTCCACATCATTGATTGACAGGGTAGGGAACATGGAAGGTCAGACTTCCTAAAGATGTCACTTGCACTTTTTTTCTAAATAAGTTGACATATTTATAAATTAGCAGTAATTATATCATTAACAAGATAGAATGAAGGGGAAAGGAAGCAACATTGCTATATAAAATAAATAATAGATAATCTTCCCTACCTCCATGTAAAGATAATAAAATAGACTAAATTACATTACAAAAACTGTCCTCAGACTAGCAAGATGGCTCAGTGGGTAAAGACACTAATCCGCCAGGCCTAATGACATACGTTCAATTCAGTAGAATCCACACAGTAGAAAGAAAGCCAGAATCAACTCTGACAAGTTATCCTGTGTTCTACATGTACACTGTGGCACATAAAGATGCTACCACACATAGGCATGCACGTACAAACACACACACACACACACACAAACACACTGTGCACACACATACACACACTAAATAAACAAGTAATAGTTTTAAGCAGAAGACAATAAGGTTCTTATTTCCACGCTGCCCTTCCTCCGAGCCATCCAAAGAATAAGAGAATGACTCTGAATCAAGAGTTCTTTAAAATGCTCTGATCGCAGGCTGTTTACTTTGTGTGTAGGTATGTAGGAATGGGCACACATACGCATGGTGTATTTGAGGGGGTCAAAGACAACGTCGAGAATGAGTTCTCTCCTTCCACCATGTGGATTCTGAAGATGTATTCCAGCTGCTATCCCACGATCAAGCATCTTATGAAGGAAAAGTTTACCTGGGCTTACACTTACAAAGGTAGTCGACAGTGGCGAGAGAAGCATGGCAGGAAGCAGTCAGAGCAAGAATCTGAGCGAATACATTCTTAACACCAAACGTGACGCAGACGGAGCAAAGTGGAAATGGGATAAAGCTATAAACTCTCAAAGCCCACCCAGTGACATTCTTCCTCCAGCAAACTACACCATCTCCCCAAAGAGTTCCAACAGCTGAGGACCAAGTTTTCAAACACCTGGTCTTATGGGGGACATTCTCATTCAACCCACCACAGCAAGAAACTCGAGTTGTCAAGCTTGGGGGCAGGCACATTTACCCACTTAAACTATCTCACTGACCCATGAGTCAACAGTTCTTAACTCCAGCCAGCAAACCCCAAATTACCTTGGGAGTATGTAACAACTAAGTAACTCTTTGACTCGCCCCATATTCTAATCCAGTAGACCAGAGGCCAAGAAATCTTCAATTTTCCCCACATCATCTAAGAAATACATTTCAAAAGCCACACCTACTTCTAAATCTTCTTCCTGAATTTCTTTCTCAAACTGAGTTGCCCAGATCCTATATTTAAGTTGGCGAGATACAGAGCTAACATATCAAAGGTGAACAATATACCCAGTATAGCTTTGCCACAGGAAGGGCACAGTCAGTGGCCTGGAGCAAGTCAGAGTAACATCTAAGTGATAATAACACAGCTACGGGTGCCTATGTCAAAACCGGAATTCGGAAGCCAATGAAGAGGCCATTGTCAGTCTAGTATGTAGTGAGTGTGTAAGCGACACACTTTAATTAATACAGAAGAAGCCAAGCTAGTCTGTGTCTATGTGTTTGGAATACACCCTGACACAGAGAAAATCAGCGGTGCACCTCAGTTAGGGAGCATGTATGATTTAAGGGTGCAAACTAGCATCACCCTTATGGTATTAACATGACTCCTCAGGAAACTAACATTTAACCTGCATGATCTCTAACACTTACTAAATAACCTGGTGGCTGATCCTTCATCACCATACCAATATTAGCTGTAATGAGGGCACAGAATGTTTATCTTCGGTGCTGTAGGTGACCCATCAGACACATCGTCACAGCAACCACTCTAGGTCAACACAAAAATAAAGCTGCTTATGATTGTCCATCTCCCCAGCACAGGCTAATAAAAACTTCCCTACCTGCAATCAGTTCTAAAACTATTGTATTATGATTGACAAACTATTTCACGACCATAAACATTTCTGAATGGTTTTTTCTCTAACATCAGCTTTCAGGAGAAAAGTAGTCTGTAGATGGCTAAATAGCACTTTCTGGGAGCCCTATACTGTCATGATGTGAGGAAAAATATTCACTCTAGGTTCTTTCCATAGTCTCTGGCCTGTGTATGTTATTGGTACTTTTTATATCTCAAAGAGAAGTTGTCCTGGGGAAAATCACATTTAAAAATTTCTGTATCATTATTTTAAAAATCACAAGTGTTAGATGTTCTCACTGTGTTTCCCATGGATGTGTGACAGAGGGTGCTCAGCTGTTTTGGAAACATGACGATAAAACATGAACGATGATGAACTAGCTAGAGCATCCTCAAAATTCAAGGATCACGTTTCTGGAAAATACACTAGTGGGATGTCAGATATGCATATAGTAAAGGGCTATCATTCTGCTCTTAAGAACAACTACCAAACTCAAGAGTTTAGTAAAGTATGGGAAAGTCATTTTTTGGCTGTAGCACTTAGCTATCAACTACTGTTACCTTCACATAAGCCACTAACACTGAAAAGTTGCTGGTGTCTAGAAAATCTGCGTTGGCTCTGAAGCAGGAAATGGGATCGTTGCCTATCTTTGACCTGTCTGAGCTGCCAATGAAATGAAGTTCTCAGAGGAAGAAAAGAGAGACTGGATTCTAAGGTCTGCATTGGACCTCAGCCACTAATATTTCTTGCTCTGCGTCTACTGTGCCTGGAAGTCCCCAGGAGAAAGAGAATAGTTGCTCTTTGTCTGTCTGTGCTGAGACCCATGGCCAAACTTCATCTTTCAAGACTGTCACTGGGGATCTGAGCTCAGAAACTGTTACGGCAGTTCTTAAGGGTTCTGGTCAGTTCCCAAGTGAGTGTGTTGTTATAAAATGAGCGAGACTGAACTCTGACTCTTATTTGTTTTGTAACTTTCTATATGACGCATGCCCCCTTCCCAATGATGCCATTGGCCATGTTGTGATATCACCAGAGACCCTCATCAGAAACCACATCAATGAATTCATCCAATCTTGTGCTTTTCAATTTCCAAAAAAAGTAATATAAATAAATAAATAAATAAATAAATAAATAAATAGATAATCTCTTCAGTTTTTACAGTGTTTAGCCCTTGGCATTTTGTCATAGCAACAACAACAAAAGAGTGATACATGGTCATAAGTAAAAACCTCTAGGCTTGGGTTTTAGGAGACACTAAACTCAAGAGTTACAAATACAGGAACACAATCAACCAATCTGGCACTTCTGTTGCTTGATTAAAAAAAAAATACTTGTTCTATTAATTGTGTGTGTGAAGATAGTAAGCTTTATGTTTCTATCTTTCAGAAAAAGAAAACACATAAAATGCATCTGTCCATTAGACATGTAGATAGTAATAACAAAACAATTATTAAAAACCAATGTGGCACAAAGATATAAACTGGTAACATTACTCTTTCAGAAAAATGAAATTATCTTAATTCCATACTGCATTGGTGAAAAAAACAAAACTACCACATTAGCTGGCTGAACAATGGAAATTTGGATGATGCAGGTTAGTGAGACACGGCTCAGACTACCTCAGGGTCTTCTTGAGACCATCACAAAGAGAAAACCATCACTGAAGCCCTGGGTGCTGCCTTCTCCCCGTTTTCTTAGTTCCCTTCTGTTCTGGCTGGCCCATGGGCTCTAGCCATGAGTTCACTACAGAATTCTTCTTGGTGCCTTGCATTCTGTAGTGGCATGGGCCTTCTGCAGAACCACAGCAGTTTCTATGGCAATCAAATCTTTCACAGCCTGGCAAGCAGGTAAAAGCGCTTACAGCCACACATCGTGACCTAAGTTTCAATCCTGGGACCTACAAGGCAGACCTGACTCCCTCAGGTTGACCTCTGATATCCATATGGGTGCCGTGGCACACACATATGTACACACACACACACACACACACACACACATTAATTAATTAACTTAAAATCTTAAGTCTCTTATATTTATTTTCGGTTGCTATTCCCAGAGAACAGCAATTGAATACTGAAATTTCTAAATATACCCCAACAACCTCTAATATTCCCTTTCTGTTGGAGATCAAAAAAGGCTTTATATTAGGAGCTACAACGGACTAGCTAGAAAATAAGAGAAAGGTGGCTGCCGTATTGTATCTAGATGTTCATTAACTTGAGACACTTCACATTCTGCCGTGCTTCTATGATACAAATTTTAATCAGCTTCGCATGTAAGATTTCTGAGACACAAATCATCTGCTTATGTGTTAACAATGTGTCTCTAAGACTCGAAACATATCAGACTGTTAGCCAAGGGTTATCCCACACACGCTACATAAATCCTCACTGTCTTTCTTATTTCAAACTAAACCAACTGCTTTGTGAACTAATAATTTTCAAAAATGCCACAATGAAGCTACAGCCAATGTAAAGGTTGACAGAGTGGAAAGAATCGTTTCTTCTGTTGCTTGCAATGGTCTCCTAGCAGCATCGTGTGGACTTCTTACACACTGGGACTCAAGGGACACTTCCTTCCTCTATGTCCCAAGCGTCCACAGTTCACTGTCATCAGTAACAACCACACATACTGTTAGTGGAAAGTGGGCACTGCTCTACCCTAGATATAACAATGAAAGCCCATTTCCACATAAAACTATTATAAAAGAATATCTTGGGGAAATTGCCTTGGACACCTGTGAACCACTCTAGAGCCAAGACTCTAGCCAACCCTAAAACAACTCCCTTGGTTAGGATACCTTCTTCCCTGCTCCCATATCCACCCTTCCTCCATCTAAATTATCCCATTCCCCCAAGCTCTCCCCAATCCTCCCCTTCTCCCTTTTCTCTCCCCATCTCTCCTTCCCCCCAATCCACCCCCACCTCCTTGCTCCAAACTTTTGCCTGACAATCTTGTCAACTTCCAATATCCAGGAGGATAAATATATGTTTTTCTTTGGGTTCACCTTCCTATTTAGCTTCTCTAGCATCCCAAACTAGTTCCGTGAGCAGCAGAAAAGAGGGTACCTGTACTAACCTTATCCTATAGCCACAGTGATGAATATCTTGCGTATCACCATAGAACTTTCATCCGGCAATGAATGGAGATAGAGACAGAGACCCACAATGGAGCACTGGACTGAGCTTCCAAGGTCCAAATGAGGAGCAGAAGGACAGAGAACATGAGCAGGAAAGTCAGGAACGTGAGGGATGCGTCCACCCACTGAGACAATGGGACTGATGTAATGGGAGCTCACCAAGGCCAGCTGGACTGGGACTGATGGAGCATGTGATCAAACCGGACTCTCTGAATGTGGCTGACAATGAGGGCTGATAGAGAAGCCAAGGACAATGGCACTGAGTTTTGATTCTACTGCATGGATTGGCCTTGTGGGAGACTAGTCTGTTTGGATGTTCACCTTCCTAGACCTGGATGGAGCGGGGAGGACCTTGGAATTCCCACAGGGCAGGAAACCCTGACTGCTCTTAGAACTGGAGAGGGAGGGGTAGAGGGAGTAGGTGGAGTGGAAGGGAAATGGGAGGAGGTGGAAATTTTTAATAAATAAATAAATAGAATATCTTTAAATGGTTACTTGAGTACAGCTTATTCCTCAGTGTTTTGGTTTAAGAACCTATAAAAATACATAACCGTGAGTTAATAAATTTTTGGTAAATGTTTATTGCGTTGCTATTCTAAACACTATACCCCAAACACCATGCCAATCCAAATGCATGCTCTGCTATCAAAACACACTGAAATAAGTTATAAATTAATGCTGATTTCAAACCAAATTCTTTTGTCCTTTCAACTATTTGTTGAGGCAAAGCAATTTGTGCTCTAATTAGAAATTTATTTTTAAAGGTTTTATTCTCCATAGCACCTACCATCAAATAACTTTGAGGCTACCAGGTATTTTAAAACTGATATCTGATTTACTTGTACATATTACATAACTTTGAACTAGGTAGATACTCTAAAAATTAAAGCTTCACTTTGATAGACATCTTCCAGTATTGACTCTTTGTAGCTACTTACTTTTTCCCACTATGTGAACAAAACTAAAATTCCCTTCTATCTTTCTCATAATCATTTCAAACTTATAATTCATTTCTCTTCTTTTGGACACAACACACCAGCCTTCTTATTGCCTGTACTCTGTCCTATGCCTCCAAAAATGTTAAACTAAGTTTCTCAAGAGGTCAAGCACTTTTCGAAATACTCCATTAATGTGGTCTGCCTAACAATCTATGAGTTACAGTGAAGGGGAATCTGAGTGCAATTTGCCTGTGAAACTCTCCAATCAGTGTGGATTAGCAGTCAGAGAACATTTAACTGCATTTTCTTTTTATGTTGGTGTGGTTAGTAAACTGTACCTTTTCCTATTCATTAGATACTCTCACTCCATTCAAGATGTATCCTCACAAAGAGGAAGAGAGGAATTGAAATAGGGAAATGACAATAAGATATTAGGATACTACTTTGGGATTTGTTTTCTCCTAAGTAATCTAATTTCTAAGTTCAGCTTCTTAACAAATCTGTGTGATGATTTAAAACACGTTTCTCATCTGTGTTATTTTACTTAATTAGTTGTCTTGAAATTGGCACCAGTTTATCATGCAAACTCCACGAGCAGTAAGAAAGCTAAATTTCACGAACGTTGTATCCCAGAGGCTCATGTTTGGAAAGGAGCATGCTGGTGCCAGAGTTTCTTCAACTTAACTGCCTATTCCATGAAATCTTTAAAATTGAGACTGTCTTTCAATCACAGAACTTCTTAAGCAGAAAAGAGAACCCCCCAGAATGCCAAGAATTTTATTACTCTTTCTCCCTGTCAGAGTCTCCAGCTAAAGGTTTCTCACAGTGCCCTCTGCTAAGCTGCTAAGCCCTCTGTTGCTTGAAGCTGATTGTGTAGTGGACATGACGTGTGTGCGCGCGCATGTGTGTCTGTGTGTACCTGTGTGTGTGTTGTTGGTCTATGTAATTTTGCTTTTACAATGTTGGCAGTCAGAAGGAACCTTCTAATTTTATTCACCATGATGATAGGCCCTAGCGTTTTAATTATTTTTCATGTTGTGAGTAATTTATTATTCATTGGGTATCTTCCCCGTAAATCTTGCCCTTGCTCTGTAAGATTTTTCTTTGGTGTCCAACAAAGGGTTTCATTGCAATAAGAATCAAGGTGTGTCTAAGTTCTTACCCAGAACCCAAACAATGCCAGCCTCCCAGACCAGCCCAGGAGTTTGGGGTGGAGAAACAGGGTCATTATAGAATATCTTCATCCCTCTGCCCAGAGAGCATCACAGTTATCACCGATGTCCTCCTGACAGAGCAGCTCCAAGCACGCCCTGCTGCAAGACCAGGACTAAACTGACTCTCACTGGGGTTCAAGGGCAAGAGAGACTCAAGGAAATGGACTGGCTTCTCTTCAGAAACATTTGTCTTCTGATGCTACTCATGGTAAGTGAAAACTGAGGTCTGGAAGAAAGGTTCAGCTCCTGTCTCATCTGTTCACCTCCAGCTTTCTACATGGACTTTCTCATTTTTAACCTGCTTTCTGCAAAGACAGAGCAAGGAGCTCAGTCTCTGTAGGTCCCCAAGACCTCTCTGTGACGGGGGGACTGGATGGGATGAGAAACAGGGTGAAGACTGGGTTGAATTAGACTAACCTCAAACACCATTTCTAAAGTCCATGAGTGGACATAAAACATTTCCACTCTCTTTTATTTCTACTGAAATTAGACAGAGGGCTATAAAAATTCCAAGGGCTTGAAATGAAGGAGCTAAAGTTCATCAAGCCCAATTATTTCCCTGTGAATTCCTTTTTGTTCTGAAACAGGATATTATATATATATATATATAATTTTTCTATTTATACATGTTTATTTATATTTATATTTTTATTTATTTATATAATTAATTATTTATATATAATTTGTTCTTATTTTATGTGCATTGGTGCTTTGCCTGTATGTAAGTCTTTGTGAGGGTGTCAGATACCCTGGAACTGGAATTACAGACAGTAGTGAGCTGCCATGTGGGTGCTGGAAATTAAACCTAGGTCCTCTGAAAGAGTGGTTTGTGCTCTTAACTGCTGAGCCCTCTCTCCAGCCCCTTCCCTGTGAGTTTATTACAAAGTAGAGGATTACCAATTATGTCAAAATTATGTTGCAACTTCTTATGAAATATTTTAAGTTAAACTATAAAAGCATTCCCACAGGGAATGCTAACAAAACATTTAATAGGTCTGTTTATTTAAAGTAGACTGTGCTTTGAGTATAGACTGACCTCCATCCCACTCTGCGGGGGCTCAGGTGTGGAACACTTCCCACCATGTAAACAGAACCAGCATTTGAACCTTGACAGAGGATGACAGCTACTTCTAATCCCATTCCTGTAAGAAAGCCAAGATTGGGATGGACAAGGTATCAAGCTATTGCCAATTAGAAAGTTTTGTTTGAAGAATCAATTAAGACAATTTAGACTGGATCAGATTTCAGATTTAAGTCAACTGGTGATCAAGTGACAGATAACGATGGGGCAGAAAGCTCTTTCTTCAAAGGCCACCAAATGCCTGGCTGTCTATCAGTCTCTCAAAAACGTCCACATGTGCGCGCTACAGAAGCTTGCAGAGTGGTACCCATGCTGTTCTCAGGCGAGCGGCGTTATCCAGTTCAAGAGAGCATGTTTTCAGCAGTCAGGGCATCCGGGCAGGGCCGGGAGTGAAGCAAACACATCACTGGCCAGGCGGCACTGTAAGTCGTTCTAGAGTTTGCCTTGCAGTGGTCTGCCAAGGCAGCACAGGTGCCAACACTGCCCAAGGGCACAGCCCAAACTTGAATGAGGATGGTAACAGTGGTAGAACATCCCAGCCTCCATTTAGGGGACAGATTATTAAGACATTTCTTTAAAAAAATTATTCTAGAAAATGCCAGGTATTAGTGCAATGCCTTGTTGGAATGGCCAGTAAGAAGAGATTACTAAAAAGATAAAAGGGGGACTGAAAGAAGATTCCAGAGGCTGCTTCGTGCTTCCTAGCTAGTCAGAGTGTCGGAACGTCGCTCTGGCTGCAGTTCTGTGGGCTGATTTCCTGCTTTCACTGGAGAACACTTTTTTTTGGCATGAGAAACTGCACCTGTCAAGATTTTAAAAGTAACGAATAAGCATTCAATCCAGCTTATTGCTTTCTGCACAGGCATGTTTAATGGTAAAATTGTTTAATTGAAGAGTTCATTCATTTCTTTGATCTGAAATGAACATCATAACTCAGGTTCTCAGGATCTCACCTAGACAGTGCTAACTCATTTTTCCCTGGTAATCTTCGTGGTCACTGATGCTCCATTCTTCTTCAGTTGTCACTAAGACTGAAGCTTTTGTTTGACTTTCATGGTAACTGTGGATGACATAAGCTCTTAAGTATTTGCTACAGCTCCTTAAGATACCAGTTGCTAGTTTCTGCAACTGGGGAGTAGATCTCTACATGTGTCAAGACAGACAAGTGTGAACAACTGACTAGAATCTGTATGGGATTATATGAAAGCAGGCGTTCTTCCTACGTGTCCTTAGTTTCTTCCCTTAAGCTCTGTCCCTTTTCTCATTAAGTAAATCAAAGACTGTCCAGAGCATCACTGTAGCTTACACTTAGGAGGGCGTGACAACCTCTCAGAGTTACTGGCACTTTGTGCCAGCTACTTCTCAACCACAAGAGGTCCTTATGACGAGGTTTTGATGGACAGCCAATTAAAGGTACTCAGGAGGTTCCAGTGGGATGTTTCACTTCAGTACCAGGGTGCGTTGCTGTTTTCCTCCTAAGGATATTCATCATGTCCTTCTGCCCTAAACCGGATGGGGAGGTGAGGAACAATTGACACTGATGGAGACCTGACTGCCTGAGTCATGGTTCCCTTCAAGGAGACTGGGGAGCTTTGGCAAAGGATTCTGCTCTTCCAGGGCCTCATTGTGCCCCATGGAGACTGTGCACTTAGACATGATGTCACTAAGTTGCTTCCACAATAGAAACTCTGAAACTCACTAATTGCTGCTACTGGTGACTTATACAGTAGAAGTTCATGCCCTGCTATGGAATTTGGTTTTTCCAGATATCCTGGAGAATCGAAAGAAGTGGGCAATGTTATCGGTTGTATACATTTTACTAGGAAGGAATCACCAGAAGATGTACAGTTATTAGCCAAATGAGGTCTATACTTTATAGAGTTAATAAGAAAATAAAAACATAGCCATTGATCAGATAAGAATTTTACCCCCACAGGATGACCAATCATGCTGCAAATGAGATGTAAACATTCCAATCAAACACCCTGGTTCTTGGAAAGTCAAACATGCAGGTGATGACACAGATGATGCTATCTTACCTGAAGCTGAAAACAGCCATTAAAATGCAAAGGCATCGTTAGAACTAACTCAGCCTCGTTAATTTAGTCCTCACAGGGAACAACTTTATTTTGATACACAGAACCCAATTTGTCTTTTAAAAAAAAATGGCAAGCAAACTTTCAGAAATACAATAATAGGTGGAAAAACTCATTGTCTGAATCTTCCTTTGTACTAAATAGCCAACCCTAGAAAGTATTAAATGATTGGCTTCATCCTGGCTATTACAGTGGCTATTAATCTCCTCATCAAGCCATCTGGAATGAAATCTGATCTCCTACTTCGGCGATGATGGCAACAATGATGGTGTAAAGGTCTAAAGACTTGTATATAGTACATATGTTTTATAAACCATCTGAACAATTTCATGTTTTCACCTTCAAATTGCTGCATTGTTCATGGCAGGAATTTTACATAAGAATATTTTTTTATATCCTAAAAGATACCCAGTGTTACTATCATACTGTAATCTCTAACTCGAGCACAGCTTTTTCAATAATATCTATCTAGAGATGGAGCTGCAGGATAAAAATCTTCCCCTATCCCCTTGGGCACACTGGCCGGCCAGTCAATCTGAATGAGTGAGGCCCAGGCTACCTGAAAGACTCAGAAAGCAAGGGACGGCACAAGCGAGGAACAAAACCCAAGGTTGACCTCTGGCCTCTGTGCACATGCACTCACAGCCCCATCAATATTCTGTGTGCACACACACATAAAGACACGGTACACACAGAGAGAGGTGCGCACTCTCACACACATAAACACAGGATACACACAGAGAGAGATACACACACACATAAACACAGGATACACACAGATACACACACACACAGGATACACACAGATGCACACACACATAAACACAGGATACACACAGATACACACACACAGATGCACACACACATAAACACAGGATATACACAGATACACACACACACACACACACACACACACACACACCACACACCACACACCACATAATCCAGCTCCAAAAATATTTCATGACTTTTTAGACTAAGATGCTTTTTATTTTTAAAAGATACTCACTCCTCTTTCTTTAAGAACATCCTGCATACTAAATACCTAGTTTTATGGATCCTTCCTAAAGCCTAGTATCCAGGGAAAAGTACTTCATAACCGTTGACTGGGGTGTGTCATGTTTCCTTCCTGTTCCCAGGTGCTATTGCATCTGGAATTCCCCCACTGACACAGACCAGTTCTGATGAGAGGCTTTGCGACGGGAGTGACCAGCATAAAGCCTTGGAACATTACTTGCATGAGAAATGTTTGCCCTTCCTTCCTTTCTACATAGAAAATTACATGGCTTACAAACGAAAAGGCCAGTACTTGATAATACCTTCAATTACAAACAAAAGTCGTATAATTAGGCTTGAACTTGGCATCTGGAACATACGCCTAGGAAGAGGGTAACTGCTTTACTCAATAATTTTTATGAGCATTATTTGAGGAAGAAGTACTCATTAATAGGTTGGTTCTGGATGTACCAATGACTCCAAAACTGACTTCAAAAAGACAAGTCATAGAGAAGGGGGAAAATCCTTACTCTGTAGCTATTACTTTCAATAAAATATTAAATACAGAATATAAGGGAATAGCATATTTGAATATTGCAGTGAGCCCAGGTAATAATGCTGATGTAAAATCACCAGGTAGTCTGGGAACAAGCATTAAAAGAAAACATAACACCAAGAAAAGTTTATGGTATTTGCTAAAACTAGGTAAGAATGACATATTTTATATTGTACTATTCTTTTGGAGTTTACATTAGAACTTATGATGCCTACAAAAGACATTGCCTGTCATTTATTTTTGTCAACAAAATGACTGGATTCAGTGAATGACTAGATTCAATTTCTAGCATGCATTTTAGCACATAACATTAGCACATTTCCCACCCACTCGCTGAGAGGTGGCTTTTACACAGACAATGGGCTTTGTAAGGGAGTTTGGATGCCTTAAACTGAGACAAAGAGGAGCTGGTTTCTGGGGCAATGTCTGCCATGGTGTTGCCATTCTGTCACGTCACAGCAACACAGCAGTGTGCAATTAATAAAGTGAATCTAATGTAATCTGAAAAGAAAATGCACGTTTCCCCATATTGGGAATAAAGTAAGACTTGGGAAAAAAAATAAGCCAGAACTTATAATTCAGACTGTCTAAGGTTGAATCCGATACTACAAGACTAAAACTCTTTCAGTTGCACTAAAGTCCACTCCTGTGGGTACATTTCTGACCACGACCACGCTTATTATGGTATCTAATACAGTCCAGGAGCTGCTCTTTCCCCATTGCTCCCTTGGCCTGACTCTTCACTGGAACCACCATCACATTGTGTGAAATCTTTCCTTTCATAAATACGATTTAGTATAAAATAAGGACACCCAGGAAAGAGGAGCAAATGAAAACCTGTCTCCTGGCTGGGGCCCACAGAAACTAACTCAGTTAGAAAATCCACATTTCTCTGGGTTATTTTGCTCCCTCAACAGCAGGTGCCTCTAATCCCATTTTCCAGTGTTCTACTGTCGTCCTGACAACTGGTTCAGCCAGTTCCCTTGTTAAGTGGGAGTCTCTGAGGCGAGCCGCCAGCCAAGCCACATCAGAAGAGAATGCCTGGCCCACATATGCTCTGAAAAGGTGACTTTCCCAGGCAAGGGATTTCTCCAGCTCTCTGGGAGCCAGAGCTGTTCTTGCCAGCTTTGACCATGCAGCCATGCTACTTGATAGAACTTGACAAGCTGTGTCATTTAGCACTTCTTCCAAAGCACCCATTCACAGGCGTTTCCCTGGACAGCGAGGTGACAAGGCTTAGGCTCACAGTCACACATGCTGAGATCTTTCAGGGAGACCTAAACCTCAGTGATGGGATCCAGACCGAGGGTTTGGCTACTGTGGCTATCGTCAATAATGCTACCTGGACAGAGAGCCAGAGGGTACCACAGAGGCATCCATCAGGCATTGCGTGAGTATTGCTAGATAACACATCTACCCAGAGATCTGACTCTAAAACGCAAAGGTCAGTGGGAGAACAGGGATGTGAAGGTTATGGGCAAAGATTTCTGGGACATTTATTAGTTGAGCTGAGATCTGTGAAGAGGACAAGAAACACTTTGAAATCTCTTTGAAATAAATTCCATGTCTGACTAATGCGGGAAATTTCAGCTCTTTGGAAATGATTAACCAACACTTCTGCATATCAGGAACACCACAGCCACACTCTCCAAGAAGAAGGCTTCTTTAGCTCTCCCTTCCTCTTCACAGATGTGCCTAACATCCACTGTATCTGTGCTTTCCACATCTTGACTCTATTTAGATGAGAGGCTAAAGACACCTTGAAACAGAACAAAACTAAGACTCAGATTCTGTTGTTCTGTCTCCAAGTTTCAGGAATTTGACTCTAGCTATAGCGCTTTGTATCAGGCTGAACTACAATTTAAGGTGCATCACCCATGTGGGATACCAATTCTTTAAATCTATACTGATCTAAGAGACTGGATAGTCACTTGTTTGCAGTCATAATAACAGTTGTCAGCTCAAGAAGGTGTTTTGATGAAGTGCAGAATCATGTTGGATGTTCTAAAGGCAGAATTATTTTTAAAGAAATTGTTTTTAGAACCTCAGCTTTCCTGCATGTGTAGATATACACATGCATTAGGAGAACATATATGCACACACATCCTTTCCGCAAGTCAACATGCCTGAGCATGCCTTTGAACTTGAGCTACCGAGATAGTTCTTCTACCCAAAATTCCTTCTTAAAAACCATTTCTACCATTCAAGCACACAGTTCACATCAATCTTTCACCCTTAGCAGAAAGAACTAAGATGCATTACAATACTTTGTAAAATGAGAAAAGAGACTGGGAGATAATCCCAGATATGGTGGTGGCATTGACCCGCTAGCTCGTGCAGAACCCTTTAGAAATGAAGTGGTTTTGAACAGGTCAACTAAACTAGGCAGTCTATAAGACTCATCAGCTAATTAACCACTGTGAGATGATTTCAAGGATAGATTACTTTGAAGATTTAGTTCATATAAAACAGATATGTTTAAAGAATTATCTAGGCATGGTGGCACAAGCCTGTACTCCTAGCTACTCAGGAAACCGAGGCTTGAGCATAAATAGAAGGACCATCTAAGCAACTTAGTGGGACGCTGTCTCAAAAGAAAAAGTAAACAGATCTGGAGATACTGCTCTGGGCTGAACACTTGTCTAGCGGGCACAAGGCCCAGGTGTCCATCTTCAGTGATGAGAAGAGAATCTAATGACCCTTCCAAGAGAAAGTTCCAGGGATGCTGTCCACACCCTAATGCAAATTAGTTCTTAGAACACATACAGGAAAGGGATGAAGCCAAATAAAGCACAGTGCAAACCTTGTTCATTCTAGTAGGCTGATCCAAAATGAGTTTCGGAAAACTCCAGCCATCTTTAGCAACACATTTCTGGTCAACTTTTGCTTTCTACACTTGCTTCTTTCACGTTCACATCTCTATATTTGGATATTGTCTGCTAATTGTGCTGCTCTTTATAATTATGAAGCTAATCCAATCAGCTGGTTCATCAGTAGAAACAGGATACTAGAGTTCAGGGAAAGACAGAATGCGAACAAATTCCAACTCGTAAAGCATTTAGTCCGCTGGTGTTTTTCTAATGAAGGACGGTGAGCATCAAGTGACAGAGACATTCAGATTCCAGTTGCCCACCCTTAAAATGATATACTTTCATTTGAAGTTTTCAGCATTTATAATATGTGAGAGTTTGCCCTTTGCAACCGTGTGATCGCACATGGAGATTTTAGCTGTTAGTCACTTTAGAAAGAACGGAGGAAGCACATCTTTCATTTCAAATACTGTTAGGATTCCATGACTAAAAACTGTGATGGACAGCTGCAAGGGAACGCAGGCAATCAGCACATGCACTGAGAGACGGCTGGGGTGCAGATAGATGTTACCAAACTCAGGAGAATTAAAGTAACTTCCTAAAATGATACTAGATGTTTAGGTGTTGAAGAAAAGCCAGCAGCGGCAGAACAGGACCGCGTTCACTTGCTGTCCTAACACTGCCTAGATATTGCAATGTTAGCCTTGCAGGCTTGGAGGCAGGCAGAAACCAGGATGAGGGTGTCTTCACTGCGGAGTGAAAATTACCTGGCAAATCTCTACTTGATTTATAAGCAGGACCCAGCTAAGACTCACTCTCACTGCTTTCAAGTTCAATTAGACGACTGGTTGATTATAGCTCTGAAGCGCCCAACTCTGCTTGTCTTCACCAAAGGTGGGTGGGGACGCGGGGCAATGATGCTACTGTGGCTGTCAGGCCTGAGCCCGTGTCAGGAAGGGAAGAGGGTAACGTCCAAGGGAAGAGCAAAGGGAGAAGGGAGAAGACAAGAGACGAGTGTGCGGCTCAAGATGAGAACAGAAGCTTTCAAGTGTTGGGAGTGATTACATGTGTGGTGATGTGTTTATGTGTTCATGTGTGTGTGTGAGGACTACATGTGTGTGTGTTTGCAGGGATACATGTGTACATGTGTGTGTTCACATGTATGTGTTTGTGTGAGAGGTTACAGTGTGCATGTGTGTGTGCAGAGATAGTACATGTGAGAGTTTATGGGGGTTACATGTGTACATGTGTGTGATCACATGTATGTGTTTGTGTGCAGGGATAGCACATGTGTGGGTTTGTGAGGGTTACATTGTATACATGTGTGTTCACATGTATGTGTTTGTATGAAAGGTTACAGTGTGTGTGTGTGTGTGTGTGTGTGTGTGTGTGAACACGGAAGTTAGAGGACAACTCCAGGTGCTGTTTCTTTGATGCCTGCCACTTTTTAAGAGACAAAATCTTTCCCTGGCCTGGAATCCACACGTAGCTAGACTAGCTGACCAATAAGCTTCTAGGGCTCCATCTGTCTCTAGTACCCATGCCACCACCCACAGGATCACAAACCTACATCACCACACCTGACTTGTAACACTGACTTTGACATGGAATTGAGCACAGATTCTCATACTTGGGAGGCAAGAGACTTAGACACAGCCATCTCCCCCAAAATTTCTAGGTAATAATCTCACATACTGAGGTCACTAATCTAATATTACCAAGGTGGGAATTGGGTGAGATATGGTGTACAGTCCTCACAGTGGGGAGTGGTTCATAGATATCCTAATTCCCCAGCCACCAAAATGAACAAATAGCTACTGTGAGCTCTAAGGCAGCCACCAGACAGATGCCTACAGTATTCACTGACACAGGCCCTTACCCATGGGCCCTTACCACAGTAGTCACTGAGTACAAAAAGCAAATTGTGTGTATACTTTCTTCTGATGGAAACAACTATGATTGTATAATTATGTGTTTGGAAAAAAACCAAAGGGAAATTGTTGCTCTCTGAATAGTAAGATTCTGCTTGATTTTCCTTATACCTTCCAGAATGATCTGCCTTGCTAACAAAAAGCTCTAACCTTGAGTCAAGATCATGTGACAAAATAGAGGATTCTCTGCAGCTAAACCATGGCATCTTCCACTAAATCCTGTCTTCCGCCACAGGCCTGGACTCTCCCTAGTGTCTAACGAGCCCCGTGAGCAGGAGAACGGGCGTGAAGAGGACACCCAGTGCCCCCACTGGCAGATTTCCAACCTCTGCTGCTGCCGTTCTGGACTCTGCCATCCCAAGTCCCACTGTGCTCTCTTCCGCCTGCACGCTCTCCTGCCTGTCAGAATCTGCTCTGTGTCCATGTCAGCTTCCCCCTCTCCCAGTTCCTGAGTTCCTCTTCTAGCTGGAGTTGACAGCAGCTTACCACACCCCAAAGCCTCCATAGCCCCTCATAGATTGCCGAGTTCTGGACAAAACACCAAAGAACTCCTCATTCTGTTCATTCTGTTCTTCCTTGTGCCCGCGTGTCCATGGACTCTTCATCAGCTATGGATAGTGGTTGTCTTACTCTTTCCCCTGCGTGTGTGTGTGTGTGTGTGTGTGTGTGTGTGTGTGTTTACTAGAAACCCAAACCTGTGGTCCTGAAGATATTAGACAAATACTCTAACACTAGGATATAGCCCCATTCTTAATTCTAAGTTGTTGAACTCAAATGTTTTCCAATTCAAGAATGCCAAAAAAAAGCCTACCTCTTTCTTTTAGTTTCATGTCTCCTTATATAGCACAGACCTCTAGAGACTGCTGCAGTCTGCTTAGAACTTCTATGCCCTGCTCACCACAAAAGCTGGGGCATAGTGAGGTGTGAAACTAAGCCAATTATTCTCCATAATGTTTTCCTATTTTTACTGTATTCTTTCATTGTTTTATAAATGTATTTGTTGATACAGTCCTCATTTACTTGTATCATAAGAAGTTGGCCTCCAACTCACTATGTAGGCTGGGTGAACTTGAACTTCCAATTCTCCTGTATCCATCGCCTGAGCATTTGGATTACAAGTGTGACCAGCACACTCAGTTTCCTATGGTGCTAGGCTAGCACTCAAATGACTGAGTTATATCCCCAAAACAATAGCATATTTTCTATGAAATGTATGTATGCATCATTGTAACATAGTATGCCATATATACACCGTGTATATTGATTTTTCCAGTCAGAAAGATGTTGGCTCTCATAATTGAGTATCTCTTTTATCTGCACATTTCACACTGGTGTTGGTTTTCTTTATGATGTCACAGACAGAAACCAGGGCATCAAAAGCACACAGAGTAGGCACTGTTCCCTTGAGCTGCCTCCCCAGACTGCCTGCCCTTCCAATTCGTCCATCTCCACTTTCTTTCTTGTATCTCTAGCTACTCTTCTGTTTATTTCCCTCCACCCCTCCTCCTCTTCCTACCATTCTCTCTCCACAATACCCTTCTCCTGTCCTTATTGACTGTATATTTGGTCTTGGTTTTACAACAACAACAACAACAACAAAATCTCCCATCTAATTAACCTGTGAACTGCCCAAGTCTTGTTTACCTGACAACTTGTTGAAACTCTAATCCACCATTGCAACTTCCCCTCCTCAGTAACATTTTGCTGACTCTTGCAAACTGACACACACCGTGTACAGAAGTCAACAAGGACCTCCTGCCTCAAGAGCCCAAGATCTTCCCAGTTCCCATTCTTCTTGACTTCCATCCAACCCAAGGTCATTAAACATCTCTGCTTTGTCTAGCTTCTCCTCACCCTGCTTCCTTTCTGTTCCTGCATCAGCCCCTCCTCTCCTCCCTCTGCTCTCATCACTGCCTTTGTATTCCTTGCACCAAAATAAAAAAAGATGCATTCATCACAGGTTCTGATCTCTGCCTTCCTTCCTTTATCTTCTTTTCTGACACAGGACTTCACGTAGCCCTGCTAGCCTCCCACCATCTGGAACAATCGCTCACAGTTACAACTGTGCCCTTCTGTTTTCTTAAACCATGTCATTTTACATTTCATATTTCCTTCAACTCTGAATAATAATACTCTTTGTACAAATCGCAGTTTCCTAATTTTTATTTGTCTTTGTTAGGGTTTCTGATGAAGCTGGTTTCTTAACTCATCATGTTGGAGACATAAGTGTGTGTGAGTGTGTGTTTGACTGAGTGTGTGTGTGTGTGTGTGTGTGCGTATACATTCACCCATGCAAGCATATATAGAAATCAGGTGTCAACATACTTATTTTTCAAGATAGCGTCTCTCACGGTAGCTGTAGTTCTCCCTTTTGGCTAGACTAGATAGATGGTCTACAAACCCAGGAATCTACTCCCACCTCCCTAGGACTGGTGTTACAAGTCTCTGTTACTGTATCTAGCTTTTACAGAAAGTACGGGGACTATGAACTTAGGGCCTCCTCCTTGCACAGAAAGCATTTTACCTACTGAGTCACCTCCTCAGCTCAGGAGCTTTCTTTTTGTGCTCTTGTAAAGCTCAGAAGACTTTTAAAAATAAGAAAGCAGCTCTGCATTGCTTATCTTCTACTGTTAATTATATTTTACATTATTGATTGCATATACATTTTTAAATGATGAAAGAATATCATAATCTTATAATTCTGTTTCTTATAAATTATTCAAATGTATGCTAATGCCTTGCCCTCTATTACAGGTGGTACTGGGAGTGAACAGTGAATTTATCGTTGAGGTAATGTATGCATGTACTTAAGTGAAAAGAAAATTGGATGTTAAGATGCACCATGTATTAAAATATTAGCAACTATAGTTATCTTGACAAAAGGTAGAAGATAGAACCTGAGTTGACCTGAAATAACAGTAGGAAGGCCCTAGATCCTGACGTCTATGCGCATCAGACATGGTTTCCAGAGCTTGAGGTCATTGCACCTCCACTCATCCAACTATATTAGCAGCTTATTTGTAGACTTCTCAACCTACATCAAACAAGTGAAGCCCTTGAAGAAGGAAGAGGGATGTCAGTGAGAAGGTACCACTAATGCCCTGTAAATGAAAGAAAGTTGCAAAGTTAAAAATTCCTAAATTGCAACTCAACAGACTGGCAGAGAATCTAGTTCCATTCAGAGTGGGGCTGAAGTCAGCCTAAGGGCCTGTACCTCCTGAACCAATCACCATCGGGAAATCTTCACCGGGATTATCTCAAGTCACTGGAGAAAGTAAAGTCATGTCTAAGGGACATTGACAAAAAATAGATACATGGGACATTCCAGACAATGGAATTAAAATGAGAAAGGTACAAACTCATTTGTTCTTGAAATGATAAACTACACTCCATTCTTGTGGGCATCTGCTTTCTCCAAGAGCAGCATTCAAAGTCTTAAAGAAACACAATCATCTATGATCCAATAAGGACATTAAGACTTATAGAAATAAATACACATTTCATGCTTTTACACATGGTTATATGTGTGTTCATGATTGATGTAGAATTGTTGGACTCTTTGGCACTGTCAAATTCTTGGTGAATCTATAGACAACAGCAACATAAATTCATGAAAGGCCAAACATCCAGCAAGATACAGCCAACATATTCAGGAAATGACAGAGCTGCACATAGGATGGTTACCAGAGCTGTGCATGCTGCTTAGAAGCTTTCTAATGTGCAATAGCACCCACGGATCTCAACTACAGCAAACTGCTTATCAGCAGAAGAGAAGAATCCCTTCCTTTGTTTTATATGAAACACATTCACGTGGAGCAGTGACAGGGATGAAAAAACCCAGTCAGAGATCAAGGAAGGGTGGAGCGGGCAAGGTCTTTACCTAGGGAGGGAGATGCACTGAAGAAGAGAGGCGCCGCATGGCACAGCACAGCTGCAGAGCACCAAGCACAGCTAAGGAGACCTGTTCCCATAGGATCTTCTAGAAACATGAGACCGTTCTATGTCTAACACCGGCAGGGGTGGGAAGGTTTATGTCCAGAATTATCCATGAGAAAATCGGTTCCTTTGATCCTCAATTTAGCATTTCCTCTGGACACATCTTACAATGTCAATAAGTTGTCTAAGCGCAAGGTACCCAAACACTATGAGAAACATCCATTGTTTTTGTTTTAGGTAAAAGAATTAGACGTTGAAAACGGCACGACAACCTGGCAGACCGTCAGAAGACAAAAGCGGGAGTGGATCAAGTTTGCCGCTGCCTGTCGGGAGGGAGAGGACAACTCCAAGAGGAACCCAATTGCCAGAGTGAGTGATGGAGCAAGGAGGGGTAGCCAGAGCTCCTAGAGGAAGCGTGGCTCTGCTTCTTCCTTGGGATTGTTGGCTGCACTGGTCGGCAAGGGTGGAGGGAGCAGAAGCTGGAAACAGGGCTCAGACAGCTTTGGGTAGGAGACAGCTCTCGAGAAGACAGCTTCAGGGAATCTGCTCAGCTTTATTCCAGAGTATAAGGAATATAGGTTAGGGAGTCCTTGGGATAAACACTAATTTGCATCAAGTGGCAAGCTCCTAAGGGAAGACTTTCTATGTGACAGCAGGGTCCTAAAGCAAAGCTCAGAGCACAAGTCTTAGTTACAGGAATACAGCGGGGGAGGCTTCTAGCAGGGAACTGTGCCAAGGGTCACTCTAGAGATAATTCAGGCATCCAGGCTTAGAAACAGCTTTCAGATAAGGTCAGTCCTCCCTGCCCTGGGACATTTTCCAGATAAGAGCAGGTAGAGAGCCGGAAGTTTCACCGAGGGTCAAGAGGGGGGAGTCCCCAAGTCCCCAAGCTTTGAAAAAAGCTGCCAGGCCATCCACTGCAATCGGTGACCAGCCAGAGGGGCCTCCTAACACGGAAGCATTTGTATTTAGTTCAAAAGCTCTGGAAAGTTTCAAGGATTTGCAGCTTCGGCCACCCAAAGAGATTTAAAGGAATGGTATACTGTCGTTGACTTATGTTGCTCAGATGTTATTTTTTAATGTGTGTGGAATGCGGAATGCTTGCAGATGCACTCATGTGTATGGGTACACATGCATAGGTATGAATGTGTTTATGGAGGCCATTAGATGACCTCAGCTGTATCCTCAGTGATCTTCAGCTTGTTGTCAATGACCTGGAGCTCACCAATTAGGCTAGGCGGGGTGGCCAGTGAACCTCGGAAATCTACCTGTCTCCAGTTGCTGTGCTCCAGAATTACAAGTACATGTCACTATGCCCAAACTTCTTCAATGTGGGTTCTGGGGATCAAACGCTAGTCCTCATGCTTAACAGGAAAGCACTTACTGACTGGGACATATTCCCAAACCAGAACACTCTTAACTATCCCAAGATGGGGACTGACACACAACAGAAGGTCCGTGGTAAGCCAGTCTGAAAGATAGACGTGGCTCTCCACCATGAGTGGATAGAGTCCATCTATTGGGTTCTGTGTTCCCTCTATATGTCACAGGTTTATCACAGTGGGAGACCTACTCCCAATGTCAAGGGTTTTTCATACTGGTTAGTTTTAGAAATAAAAAAGGCAAATTTGATGCAACTCAAATCTCTAAGCCCTAATCTCTTTTTACAGAGAAATTTTAATTACATTTGTGTATATGAGAGAGAGAGAGAGAGAGAGAGAGAGAGAAATTGAGTATGTGTGTGTGTGAGAGAGAGTGTGTGTTAGAAAAGGGTATTCATTCCTGAGGATGCCTATGTGTTTGTCTTTGGATTCACCTTATTTAGCTTCTCTAGGAACATGAATTATAGGCTCAATGTCCTTTATTTATGGCTAGAAACCAAATATGAGTGAGTACATCCCATGTTCCTCTTTTTGGGTCTGGCTTACCTCACTCAGGATAGTGTTTTCTATTTCCATCCATTTGTATGCAAAATTCAAGAAGTCCTTGTTTTTTACTGCTGAGTAATACTCTAATATGTATATATTCCATTCGAGCAGATGAGGGGGGGGACTTGATCGGGGGAGGGGGAGGGAAATGGGAAGCGGTTGTGGGGACGAGGCAGAAATCCTTAATAAATAAATAAATTAAAAAAAAAGGGTATTCATGAGAGAAAGTGTAGATGAGTATGTGTGAAAGTAGGTGTGTATTTGGGAAAGTGTGTGAGGGAGAGAGAGAGAGAGAGAGAGAGAGCGCTGTAGGAAGATGTGTGCCTTCTCAGTCCATGAAAGCTGGAGACCTCTTACTTCTGGGTGTCTTGACCCTGGACCTTCACCGAATTCAAGGAGGAGGGTCCGCCAAATCCCTTCGTTATAGCATTAGAACACAGAGCAAGTGTTAGCAAGGGTATTTTGCACTGTGTTCAAAAGAGAGGCATTTTCTCCCTGACGTCCAGAACTGAGGAAAACTTTCCTGATATTGCTCCCATTTGATTCATTGCTAGTTACAGAGTTGTTATGTAACTCATATTTAAAAATTCAGCTTTCTTTGCTTTGGGGGAATTCCTAGGTCTCCTCCTATTAAACAAGATCTTTAGAGTTAAACTAACCAAAGATATATTCCCAGTAGACTTGAGTCATAGTGTTTTGGCAACAAATCTTAGTATTCTCATCTGCGGTATACAGGTAAGATTCCAAAACATAAAGAGTCTAAATTTATAATCAATAGAAATTAAACTAGCAAAGCAAAATCCATATGGCATATTATTAGCTATGCTATCTATTGGCATAAAAGTGACAAAGTAGATTTATGGATATGATATTTTTGTTGCCTCCAAACACCACATTTTTTTCTCCCAGTGTTCCTCATTTACGTATCATTTTAAGTCTCAAACTCAAATATAACCAAAGTAATATTAATATAAACCAATTTTTAAAAATTATCAAAGATATGCTGGGGATGTTGGTCACTTGGTAGAGTACCTGCCTAGCATACATAAAATTCCCAGAACCACATAACACAGCCTCATGCCTGTGATTCCAGCTCTGGAAGGTGTGGAGGCAGAAGCATCAGAATTCAAGATTATCCTCAACAAGACTGAGGCTCACCTAGGCTATATCAGACCCTGTTTCAAATATAAAAGCAGGAGAAGCAGGCTGGAGGGATGATTCAGGGATTACTTGTGTGTATTTCTCTTGCAGTACAGAGGACCTGGTTTCAATTCTCAACACCCATTTCCAGTGGCTTGCACTTACCTCTAATTCCAGCTCCAAGAAGTTCTGATGCATATCGCTTCCATGGGCATCTGCACTTGTACACACACACACACACACACACACACACACACGCACATGCACACTTGCTCACATGCGCACACACTTATTTAAAAAATAAAACAAACCCACTAGAGATTCGCTTACTTTTGTCAGACTCTCTAATGCAAACAAATTTAGATCATTGACAGTAAACGTCAACTATGTATGTACTTCATGCACATCATCACCAGACAGGAATTGTACACAAACACACACACACTGTATAATTCTGTAATGAGCCTATGAGCTAATGTCATCATGCTCCCATAGTATAGAGCCTGGAGAAGATTAGTTACAATGGCCCATCCCAAACTACACTGCACCCAAATTAGATCCCAATCATTGCCATTTCTCTTCCAGATTAGATCAGACTGTGAAGTGAACCAGAGGATAACATACCGAATCTCTGGAGCAGGGATTGATCGGCCGCCTTATGGAGTGTTCACCATCAACCCTCGGACTGGGGAAATTAACATTACCTCAGTGGTGGACAGAGAGATAACCCCACTGTTCCTGGTGAGTCCCGGAAGCTTTTATTTGTTTGTGCTGTTTTTTCTCCTTTAAAAAAAGAAAGAAAGTAAATCAAGTCAGTGGATAAAAAGAAAATAGAATGAAACAAGTGAAGAACTTAAAGGAATGAGAAATCTGAGAGCCGGCTTGGTATGCCATGTATTTATTGTACCTGTTTATGAACAAGTGATATTTCAATTGCTAGGATCAACTATACTCTGAATTGGGGGAGAAATGTTATTTCTTGGCACATTTCTTAATGTGTTTGCAAGCATGTTGCTAAATTTGTCTTGGTAGAAAAGGACAATTTTTCTTTGACCTTGCACAGATCCATTGTCGCGCTCTGAACTCACGAGGGGAAGACTTAGAGAGGCCCCTGGAGCTGAGAGTCAAAGTCATGGATGTGAACGATAACCCGCCAGTCTTCACTCAGAACGTGTACACAGCCACCATTGAGGAAAACAGCGACGCCAGTGAGTGGAGCGCCACCTCTCTACCTCACTGCAGCTGCTCACTTCCTCTATGCAAGGGCTTTGAGAGATGGAAATGCCAGCTTACTCACAAATCAAAAAGCCAACCCCAGACTCCATTCTGATCTATGCTTGGAGCGGGCATAGCTGAACCACACTAGAGAGCTAGGATGCAGGTGCTGTCTCCATCAGAGCCACAATGGAGAGTATTTATGTCTTCAGGCAGCAAGTGACATTCTGCTCTCTCTCTCTCTCTCTCTCTCTCTCTCTCTCTCTCTCTCCCTCCCTCTCTTTCTCTCCCTCTCCCTCTTCCTCCCTTTCTACCTTTTCTCCCATGTCTTTTCATACTGTGTAATTCCAAGTCTAGCGCCTCCCCTAGCTTTCTTTGTCTTTCCTTCTTACTTTTATGTTTTTCTGATGTTGCTACTTCCTCTCCTCCCACGCTACCTACTTCCACCTCTTCCCAACCCTCTAATATTCCTTGACCTTTCAATTCTGCACCTGACTTATACCTCAGAACACTTTCCAGAGGATGTATTAGCAAAGCTGGGGAGAAAGGCAGATAAACACAAGAGTTTTGAACATACAGAATAAGAAGGCATGGAAAGGCAGAAAGATTTCACTAAGGGGCACAAGAGGGAGCAGGAGGGACTCTGGCTTTAGCTTCCTTATTAACTTCCTCAGAGCAGCCTTGGTGAAGGAAGAGGAGAAAACCACAGCCAGTCCAGTGTTACTACCACCTCATCCTCCTGTGAGCCCAGCTTCTAAACAATAACATACAAGACCAGACACACCTTCATAAACTCTGAAGTCCTGGTGCCCTGCCTTTCCTGTTCAAGGGCACCAAGATTTTCTGCAGTGGGGTCTTCACTTTGAGGTCTGGGAGGCAAACTATCTGCCAATC
This sequence comes from Microtus oregoni, assembly GCF_018167655.1. Taxonomy (NCBI): domain Eukaryota; kingdom Metazoa; phylum Chordata; class Mammalia; order Rodentia; family Cricetidae; genus Microtus; species Microtus oregoni. The sequence continues at coordinate 4,264,861 of NW_024544542.1, read as the reverse complement.
CTGGAAAAATCAATCCTGTGGATGATAACAGTGGGAATTGGCCACAAGTCCCATTCTTTCTCTACACGAGTAATTAAGAACTTCTTATATTTTCTCTGATCAATTATTCACTTTCACAACTGTATAGCTTTTATTTTGATAAATTATCTTCAAGTGCAAACAGTCATAATTTTGTTACAAGTGACAATTAACACTATACATATTTGCTAGGTGTCGTGGTACATGTACCTTTGCTCCCAGCACTCAAGAGGCAAAGGTAGGCAGATCTGTAAGTAGGAGGTCAGGCTGGTCTATATAGTGAGTTCCAGGACAACCAGGATTCTGTAGAGAGACCATGTCTCAAAAAAAATTCATGCATATAAGTAATAAATGGTTAGTTACAATATTGAATTTAACTAAGTCATCAACTTCTTAATTAAACAATATAAAATAATTTCTTCATAAGGCCATGGTAAAAGCAAATCTTATAAAATCACTTTCTTTGGCTTTATGATAGTCTGCTGAACTTTTTCAAAAATTAAAGACCGCTAGTTTGCTACTCACTTACCATTAAGAGAGAAAGAATAAACAGTCAAGAGTTTCATATGTGAACTACTGTTATTTCTGTAACCACCAGTGTGGGTGATTGGATTCCCTGGTGTAAGCTACAATAACATACTTAGGGAAAGCCAAGGAAAGACCTACCCCTCTTTTCATACCTAATGACTTGATGGATTAGAATCCCAACCATTCTCCACCTCCACCCTTACTCGCAGATGCGCTGGTGGTAAAATTAAGCGCCACAGATGCAGACGAAGACAATCACTTGAATTCTAAAATCGCCTACAAGATCATCTCCCAGGAGCCTGCTGGCGCACCCATGTTCATGGTGAACAGGTACACCGGAGAAGTCCGCACGATGTCCAATTTCCTTGACAGAGAGGTAAAGCCCTCTTTGAAGGACTGATAACAGAGGGTTTGGTTTCGAATAAACAAAGTTAAAATGATTTGTGCATGACCTTAGTCCAGTGCACAGGAGGGAAGGAAAAAAATGTTTGAGTCAATTTTAATAAAAATTAAATGATTAGTGATAAATATTTCATTTTATGCATCTACTAAAAAACAAATAATTGCATTGGATTGTGTTGTGGTCACAGTCCCAGTAACTAAGCCTTATAGCTGTCTTTCATTCTGATTAAGCAACACAGTATGTACAATCTGCTCGTGAGGGGCTCAGATCGGGATGGAGCCACAGATGGGCTGTCCTCCGAGTGTGACTGCAGAATCAAGATTTTGGATGTCAATGATAATTTCCCCATCTTGGAGAAAACTTCAGTAAGTCATTATTTTAATGATCTTTTTTTCTTGACAGTAGTTTGCCTTCATGTTTATTCAGAAGTCTGGCTGCTACAATATAGAGAGACGCAGCACTATTACACAAGCCTTAGTATTTCTTTATGATAGCATAAAGAAATATCTTTATTCTTTTAAAAATTCATGTCATAGACTTGACCCCTTTATTCCAGTACTCAGCAAGTATTGAAGAAAATTGTTTGAGCTCAGAACTGATACGATTACAAGCAATTGATCTTGATGAAGAAGGCACTGATAACTGGTTGGCAGAATACTCAATCCTCTCTGGCAACGATGGGAACTGGTTTGAAATCCAAACAGATCCACGAACCAATGAAGGCATTTTGAAAGTGGTCAAGGTAAGCATGGGATTCCTACGGTTTCCTTCCAAAGAAGCTCAAAGTGATTCTTAGACCGATTATGCTTTCAAAAAGCTCAGAATCTGAATGCTGTCCATATCCATGAATTTCCTGACTGTGATGGAGGAGGCTTCCAGGCTAGCAACACAATATCTGTTAGTAAGAAGAACAAGGCTACCTTGTTCTCATAGCACTCAGTGACAGTGAGGAAATAAGAAAGTGCTCTCTAAGTAAACAGCATGTCCATTCGTAGAACGAAAGGGACACTTGAGTGGGATATAAGGCCCAGTCGGGGTGGGATAAACACGAGGTGCTGGTGAGAGATGAAAAGGTGAGGTTCTTCTCAACCAGTTTAGTCTGAAAAGGTTTCATGCAGCCAGCAGGGCCACTGAGGTTCTCTCAGTGGGATTTCTGTGCTATAATGGAAATAGCAAACCCTAGTCTTTATTAAGCATTACAATATTCTACTCCAGATATAATGATATAATCTAACCCACACCACTCTGGGCAGAAAATCTGTAACTTATTTTTATAAAAGAATTGAAAGAAAGTCAAAGATCAAATTGTCTCATTTCTCCTGGGTGGCACTTGATAAGGGCAGAATCCAAACAGATCTGTAGGATCGCAGCCTGGAGACAGTAAACCAGGATTCAAGAAAGAGCCCAAGCTGCTTATTTTAGCTTCTAGAACAGTCTTCACAAATACTGCCCAGCACACCCTGCTTCTACAACAGCTTCTTCTCTTGTAAACTTTTATGTTCCCACATCAGTCAGTCTGGATCAAAAGACTACATTCACCTTTCATGCAGAAAACTCGCTCAAAGGTGGCTTTTCTCAGGGTGTGGCATTTACTGATTTCAGTGTGCCTAATAAAGGAGCCATCTGGTCTACCAGACCCAGTGCAACTAAGTTATAGCATCAGGCTGATTGTAATAGCATGATATTTTTGGAATTATTTACATCATCTAAACTCATAACCATATGTTTGCTTAGATCATACATACTGTCTCCTCTATTCTTCCATTGCTACTTTAAAGAGAGTCTCAGATGTGAATTCTACAAAGGAGGTCTGGGACCTAATTGCTCAGTCAGTAATTGTGGATGAATTTTGATCCACTCCAGATTTACTTTTTAATTTTTATAAAAAGAGGTATAATTTTTCGTTTTAGATTTTTTTATGTAAAAAGTTGAAAGCTTCAAACTATAATCTCAATTTCAAACCACAGACATAAGGGTGGAGATTCAGCTCAGTGGTAGCACACCCATCTAGCATGTTTGAGGCCCTGGGTTCTATTCCCAGCATCATAGAGAACAAAGAGAAACAAATAACAAATGACCCTATAAACTTAGCTGACCTACACATATGCAAAAGTCTTAAGTGATCACATGCAAAAACACACTATGTAACTAAGATTATTTCAACGTAAGGGTCAGAATTGCATGGTTACAGGACTTTGTTCTAGTCTATAGCCTCTTCATCATATTTCTTATTCTAGCTTAAGGGAGCACTGGGCTAAGGATATGGAACAGCTGGTAAAGCACTTGCCATTAAAACATGAGGACCAGAGTTTAAATCCCCAGCACTCATAAAAGAGTCATTTGGGCATGGATGACCACCTGTATCCAAAACCACAGATCACAGAGACTGGGGGTTCTCAAGGCAAGCTAAAGTTTCAAGCTCAGAGAGAAACCCTGCCTCAGTATATAAGGTGGATAGCCACAGAGGAAGACATCCAATATCACCTCAGGCACGCATGCATACCTAAGCCACCCACGAAAATAGCACTTAAAAGCACTTAAAGCATCTATGTCCACTATAATACATCCTCCTCCAATAGAGAGAGCCCTTTGCTAGTTCAAAACTGTTTCTGTCCATCATTTCAGATGCTGGATTATGAAGAAGTACCGAATATTTACCTCAGCATTGGAGTAAGAAACAAAGCTGAATTTCACCACTCAGTGGTGTCTCAATTCCAAATGCACTCCACCCCCGTGAGAATCCAGGTTCTCAATGTGCGCGAAGGACCCACCTTTCGCCCGAGTTCCATGACGTTTAGTCTCCGAGAAGGAACCCGGGGAGACTCCTTAATGAACTATGTACTTGGCACATACACAGCCATAGATACGGACACAGGGAACACTGCAACAAACGTCAGGTATGACAAGTACTTTCCTCCCGCTTGTGTGGCCATTGTTCGTTCATGTGGAGTGTGGTAGAGAATTGGTGTAGCACCCGGGGGATGGAGGTTTTTCTCTTGTTGCTTGTTTTAGGGGACTATGACCGCATTCGGCGCTTTTCTGGAAATGAAGAACATGTTAGTGGCAATGGGAGCTCTAGCTGGTTATAGCATAAGTGCGTCTGGGGAGTGGCTGCAACATTAAAAGCTTCCAGTGTTGCCAGGAGAGTCTCTTTGATCCTTTGAGGTCGGCTGTACTACCCTGTACTAAGCCGGTTTAGGTCATATTGTAGGCAGTAACACACCATAAAGAGTGAGTCACCACCAGCTCCCAGAGAACCTGGGGCTATCTTTGAGATGAGTTTCAACTCTCTGCTTGATCTAAAAGAAAAAAAGAAAGAAAACAGTGGAAGAAACCGGAACACACGTGTTTCAGAAATGTGAGCATCACGAGGCAAAGCAGGAAAAGAGAACACATTAGGGGCACTGGGCACAGACTACACACAAGAGCAAGAGATCCTAGAAATCACTAGAAATGGTCTTTCCCTCCCCCTCTCGTCTCTTGAGGCTCCTCTCCTTCCCCAGCACTTTCAGAGTGAACAGATACCAATTTAGTAATCGAATTGACTCTGCGGCAAACTTCTAAAGTTTGCTCGCATGGGGAAGCATTAGGGGATCAGCTGAAGGAAGTGAAGGTGTGTGATCTCAGCTGCTAGAGACCCAAACGTTCTTCATCTCAGCTCAAGTCCTTCAGATCTGTCTCCAAATAGAGAAGTGGATAAAGGCTACCACAAGCCCCTGAGGAGACAATCTGAAACCAGCCTATCCCAAGCCTACAGTCAGCAAGTAGTCTGCCATGCCTGAAAAGAAATAATATTTGTTCTTCAAACTAGAGAAAGTGTATTTGCTATAACAGTATCATTAATTAATAAATGGGCATGAGATGTACCCATACATTTTACTGTATAACCAAAAATCTAGAAGAAGTAAATTTTATTGTCAACCTAATAACAATATATTTAATACTGTATTCTCAGTGGAATAGATACATACACACATACACACACACACACACACAAGAGCTCACATTTTGTGAGCTAAGACAGTGATTAATCAAACATACACAATGTGGGCCCATTGCACTGAAGTTCTCATGCGATTTAGAAATGCTAACTTTACGGAAGTGTGACAATTAACTTGTTTGTTTAAAAACAGGTATATCATAGGGCATGATGCAGGCAGCTGGTTAAAAGTTGATTCAAGGACTGGTGAGATACAGTTTTCTAGAGAATTTGACGCGAAGTCAAAATACATTACTGATGGAATATATGCAGCAGAAATCCTGGCTATAGATGGTAAGAATTTTTTCAATATTTTAATATGATTCATACTATTATATGAACTATTATGAATACAGCTATTCTAATGTTGAGCCAAAATCTGTTCTGTGAATCAAAAACTGTTGCTTTCTAGTATGTTAAAGCTTACAGAAAATTTTAGACAAGTTAGATTAAGAGTTAAACTTACCAAATCTAAAAAATAGACAGAATTCATTTACACTTGTACCCATAATTTATATTTAAGCCATAATTTATCTCACTTGGTCCCAAAACAGAATCATATGAGTTCTATAGTATAAAGCATAAAAGTTGGATATGTATAAAATAAAAGTTTGCTTCTTCTTATGACCACATAGCTTGAGTATGGCTATTGTCACTAAGTGGAGCATGCTAGGAATGTTTTCTTCATAGTCAGGATTACAAGCTGTGCCAAAGATCACTACAGGGTCACCTTGGTGGGAGGCAGTGTGCCTGAGAGTACACTTACTTCAGAGTCACCAGAATTGAGCCTTGATGAGAAACCAGCCTGTTACTTAAAAAATATAATACACTGTCCACTGTAAGATGCTCTTGGCAAAAAAAAATCGATTATATATTATATTATACCATCTTTATGCAAAGGCTGCATGGAATTAATTTGTGATTTGGCCACTTCTCTCATGGGAAAATCTATGACATGTTCCTTTTGGTGACTCACAACAGGGGTTTGTTATTTGTCAACAATCAATGATTTTCTAGAACAGTGCTTAGAAAGCCAGATGCCACAGAGAAAACAGAGTGAAGTCAGTAGGAAAGAAGCCAGGTAAACTTCCTGATGAAGACCTAGGTGAAGTCAGAGGTGGTAGGTTAGTGAACAGCTACATCTGGCCTTCACAGTGTCCAGAGAGAAAGGTGATTGAGCAAAGGCAAGCTCAAAACCCAAAAGCATGATAAGGTCTAAGAAATGAGCCACAAATGTTAGTCTCATCCTAAGAATGTCTCTTAACATTCAGGTCTGCTACATACCTAACATTGTCTTGCTTACTTAAGCCAATATTCTGGAAGGGTTTTGTTGTTGTTGCTGCTGTTGTTGTTGTTGTTTGGAAACAGAATCTAAGCATGTTGATCATACCTTGGTCATGAATGAAAATCAGCAATAAGTAGAATAAAAAGATAATTACAGCACAAGAATGAAGAGAAAACATGCTAGCAAAATGTGCCAGAAGATTGGCGTTTCTCACCTAAGCACAGGGTCCATGTTGGCACAGAGCCTCCTCTTCCTGTGGTTGGCTTTGATTCGGGACATGGAGACAGCAAGGGAGGAGACAGACGCACTGGAGGGCAAGCTTTCAAAACAGCAGCTTCAGCTCTGGCGACAAATCACAAGGCTACAGGTCGGCTCCAGAGAGTGGCAAATAGAGCCAACTGTGGGAGACTATAATGTGCCTCTAATAAAAGACACTTTAGAAAGTCCTGTGGTGATCATACTCACATGGGATAAAGACAGGCTCTTGACCTACCATCACTTAAGTACACAAAAACATCTTTGGGGAAGGCAAGATGGCTCAGTGAGTAAAGGTGCTTGCCACCAAGTCTGATGACCTGATTTCTATCACAGGCAAATAAATAAATGTAGCAGAATATTATCTTTCAAATAAGTGTACTAACATAAAATGATTTATCTGGTTAACCTAGAGAGGGTAATATCTAGATTTTCAAATGAGAAAATGGCAGCTCCTTGCAGTGTAAAAACAGCAATACTTTGTTCACTAGAACACAGCTTACAGTAGGACGTGGCCTGCACTCGGGCCCCAATTTTGGTCTGCTACTTTTTCTAATACATTATACTGACCAATGCTTTGTTTCAAGTAGAATAGAGAGGAAATTGATATTTGTCCCTAGAAATGTCGTTACAGAGAGAAATAAACTAAAATTCTCACCAACAAAGAAAACTGAATAAAAATATACAAGCAATTATTCAACCCCTCCCCCACCACAGTTTTGAATACACACGCACAGAATCAGTCGGACCCTAAGGAGGGAGACTGACAGCAGCTGTAGAGTTCTCCTCGTTAGGGCAGGATGAGAGGAGCAAAGGATGAACGTTCTTTGAAGGACATGCCAGTTCCCATCTCCATCTTCGGGAGAGAGAGCAGAGCGTAAAAAGACGAGAAAGGCTGAAAGGATGCTGGAGGGGCCACAGTGACCAGAGAGACCCAAGCAGGCACAAACCGTCCCGCCTCGCACATCACTCGCACTGTCCATACTTCCTGTGGCATCGTTGTGGGATGGGAAATTGAATCTTCTCCCCGCCCACAACACGGCTTACCTTAACTCCCATGATGCTCTCCTTTTCAGATGGCTCGGGGAGAACAGCTACGGGAACCATATGCATTGAGGTTCCCGACGCCAATGACTACTGTCCAGTCATTCATACCGAAAGAAGAAGTGTCTGCGTGGATGCTTCGTCTGTCAGGATCTATGTCAGTGATCATTCCTTCGGGTCTCCCTTCACCTTTTGTGTGGTTGATGAACCATCAGACACAGCTAGCATATGGCATATCCGATCAATCAATGGTAAGTGGAGGGAAAGTTACTCCCCTTAAAGCCCCAGAGCGAAGCAGTGAACAAATAACTAGTCAGGTAGTCAAACACAGATTTCTGGCTCTTTCTATGGCATACTCACATTAAAAGAAAAATCAATTTATACTAGATATTTGGGGGAAAATATGCCTGGAAAAAAAGTCAAAAGATTTCAGTAGTGCAGTGATAATCCATAATGTGTAAACACCATCTAATTAACCATCATCAAATAGGCAGTAAATCAACGTTTGATCACTTGAGATAAACAGATTACTTGACTAATCAGCAACGGTCACAATTCCCTGCATTTTATAAATCCAGACAAAAACACAAACGTCTCTGAAATCCTCGTGTCCTGTAGAAAATCACCCGCTTTCTCTTCACCAATGAAATTGTTTCTATCATGAGCTGTGAGTTCATTTTTATTTGAAAGGATAAAAGTTGAAATCCAAACTGCCAAATATTGCAGAAATGGTTGAGCAGACCGTAAGACATGTTACTAAGGTGAGATGCTCTTGTGACAGTGCATGCTACAGTTGGGGACAAGGGTAACCGACACAAAGGGAGACAGCTATGGGATCTGGCCCTGGCCCATATGCACAGCCTTCAGCTCTGGATTAGATACATAATGTGGAGAGAGGAGCTGAATCTGCTGTAGGTGTCAGAGAGGGTTGCTCCCAAGGAGTTCTAACGTGTTTGCTGTGTCTTCCTTGTTCTTCAGAAACCTCTGCCATCCTTATGACTGAACAGACTCTATCTCCAGGAACGCACCAAATCCCCATTCTTGTGACAGACAGTCACAACAGAGCCTGTGAGCTGCCGCAGATTGTCCTGCTAGATGCCTGCTTTTGCGATGACCTCCATGTGTGTTTGCACTCCAGCACCACAGGCATCTACAATGGGGACGGCACCTGGGTGACGGATGACACCTATGGGACTGTCACTGATGATGGGGTTGGACAGTCGAATGTCAGACTTGGACCCGCGGGGATTGGCATGATTGTTATGGGCCTCTTGCTGCTTCTCTGTAAGTACTATAAACAGTCTCTGTGGACACACAGGAACTAAGTTCATTTGGCCATTGCTTACTGGTATCTGCAGCCATCTTGGGGCTGACAAAGGCTTGCACCTATTTGATAATGATAACCACAAAGACCAAGGGTTAGTGGCCTTCCTACAGACTGGAAACATATGCAAATCATCAGGTATAATCTACACGCATATAAAATAATTCCTACAACAGAAACCTCACCAAAATGCTTCAAAGCAGAAAAGCAAGAACGAGAAACTCAAAAGAGGGGAGTTGAGGAAAATTTTACAGAAGTGGACTTGAGCTGGGCCCTGAAAGTTGAAGATTTTCTCAGAACAGTGTAGCATGGGATTAAATCTAAAAGGCAATTGAGGACAAAGAAGCAGCCCAAGTTAAAACAGACGGGATGGAGGTGGAGCCCAGTGGGATATGGCAAGTCATTAATAAGTAAGACCTTGGGTTCAGTCTTCAGCACGAAGAAAACAACAAACAATAGGTTGGGTGGCAACACTGAAGGCTTAGCACATGGAGGACGGAGAAGTAGAGAAGCCAAGCAGTAGACTGAGGGCCGGTGTGGAGGCACTTGTGTAGCATGCCTGTAGCAGTAAGTGTTCCTCCGGTCACAGGCGATGAAGGAATCGATGCTTACTGAGCCCTCGGGTGAGCTGCTCCCCTGGTAGAGTAGGATCCAGGGAGAAGCAGTTCAAGAAGCCACAGAATCTACCCAAAGACCCTGATCCTAGGGATGGCAAAGCCGCTGAGCCAAACTCTCAAAAGGAGGCTTGTCTTTCCCTGTGCTTTATTTCTTCAAAAGTTCTTCAAAAGAGAAGTCAATATTGTATTTTGTTTTGCCCCTAAAGTATTTATACTTCACTGGGAATCCAACACTGGATTCTTAAATCAACATGATTAAGTTCATTCATTCATTAAGTTGGGCTGTTGACATGTATCTGTGAATGAGCACAAACTAAAACATTTTCATTTGGAAATATAAGAAAATTGCATCTGGTGTTTGGACAGACTTTCTTAAAATGGTCTATGAATTTGCAAGGTTACACAAAAATCTTGACTGATTCTCAAAATGCCTTTGGGGGTGTCCCAGAACATGGCCTTTGGTGTCTTAAGTGACTTATGGTATCTTACCTGACCTATGGTATATTACCTGACCTAAAGCATCTTACCCGGCATATGGAATCTTAGCAGTTGTAATAAACTACTTCAAATCAGTAGTTCTCAACCACACACACACACACACACACATAAGAATTACCGAGAGGTCTTTACAGGGTTTCGTGTCTGAGTTATAACCCAAGATGGGACCTAAGAATTGGCACCTTAGGCCCTCACTATCTGGGTGTTAAAATCCACTACCAACATTTGCATCAGGCTACATACCCTGGGGAAAGGTTCAAACTCAAATTTTAAAATGCATTTTCTATTGGCTCTATAATATTTCTGAAAGCTCCTAGTGTTGAGATGTCACATGGGAAATTGTCATAAGTTGGGGGCCATCCATGTGTATACTCAGTCAGGAGTTACGTAGTACCCATAGACTTGCAGACTTTCATGAATGCATATGGGAGACTAGGAGTCAGAGAACTGAGTCAGAATATGTCATCAGTTGGTACAGAAAACCTGGACTCCAGGGAGAATTGGTTCTTCCTTCAAATCATTGCTGAGCCCCACACCCTCCCCACTTCCAGCTCTCAGGTTCCCTGTGGTTTGATGTTTGTATCTATAAACATGGACAGTTGCGTTTGACACAGTTTCTCTGATGAGGGGGCATCTGATACACTGTTGCCTTTATATTTACCCCGCTCCAATTATAGTACCATAAAAAAAATGTGACTTCCTAAGGGGGCAGCTGAAGTTGATTCTCATCCCTTTCTTGGCCAGTGTCTCCTCTTTTACTGCTTATGTGTTGCTGCAAGCGACGACAGCCAGAAGGCCTGGGGACCAGGTTTGCCCCTGTGCCCGAGGGAGGCGAAGGAGTGATGCAGCCCTGGCGAATAGAAGGAGCCCATCCGGAAGACAGGGTGAGTGCTTCCCACGGACGTGCGGGGTTTCAGCGGGAATTCACTCAGCCCTAACAGTTCCATAATACAAGGCAAAAGCAAAGTCTCAGCTTTTAAATGAAGAACATGCAACATTTATCTTAAAATCTCTTTTCTTTCAGGATGTGTCCAATATATGTGTACCCATGACAGCCTCTAATACCCAAGACCGCATTGATTCCTCTGGTCAGTTGACACCAATTCTGTTTTCCTTTCTATGATTTACAAAATCATTCTATCAAACACAATTTCAAGTGAAAATACCTTACACGTTAGCATGCGTGTGAATCTCATTGCATGAGATTACATTCAGAGGGTAAATGACATGTCTGGGGGACCACTCAACTTTTCTATCTGAAGTTACAGATGAGCAACTCAAAATGCTGCAACTTAACAGTCGGAGTCTGAAACCATAATTGCGATTTTCTTCCTAGTTCTGCCACTTACTAGTAAGAAGTCCCTAATAGACCCAGCCTCTCTGGGCATAGGTCCTTCTCCTTAAGATGAAGGTTACATAACAACTGATACTATAATTGTAATTCTGTATAATAAGATTTCTTTAAAAATTCTTTATGCAGCATTGATTTAAAGATCTTTTTAAAACCACACACATGTTATATAGAATATATATATATATATATATATATATATATATATATATACATACATGCAGGTGATAGGTATGATTTGTGTGCGTATATATGTATTTTTCTGTGTGCTACTGTGTATATGATTTGAATAGTGCCTGGAAAGGGGTGCAGGTTACTGCAATGATTATCTATAATAAAAGTTATTTGGAGAAAAGGGAAGAGAAGAACAGCAACAAATGTGTTCTTTGAACAACAAGCTGAGGAACGCTTTTTTAGTTCATATGAGCTTTCCCACGCCAGTGTCTTACACAATGCCTACATTGGCAGTCCCACGCAGCTCAGGGTACTTGGAAGTACTTCACAGTTGGTAATGAGTGAACCAAGAAGGGGTTGTCCAGCTGTAGAGCAGACATGAGATTTTTCAGAGATGAAAAATCTTAGTCTTAGTACCTAAAGCCTGGTGCTTCCATGCAAAGAATATGCGCTGTCCCCAGGTGAGTCAGCTCTCCGGTGCATGTGCAAATGAGGATCGGAGATTTGGCTGCTGGGAGCAGCCTAGTTCTTGCTTCAGAACATGGGTTGTGCCCTCTTAAGTGGGCTAGGACATAGGGATTGCTGCACCTGCACAGACAAACCCAGCAGCTGGCTCTGCATTCTGTGTCTTTAAATACCCAAGGTTGTGTCCATGAGAATGAGCCGTGTACCACAGCTGTCTCCTCCACTATCACTTACTCTTGTCAAGTCTGGGAATTCTGCAAGGGGCCACTTTTTGCCTGTCCTTCTAGAACCACTTCTATGCTGTGTTAGTGGTGGGGAAGAGGTTGTAAGATAAGCCATCCAGGTAATTTGGGCATTGTCATGGAAACACCCTGTCTTTTCAGAAATCTACACCAATACTTATGCTGGTGGAGGAACAGTGGAAGGGGGTGTGTCAGGAGTGGAGCTCAATACAGGCATTGGAACAGCTGCAGGCCTGGTGGCTGGAGCAGCAGCAGGGACCCTGAGGAAGAGAAGCTCAACCATAGGGACGCTTCGGGAATACCAAGACACTGGCATGAACATGGCCTTTTTGGACAGCTACTTCTCCGAGGTAAGCCCTACACACAGACAGTATACACACAGACTTGGAAGGCATCACTTTAGGACTAAAAATACATTTGGCTGCTTTTTAACCCTATCCCAATCTTGAATTTTAAAATTCTTAAAAGACATAAAGTCAATTTGCAATAGTGTTTCACATTTAACTATTGTGAAAAGACCATCATCTCTTGCTTCCTTTTCCTTAATATCCTCCCTTCTGTTTTCGTCTGAGTTCGCCATTTTGTTGCCATAACGACACAGAGCAAAAGAATGCTGAGAAAGAAAATCAAAATTGCATTAATGTCCTCTAGGATGCCCTTCTTGTTCTCCAAGTGGATCCAATGAAATGAGAAGACAGACAAGACAGGGCAGTGATACAGCTAAGTGGGTAGAGTATCTGCCTAACACACACAGGCCCTGGGTTCAATTCCCATCACAAACCAGACTTTGGGGTACACACCTGTAATCCTAACATTTAGGAGGTGGAGGCAGGAGGATCAGAAGTTTGAGGTCACCCTCAGCTTCTTAGTTCTAACTCAGCCTGGGATAGAATCTATCTCAGAATAATGATAATAATAAGAATATAAAAAATAATAGCAGTTGTTGTTATTACCATTATTAGTATTATTATTATGACAGGACTGGGAGCAAAGGGATTTAAAGCTCGATAATGCATTATCTCAACTTGGTGATAGATAAAAGCTAACAGATAGGAACCCAGGGTTCCTCTTCTCAGTCTAGGGCCCATATATTTGTACCAGAATGCCAAAGAAATGCTCCAGGAAACTGTGCTGGTCTAGCAGGGCACTATACATAGGAAATAAGTTTGGGCTAGAGAGCTAGATCAGCAGTTAAGAGAATTGACTGCTCTGCCAGAGGACCTGAGTTCAATTCCCAGAACCCACATGGAAGCTCACAAGCATTCCAGGGTTTCTGACACCCTATTCTGGCACCAGGCATACACACAGTACATACACACATGCAGGCAAAATGCCCATAGACATAAAAGACTAAGAAAAATTTTAAAAGAGTAAATAATTTTTCATATTGAGAAACTTTATTTTGTTTGATTAGCAATACATTTTTATTATTAGACTAAAATATTCCTCAAATGCTAATACATAAATTTCTCCATTGCTCTTTGAAAGAAAAAGTCTGAAGATGCTGTGGTTTAAACTACACACAGCACCTATGCATCTGTGCACAAGACCAGGCTCTTCAACATTCCATCATGGACAGGGAGGTACCCCCAAGGCCCCACCGGCACTTGAAGAGCTGTCGACAGTTAATGGCTGCCAGCAGAGGGGAAAATGGACATTTTCCTCAGTTATGTTCTCACCAATGAGTAGTCTGTGCTTCCTTAAATTAGCACCGTCGTTCCCTGTGCTTGATGCAAGCAACCCCAACTCACTAAATGAAAAGAAAAGTCATGAAAGCAGCACGGAGACTAGTTAGGAAGACAAGGGGGTTCAGAGGTAGTCGGACGGGATAAGAAAGTAATGAGGGCAAACAATCATAATACTTGATACACATGTATGAAATTAGCAAAAATAAGCAAAAATCTAGTAGCTAAATACTATTGTAAAATTCATATAAATATATTGGTTATTAATAATGGATCCATACTGCTAATCAATTTAGTCAATAAGTAAGCTCAATTTATATGTATCCAGAAATATTTTTAGGTAATTCAGAAAGTCATAACTATATATTAAAGACCTTCTATAACTATATTCATAACTATATATTAAAGACCATCTACTGCAGTTGCTACCTAGTCATCCAGGCAAGTCCGGATCATCTGAGGGGTGATGACATACACTCACTCATTTAGTGGGAGAAGGGAGCTCCACAGTGAGACTGTCTCAATAATAGTAATTTGAAAAATGCCACAGGGGCCATCACTCAAACCTGACATCATCTTTGAGTGACTAAGTCACACAGAACTTCAAAAGAACATCTGAGAAAGTCTGGCATTTAGAGAGATTTCTATCTTTGTATGTGTGTTTGCTCCAAATTCATCTAATGTCTCTCTTTACATAAATATCTGGAGACCAGCAAACTGAGCCAGCATGTAAGAGTGTTTGATGACAAGCTTGACAACCTGAGTTCCTTCCCAGGATCTGCATGTCAATAGGAAAGTCGTCCTCTGACCTCCATATGAGTTCTCTGCCCACACACATGCATGCAAACAAATAAATAAATCTATAAGTGTAAAAACATTTAAAAATAAATACTTTGAACATAATTAAACCCATTTTATTTCTATGTCACCTCAGAAGCAAAGAACTATAAATCCAAAAGATCTGTATATTATCTAATTCAAAACACACCATTTATTAATTTTCCAGTTAGAGAGATTCACACATATTCCTCAAATTCTATGCCCAATTAACACAAACAATGATCTCTATTCAAAAACAAAATAATGTAGTAATGCATCCAAGTATTGTTTTATTTCTCAATTTAGTCCACAGAACGCTTAGTTCAGAAGTCTCTGGAACATTGCCGTTGTTCTTCGTCGGTTGTTGTAAAGGAAAGAAATCTCTAATTCCCTGTCTCCCCTCCCCTCTCAGAAAGCATATGCTTACGCGGATGAAGACGAAGGCCGGCCAGCCAACGACTGCCTGCTCATCTACGACCACGAGGGAGTGGGGTCTCCTGTGGGCTCCATTGGCTGCTGCAGCTGGATTGTGGATGACCTGGATGAAAGCTACATGGAGACTTTAGATCCAAAATTCAGGACTCTAGCCGAAATCTGCCTGGACACAGAAATCGAGCCGTTCCCTTCACACCAGGCCTGTATTCCCATCAGTACTGACCTCCCCTTGCTCGGGCCTAACTACTTCGTCAACGAATCTTCAGGAATGACTCTCTCGGAGGCTGAATTCCAAGCAGAAATGGAAGCAGCCTCTGAACCCATGATCCATGGAGACATCATAGTGACTGAGACCTATACCACTGCTGACCCCTGTGTGCAGCCGACAACGATTGTTTTTGATTCTCAGCTTCCACCCAATGTAGTCGTGACCGAAACCGTAATGGCGCCTGTCTATGATGTTCAAGGGAACCTTTGTGTGCCTGCTGAGCTAGCCAACACACACAATGTATACTATGCTGAGAGAGTGGTGGCTAGCCCTGGGATGCCTGACATGGGCAACAGTAACATGACGGAAGCCTGTATGGGACAGATGATGAGCGGAGGGATTTTGGTAGGGCCAGAAATTCAAGTGACGCAAATGGTGAGCCCAGACATTCACATAAGCCAAACCATAGGCTCCAGCTCCCCGGTAACATCTCAACATCGAGTAACGAGATACAGCAACATACATTACTCCCAACAGTGAGTCCTTCATGGGGATTTTGTACTCCATGCACATCAAAGATATTTAATGTGCTGTATTCAGTATTTTAACATTCAGCAAACATTCACATATTCTAGGTTCAACAGGGCTCTTTGATGACAGCTTTTGGAGGATAAATATGACTACACACTTTAGACAAGCCTCTTTAGTTCTTTCAGGTTCTCAGTAATGGGCCAAAAATACCCCTAGAATTAAAGGTGCTATATCCTGTAGGTGTTGTCTAACAAGTAGCACACAGCTCATGGGGCCAATCCTGTAAGTTCCATGACAGAATCAAAAACTTTGGAAAGATGTTGTGAACTTTTATCTGCATCTTATTCCTATAATTTTCTTTAAAGAAACATTTTGATTATTTCTTAAAACTCAGATCAGGGCTATATAGTGAGACCCTGTCTCAAAAAATTACTTTAGGACCGCAGGTGTAGTTCAGTGGTAGAGTACTTGCCAAGCCTAGCATACATAAATCCTTAGGTTCAATCCCCAGCATCAGAAATAAAACTTAAGTGACCCAAAAGACACGTGAACTTCTGAAAGGAAATGAAAAGGAATGTGGAGCATGTGTGAAAAGATAGGAACTAATTGTGTTTTCAAAGAGTTTTGCAAGAAACAACGTTAAGCATTATCATAACATTAAGTATTCCTTATATGAGATCAGAGTTTGAGATTAAGAGTATTGCTGCTTTTGCAGAGAATCTAGGCTTGTTTCCCAGCACTCATATGGTGACTCACAACCATCTGTAACTCAGTTCAGTAAGATTGCTTCTGATCTCCTTGGGCTCCAAGAATGCATATGGGACACATACATAAATTCGGGTAAAACACTCAGACACATAAAATAAAACTATGAGGGAGAGAGAGAGAGAGAGAGAGAGAGAGAGAGAGAGAGAGAAAGAGAGAGAGAGAAAGGAAGGAGGGAGGAAGATAGAAAAAAGAAAAAGAAGGAAGGGAGGGAGGAAGGAAGGAAAGAAAGAAAGAAAGAAAGAAAGAAAGAAAGAAAGAAGGAAGAAAGGGAGAGAAAGTAGTGTGTTAATGAAATCACCCCTCAAAAGGATATATATATCCAATATATTTATATATAAATTTTATTGTAGTTTATTGATTTATATTAATTGTAAATTAATTTAGAATCCCACAAAAATGACAGCTCTTAATAGAAACTGATTTTTGAGGATGTATTAGTATTTTCCTCCTTACAAGGAATTTTTCCTTACTTTTGCTAATAATGTCAACAAAAATATGACATATTATTTTAAGCAGTTTCTTAGGCCTGAGTCATGGAGCCATGTGGCCATCAGAAGTTCTCCAGATACACATATATAACTATTATGTTTTTAGCAATATTTATTTTGGAATTGCTAGATTTGGAGCGTTTGTTTTGGCTCTCTTGGTTCTGTGGATGTGGGAGTAAAGAGGACAGACATACCCGCCTCAAGCTTTGCGTCTCTTTCTACACTTAACAGGAAAACTTAAAGGTATTATTTTGAATGCCTCCAAGAATAATTAGAGAACAGCCCATCCATTAAACTGTGTTTCTCTTGCTAATATTGCTCACGATGCTGAACGGATGAAATGGAAACACTAACGCAGACTTCTTGTAGTCAGTATGCATACGTCTGACTTGAGAAGAAATTATCATGGTAGTTTTATTTAATTCTGTAAAATATGTAAACTATACAGTAGAAACTATAACATGACTGGAAAGACAATGTAAATGAAATAAACTTCTTTTCAGGGCTTACTCCTTTCAGAAAGTAATAGTGGGAGACTTTCTTGCTTTTCTGTGTTTCATTTATTTAAAAATTGTTATATTTGAAGTATCTGCCATGAGCTTTTACTTAATTTTGTATAGAAAAGAGATGGAGAGGTAAAGTAGCCAAAGCCTGTTAGTTTTGGTGTAAAACATTGATCCCATCGCTCAGATCCCCCGGCTGGTGCTCTGATACTCTAACTACAACAGAGTGGAAGACTGTCTGGGGCTGGTGAGATGGCGCCGTTGGTGAAAGCACTTGCCACCAAAACTGATGAGCTAAGTCCAAGCTCCAGAGCCCACACGGTAGAAGGAGAGAACAAACTCCCAAAAGTTATCCTCTGACCTTCATATGCACAAAGCAAATGTTTAATAAAATTGAAAGAATGGAGAAAATCCAATTTTGTCTATTCTATGAACTTTGCTGTTTATTAATGAGAGCATAAAAAAACTCTTTTTAAAAGGCAAGATTCAAGCTGGGCGGTGGTGGCGCACGCCTTTAATCCCAGCACTCGGGAGGCAGAGGCAAGCAGATCTCTGTGAGTTCAAGGCCAGCCTGGTCTACAAGAGCTAGTTCCAGGACAGGCTCCAGGAGTCATACAGCTGAAGTGCAGAGTAGTTAAGACATCATGGTAGGGGAAGACTTCCCCCATTACTAGGTAATTATGTCCCTCCACTATTTTATAATTGTTTTCAAACATCACATACTGAGATAGCCACCTTGAGTTATTTCCATCAAAGATTTGGCTACATTTCTCTATTCTATATTTTCGTGAGCTCTGTGGAGCAGTCCAGAAGCTTTGATTCCACAGCCCTCTTATGGGTAATGCCCAGATGCTAGCTGACCACAGAGTGGCTCCCATGCGTTCAGCTTTGAGGCATATCCCAACATGGGTATTTTTCTCTTGATGCTTGCATCCTACTGAGTCAAAGATTCTAGAAATTAAAAAACAGCTAGTGAGTCACTAACTATAAAGTTAAAATTCAAAATACTATCTACAAATGGGGACAAATGGCTAACTGAGGTACCTAAAGAACATATCAAAGTGTACCTGGTTGCCAGATTCTCCCACTGTTCCTCGGCCCCTACCTGTTACAGGGTATAACTGGAATACCCTACCCTCTACCCCAAACTCTCTAGCCCAGGGGCTAGGATGCCCTTCATCAAGCTGTTTTTCTTTATATAATGTAGACATTTTGGCCATGCCAGTTCTTTTTCCTCTTTATGCCTTTGTGGTCTCTTGGTCTCTTGGTGTCCTGGTTGCGCTCACCCCCCAACCACTCCACATGCGCGCGCGCGCACACACACACACACACACACACACACACACACACCGCCCAGCTCTTTCTGGTCATGTCCACTCTGTGCTCTCCCAGATGTCCCTGTTATGCTCTCCCTTTTATCTACAATAATCTTACTCCTCCACCACACTAGGAGCAGTCGTATCCTCTGTTTTTATTTCCTTTTTTTTCCATTCAACTATGAAATTTGAGGAATAAAAACAAAATAGACCCCATCATGAAGAGAAAAGGAAAATGTCTCTGTGCCTGTTTCCTTCTTTCGCTTTATCAGTGAGCTTCCAAAAGAGGAGATGCAGCCCGTGCTGGTCCTTCCTCCATGCCACACTGTCTGCGGATTCAAGATCCACAGCATCTCACTTGCTCTCTCTGCACTATCAGCCAGCAGAAGGCCTTTCACCACACTGAGGTGGTCCAAACCTATCACACACAACTCAAATTTCAGAAATAGGGCTCTTTTTGAAGATCTTCTCAGGCAAATGAAAGGATAACGCAAGATAAGAGTTGGAGCATTTGCTTAGGAAGTAAACTTGCTATCATATTCATATTAAGGCTTGACAAAGAAACATGAAAGCCTAGGCAATACATTTTGATAAATAAGCATAATAACATTTATTTGACAGACCTTGAGGAGATAAAATTATTAATGAGTAAATGGGCTCTTTTGGAAAGGTCTTGGGAAAAAGGAAATCAGTTAGAATATAACAATATTTATAAATTTATTCAATAACTTATTTCAAAAGATTCCCTCTTTGGCAGTAGATATTTCTGAATGCAACATAGTACTAAATATGCTGATTTTTGGTATTTTCTTCAATAAAAGCATATGAACTGAGAGAATGAAAGTGCTTTATTTGACTGTTGGTGTGGGTAGGATTTTACACATGAATGCAGACATACAAATCCTGAAACTCTTTACTATTGTGTAATGACAGTAAACAGGCAATGCTTCTCTTACCATCAAGTGTTGTGTTCAGGACATGGGGAACTTAAATTGTGAATAATTAAC
This sequence comes from Microtus oregoni, assembly GCF_018167655.1. Lineage (NCBI taxonomy): Eukaryota > Metazoa > Chordata > Mammalia > Rodentia > Cricetidae > Microtus > Microtus oregoni. The sequence continues at coordinate 4,244,918 of NW_024544542.1, read as the reverse complement.
ATCAATAGAGTCGTCGTTTGATGAATGGCCAGTACAAAGTAACAACTCAATTGAGTAAAGATAAACCGCTGTGACACTGAAGAGACAGTTAAGGACCATTTCTTCACGTCCCTTTAAAACAAAATTACCACTATTACTTCTGCAGCAGACTAGTAAAGAATAAATAATTTCATTGGCAATGGAGGAAGGATTCAGAAACATAATAAAATATGATGAGGACAAGTAGAATTTAGCCTAACAAGAACCAAGAAAGTACACGAGCCCGAACTACAAAATATTCCCAACGACAAATACAAGGTGAAGTGTGAATCAGTGCAGGGATTATAAATTATCACACTGGCATCCATTTTTAATTATAATTAGTATACCAATTACTCAAAATACATTATCTTATTTGAGTAAAAAAACAACACTGTGAGGCACAATTTCTATCGGTGTCATGGATGAATACCTTAAAACTAGGAGAAATTGCTCTTTTCATGAATGAGTTGAAGTTACAGCAAACCTAGGTCACCTTTTCTCCTGATATTTTATTCTCATCACATTGTGACACTAATTCTGGAAAGATATTTGAAAGGTAGATCGAAGAGGTCCTGGTATCTCAATGTGGGGCTGGGTTTAACTCAGTGGAAACACAGACAGACAATGGCATTCATATGCCATGCAGTGACCTAGACTTGTTTGATGAGATGATCCTGGACACTCTTCTAAATTCATTGTGATAGTTGGTGTGCCCTTGATACCTTGACACAGAGACAATTGCCTGATTGGATTACTCAGGCAGACAGGCTGGTGATTATTTCTGAGGTGGTTGGGACCTGATAAGGCAACATCCCAAGCTTAGGAGATTCTCTAGATGAGCATATCCGTGTTGGACGATCACAGCAGCTGGTGATATCAGCTAGGCATAGTGGTACATGCCCATAATCCTAACCCTTGGGAGGTGGAGGCAGAAAGATCAGGAGTCATCCTCAACTACAAATGGACTTTAAAGTCAGTTCAAGCTGAATCAGACCTTATCTCAAAATATAAAAGTTGAGAAAGAAAGAGAGGGGGAAGAAAAAAAGGAGGAGGAAAAGAAGGATAACTACAATAAAAAAGGAAAGGAAAGCACTGCCCCATCTCCTTGCTTACCCAGTTCTCCTTCTGTGTTCCCTTTAACACTAATCACATTGCCTTGCCTATATCTGTTAGCCTGTGTGCTGATAGAAAAGAAAGACAATGCTCTTCTGTTTTCTGTATCTCCAGTGTTGGATGTCTAGTACACCACCTGCAATCATTAATTTTATAACAGTCCAGCTCTCTCTAAAAGCAAGTGTCTGCAGTTCACCAGTGCTGCCTCTAGATGGCACCCTTTGGAATGATCTTCCTGAAGGAAATGCATCAAGGTCACTCTTACCAAGAAGGTGTATATCCTCAGCTTGCAACATCAATTATATCTCAGGAGAAGCTGACCCTCAGCCAAAAAAAAAAAAAAGATAACGCTACGAAAAGGTAGGAAAAGATGGCCCAGAGGTCTGAGTTCTACTTCCAGAACAGATTCAAGACTGCTGCCTGAGATGAGCAAGCCTCACAGGATACTTCAGTCAGGACTTGGTCATAATTCTAAATTTTCTTTAGGTCCCCATAAGATTATCAGCAACCCCAACCAGCAGGAAGTAGCCTGGAATGCTACGCCCACATTCCTAAAAAAATGGATTATGGTTATTTTCCTTTGTTTAGAATGTTGATTACAAGTTGTTATGGATAATGGTCAGGAGAAAAGCTAAACAAAGAATATTAGATTCAGAGTTCTTGGGTTTTTTTTTTTTAAGAAAAGGGAAGAAGTGCTGTGGACAATGGTTTGTACCCTGTCAATTGTATTTTAATAAAATGCTGATTGGCCAGTAGCCAGGCAGGAAGTATAGGCGGGACAATCAGGCAGGAAGTAGAGGCAGGGTGACAAGAACAGGAGAATTCTGGAAAGAGGAAAGCTTGGTCTGCAGTCATGACCCAGCCACAGAAAAAGCAAGATGTGACTGCCTTGCTGAATAAGGTACCGAACCACGTAGCTAACATAGACAAGAATAATGGGCTAATATAAGTTATAAGAGTTAATAAGAAGCCTGAGCTACTAGGCCAATCAGTTTATCACTAAAAAAAATTAAATGATCTGCATAAGATAAAGCCAGTCAATACTCCAGCTTGAATAGGGTAGACCCTGTCCTGACTGATAAGCATCTGGCCAGTGATAGCTGTTGGGGAAGGAAAAACCAGTTTTCTCTTATGCTGTGGTGCCTGGTAGGTTGCCCATCCTCCAGGGGCTGACCCTATGCCATGTGCATATGGGGACCAGTAATGGTACTCCATGGATTGTGAAAGAAAGAGAAGGAAAAAGAGACATGAAGTTGAGAGGAGAATGCCAGGAGGAAACTGGAAGGAATCAGAGGAATAAGGGGAAAGTGGACATGATCTCTATTGATTGTATTTGGATAAGAATTTACCAAACAACATAGTTCTAAAAAGTATGCCAAGCTCTGTATCTCAGTCCCCTCAGTCCCACATCCCAGAAATCCACTTACAGCTAGACCTAGAGGTTGCACAACCTCCCCAAACAGTACTATTAGCTGGGGACTAGATATCCAAACACATGAGGCCCTGGGGAATATTCTATACACAAATTGTAAGAAGCAGCAAAGAAAGGCCAACAAATTATGAGAATAAAGCTAGTTTCATGGAAATAGAACATTAAAATTGTAGTCTATCTGTATGTGCTGCTGTTGCCATTAGACATCAACCCAAAGCATTAAAAAAAGGTTGTGGATGGTTCAGTGGGTAAGAGCATGATGTGCTGCTTCTATACAGAGGGCAATTTCAGTTTCCAGGACCCACCTCAGGTAGCTCACAACCACCTATACCTCCAGCTTCAGGGGATCTGATGTTCTCTTCTAGTCTTCATAGACACTGAACTCATGTGCCTATAAAGACCCACACACAGGCAACCGTGCATTCACATCATTTTAAAACAATAGAAATATTTTTAAAATGAAACATTTTTAAGTAAGATCATACTTAGGTTAGAAATCCATGGGCTGTCCTACCATGTGAGCACCAGATGACTGGTTTCTTGGTGAGAGAGATGCTGAGTGTGTTTGAGAGAGGCAGTCTGTATCTCTGGTGAGTCACAGTGAGTGTTAGGGCAAAGGTCACAGTGCAAGCATGTGATCAGCAAATACATATTGACTAGGACAACTTCATTATGAGTTTAAGAGGGAGTCACTGACTGGGTGGGGACTTTGGTATCAATGAGGTGAGTGCCACCAGGTGTGAGGAACATGAGACATGGTGGGATTAAGTTATAAAAAGGAGAGTAGCAAAACTAAGAATTTGTTGTTATGTGTCTCATGGTATGTTAGTCGCTTCTCCAACTTTCCTCTTTAAATCTCTTATAATTTTCCTTTTATGGATAAAGGAGGTTAAGAAAGATAAAATTGTTATGAGAATCACTGTGACCATGAGAAGTCCTAATAATCATGTGGTTTCACATTACCGTTGGTTGGGTTTTTTTTTTAATTTGTTTAGTATTGCCATCATTTGTCTATGAACCAATTGCCAGAGACAGAAAAATAAATTGAATTAGACATCGAGGCCTTCACAGTCAGATGCAGGGGGAAATAAAGAAGTAGAATTCAGTCATATTCAGCCATGTGCACTTGAGAAAAACAACTTGAAGAATGACCTTTGACTCCGGCTGTAACTGTGCTAGTTTCTGTATCATCATCATAACACCTGTCATAGCTGCTTAAAAGAAGGAGAATTTACTTTGGCGGCAGTCATGGGGCTCCATGCTTCTGGGTCAGTGGCAGAACAGAGGATTGCCATAAAGACCATGTTGTTGAGCAGAGCTGCCCAGCTAGTGCAGTCAGGAAACAGACAGTTGGTAGAGTGTTTGCCAGGCATTCTCAAATAAAGCCCTAGGTTCAATATTCATCACTACATAAAACTAATTGTTTTAGTACACATCTGTAACCCCATTATTCAGAAGATGGAAGAAGAGGATTTGAAATAGCATAGTGTGGCTATATAGTAAATTTGAGACTACCCTGGACTATATGAAACATTGTTTTAAAACATAAAACAGGGCCATCTCTGACCACTGGAGCTTTGGCCCAGGCTGCCCCTGGAGAGGTAAATGTCTGAGTTTGTAGCTGAAGGGCCCAGTGCTCTGACCCTAACCCACAGAGGTACATCCCAAGCCCCATATCCACACAGTGAGGACCCAGAGCCATGGGACCAGTCTCCCTATACCTGCAGCCATCCCCCACTGCATCCTTGACCACTGGAGCCTTGGCTCCTGGAGAGGTGAGTGTCTGGGTTACAGGTTGGATAGCCCTGCTCTCCAGGCCCTAACCCACAGAGAAACATCCCATGCCCCACCCTCAACCACCAAACCCTGTGGCAAGGATGCCAATTTGTTGCATGGAGGCCACTTGTTCATCCCTGCTACCCAGAACCAAAATAACCACACAGAAACTGTATTAATTAATTCACAGCTTGGCCCATTAGCTCTAGCTTCTTATTGGCTAACTCTTACACATTAATTTAACCCATCTTCATTAATCTGTGTATCACCATGTGGCAGTGGCTTACCAGCAAAGATGTGGCATGTCTGACTCTGGCCACAGCTCCATAGCATCTCTCTCTCCACCTTCCTTCTCCCAGCATTCAGTCCAGCTTTCTCTGCCTACCTAAGTTCTGCCCTATCAAGAGGCCAAGGCAGTTTCTTTATTCATTATTCAATAAAATAAACACATAGACAAAAGGACCTCCTACACCAAAACCCCAGAGACCAAGGAGAAGCTTCACCACACCTGCAACAATCTCCCCACTGCACCTACAACCACTGGAGCTTTGACCCTTGACTGCATCTGGAGAGGATCCCCCAGAGCCACATCAGTGACTACCAGAGGTACAGCCCCACCTTCATCAGGAGGAGGAGTGATAACCTAAGCCACAGGCCCCACCTGCACCAATTGGAGGAAGAGAGACCCCCCTGAAGCACAAACCCCAACTGCACCCCTTGGAGAAAGAGATGGGCAGGCACTAATGTAAAAATATATTCAACAACCTAAAGAGCAATATGGCAACACTTGAACCTAGTGGTCCTACAAAAGGAAAACCTGATCATCATAACCTAGAAGAAGCAGGTAAAAAAAAAAAACCTTAAATACAACTTTCTGAAGATGATAGAGACCATTAAAGAAAAAATGAAAAATTCTCTTAAAGAAATAGAGAAAAAGACAAACAAAAAATGGAAGAAATCAGTAAATCTCTCAAAGAAAGGCAATAAAACCAAGAAAGAAAAAAAAAACAACCTAACAGGTGAAGCAAACAGTTCAAATAGTTTAAGACTTGAAATAGAAGCAATAAAGAAAACACAAACTGAGGGAATTCTGAAAATAGAAAATCTGGGTAAACAAACAAGAACAACAGATGCCAACATAACCAGCATTACAAGGGATGGAAGAGAGAATATCAGGAGTTGAAGATATGGTAGAGGAAATAGATTTATCTGTCAAAGGAAACATTAAATCCAATGAATCTTTAACATAAAACATCCAGGAAATATGAGACACCATGAAAAGATCAAACCTAAGAAAAATAGGGACAAAAGAGGAGAACTCCAGATCAAAGGCATAGAAAATGTATCCAACAAAATCATAGAAGAAAACGTTCCCAATCTATAAAAAAAAAATATGCCTATGAAGGTACAAGAAGTTTACAGAACAGAAAATACACTGGACCAAAAAAACAGTCTCTTCATCATATAATAATTAAAACACTAAACTTGCAGAATAAAGAAAGAATAGTAAGAGCTGCAAAGGAAAAAGGTCAAGTAACATATAAAGGCAGATCTATCAGAATCACATCTGACTTATTAATGGAAACCCTGAAAGCCAAAAGATCCTGGACATATTGCTGCAGACACTAAGAGACTATGGGTGCAAGCCCAGACTGCTATACCAGCAAAGATTTTAATCAACATTGATGGAGAAAATAAGATATTCCATGATAAAACCAGATTTAAATAATACCTATCCACAAATCCAGTCCTACAGAAAATACTAGAAGGACAACTCCAACCCAAGGAATCCAACTGCACCCACAAAAACATAGGCAACAGATAATCTCATATGCACAAACTTCAAAGAAGAGGAAACACAAACACTACCACCAAAAAAAAAAACAGGAATTAACAATCACTGGTCATTAGTATATCTTAATATCAATGGACTTAATTCATCTATTAAAAGACACAGGCTAACAGAATGGATATGAAAACAGGATCCATCCTTCTGCATACAAGAAACACACCTCAACCTTAAAGATAGACACTACCTCAAAGTAAAGTTTGGGAAAAGATTTTCCAATTAAATAAGCCTAAGAAACAAGTGGGTGTAGTTATCCTAATATTTAACAAAATAGACTTCAAACTAAAATCAATCAGAAGAGATGGAGAAGGCCACTTCATACCCCATACCCATCACAGGAAAAATCCATGAAAATGAAGTCTCAATCCTGAGCATCTCTGCCCCAAATACAAGAGCACCCATATATGTAAAAGAAACATTATTAAAACTTAATCGCACATCAAAGCCTACACACTACTAATAAAAGACATCAACACCTTACTCTCACCAATGGACAGGTCTTCCAGACAGAAACCTAACAGAAAAATAAGACAACTAACATGGCATGCCAAGATGGGGCTGACTACATCCACATAAAACCTGAGAAAGCTTGGAAAGGAATTCTAGACACAAAAGAACAGAGTTAAGCATAGCTTCTTGGTAGCCAGCATTTTTTTTCAAATGGGCTCTGTTTGCTGGTAGCAATCAGGAGTACCACAGCTCCTTTAAGAGAGGTCTCTGTGACTCAGCATCAGCAGCAAAAGGCTGTGCATCTTCTTTAGGGAAGGGCTTCCTGGTTTGTGCTAGTTACATGTACAGCTCTGGCTCTTTCAGGAGACTGAGCATTTGAATGGGGGTATGTGAGCAGAGTGCTACAACTTGCTTAATGGCAATGTAGACCCACTGTGAGCCTGAAAATAGAGCTGTGAGCATGACTCGCAGAGCTGAACAGACATCCACCATGTTGGACTGGGTGAAGCCAATAGGCAAAGCAGCCTTAGTCCTAACCATACTGCTTAGCATTTTAAGAAGTGATCCTGGTCAGAAAAGGATTACAGATACATAATAGAGATTCAGATGGAAAAAGATCTCTAAATGGGTCACAGTGTTGTATAAATGTGAATAAGCTTGAGAGAGAGAAGTAATAGAATATAGAAAAAATAAAACAAAGTCTTTAAAAAGACAGAGTACAGACAGTTGTAGATTAAAAGAGTAAAAGAATAAGCCATGTAATGATTAAATATACACAGAGAGTCTGGATTATGTATATTATTGTGTTTTCTTTGAATTTTTTGGCTGTGAATGAGCTAAGTATAGAGAGATAGTTCATTGTATACATTGCTAAGCTAAACCAACACATATATTTTAAAGGTATTTTGACTTCAAAATTTCGGTCTAAGGATATGTTGCTTTGGAAAAGAGGTTTTGTTTTTGTTTACACAAAGGATAAAAACTTGTGGATTCCTTCCAGACTGATAGTGGTTTGATGGATCAAACCCCTAAAATTACTTTACCCAACAAAAAGTAGGAAGCAGTTTGGAGAGAACTATGCCCAATTCCCAAATATTGTTTATAAATGTTTGTTTACATTTAAGGGGGGTTATGATACAGAAATGAATACTTGGCATTGATATGGATTTTGGTCTATTGATATTTAAGGTCAATTTTGTTATATGTATATTTCTGCTCTTGGTTAAGGTATTGTGTTTGTGTAGCTCATTTAAAAATATAATGTATCACTAAAAATATGGAATAATAGTCATCTATAATATTCAAGCTTGTACTCATGTTAGTTAGGTTTTATAGATGTACAGAGTTATATTTCAGAGAGATAGTTATTCTTCAAACCTTTCAAAGACTAACAGAGTATGGCATTTAAAATGTTTAAGAACTTAGGAATTTTCATGACAATGAGACACATCTGCTCCTGGCAGCACCAATCTACTTCAAGAGAATGATGGGCCTTGAAGAGGCTCTTATGGATTTTGCTAGCCATTTGGGCAAGAAACTGTTCTTTCTTGGACTGCTTGATGAATGCAGCATCTGTAACACATCTTCCATACAACATGAGCATAGCAAGACAGTCCCAGATGTTGCTGATAGCAGCTTATACCCACAGACATAATGACAAGAATGACATAATTTTTAACTCTGAAATCCCAGTTTTCTTTAAGTTCTAGACCGAGTCTGTGAGTTCAGTATACACATATTATTCTTGAACCTTCTTATAGACTTTCTCACTATGGTGAACTAATTGAACAGACAGCCCTGCATCAACGCTAAAGCTGGCCCAGGCTGTTTTGGTGGCTGCAAAACTTACTGTTTTTTGGATGAAGTTGATGCAGACTCTGCTGTCTACAGATGTGTCTACCTGCTTCCTGTGTATTGTATAACCCTAGGACTAATATTGTAGGATATAGTTTTCTATGAAAATGCTAAGCTATCTTTGACAATTATAGATTCTGTAAAAAAAAGTTGTCCAAATATGTCATGAGAAAAATTGTCACCCCAACATCTCCCAGGAGCTAGCCATGAGCTGATTGATAAAATGAAACTCTAGCTAGACATTAATGGCCCAGATTTATTTATTTATTTATTTATTTATTTTTAAAATATTTATTTATTATGTATACAATATTCTGTCTTGTGTATGTCTGCAGGCCAGAAGAGGGCACCAGACCTCATTACAGACGGTTGTGAGCCACCATGTGGTTGCCAGGAATTGAACTCAGGACCTCTGGAAGAACAGGCAATGCTCTTAACCACTGAGCCTTCTCTCCAGCCCAATGGTCCAGATTTATAATCATAACACCTGGAGCAGAAACAGTAAAATCAATGAGGTACAGGCTAACCTGGGCTAACTAACTTCAGACCCTCTACTTGGGTAAAATGTCTTAGATTCAGGTGTAAGCTTCATAGGGTAAAATACATCCTTGGCAATGACGGACATGATCTGACATGATCATGTGACTCCCTTCCTTTATTAACCCTTACTGCCTGACCTCATCCTAAATCTAAACCACCTGGAGATTTCTGCATAGTCTATAGTGCACTGCACTGAGACTGGACTTTCACAGCTTGTAGGTGTCCTGCTCTAACTTAGCTCTGTCATTTCCATTCCCCACCTTAGGAAACCTAAATTCTCTGTCTCATCTGCCCTGAGTTGTCAGCAAGAGAAAAGCAGCTGTGGCAGGGACTGAAAACCCACGGTAGCAGTGACTGAAAGCCCATGCCAGCACACTGCATTTTACCCCTCATTAAAGAAGATCGACAGGTGGTACTGGCTCACACCTTTAATCCCAGGACTCACAAAACAGAGGCAGGTGGCTCTCAGGAACTTCAAGGTCAGCCTGGTCTACAAGGCAAGTTTTAGGACTGCCTGGGCTATTACTCAGAGAAACCCTATTTCAAAAAAACCCAAAGAAGAAGAAGGAAGAGAATGAGGGGACCAAAGGGGTCTCAACCCATGTGTTGAGAACCACTTCTCTAGACCTCCATAGTTTCTGATTTGATTCAGGAGACTGTGTTCTGTAGGGCCGCAGCAAGTTGGTTCTGTAGACAAGGAGCCCTGGCCAGTGGATCAAGAGGGAAGCAAAACCCTATGCTCTATTGATCCTTCTTCTCCTTGTCTCTCCAAGATGATGGCTCCAGCAGGCGATCTACAGAAATAAGGCCCAAAAGTGAAGAAGGAACCAGCTTCCTTCTGCCTTCCTGTGGAAGGGCAAAAAGAGAGAGTGGGAAGAGGGGGAAAAAATCAATCAGAAAATCCTGCTGGTTTAGGAACTATGGTTTCTGTGGACAAAAGAGAAGTCCTTTTCCTGAAGGCCAGGGCATGTCCAACTCACTGCAGGTCTTGGCAAATTGCTTGCAAAGAACTCATCTACAACAAAAGAACACGTGACTGAACAGGGAAGAGGCTGGTGAAGGAGACCTGGAGGTGGAGACCGAGAGGTGACGCTTCTGAGCTTCACTACAGACACACAGATCACGGATCCTCAGACAAAGCTGAAAGAGAAAACACTCTGTCAACTAGAAAATACCTAGTGAAAATAAGGAAATGCTCTGTAGTAAGCCTGAAACTTGCCAGAGCTGGTGATGTTGAGGTGGAGTGCATAATTAGTTCCCCTCTGTCCTTGTCACCCAACACACCCAGATACAGGATTATAACACTGTCTCTGTCTTTGCATCTTGAGGTACAGGCTGTGTCCACACTTGCAAGATATTTGAAAAGTGTTGTGGCGTAAATGTTTGACAGTTTAATTGCATTTCTGCAATCAATTTTTAGTTTCATTACAAAACCTTATTTATGAAAATACATTGTCACCCTATCGGGGAAGGGAAGCAGACTCCAAGATTCAAGTTCTATATACACACTGAAGCTCTGAGAAATGGGACGGAGAAGTCTATTCATATTTAAGGCCAAGTCTGCAGTACGTCACCAGTGTTCCCCTGCCTGTTTATGAAATTAAAGAATTGCACTCAACCACTCTTAACAGACAGGTAAGATCCTTACAAATATGCCTATTTCCAGGAAGAACTGGGAAAATAAAGTATTAAACCCTGAGATACAATGGAAGGATTCATAAAAATGAGCCCTCTGGGATCTGCATCCACCCACCAGGGGCCTATGGTAATTGTTCCCCAGGAGACCGTTCATCCACATGGAAGGGATGCCATGAGCTGGAGGTACATATTCCTTCACTCATTTGTATTAAATCGCACACGCACATACATGCACACACACGCACACACACACATACACACTATTTTAGGCAGGATTTCACTACACAGCTCTGGTTAGCCTAAAACTAGAGATCTTCCTGCCTTAGCTTCCACAGTGCTGGGATTACAGGTATAAATGAACACAAATTCACTCTGATTCTTTTTCTTTCATCTCAGCTTCCTGGGTATGAAACACACTGCACTTTGTATGTAGGTTCTTGACCCCGTTATCCAGTGGCACTGAACTGTTATCCTAACCTCAAATGTAGGCATGGATTCTGGGCCCAGTACTACTCGTGATGAGCAATTCAGTGGTAGAGAAACCCATTATCGGGGTTTCATCTTCTGAAAAAATTGAGTTTCCCCAACTGGGTCTCTAGGTATAAAATTATTCAGTGCTCAGTTTTGTACGTGTATGCATGTGTGCGTGCATGTTTGTGGATAGGTGCACACTGGTGCATGGGCATGTACAAACTGGAGAACAACCTTGGCAATGTCAAGATACCATCCACTTGTTATCTTTAGAGACATGGTCTCCTGTTAGTCTGGAGCTTACCAGGCTGACTAGGCTACCAGGCCATCAAGCCCCACCTGTCTCTGCCTCCCCAAAACTAAGATGACAAGCACACATCGTCATGTGTTCTACCCCTCTCCGAAAGTGGCTTCTGGGGATCAAACTCAGGTCTTCATGTTAACGTGACAAGGATTTTATCAACTGAGCTAACTTCCCAGCCCCTATTCTGTTATGTGTGGGCAGATACTAGATATTTTTTGATGCAACAGTGACTTGAGGCATTCCAGGCATTTTGGTCAAAAAGAAATCAATTCTGCGGGATGTTCTTTGTGTGTAGCACACTCCACAGGATGCTCAGAGAAAGCAGGGAATGCCACTCTGAAAGACAAGCAGCCCGAAGACAAGAATTCCTTGTGGGTGGGTGCCCTATGGCCTTCCCTGTCTGCCACTCTGGATGGAGTGGAGGGTACCCTGGGCTTTACTGCTTCAGCTTATATTGAGGTCAGGCTCCACGCACCCAAACCCGCCAGAACCCTTACCCTCAGCAGCTTGCTTTTTATCAGGTTAACTTTTAATGATTTCTAATGCGTATAAAGGATTATAATTAACTGATTTCTCAAAAATGAAAAAAAAAGTTACGTAAGGGTAATTATCTTCTCAAGCGAAAGTATGGAAAGTAAATTCCCTCAGATCAGTAGATGCATACAGACTTCAGTCCCGCCATATTCCCAGTGGGAGCAAACACAAAGGAAAAGAAACTGGGGGAATAAGAACACATAGAAGGAGATGAGAGGATAGGCAGAGATGGGGAGATTGAGCAGCAAGAAGGAAGAGAAGACGGAGAATGGTTAAGGAGAGAACTGCCCAGAGAAGGAAGGGCGTGCCTCAAGGGTGTGGTGGGCTGTGCTCACCTGCCTGCCAGGGATCGAGCCGCACCCAAGTCTGCCCAAGCTTCTCCAACCTTACCAGGAAGCCACTCACTTCCAGTTCTCGGCATAGGTGAAGTCCCAGTTCTGAGAAACAAAGTGGCTTCCTGATTAGGATTTGGAAGGATGAAATTCTGTCCTGGTTCCTGATAACTTGTTCCTAATTTTTACTCCAAATTTTCTATTTCTGTTTTGTGAACTTATTTTTTCCTACCTAATCTTATCTTAGAAATACATTAGTCAAACACTGCTAACTGAACAGTTTTCAGGCTCTGAGACTGCCCCCTCCCCAGTCTGACCTGGTGTCTCTCATCCCGATCTTAGATTTGCTCTGGAGACTCCAGCCATATAAGCTTGTGTCTTCCACAGAGCCACGAGCCTTCAACTGGTGCTTCACTGTTGTTCAACTAGTATTGATTGACAGGCACTGGGGTACAAAGAGAACAAAGCTTGATCCCTACCACTGGGGAATAGCACAGACTAATTAGAGAAGTCATTTTTTTTTTTTTGAAGCACTGAATCTAACTTTTATTATAACTTTCATTAGTTATATAATCCTTTCAAGTCTTCTGTAATCTTTTTTTTCCGTTTATTTATTTATTAAAGATTTCTGTCTCGAAAGTAATAGAAGGAAAAAAGAGAAGTCTTTTTTTTTTTTAAGAGAGAGTCTCACTCTGTGGTCCTGCCTGCCTGGAACTGGGCTGACCTCACAGCCCTAGAGCTTGCCATGCCGCTGAATCCCAAGTGCTGGGCTTAAGGGATCAATGCTTAAGCAAACATTTCAGTGTAGCATTGGAGAAAGTTCTCCCAGCAGCTTTGGACATGCAAACACAGTGCCCCTCCTGCTAGGATGAGCCCAGATAGATACCTGAAGAAGACACAACCTGAGCTGAGTCTGAGTAGCAGCTGACAGCAGTGGGAAATGCTAGCTGCTGCTGTCTGCAGTCTGGCAATAAAGAGTTGGGAATGCTAGAAAAGAAGGTTGGAAATCTTCACTGGCCCAAAGCATAGAAGGCCTGTCATCTCTGCAGAGCCTAGAGTCTGCCACATGTCCTTCTAGTAGTGTTGCTCTAGTGGACAATAAAATTGGATGTGGACAAGAAACTGTGTTGCTGTGACTTCCAGCTCTGCACCTCTTAGGCAACTTGGCCCTGTGATCATCTGTGACAAGCTAGGTGTCTTTGGAGGCTGCTGTCTTTAGACCTGGAAGAAGCAATAAGATAGCTTAATATCTGATGTATTTCAGAAAGCTTACGCTGCAACAAGTGAAGTGTTTGGGAATGCAAACCAAGGGCTAACCAGACTACAGTCACTAGAAACTTCCTTAAAGTCTCAATTCTTCTTCTACGCTGGACTAATTTGAGTGTGGGTTCAAAAAAAATAGATGCAAGTGGATCAGTCAATTCTGACTCCACCTTCTGAAGAGATGCAAAGTGAAGCAGAGAGAATGTACTCTTCACCAAAGCATTTGGGTTGAATATAATGAAGCCCTAGAGATAAAAAGAAAAAGGCAAAGGCCTGAAAATAGTACAAGGTCAGGGCGGCAATTAAACCTGACTGCGAGGTCAATACAAAAATGGGGCATCTGTGGAACTAACTGCCTCAGACATGCAAAAGCTGAGGTCTCTAAAGATCCTCACAGAAGGCCACTACTGCAGGGTCTTGGTTTGATTTTCATTGCTCTGATAAAACACTGATCTAAAGCAACCTGGGGAGAAAAGTGTTTATCTGACTTATGAGAGTCCATCATTGAAGATGGGAAGCAGGAGTGGAAGGAACCTGGAGGCAGGAACTGAAGCAGAAGCTATGGAGGAGTGTTGCTTTTGCTCCCCCTGGCTTGCTTAGTCTGCTTTCTTATACAGCTCAGAACCACCTACCTCCCCAGGGATGTCATCACTTACCATGAATGGTCCTTACTATGTCAACTAGCAATCACAATGGATAGACTTTACTATGTCAATTAGCAATCACAGACAAGCTCACAGGCCAATCTGATGGGGGCAGTTTCTCAGTTGAAATGCCCCCTTCCCAGGTTCCTCACATTAGCAACCAGGACTAATGACCACAGAATGAAAAACATTTAAGGTGGCACCGTGGCTGAGTCAGATCCTTGGTTTGGATAAATCAGCCCTAAAAGCCTTTTTTGTTTGTTTGTTTGTTTGGTTGGTTGGTTGGTTGGTTGGTTGGTTGGTTGGTTTGGTTGTTTTTGTTCATATGATATTTAACTAAGAACTGGGTGTCATGGAAGATGTTCATTAACACAAAGGGTATGATCATTCACAGAAAAAAACAGCACACACAGTAGACTCTTGTTGTGTAGCAGGCTTTTTCTTTTGGACCACCAACCAACTCCTAAATAAGGACACAGAGACTTCTTATTAGTTTTGAGTGCTCGGCCTAGCTTAGGCTCGTTTCTTAGGTTACTTAAAGTAACCTGTTTCTCTTTATCTACCTTTGACTTGGGACTTTTTACATTCTTTCCTTCTTTATATCTTACTTTCACTGCTTCTTGTGTCTAGTGGACTAGTAGGTAGCTGCCTGGCTTCTTACCCTGGGTTTGTCCTTCTCTTTCTCCTCATTCTGTTCTCCTTCTTCTCTTCCTCTTGTTCTTTTATCTCCTCCTATTTATTCTCTCTGCCCACCAGCAAGCACCACCTATCCCTCTCCTGCCTTGCTACTGCCATTCAGTTTTTTATTAGACCAGTCAGGTGCCGTGGGCAGACTAGGTGAAAGAGTAGTGCATCTCTTTATAATTAAACAAACATAACACACCTTTACAGTTAAATATTCTATAACATTGTTTTTTAAAAGAAGTGATACAAAAGCAACAAGAAGAGATTGTGTGAGGAAAGGGAAGTAGAATACACCGTGTACTCTCTGCTCTATGCATGCTTATGTATGAGAATTTTCTTTTCCTTTTTCCTTCAGAAACAGCTACATATTCACAAACACACAGTTGTACACACACGCACACACACACACACACACATATATATATACATGTTAGCAAAATATAGAGCAACCTAAAAATTAGATCAGTCTTAATACATTTTATGTTATTTGACCAAATACTCCTAAAAATTATTAAATGTTGTAGGGGTTGGCTTATACAGGCCAATATTTCTAATTGTACGGCAATCAGAATTCTGAGCAACCTAGCAAAGCACAATCTGCACCTTCCACACAGAAGGTGGTCGCTTAGCCTTTGATAGTGGTAGCGAGACAACCTGACACCTTCCAAAGCAAGTGGCCTGGATATACTAATGTCATTCGGCTCCTTCTATTGTAATTTAGGAGGTCGCCTAGGTAAGAGGTGCTTTTGAGTCTACATGACAGAGCAGCCATAGTTGTGAATGTGACCTAAGTCATTCTCCCCCACTATCTAGGAAACAGAATGATAGTGAACTTTCCCCTCAGTTTACCTTTTGGTATAAAAGCTGTGTGGATAAGAGGTGAACACAGATGGTCTTCAGGATCTGGATGAACGCTGAGACCCCTTCCTGACATATGTGAACTGCGTCTCAATTATTCTCACGCTTCCATTCTGGTAAAAAAAATAATAATAATTTATGTAGGGGCTGGCCCCCAGCAAAATGTGAAGATTTTTATTTCAGATACTTATTTAGTTATCTTATTCTCTCTGCCAAACGCCCAGCAAAGAAGATGTTATGATTTTATAGACAAGGCATGAACTTTGAAGGGTGAAGAAAGGTAATATCAGAATTTGATGACTTTTTTATTTGTATTTTCTAGAAACATTTGTGTTTTTATTTCTTAAATTAAGAGTCAATAATGCATGACTCTAAGAAGAAATCTCAAGTTTAAATATTTTAAGCTAAATGGAAGCTCAACCTTTAAAACACTGTAGGGTACAGAGAAAGAAGTATTTAAAGAGAAAGTCATGGCACTGAATATGTCTGTTCAGTGAGGAGAAAAATATAAAATCAATAATCCTAGATTCTAACATAAATAGTAAAAATTAACTGGGCATGGTAGAATACACATATGATCCTAGCACTCTGAAGGCAGAAGCAGGAGGATTGTGAATTCAAAGTTAACTTGAGCTATGTAGCAAGGTTTTGTCACAAAAAAAAGAAAGAAGAAAGGTAAAGAGGGAGAAGTGGAAGAAAGAAAAAATGAAGAAGACAAGAACAGAGAAAAGGTGATTGCAAAATGAAGTGCAAGTTGAATCCAAAGAAAATAAATAATGAAAATTAGAGCGAAGACCAGAAAATAAAAAACAAGAAAGTAATAAAGATAACCAATAAAATCACAAGCTGGCTCTTTACAAATATTGATAAAATTGATGAGCCTCTAGGTAGGATAAGAAAAACAGAGAGATAATGTCAGTTACTAATAACAGAAACCTAATAAGGGACCGTAGCAATAGCTCTTTAGCTAAGAGCATGTGCTGTTCTTACAAAGGACAGACACAGGCTACATTCCCAGTATCCATATAGCATCTCAAAAATGTCTGTAATTCCAGTTCCAGATGATCTTACACCCTTTCCTGGCCTCCACAGATACCTGTACGCAGCTACATAATGTATGATTCCAACCATCTGACACTGTGGAAGAGCTAAGTGTGAAAATTGTAAGAATCAGTGGCCATTAAAGGCTGAGAGGAGGGAAGGGTAAAATAGAAGAGTATAGACATTTTTAGAGCAGTGAAAATACCCAGTATTACATCATAAATTTCAAACACAGAGAAAATTACAGCCCCTAGAGTGGATGTTACCTTGCCTGGGCCATACAGCAAGACTTTGTGTCCAAGAGGTGAGGAGTGAAGAAGAAATGGAAAAAGTAATGAAGTTCTCCCCAGTGGGACAAAACCCCCGGAACCTCTCCCTTGGCTTTTCTAGCCAACCAGCAGAGGGTTTTCTGTGGCTAGGTTCCCCCAAAACCCAAACTCATCCACTGGATCTTCCAAGTTTCTAGTGACACCCTGTCTAAGAGCTCACAGCTTACTACAACACTGAGGGGATTAAGAGAGAGCACCAAGAGAGCAAACCAGGAGAGAAGACCAAGAGAGCAGACTATATAGACCTCAGAGGCTTTCTGAGACAGATATTAACAGTAGAGAGCAGATCAAGTAAAACTACCAAACACTCAGACAGCCACTGCAAATATTGGACCAAGACACAAAGACACTGCAGGCCTCATTTGAAGGAAGAGATGGGTAGGCACCAATGTAAGAATTTCTCCAACAACCTAAAAAGCAACATGGTAACACCAGAACCCAGAGGTCACACAACAGAAAGACTTGGTCATCCTAACCCAGAAGAAGTAGAAGAAAACGACTTTAAATACACCTTTATAAAAATGATGGATACCTTTAAAGAAGAAATGAAAAAACCCTCAAAGAAATGGAGAAGACAAACAAAAATTGGAAGAAATTAATAAATCCCTCAAAAAAAAACAAGAAAAAACAATTAAACAGGTGAAGAAAACAGTTCAAGGCTTGAAGACTGAAATAGAGGTAATAAAGAAAACACATGAAGGAATTCTGGATATGGAAAAAGTGGGAAAATGAACAGGAACTACAGATACAAGAATAACCAACAGAATGCAAGAGATAGAAGAAAGAATCTCAGGTGCTAAAAATATGATAGAGGAAATAGACTCATTGGTCAAGGAAAACATTAAATCCAACAAATTTTTAACATAAAACATCCAGAAAATCTGGGACACTATGAAAAGACCAAACTTTAGAATAATAAGGGTAGAAAAGGGAGAAGAACTCCACCTCAAAAGCACAGAAAATATATTCAACAAAATTATAGAAGAAAACCTTCCCAACCTAAAAAATGTTATTCCTATGAAGGTACAAGAATTTTACAGAACATTAAACAGACTCAATAAAAAGAGAAAAAAAAATCCCCCACCATATAATAAAAACACAAAACATACAGAATAAAGAAAAAATATTAAGAGCTGCAAAGGAAAAAGGGCAAGTAACATATAAAGGTAAACCTATCAGAATTACACCTAACTTCTCAATGGAAACCATGAAAGCCAGAAGGTCCTGGATAGATGTGCTACAGACACTAAGAAACCATGGATGCAAGCCCAGACTACTATACCCAGCAAAGCTTTCATTCACCATCGATGGAGAAAACAAGATATTCTATGACAGAAACAGATTTAAACAATACATATCGACAAACCCAGCCTTACAGAAAGTATTAGAAGGAAAACCCAACCCAAGGAAGCTAACTGCACCCACAAAAACACAGGGATCTGATAACCCCCCACCGTATAACCCAAAGAAGGAAAAGAAACAAATGCTACTACCAAAAAATATCCAGAATTAGCAACCACTGGTCATTAATATTGCTTAATATCAATGGACTCAATTCACCTATAAAAAGACACAGGCTAAGAGAATGGATATAAAAACAGGATCCAGCCTTCTGCTGTATATAAGAAACACATCTCAACCTTTACTCAAGACCTCAGAGTAAAGGGTTGGGAAAGATTTTCCAATCAAATGGACCTAATAAACAAGCTGGTGTGGCTATACTAATAGCTAACAAAACTGATTTCAAACTAAAATCAATCAGAAGAGATGGAAAAGGACACTTTATACTCATAACAGGAACAGTTCATCAAGATGCAGTATCAATCCTGAATATCTATGCCCCTAATACAAGAGCACCCACATATGTAAAAGAAACATTACTAAAACTTAAATCACACATCAAACCCCACACACTAATAATTGGAGACTTCAACACTCCACTCTCGCCAATGGACAGATCAACCAGACAGAAATTTAACAGAGAAATAAGAGAACTAATAGATATAATTAATCAAATGGATTTAACAGACAACTATAAAACATTCCACCCAAACACAACACCTCATGAAACCTTCTCTAAAATTGATCACATACTCGGTAACAAAGCAAACCTCCACAGATACAAAAAAAGAAGAAAAAAAGAAAGTAACTTCCTGTGTCTTATCAGATCACCAGGGATTAAAGTTAGAATTTAACAACAGTACTACTCTCAGAAAGCCTACAAACTCATGGAAATTTAACAGTCAACTACCAAACCACATTGGGTCATGGAAGAAATAAAGAAAGAAATTAAAGTCTTCCTTAAATTCAATGAAAATGAAGACACAACATATCCAAACCTATAGGATACTATGAAAGCAGTACTAAGAGGAAAGTTCATAGAACTAAGTGCTCACATAAAGAAAATGAAGAAAGCTCACATTAGTGACTTAGCTGCACACCTAAAAGCTCTAGAACAAAAAGAAGCAGACTCACCCAGGAGGAGTAGAAGAGAGGAAATAATCAAATTGAGGCCTGAAATCAACAAAATAGAAACAAAGAAAACAATACAAAGAATCAAGGAAACAATGAGCTGGTTCTTTGAGAAAATCAACAAAACTGACAAACCCTTATACAAACTAATCAGAAGGCAGAGAGAGAACATCCAACTTAACAAAATCAGAAATGAAAAGGGGAGACAACAGCAGACACTGAGGAAATTCAGAGAATCATTAGGTCATACTAAAAAACCTGTACTCCACAAAATTGGAAAATGCAAAACAAATGGGCAATTTTTTTAGATAGATACCATATACAAAATTAAATCAAGACCAGGTGAGCAATTTAAATAGACCTATAAGCTGTAAGGAAATAGAAGCTGTCATCAAAAGTCTCCCAACCCAAAAAAGCCCAGGGCCAGATGGTTTTAGTGCAGAATTCTACCAGAACTTCCAAGAAGAGCAAATGGAATACTCTTCAAAGTGTTCCACATAGTAGAAACAGAAGGGACATTACCAAATTTTTTATAAGGTTACAGTTACTGATATCAAAACCACACAAAGACTCAACCAAGAAAGAGAACCGCAGACCAATCTCACTCATTAACATGGGTGCAAAAATACTCAATAAAATACTGGCAAACTGAATCCAAGAACATATCACAAAAAAAAAAAAATCATCCACCATGATCAAGTTGGCTTCATCCCAGAGATACAGGGCTGGTTCAACATATGAAAATCTATCAATGTAATCTGCCATAAAAATAAGCTGAAAGAGAAAAACCATATGATCATTTCATTAGATGCTAAAAAAGCATTTGACAAAATCCAACACCCCTTCATGATAAAAGTCTTGGAGAAATCAGGGATACAAGGAACATATATAAATATAATAAATGCAACATACAGCAAGCCGACAGCTAACATCAAATTAAATGGAGAGAAACTCAAAGCAATTCCACTAAAATCAGGAACAAGACAAGGTTGTCCACTGTCTCCATATTCTTCAACATAGTTCTTGAAATTTTAGCAATAGCAATAAGACAATAAAAGGAGATCAAGGGGATTCAAATTGGAAAAAAAGAAGTCAAACTTTCATTATTTGTAGATGATATGATAGTGTAGATAAGTTACCCCAAAACTCTACCAGAGAACTCCTACAGCTGAAAAATATGTTCAGTGATGTGGTAGGATACAAGATCAACTCAAAAAAAATCAGTAGCCCTTCTATACACAAATGATAAAGAAGCTGAGAATGAAGTAAGAGAAACATCACCTTTCATAATAGCCACAAATAACATAAAATATCTTGGGGTAACACTAACCAAAGAAGTGAAAGACTTATTTGATAAGAACTTTAAGTATTTGAAGATAGAAACTGAAGAAGATACCAGAAAATGGAAAGATCTCCCATGCTCTTAAATAGGGAGGATCAACATAGTAAAAATGGCAATCCTACCAAAAGCAATCTATAGATTCAATGCAATCCCCATCAAAATCCCAACACAATTCTTCACAGACCTTGAAAAAACAATAATCAACTTCATATGGAAAAACAAAAAACCCAGGATAGCCAAAACAATTCTATACAATAAAAGAACTTCCAAAGGCATCGCCATCCCTGACTTCAAACTCTATTGCAGAGCTACAGTAATCAAAACAGCTTGGTATTGGCATAAAAACAGAAATGTTGACCAATGGAATCCAATTGAAGACCCGGGTATTAATCCACACACCTATGAACACCTGATTTTTGACAAAGAAGCTAAAATTATACAATGGAAAAAAAGCATCTTCAACAAATGGTGCTGGCATAACTGGATGTCAACCTGTAGAAGAATGAAAATAAACCCATATCTATCACCATGCACCAAACTCAAGTCCAAATGGATTAAAGAACTCAATATAAATCAAGCCACACTGAACCTGACAGAAGATAAAGTGGGAAGTAGTCTTCAATGCATGGGCATAGGAAACCACTTCCTAAATATAACCCAGTAGCACAGACACTAAGAGCAACAATAAATAAATGGGACCTCCTGAAATTGAGAAGCTTCTTTAAAGTCAATATGACAAAAAGGCAGCCTACTGAATATGAAAAGATCTTCACCAATCCCACATCAGACAAAGGACTGATCTCCAAAACATGTAAAGAACTCAAGAAATTAGACAATAAAATTCTAAATAACCCAATTAAAAAAAATGGGGTTCTGAACTAAACAGAATTCTCGACAGCAGAATCTCAAACGGCCAAAAGATACTTAAGGAAACTTAAGCTAACCTTCTTAACTATCAAGGAAATGCAAATCAAAACAACTTTGAGATACCATCTTACACCTGTCAGAAAGGCTAAGATCAAAAACACTAATGATAGTTTATGCTGGAGAGGATGTGGAGTAAAGAGAACACTCATCCATTGCTGGTGGGAATGCAAGCCTGTACAACCACTTTGAAAATCAGTGTGGCAGTTTCTCAGTAAATTGTGAATCAACCTACATCAGGATCCAGCAATACCACTCTTGGGAATATACCCAAAAGATAATCATACTACAAAAGCCTTTGTTCAGCTATGTTCATAGCAGCATTATTTGTAATAGCCAGAACCTGGAAACAACCTAGATGCCCCTCAACTGAAGAATGGGTAAAGAAAATGTGGCACATTTACACATTAGTGTACTATTCAGTGGGAAAAAAAAAACCACAATGACCTCTTGAATTTTGCATGCAAATGGATGGAATTAGAAAACACTATCCTGAGTGAGGTAACCCAGACCCAAAAAGATAAATATAGTATGTACTCACTCATAAGTGGATACTAGCTATAAACAAAAGACATTGAGCCTATAGTTCATGATCCTAGAGAAGTTAAGTAATAAGATGAACTCAAAGAAAAACATATATAGGCCCACCTGGAAATTGGAAACAGACAAGATCGCCTGACAGAATTAGGAGCAGGGGAATGGGGGAGAGAAAAAAGGGTAGAAGGGGAAGAGGAGGGGAGAAGGGGAGGGTTGAGGAGAACTTGAGGGAATGGGATAGTCAAGATGGAGGAAAAACAGAGATGAGAGCAAGGAAAGAAATATCTTGATTAATGAAGCCATTATAGGGTTAGCAAGAAACCAGGCTCTAGAGAAATTCCCAGGAACCCACAAGGATGACCCCACCTAAGACCCTAAGCAATAGAGGAGAGGGGACCCGATCTTGACTTTCCCTGTAGTCAAACTGATGATTATCTTAAATATCACCATAGAACCTTCGTCCAACTATAGATGGAAACAGAGGCAGAGACCTGCATCAGAGCACTGGACTGAGCTCCCAATGCCCAGTTGAGGAATGAGAATATGTGTAGAGGTCAAGACCATGATGGGGACACCCACTGAAACAGTCTACCTGAGCTAATGGGAACTCACCAACTCCAGCTGGACTGGAAATGAACAAGCATAGGACCAAACTAGTACCTCTGATGTGGGTGACAGTTGCATGACTGGGGCAGACTGAGGAGTCACTGGCAGTGGCACCACGATTTATCTCAACTGAATGTACTAGCTTTTTGAAAACCTATTCTCTTTGGATGGATACCTTGCTCAGCCTAGATATAGCAGGGAGGGCATTGGACCTTCCCGAAGGCAATGAATGTGTCTTACCCTTTCTTATGATTAGATTGGGGTGAGGTGGGAGGGTATGTGGAAGGAATGGGAGAAGGGGAGGAAGTGGAAATTTGGATTCGTGTTTTTTTACAAAAAAAAAATCTTGAAAGAAAGAGAGAGAGAGAGAGAGAGAGAGAGAGAGAGAGAGAAATCCAGTATTCATTACTTTAGAGTCTTGGCTGTGTGGTGTATAAAACAGAGTTGATAACATCTCCAATGCAGGGCATTTAGGGTAAGCTAATTAATATTTTAAAAAGTACTGAGCATCACCATTAAGTATATGTTCACTGAATCTCAGCTTCCAAGCCTGGCTGAAGTCAAACTGTATAGGGGTTCAGGGTCTTTAGACTGTAACCTGAAGGGAATTAAGGGTAGCCAGTAGGAGATCTTTTGCTCTGCCTCTGGCTCATTTGGAGCCTAGATAAGAACCACATTCAATTCCCTTCAACTCCACATTCACCCAATGATGTGTCCATGTACTCACATCCTCAATAGGTGCATAGTGAGAACTAAACACTGAACCAGGAGAGAAGTGGAAAACAACAGGTATGGGCCTGCTCCTCTCAGAGCCTGTGCTCTAGTCCTTTGAAAGAGACCTTCTCAACAGAAGAACTTCAAATGGCCAAAAGACACTTAAGGTCATGCTCAACTTCCTTAGCGATCAGGGAAATGCAAATCAAGACAACTTTAAGATACCATCTTACACCAGTCAGAATGGCTAAAATAAAAAACACCAATGATAGCCTTTGCTGGAGAGGTTGTGGAGAAAGGGGTACACTCATCCATTGCTGGTGGGAATGCAATCTTGTGCAACCACTCTGGAAAGCAGTGTGGCGGTTTCTCAGGAAATTCGGGATCAACCTACCCCTGGACCCAGCAATACCACTCTTGGGAATATACCCAAGAGAGGCCCTATCATACAACAAAAGTATATGCTCAACTATGTTCATAGCAGCATTGTTTGTAATAGCCAGAACCTGGAAACAACCTAGATGCCCTTCAATGGAAGAATGGATGAAGAAAGTATGGAATATATACATATTAAAGTATTACTCAGCAGTCAAAAACAAGGACTTCTTGAATTTTGCGTACGAATGGATGGAAATAGAAAACACTATCCTGAGTGAGGTAAGCCAGACCCAAAAAGAGGAACATGGGATGTACTCACTCATATTTGGTTTCTAGCCATAAATAAAGGACATTGAGCTTAAAATTCATGATCCTAGATAAGCTAAATAAGAAGGTGAATCCAAAGACAAACATATAGGCATCCTCCTGAATATTAACCTTCATCAGGCGATGAAAGGAGACAGAGACCCACATTGGAGCACAGGACTGAAATCTCCAGGTCCAAATCAGGAGCAGAAGGAGAGGGAGCACTAGCAAGGAACTCAGGACCACGAGGGGTACACCCACACACTGAGACAATGGGGATGTTCTATCGGGAACTCACCAAGGCCAGCTGGCCTGGGTCTGAAAAAGCATGGGATAAAACCGGTCTTGCTGAACATAGTGGACAATGAGGACTACTGAGAACTCAAGAACAATGGCAATGGGTTTTTGATCCTACTGCACGTACTGGCTTTGGGGGAGCCTAGGCAGTTTGGATGCTCACCTTACTAAACCTGGATGGAGGTGGGCGGTCCTTGGACTTCCCACAGGTCAGGGAACCCTGATTGCTCTTCAAGCTGATGAGGGAGAGGGACTTGATAGGGGGAGGGGGAGGGAAATGGGAGGCGGTGGCAGGGAGGAGGCAGAAATCCTTAATAAATAAATAAATTTAAAAAAAAAGAAATCTGCTAGTGAATCTCATAACAATTAGTGCTGTAGGAAGCCGCTAGTTAGTTCCTGGCTGCTCAGCCCGCAATAATCACACAGAAACCATATTATTTGCAATACTGTTTGGCTAATAGCTTAAGTATATTTCTCCATAACTCATATCTTAAATTAACCCATCTCCATTAATCTGTATATTGCCATGAGGCTGTGGCTTACCAAGTAAAGTTCCAGCATCTGTCTCCAGCGGGGCTACATGGCTTCTCACTGACTCGGCCTTCTTTCTCCCAGCATTCAGTTTACTTTTTCCTGCCTACCTCTGTTCTGCCCTGCTATAGGTCCAAAGCAGTTTTCTTTATTCATTAACCAATAAAAGCAACACATATACAGAAGGACCTCCCACACCAAATTAGTAATATCTTCTATAAATCCCCATTGTCAGAGCTACAACACTCTTATCCTTTACAATAAGAAAGTGATTTCCAAATTAAAAAGAAAATGTTCAGTTTTTTTTTTTCATTTCAAACCACAAGTAAAAAGAATGTTCTTCCTCAGTCCTGTTCCGGTTTCTCTCTTTAAATGTCCCTCTGTCTCAGTTACAATAGAAGAAAATAAAGTTGGTCATGCTGCCAATACCTTCAGCACAATGTGTACAGCTGATTCCTCTCTTCAGACAGCATTTTATATTAAGGGAAAAACACGTGGTTCAAAGAAATCTAATAGTTCAACATTTGTATGGTATTTTTATTGTAGATAAAGTCTTAAAATAACAATTATATGTAACTTTTCATGTTAGGGCCAAGTTCATTTTTTTCTAAATGGTTTTAAATATCAAATGCTTTGAAAAATAAAAATATATTTTAATCAAAATATCTTATTTTTCAGAGGCATATATTACATTTTTCATAGGTGACTATGGTAATTTGAATGCAATTGATCCCCATAAAATCATAGGAAGTGGCACTATTGAGAGGTGTGGCTTTGTTGGAGTAGGTATGGCCTTGTTGGAGGAAGTATGACATTGTAGGGGTGAGCTTTGAGGTCTCATATATGCTCAAGCTACACCTATTGTCTCATCCCACTTCCTGTTGTTTGCAGGTCAAGATATAGGACTCTCAGCTCCTTTTCCAGCACCATGTCTGCCTATAGGCCACCATAATCCCAGCCTCCATGTTCCCCACCAAAATGATAATGAACTAAACCTCTGAAAATGTGAGCCATCCCAACTAAACGTTTTTCCTTTATATATAGAGTTGCCATGGTCATGGTGTCTTTTCACAGTAATGGAAACCCTAACTAAGACATGCATAAATGTGATGGATTAATATATAAAATAAAGCAGTAACATAAAAGTAAAATAGTTAAAAGAGATTCCAGTGAGTTCTTTTCCATTTCCTTCTTAGTTAAATGACCCTTCCCCTCTATGGACTATATAGCAGTAAGAATATTTTATGTTAAAATTCACCCTATTTATTTTTTATTTTAGTCATGTGCACATAGGGAGGCATGAGTGCAGATACTGGTGGAGGCAAAGCATCCTCATAGGGCTAGAGTAACAGGTAATTGTCAGCTGCCCAGCATAGGTGCTGGGAATCAAACTCAGTGCCTCTCTACTGCTGATGCCCCTTTCTAGGTCCCCAGTAGCAACAGTTCTAATGGTTGATTCAGGGACAATAGAAGCACTGGGGTAAACTTTGATACCTAATAAACAAGACCCTTCAGCCTTCTTCTCAACAATCATGTTTCTGTTAATATTGGATTTCACTGGGCAAAGTGTGCTGGGGTTTGAGCCCAGGGCTTTGCCCATGGTAATCACACACTCTACCCTCAGTATAATGCTATCCTCAGTGTTTCCTTTAAGATTGCTTAGAAGCTTTCTTTTCTTCTGTGTGGCCTTTTAGTGCCCCAACTTCACACTCTGCTTAGATTACCAGTCAATTCTGAAAAAAGGCAGATAGACTTTTTTTTAAAAATAATTGTTTTTTTTTAAATATTTATTTATTTATTATGTATACAATATTCTGTCTGTGTGTATGTCTGCAGGCCAGAAGAGGACACCAGACCTCATTACAGATGGTTGTGAGCCACCATGTGGTTGCTGGGAATTGAACTCAGGACCTTTGGAAGAGCAGGCAGTGCTCTTAACCACTGAGCCATCTCTCCAGCCCCCGAGTTAACAAAAAACATTTTAAGGTTGCACGAGAGTCCCTTGAACATGCCAACATCAGGGTTACTATGCATGGGCGCGAATGAACTTCCAACTGCCCATAGGCAGCTGCTAGCTTACCACGAGACCCTAGGACCAGAAACTTTCATTGCTGAGGTCCAGAGGGCAGGACAGCAGCTGTGCTGGCCAGCAGCCGCCCCTTTCCCACCTTCCTAAAAAAAAAAAAAAAAAATTGTTTACAGCAGCAATTTGTTTCATAGAGGAATATATTATCTGACTATTATTTTCCTGTATTTTATGTCCTTCTTTGGTGATTTCTGTGCATCCTTGAGAAATTACTTCCAAATATTTGATCATTTTTAGCTAAAATTCTAGATAGATTATTTTTCTTATGTCATTATCTAAATTCTCATTACTACAGGAAAGGTACCTTTTTTAATATTTATCCCAACTCCTCTTAACCATTTCTTGGAACTAAATTTTTCTAAGAGAGGTACCATATGCAAATATGCAGTGGTGAGTGCGAAAATGCTGAAGAGCTCCTTGATCCTGAGAAAACACTAATTATAAAAATGTAGTTCCTCCTCAAACATAAGAAAACATTGGCAGATTGATTGCATGCTGAGGGCATTTAGAGCAGGGACACTCTTACCTAGAGGTTAAATAGCCTGAGCTCAACACCTCCTCCGAGTGATGCCTGATCAGCCTGCACTGTGCCTCTTCTATTTCTAAAACAATAAAAGGGTGTCTTGAGAATGTGTCAGCCTGATTCTGCACCAGAGAATGGAAGATTAATGCTAAGCCACTATATTGCACAAGATGAGGGATAAGAACAAACAACCATCGAATTTGTCCTTTGACTAAAGCATCAGAAACTCAGCCTAACGTGACTCATGGAGCAGCTGTCACAGTGAAGAAGGAGAAAGGTGGAGTTTTCTCTACTGTCACCCTCTTAGATTAAGTTTCCAGAAAGGGAACCACATATTGCTGCATCTGTACCAGTCTTGGACCAAAGATTATAAACCCCTCTTTGAGAGTCACATCTAATGTTCAGACTAAATAACCCTTGCGATCCTGGAGAGATTTAAACCAAGAAAGTAGATTGTAATCAGAGTCGGAATCAAAGCAATGAGGAACAATATAGAAAATCTCTGTAGAGTAACTGACCCATCTCTCTAACAGATTCATGAACAGGTTAAATAAGACGATGGGTTCTGCCATTAATGCCAATGGCTAGAACAATGATGATGCAAAGAAAGGTCAACCAAACGTATCCCAAACTTAGGTAATTTCCCCAACAGCAGGAGAATGATGATGACACAGAGAAAGGCCAACCAAACACATCCCAAGCTGTAGGTCATTTGCCCAACCACAGGAGAATGAAAAGTGGGTTCTCATGAGCTAGTGTTATTCTGTCCTCTGAGAGGCAGAAGTGACAAAAACCCTTTCGAAATTTCTATTCCCACCAATTAATCACTTCAGGAAGTGTCTCATAACTTCTGGTTAGGAGACAATAGAAAAATCACAGAGCCCAGTTGGTTGTGCAAGTCTTTCAGGTTTTGTAAATTCACTGGGGACTTACTAATCACACACACATAGATGCCCAATACCTCACTGGGTAAAAAGACAGGAGTACATGAGTCTTAAATAAAAAATGCACAGGCCTTGAAGAATTAAGTATGACGCGCTGCCTTTGTCATGTCAGAGCTGGCGGTTCTACACTACACTGAGAGCTGAGACCTTTACATGGCTTCTTCTTAATGTGACATATGTTTACAGACAACACCCTTCCACACATCAGCATCTGTGATGTGACAGAGAGCCCAGGCAGTGACCAGTGGTCACTACATCTTCTATTATGGAGTTGAGGAGCCAGTAGAATATTCCACTTGGTATTAGAAATGGGTTGTGATTTAACTCACAAAAATTATTTTTTAAAAATCTCCCTAAGAATTGCTAGTAATGATAAGGGTACATTCAACCAATAGAAAGTAGAAGTTGAGATCCTGTGGTATTTAAAGTTGCATCAAGCAGATTAGATTCTGTCCTAAAGACACAGGGAGACAGTATCTTTTTTTATTATTATTAAAAATAGACTGATCCCTCTTACAATATATCCCACCCACAGTTTTTCCTCCCTCCACTACCCTGAGCCCCCACACACAAGATCCACTTTCTCTAGTTTTGCCTTCATAGGAGAGCACACCTCCAAAAGACAGCAACAAAACAGTACAAAACAAGATAAAATAAGACAAGGGAAAAACTCTCATAGGCAAGGCAATCTAATGGAAAAGAGTCTCAACAGCAGGTAAAAGAGTCAGAGACTCACATGCTCCCACTGCTAGGAGTCCCACAAAAACACCAAGCTAATAGTCATAACAGAAACCTGGTGCAAACCCACACAGTACCCTTGCTTGCTGCTTCGGGTTCTGTGAGCCCATGTAAGCTCTGCCTAGTTGATTTAGAGGGCGATGTTCTCCTAGTGTTCTCCATACCCCTCTGACTCCTACAGTATTTCATCTTCCTCTTCCATGGGGTTCTCTAAAGCTCCAAGGGGAGGGACCCAATGGAGACCTCCAATTTAGACTCTCTGTATAATGTCAGACTTCCATATGCTGCCATAGGAAGCCTCTCCGATAACAACTGGAGGCCAAGGCACCAATCTTAGATCTCTAGGCTCTCCAGTGTCTGGTTCGTGGTCATCGAGCAGTGTCAGGAATTGGCGCTCCCATTCAGAGCATGGGCCTCAAGTAAGTCAGACATTGGTGGACCATTTAGACAAGTTCTGTGCCACCATTGCCCCAGCACATCCTGCAAGGAGAACAGATTATAGGTCGACCGTTTTGTGGCTGAGTTGGTATCCAGGTTTCTTTTTCAGTAACCTGCAGATCACCTTCCAATACAAAAGTGACCAGAATGTAGGGTGAAAGTTCCAGACGGGCACCAGCACTACCTCTCTAAGTTCAATAAGCTGTGTGAATGTTGTCCTCAGCAATGGGGACCCACTATCAGTTTTCAGAGAATAACCCTCTGTCCTAGCATCAGCCTGGGTAGTTTAGGGATCTCCGTGGGACCCCTTTGATCAACAACTCAAGGGAATACAACCCAACCCATCCCTGGAAGTTTTGCGTGGCTACAAAAGAGGCCAATTCAGACTCTGTATACTCCATTACTAGGAGTCCTCACCAGGGTCACCTTCATAGATTCCAGGAAATTTCCACTGCACTGTTTCCACACCACCCCAAATACTCCCCAACTCCATCCATCCCTCCTGAATCTCCCTCTCTCCATCTCATTCCCTCACCATCTGATCCCTCGCATTCCCGTCCCCATCATCCCACAGACCAACCACAAATTCTATTCTATTTCTCCTTCCCAGAGAGATCTGTGTGTACCCTTTAGAGCCTTCCTCTTTACCTCTCTGGGTCTGTACATTGTAACTTGATTATCATTTACTTAACAGTTAATATCCACTTTTGAGTGAGCACATACCATATTTGACTCTCTTGGTATGGGTTAACTTGCTAAGGATGCTTTTTTTTCTAGTTCCATCATTTTCTGCAAATGTCATAATGTCATTGTTTTTAGCAGTTAATTAATACTCCGTTGTGTAATGTACCACATTTTCTTTATCCATTCTTCAGTTGAGGGACATCTAGGTTGTTTTCAGTTTCTGGCTATTATCAATAAAGCCACAATGAACATGGTTGAGCAAGTGCCCTTGTGGTAGGATGGAGTGTCCTTTAGGTATATGCCCAAGAGTGATAAAGCTGGATCTTGTGGTAGATAGATTCCCAGTTTTTTGAGGAATCGCCATATTGAGAGTGGCTGTACAGTTTGCACTCCCACCAGCAGTGGAGGAGTGTTCCCCTTGCTTCACATCCTCTCCAGCATGAGCTGTCACTTGTATTATTGATCTTAGCCATTCTGACAGGTGTAAGATAGAATCACAAAGTAATATAAATTTGCATTTCACTGATGGCTAAGGACTCTGAACAGTTCTTTAACTGTTTTGTCAGGCATTTGAGATGCTTGTGTTGAGAATTCTTTGTTTAGATCTGTACCCCATTTTTAATTGGATTATCTGGTGTATTTAGATCTAGTTTTCTTGAGTTCTTTATATATTTTGGATATTAGTCCCCTATCAGATATTTGGTGAAAATATTTTCTCATTCTGTAGGCTGCAGTTTTGTCCTATTGATGGTGTCCTTGGTTTTACAGAAGCTTTTTAGTTTCATAAGTTCCCATTTATTAATTGTTGATCATAGTGTCTGCACTATAGGTGCTCTGTTCAGAAAGTTGTATATGGATTTTGTTTGGTTTTTGTTTTGTTTTGATAGTTTTTCAAGATAGAGTTTTTCTGTATAGCCCTAGCTATCCTAGACCAGACTGACCTTGAACTCAGAGATTCGCCTGCCTCTGCCTTCCAAGTGCTGAAATTAAAGGTGTGCACCATCACCACCCAGCATGGGAGACAGCATCTTTTTAAAAATAGTATGTAGGATGTTAATGAGTGGGACCTGAGCAAGAACAAAGTTGTAAGTCCTTACCTCTGAGACAGATGCTAAGAACTTGGCTAAAGTAGCTGGGATAAGAAAGGAACTCATGACTTCAATATACACTTTTGTAAAATGACTCAAGTCTGTCAGTTTTACCTCCAAAAAAAAAAAAGTCACAGGAACAAAGGAAAAGTTTACTTTAAAGCTGCATTGAGGTTCATCTGGAAAGTCTCTCTCACACATTTTATTATCTTACAAAACATTCCCACAAGAAAGCAATTACTATATCAGACTAAAAGAACATACATTAATTTTTTTAATGAAGTCTGAAGTCTGGGATAGAGTTAGCATGTAAGTCTGGATGTAGCTCAACAGCAGGGTGCTCAGTTGGCATGTGCAAAATCCTGGGTTTAATCCTTGATACCACAAGCATATACATGAAAAAAGAGAAGGAGGAGGAGGAGAGAAGAAGAAGAAGAAGAAGAAGAAGAAGAAGAAGAAGAAGAAGAAGGAGAAGGAGAAGGAGAAGGAGAAGGAGAAGGAGAAGGAGAAGATTACATAATGCTTTCTATCAAAATATTCCTAAGAACCACAGAAGGATGTGAAGCGTTGTTGGGACAACAGCTGGGTTTCCACTAATTAAATGCACGCTGTTTTCTGCAGCACAGTCAGACTTCCTGGCATGTCTGGATGTCTCCCCTGGATGATCAGAATGGAAGAGGTATACAGTTCCCACTACCTTGAATAACAAAAAAAGACAGACCCATGCTTTTGCAAGTCATATCAAAATACAGGTACATTTTTGACTGGCAACACTAATCTCAGTTCATGAGTTTGTGAACACTCAAGCACAATTAAACATCAAAAAAGTAGTAAACGTGGCATAGAGCTGCATACATGTTTCCAGTGGAAGCAATGAATGCCAGCAAAGGCTTGCCAGGGAAGCTGAAGTCTAATTAGTGTCTTACTTTATGGATAAGGGAGCTACTATAGATAACAAGCTTCAAAAGCAGCATGGAAACTTCTGGAGACTCTGCCCATTTGAATAAATGCTCACTTTTATTGCTTCGCTTCTGAGGCTCAATTTCCAGCAAAGAGAAGATGAATTCTTCAGCTTATGTTGGATCCACTTTCAACCTCTCCTGTCTTCACATGGTATATTAGTTGGGGCACAGCCAACACATACAATGAAGTTCCCCTTTAATTTTTATTGTTATGATTCTCATTTTGATTTCAGTCTCTTGATCCAGAGCCAGTTCAAGCTAGGCTGGGGTTCCAAGCAATTATCTCAAGAGTAATAACACCATTGCTCAAACAGAAAGCACTGGAAAGCAGTGAATGGTTAAGAGCAGTGTCTATTCTTCCAGAGGACTGGAGTTCAAATTCCCAGCACCACATGGGAGTGCATAACCTCTTTAACTCCAAACACAAATTAAATAGAAAGAGAAAGTCCTACTAAGTATAAGAAGCACTACCTAAAATCACCATCCAGATCACTTTTACAGCCACATGAACAGGGCTACACCAGGCTGCTTCCTTACCTTGCTAAGCCACCCATCTTTCAACGAACAGGATGTATGGCTTCTTACAGCTACTATGAAAGTCAGTGGAGGAGCCTCAGAAGACTAACAATAGATCTTCATATAACCAAGTTACACCTCTCTGGGTATTAACCCTAAAGATTCCAAGTCAAGATGTCACATCAATTCTTGCATTTCTTCCATGTTTACTGAAGCACTACACAGTAACTTAGTCATGGAACTAACCTGTGCCCATCAACAGAAGAATAGATAAGGGAAATACAATCTATATACACAGTGAAATGTTCCAATCATGAAGAAAGATGAAGGTATGTCATTTGCCAAAATATCGATTCATCTAGAGATAATCATATTAAGGCAATTACATCAATCTCAGAAAGAGAAAGATCACATGTTTTCTCTCATCTGTGGGTCCTATATTTAATAGCGATGCATAAAATCCTATAAGCACAGATAGCATTACATAGAAGTCAAACTGTCTGGGGGAGTTATAGAGAAAACAGAAAGATGGCAGGGCTTGGGGGAACATGCCCCAAGTATATTATACACTTGCATGAAATGTGTCTTATGTAACCCAGAATAGTAAAATAAAATACAAAGGAACTGTTACAGGCACAGAGAAAAAAAAAACACAGAGAGCCCCATCTGCCTGGGGATCCATTTGTCATTAGTTCAAGAAAAATCTAAAGAATTGCAAGATATTAAATTATGGGGGAAAAAAACTACCATACTTGATTTGTCTTTCCTTCCCTAGCAATAAGTTTGGAATATTACTCATAAAGCCTTGCTTTCTTCACATTACTTTTTAAGAAACTTAGCTTTTTAATTGAAAATTAATCCAGTCTCAAGCTGAATATGGTGCCTATCTATAGTCTCAGCACACAGGAGGCTGACGCAGGGAGACCTTGAGTTCAAGGCCAGTCTGAGCTACTACTTAGTGAGATCCTGTCTCAAACAAAACCAAACAAAGTGGGGTGGCAAAGGTTCTCACCACAAAAACAAAATCACATATAAGTCAGCATATGATCAAAATCGGGAAAATACACTCAGACTCTTCTAACTAAGCTTGGGCTTTGCAATGAACCTTACTACTGTTTTGTCGCTCTTCTGCATTTCTCCTTGTGGGAACAATGTAGAGGCAGAAACCCCAACGTCATCTACAACCTTAACTAAATTCAAACACTAAATTCAGAGAGCCCCTAACATTTGATCACTTATATCATCACTGCACAAAACACTGGCAAATGTGATAAATCTCTGCTCAGCGGCCAACATGTGCTCCCAAGTCTCCCAAGGATTGAGGCACAGAACAACCTTCTCCATGTCCAGACTTTGTCCTGTGCCTCTATCCTTCAGTGTTGACAAGAGCTGAGTAGTCACTCACTTTCTAATGCTGGTCCAAAAGTGCATAAAATGCGTTTGCTGGAATCACATGGAGGAAACTCTACGAGGAATGTCAAGCTTGACCTCTTGGATAGAAGTCGACTTTAAAAGATTCACTAATTATTTTTCTGTTACAGACTCAAATGCCCAACAGATTTGTCACAAATACTGTTTAAATGGATGATGGAGCTAGAGAGATGGCTCAGTTGGTAAAGTGGTTGCCTCGTGAGCACAAGAGCCTGAGTCCAATCCCCATAATCCCAAATCCAGAAGTGGTAGCATGCTTGCAGTCTGGGAGCTAGTAAAGCAGACACAGACAGATTCCTGGGACCCATTGGCCCAGGATAAGTTACTACTCTATAAGTTCCAAGCCAAGGAAAGAACTTATCTTAAAAAAAAAAAAAAAAAAAAAAAAGGTAAAAGAAAGGCTAGGTATGGCGACACATACCTTTGATTCCAACACTCCTGAGTCAAAGACAGGTGAATCTCTATGAGTTCAAGACCAGCCTGGTCTACATAGTAAGTGCCAGTCCAGGAAAGAGATACATAATGAGAGCCTATTCAAAATAAATAATAAAGTAAATAAATAAGTCAAAGGCAGATGGCACCTTAGGAATGACACCCAAGGTCATCCTCTGCCCTACTTCACATACACACAGATACATACAAACACATATACTCACAAACACACACACATTTATAGTGTCACCCAGAAATCAGCAAACGAATATGACATACAGTTAATATATTTGTCCCAGCAGTCATACGGGCTCCTGTATAATTGCACAGCCCTACTCAGCTATCCCATGCCTGCACCAAAGCGGCCATTCACAATAAAACAAGTGAAAATGTCTATGTCCATTAACCTTAAATTCACAAAAATTTTTATGTCAAAAAACAACAGTTTTTTTGGAGATAGGTGGTAATAATGATCACAGTTGCACAACTCTATGAATGTGTTTAATAACACTGAGCTGTACCCTGAAGTACCTGAACAGGAAGGCTGGAAAGATGGCTCAGACATGGGGACATCATGGCCAAGGCTGATGACCTGAGTTCTGCCACCAGAGACATGGAACAAGGAGAGAAGTGACTCCTGTAACTTGTCTTGTGGCCACACACACACACACACACACACTATAAGTGCAATTTTTAAAAATTTCATTAGTAACATTCCTGAATATTTCACCACAATTTAAAAGAAATTAAAATGTTTCCTACCAGATTCTTTTTTAACTCCTGGCCTACATAATCTTTTATGCCAAACGCTTTAGGATTGAATAAGCTACCTAGAACGAAATGCTTCTAAAATGATGTATAAATATTTCAAAGATAAAATTATTCTTCCTCAAGTCCTTCAGATATTGTGACACCAGTGAAGAGCCTATTCTAGCTCCGTCCCCTAACCTGGGGTACAGTCCAGGTGTTCAGGTGCCTCTTACGATGTGACAGTCATGGTGACTGCCTCGGGAAATTAAAAGAGTAATTAAATGAGCACTGTGATAACCTATCTGATAGTCAATCTACTTTCCCTAAGTTATGAGTGAACAAAGGCACAATAGGATGTCACTTCAGCGCCAACACAAGCAGATTCTGCAATGCATTAGTCATATACCTCAAACCCCAGCGCACCCATGGAGCTGCTTGTTTCTAGTTATTGCTAATTGATTTTATTCAAACTCTGTATTCATTGTGGCTAGATATGGCTCCTTTCTTTGTTACTTGTAGACCTTTCAATAGCATACATTATTAATTAAGATGCACCCTTACCCACACACAGCCTTAAAACAAGCACTTTTCCACAAGCAGGTTTGGGGATTTTCTGTTTCCTTTTCTGCTTTCTAGTTTTTAGCTATGACCGTAAGAAACCAACTAGATCTTTTTTTTTAAGTGTGGCAGGGCCAGCTCGTGCACTTTCGTGCCGTGATTAATGTGTTATTCATCTGGTACCTTCCTAGTCGACTCTTGCCTTTAGCCTGTGAACATCTCATTTTGCTCCCAACAAAGGATTCCATTGCTGTAGGAACTGAGGTGTGTCTCGGTTTTTACCTGGGAGGCAGTGATGCAAGCGTTTCAGCTGAGACCAATCCTTGGCTTGGGGTGGGGAGGAACAGACTAGCAGGCCACCAGGAGAGTCCTAGAGCAGACAAGAGAGCCACCACTGCCAGAAGGGAGTTTCAGACCTTGGATACAGACACTAGGGTGAGGAGCAGCAGCAAGAGGCTTGGATTTGTTCACCGGGAACACCAGCGACAATGACCTGCCTTTTCCCCAGAGCGCTAGGGCCTCTGGTCCTCTTGATGGTAAGTCCCTTCTTTTTCTAACACTAGAAAACTCTCTCTGCTTCCTTGCATAGATCAAAAAATTGGCTTTGTTTGCTGAATCTCTGATGTACATTCTAAAGAGGACACAGCAGAACTAAGCGTTAAACTGAAAATTTTACATTCCTTCCTTTTTTGATTTTCTTAATGTTCAATTTTAAAAAGAAGTGTAAAACAGGAAAAACGTTTATTTAATATAGTTATTTCACACTTCTTCAGTGATGAGATTAACTCATCCCAATCCCACGTTTTGTTTCCCACAACCTTCGTTTTCTTCAAAGCAGCGCATTATTTTTCCAACACCCAGATGAGAACACGCACAACACAGGCACTTCTGTTCTCCAGGATTACACATCTCCTGGTAAGGTATGGCTGAGAGCTCTGCATGCCTGATCTTGACGCCCGACTTGTTTTTAGAATACTCATCAACCGTTGA
Organism: Microtus oregoni; assembly: GCF_018167655.1. Lineage (NCBI taxonomy): Eukaryota > Metazoa > Chordata > Mammalia > Rodentia > Cricetidae > Microtus > Microtus oregoni. The sequence goes on along the minus strand of NW_024544542.1, from coordinate 4,207,538 downwards.
ACTAAAATCAAAGTAATTTTGATTCTAGACAAGTTGGGAGGATTATTAAGAAAACCGGTTTTACATTTAGCCATTATGTACAAGCTATATCGAGCCTTGGGGAGGGGTGACATGGGCTTTACATGATCATGTTCAGGAGAGTAGCTCTTTTGTTGGCTGGGGAAATGTTACATGTTTTCTGATAGACAAAAAGAATCAAGAGGGAAAGCATTAGCTCAGATTCTATAAGCTAGTTTATGCTTTAATCATTGTATTAGTGAGGCAAAAATATGACTTATCTCATACATGAAGTTCACCAAAAACTTGAATATAAATAAATACAGGGAAATCACCAAAGTTTATCACCACGTTGTAGATGACAAACTCGGCCTCGGCAGCCATTGTCTCACTTCAAAACACAGAGAGCAGTGGCTTTTAAAAGTTACAGGGGCCGGGCGGTGGTGGCGCACGCCTTTAATCCCAGCACTCGGGAGGCAGAGGCAGGCGGATCTCTGTGAGTTCGAGACCAGCCTGGTCTACAAGAGCTAGTTCCAGGACAGGATCCAAAACCACAGAGAAACCCTGACTCGAAAAACCAAAAAAAAAAAAAAAAAAAAAAAGTTACAGGGAGACAGATCTCAAGGACTGCCTGAGATGTAAAGTTTGTCTGCCATTATAACAGACGCCTCGTGTGGAAGAAAACTCGACACTCCCTCACGTGGCACCGATTTTTAAATACTGAACAAATGATTGAACGAGGCCTCTTTTAACTTTGAATCAACCTTCAATTCTCTTATGATGCTGGTGATGAGGAAGTTAGAACATATAAGATGTTTTCCAACACACAGTAAAGTTTTGCCCATGTAGGGGTAGAGAAAGAGAGGAAAGATAGGGAGGAAGGGAGAAGGAGGGAAAGCAAGGGTAAAGGGGAAGAGAGACAGAGACAAAGAGAGACAGAAACAAAGAGGGGGGAAAAATGAAGGGTCTAAATGTAAGCTGTGCAATATCATAGCCACCATCCATACATGGACATTTATCACTTGGAATATAATTGTTCTGAGATGAGATACGCTGTTAAATATAAAACATACAACATAACAAAAGAGTGTAAAAGATATTACTAGTTTTTATTTTGTTACATACTGAAATTATAGTCTTTTTCAGTAGATTAAATTAAATATACCACTAATTAACTTTTTAACAAGCCTTTTGATAAAAGTATAAGAAAATTTAAAACTGTTCATGTAGGTGGCATTTGTGCTTCACATTAAGCAAAGCTGTGTCCTAATTCTACTTGCAGAGGGTGGTGTAGGCAGATAAGACTCCGTGGATTGAGTGGGAGTTGAGATTCCATAAGTGGGGATGGATGGAACTACTGTCAGACCGATACAAGCAAAGAGAGGGCAGTTGTGGCCTCTGCCGGGGGCTGTGGAGCTACCGGTTTGACTGGACCGAAACTGTCTGTTAGGGGATCAGGGCACAATTTACAAAGGTAGAGGAGTGTGACATTGAAAGGTTCATTCTGTGAAGGCAAATGGAATCCTTTTAGAACGCAGAGCCACCCAGAGTTTTGACATAATGTGGTTACGGGTAAAAGGCAATGTTCTCAGAGCACGGGCATCATTTGTTGTTGAAGGGTGGTGTCTGAACGTTGAAAGACATGTCTGGAGGTTTCTAGGTCCCTTTCCCATCGCACACACCACACAAGGTCATTGACAGCGCTGTAACGTGAGATGTAGCAGCAAGACCTAGGCTTGACTGTGCAGCTGTTCCAGTGACTCACTCCAGGCCCCGTGTTCTCCATTGTCAACAAAGAATCATCTTAGACTGGATATGGTAGCACATACCTTTAACCCCGTCACTTGAGAGGCAGATCATCTGTGAGTTCAAGGCCAGTCTGGTCTACATAGTAAGTTCCAGAATAGTCAGGGCTCTGTAGAGAGACCCTGTCTCAAAAAAACAAGCAACAAAAAGTAATAGCAGTAGAGAGACCTTAGTCCTCCCCCGCCTCTCTATTATGCCCACAGTGAGAAGGGAGTGTCATCGTGTTCACAGAAGTACTTGGAGAAACAGAAGCATTTGAAAAACTGATACCATCCACTTGTGGTGTTTCCATTCTAGGCGTGATTCTTGATTACATCAGTCTCAGTGTTGTGTTTTAATGCTTGAAGTAACCACTGACATCCATTTTAATATGTCAAGGAAGGACGAACATGTTTCTTCAGTTAGAGTATATTACGATGTATGGGGCTGGGGAGACGTCCCAGTAGGTTAACAGAGCTTGTCGAACAAACATGAAGATGTGCATTTGAATCCTCAAGACCCATGTAAAGCCAGGTATGGCCGTATGACTGAAGCTTCCCACTATGGGAAATGGAGAAGGAGGACTGTTGGGTCTTGCTGCCCATTAACCTAGTTCCATGTTCAGTGACAGACCCTGTCTCAAGGGAATAAAGAGCGATAGTGAACACATCCAGTGCCCTCTGACCTCCAGGCACATGTAAATACATAACACACACATACATACACACACACACACACACACATACACACCATTCACCTATACATACGAATACTCAAAAAATTTAAAAAACATTTCTGAAACGAATGTTTTGAAAGTTACAGGAAAAAACCAATCTTAAATATACTGTGACTGTTGGAAAATGCCATGCTTTCTAATGTAGAGAATTTTTTCAAAAAATCTCTGCTATTTTGGGCTTTAAGATTAATTCTTTGGAATACATAGGTATAAAGTGAACCTGAATATCCCTTTTTAGGTGTCAGATTTATCAGTCATTTATATGTATCTGATTTATTTCACATAACACAAAATCAGAAAAACTTTTCATGGAAGATGCTCCCCTTCAGAGATTCATTTGTGAAAATAAAGATTATCCACAGAGAAACCCATCATTCCCCGCCACATAGTTAACAAACTCTAGCACACATCCTGTGCCATAACACTCCTTACCCGAAGAATGAGCTTGTCAATCTCATGTGACAATGCCAAACCCGAAGGTTTTTTTTTAACTTCTTTTTTTTTTATTTTTTAAATTTATTTATTTATTAAGGATTTCTGCCTCGTCCCCACAACCGCTTCCCATTTCCCTCCCCCTCCCCTGATCAAGTCCCCCCCCCCCATCTGCTCGAAGAGCAATCAGGGTTCCCTGACCTGTGGGAAGCCCAAGGACTGCCCACCTCTATCCAGGTCTCGTAAGGTGAGCATTCAAACTGCCTAGGCTCCCACAAAGCCAGTACGTGCAGTAGGATCAAAAACCCACTGCAATTGTTCTTGAATTCTCAGTATTCCTCATTGTCCGCTATGTTCAGCTAGTCCGGATTTATCCCATGCTTTTTCAGACCTAGGCCAGCTGGCCTTGGTGAGATCCCAATAGAACATCCCCATTGTCTTAGTGTGTGGGTGCACCCCTCATGGTCCTGAGTTCCTTGCTCGTGCTCCGTCTCCTTCTGCTCCTGATTTGGACCTTGAGATTTCTGTCTGGTGCTCCCGTGTGGGTCTCTGTCTCTGTCTCCTTTCATCGCCTGATGAAGGTTAATCTTCCTGAGGATGCCTATGTGTTTGTCTTTGGATTCACCTTATTTAGCTTCTCTAGGAACATGAATTATAGGCTCAATGTCCTTTATTTATGGCTAGAAACCAAACCCGAAGGTTTAACACAGCTTTTTTTTTTTTTTTTTTTTTTTTATCGAGACAGGGCTTTGCTGTAGTTTTAGAGCCTGGCCTGGAACTAACTCTTATAGACCAGGCTGGCCACCTGCCTCTGCCTCCCAAGTGCTGGTATTAAAGAAGGCTTGCACCACCACCACCCAACCCTAATACGGCTTTTTAAGCTGCTGTGGTAAAGGGGAAGAGTGACAGCCATTAAAAAGTCAGGTCATGAGCAGAATATCCCCTCAAACTAGCAAGATCCCTTCCAGCCATCTTTCTCTGCCCCATGAAAGTTTATAAAAACAGTTTTAAGTCAAACATCCCACTTCAGTCAATGGAAGTCTCGGAAGTGTCTCTTCCCATCTTGATTAGTGAGATGGTTGTTTCCTCTGCTGATGAATACATATGAAGATGAGTCCCACTGAATCTCTTCGAAATTCAAAATTCTAAAGGCAGAAGAACCTTGCCAGGACTCCTGCCTAACACTGCCTGGCTTGGGCAGCAGCTGGGATAGACCCAATTATTTCTACCAATTAGCCTTCCCGCTTGCTTAATACCAGAAGCCAGTTCTCATCCCTAACTATAATACTCCGTGTCCCAGAGGTTTCTCGTAAATCTCTTAGCTCTTGGTGCTTCCTTTCCAGTAAAAAGTCAATCTGATAGCCTAAGGTGAGGGCTTGTTTGGGGAAATGCCTCATGAGGAAATTACACAGATGATGGGTTGGTCGTCCATAATTACATGACGAATAATTGAATCTGCTTAATGCACACTTTTTCTTAATGCAGCGCCGCAGGCCAGGCTATGCATTGCACAACTTCAGTGGGTGCATTCACGGGATCTGCAGTGGTAGCAGCACCCGGAAGTTTGCAAGGAGCAGCCTGCACAACGGTATAGTGGAGCGCTGTGTTAAGGAGTCTTTGTATTGGTCCAAGGGCTTCTGATAGCCCTTTCCTTCTCTTGTTATTCTAACAGAAATTACTAGCATCTACTAAGCACCTACTATGCACTTGGGCTCATAGTTCAATCCCCACAACAAACCGACATGCAAGTAAGAAGTGGTGAGATCTCACTCCGGCAGATGAGGAAATGCGAGGACTGGGTCATGTTCCCAAGGCGTATAGTGGTACATGTCTGGGACCAAAATTTAAATTGGCCTGGAAACTAGGAAGATGGCTCAGGGGGTTGCCGAGCAAATGTAATCAGAACATGCAGTACACACATGTAATCAGAACATGCAGTACACACATGTAATCAGAACACACAGTATATACACAGTATACATATGTAATGAGAACACACGGTATACACATGTAATCAGAACACACAGTATACACATGTAATCAGAACATGCAGTATACACATGTAATCAGAACATGCCTCTGGGAAGACAGTAAGGAGAGACGGGATTCCCTAGACGCTCATGGCCCAGGAGCCTGGCAACTGCAGCAGCAAACCAGAGCTCTTACCTCATGTAAGATGGATGAAGACTGACTGACACCTAAGGTTGCCCTCTGACCTCCACACACATGGTCTCACATGCACACACACAGACACACACACTATTAAAAAGAACACCAGTGTGCAGGATCCAGGTTCATACCAGCACACTGACACAGCATCCTCCAAATGGAACATCCACAAGCAACCAAGGGCATTACTTTTACTTGGCTTCTCTTCACTGCAGGAAAAAAAAAAATCAGCTTTCTAAATTAATTGAGTTTACATATCAGTTCTCGAAAACTGAGCCACCTGAAATTAAATACTAATTTCTAAACAATTTAATATATATTATTCAGTTGGAGAATTTGTCTTTGTTTTGATTAATATAACATTTATTAGCATGTTTTGTGGCTTTAAAATTCAAAATTTCTACACAGTCCTGACTTACACTTAAATTTTTTCTGCTTTATATTTATACAACTCTTGGGGTTTTGTTTTCAGGGTAAAATCCAATAAATTGCATGAAGTACTCAAGGCTTCATTATAGAACGGCCTCTGCATTAGATGATTCCCCAGCCATAGACTGTAGTAAGGGTTCTGAGGATGCAGACTAAGCTAAGACATTCAGAGGGTTATGGATGTTACATGCACGTGAGGATCAGTATTTCCAGCTTACAGTGGGTTATTAGGACATTGCACACCATAAGTGAAGGAGCTTCCACATAGAAATCAGAAGGAGTCACTCATTCTTCCGAGCTGTGCACTGTGTAACTCATTTATCAAACGTGTCCTGAAAGGCTGCTATGACCTACGTGCTTACAATAAGTTTCTGACTAGTTGATCAATTGTAGCAGTGAACCGCCAGCCTATGGGCATTTCATGGCATTTCTTGCCTGAAAGGTATAAATCTAAAATCATATTTGAACTCTGTAATGACTTCTTTGAGTTCCCTACGTTATTCTCTGAACTCCCCAGCGGGGAGCATGGCGGGTGCTGTGATAACTCTGGAAACGGGCGGTGGCTGTGTAAGCTGCTTTTCTCGCAGCTGCTGAAGGCAGCTGACTGAAACCTGAAGGGAGGCGAGCTTTATTTTGGCCAGTGATTCCAGTCTGCCACTGGGAAACATGATGGCAAAGCTCATGCCAAGAGAATCTCACATCAATAGCTGCTCACACAGGAGGCAAAGAGGGCTTGCTGAGACTAGAGAAGGAGGCAACTTTCTGAGCCCCACCCTCGGTGATTGTTTCTCCAGCCAGGGACCCCCTCCCAAGGCTCCACGGCCTTCAGAATTAATGTAGAGCTGCAATCACAGTTCCAGCCAGCCAAAAATAATGGTTCCGCATTCAGAAATGTTTCCTGTGATATCTCTCATGTTTCCAGAAACAAAGAGTATCTTTCTACAACACTAAAATGAAGGGACACTCTTTGAGATCAGGCTTAAAAGAAAAGAGTTTAAATTTTGGAATGGAGAAGTCATCCAAGGGTTCTGGTTTTCTGAGAACTGGAAATACGATAACCCGTGGTCTGCTCTGCTAATTTTCCACAGACTAGGCTTTGCCTGCCTGGGAAGGTGGATCAGGGCTTTAAGGTCTATAGAAGCCCCATTCTCCACGGGGCCAACACAGACGTGACTCATGGTTTCTGGATGACTCCATTTTTCCTGTAGAGGGGAGCACGCCCGGCCCATCCTTCCCCGTACAGTCAGATGAGAAAGAACAGTCGGTGACCACACCATACTGGTCCCTTCTTTCCTCAGAGATTGCAAGATGTTGGGGCATCATCTTGAGGTGTTATTTAAAATCAGAATTTCAGATGAAATGCTTATGATGGAGGGGTTGATCATATGTTTGGCTTAATTGCTCCTTTAGTTAAGACTTGGACCTGCCTGTTCATTATAATCTTTAAAAATAAATGACGTAATAAGTCTACATTGTTTCGGGATCAGCCACAGCCTTTGGCCAGATAAAAATCTAAGTCACCGTCATACAACTTTCTTCTGTGTATTTACGTTAGGTTGGGGTTAGAATCTATTGTCACGGCAATGCACACACCCTGGAGATAAAGTGGTTATGTTTCAAACCCTAGCTCATCAAGGGTTGTTAAACAGGGAGAAAGTATCCGTGTTCCTGCTTCTCTATATACATAAAAACGGGGGTTATATAATCGAATCTTCTTCAGGTGGTTGCAATAAACAATAGCAATATTAAGCACAATGTTCTGTAAGTAAACACTAAGCAAGTCACCACCACTACCACTCTCCTAAATTTACCCTGTAATTTGTTTTCCATGGCCTTCTTTTCTTCGGATCTCACACTCAGGGAACCAGCAAATACTTGCTGAACACTTGAATAGGGAAGAGCAATAGCGTAAGACCCAGGACTTGGAAAGCTCATGAAGAAATTCTTTACTACTCATAAAACAGTAAGATACAGGGAGCGTTTGTGAGCTACATGCCCTTAAAGAGAATGTGAGCTGTACAAACTCAGAGAGGGAGCCATTAGTAAAGGCAGCTTCAGGTAGCATGCCGGTGCTTGACTGGGTGAATCACCTGTAGGTGGGCCGTGAGGAGCAGGAACGCATTCCAGGTGGAAAGCAATCCAGATGCCAGGCCTGTGGGCTCCTAAGAAAGGTCCCAGGAAGCCCCACTTCTTTTGTCCTCATTTAAATTTTAGACCCGTAGTACACAATGAAACTCTTGTTTTTGTTTGTGACATGGTCTCATGTAGCTCTGCCTAGCCTAGAACTCACCATGTAAACTAGGATAGTCTCAGACTCACAGAGACCCACCTGCCACTGTCTCTTGTGTACTGGGGTTGAAGACAACACCACCACATTTGGAATTTAAAATGAAGTGTAATGTTTATGTTACAGTAGGAAGAAGAACAGATTCACGCCCTACAGCAAACAGCACCTAAGACCAGCATAGGACAACCCCTGCTTTTAGAAAAAGGTTCCATTTTCATAAGCTAGAATAGTTTTGTCCTATTCTCCTTACTCTAGTTCAAATAAAAAAAAATAAAATAAAATAAATGAAAAAAAAAAAGAGCTGGATTCCACTGAACCTGAAGAAGTATCTACAGACAAAAAGAAATAAATATTTGGATAATTTGCCAAATAGGAAGATAAAAAAAAATAAAATAAAATAAAAAGCAAAAAAATAAAATAAATAAATAAAAAGAGGAGGGGGGATAAAAAAGTGGGGAACAAAGAACCTGTCTTTAGAAGGAGTTCATCTGAAGTTGCTTTTGTATAAGCACACATGATAGGTAATAGAGGCTTGGGGTTTTGATTTTGTTGTTGCTTTTTTCTTCCTAGTTTTTTGAGACAAAGTCCTGCTATGTCTTCCTGACTGGCCTCCAGCACTTTGTAACCCTCCTACCTTAGCTTCCCACATGCTGGATTGTAGGCATGCACCAACATGCCCAGCATAACAGCTGTCAATAACCATGTGGCTACTTGCAGGAGTTTATCATAACAGTTCCTAAAGCAATGATTTCTGGGAGGTTTTTATATGATAACTGTGTAAGAAACATCTAGTGACTGAGAGTGCCTGAAAGCATAATTTTACAGTCAAGGAGATGGTGATAATGGTGGCAATGGCGATGATGATGATGTTGTGGGGGTGGCAGTGAATCTTCTTCCTTGCTTTTGTTGTTTTGTTTTGAGACGGGGTTTTATTTTGTAGTCCAAGCTGATCTGCAGTCACTGTACAGCCCAGGTTTGTCTATCCTGCAGCATCTGCCTCTAACCACTGGTGAATTCCTCTTTTCTGGTATAAAAAAAATCTGAAGCACAGTACTGGAGAAATATCTTAAGAATCAATAACTCGTGGTGCTTTTGCAGAGAACCCAGGTGCAACTCCCATCACTGACATGGCAGCTCACAGCCATTCTAAATTCCAGCTGTGGGGCACTGAGCAGGTGCACACATGGTGCACACACATACATGCAGGCAAAATATCCATAGACATAAAGTAAAACAAATCCTTAAAATGTCTAAAGTCAGATCGAAAAAGTTGAAGACCTTGTTTATTTGGAGAATATTCCTTTTCCTGGTAGAATTTTACACTTCGGGATGCTTCTGCAAACTGTTTTAAAACTAGAAACGAACTACGAGCTGAAGAACAGGATGCAGTGATAAGGATGGCTAGCTTTCCACAGTCACCTGTTTGGGGAACTCACGTGGAGTTGTTTCTATTTGATGTCTGCAGGTGCTGCTGGTGCACGGGGAGCTGCGAACAGAGGTAAAGTGTGCAGCCTGCATCATTAGAATCGCTTCACTGGTAAAACTTAGTTATATTGAGAAAAGCATTTAATTTAATTATTTGGTAATTCAACTGTAAAAATGTGTAAAACTAAAATTCTAGCAAATAACCCAAGATATTTTAAAGTTATCTATACATATTATGATTATTGTCTCATATGGTCTTGTTTATTTTATCTTATTTTCTATTGGATTCTGGGTTGGTTGCTTGGCTCTCTTCTCTTGAGAACCACTCTTCTGGGAAGTGCTGCCTAGCCGGGTACTCACTATGCCTACCAGGCTAGCTTTGAACTCCTGGCAATCTTCCTGCCTCAGCCTCCCTAGTGCTTGCTTGCAGGCATTCACTGCTATGTCTGGCTCCTTTCTACATAGCTCAAATAAAGAAGAAGTCAAATCCTACTATGGAGTTTATAGGGGAAATCAAATTGACTAAATAGTAAGATTAAATAGCATAGCTTTGTGATGACCTATTTAAGGCTGCTTCTTCTCGACAAAGGGTCAGGTGAGCAAATGCTCACCAAAGTAGAAGCATAAAGATTCTCAGCGTGGGTATCTAGCTATGATCAATATTCAAAGCAAAGACTGCCAGTCACGGATGCGATAAATCGGGGTCTCTTTCAACACAGTCAGGAGGACAGCATGGAGAAGACGGGACAGCAGTGCAGCCGTCTGTCAAAAGAAGGTACAAACGTGAATGGGTAAAATTTGCCAAGCCCTGCAGAGAAAGAGAAGACAACTCAAAAAGAAATCCCATTGCCAAGGTAAGTCATATTGACAGAAGCAGTGTGAGCTTTAGAATAAACGTATTACATGCAAATTACAGACGATGTAGGAACTCCACTCAACAATATGCAGCCTGGAAAGTCCACAGAACAACAACCTGTCCTCTACAACAAAGCTACAATAATAATAATGTAAAAGAAAAAGATAGGAATGATAGCCTCTAGAGCTATAAAATGGGATTAAGAAATATATTGCTCATTTTAATGCATAAGCCCGTGCCTGTCCACATTCTATTAAACAAGGCTAAAAATAGAAAGAGATAGCAATTAGATGACTGGGAGAGAGTGTGGGCGTGGCCGTGGATGGCAACTGCTGAGGCTGGACAATGAGCTGTCTCGTGAGCTCTGTACTCTTCGCTCTGCTAAACAGCTTTAAGATTATAAAAATAAAAATCAATCCATGTTCACACGTACTCTGAATATCTGTTACCTTATTCTCTCCATTTCCCCCTTCCTTGTCACTTTCCCGGACTTGCAGAAGCATCCTTTTGTAAATGGTAAGTGAGGATTGGGCATCCAGAAGAAGCTTTCTCACCACTAAGCCTCCTTTGTTTTCTTACAACATTTTAACATTCCCACCATGGCACCACGACCCAAATAAGCACTCAAATGGCTTGTCATTCTTGGTCCATGCTGGTGAGCAGAGCAGCTGTACTTGATTTTTTATTCCGACTCTCCAATAATAAGTAGAGCAAGAATAAATGACAGCAACGGGAAGGGTGGGTCCAGTGAACGGATGACTTTAGACTGTGCAGGAGTCAGGAGAAGGCTTGTCAAGGGTCAGCTTGACATTTAAGCCATCTTCTTTCCTTACAGATCACTTCTGATTTTCAAGCAACCCAGAAAATTACCTACCGAATTTCTGGGGTGGGAATTGATCAGCCCCCTTTTGGAATCTTTGTTGTTGACCCAAACAATGGTGATATTAACATAACGGCCATAGTTGATCGTGAGGAAACCCCGAGCTTCCTGGTGAGTCCCCAGTCAAGCTAGCCTTCTTTGTGAAGTTATCTCCTCTCCAGGTAGATTTGCAAGAGAAGAAATTATTACATGGGTTAGTCTATTAGCGAATAATATTCATCCTTCTACTAACCCCCACCCCATGGTTCATGTCCCTGGGATAATACACCAGAGAGTGGGGGATGATGATAGGGGAGTGGGGGAGGGGCTGGGGACACTTTCCAGAACTTCATCCTGCCAAAATGCAGCTACTTGAAGGAAGAGCAGCTGGACAACAGCAAGAGTGGGAACCTTTCCCTTCACCCACACTAGGGGAAATGTTCTTTCTTCCTTTCTCATTAACTTCTGTAAATAGCAGCATTGCTCTAATTTCTATGGGTGTTAATCATATTCAAACTAGCTCGATATAGTGATAATGGCTATTCTCCCTTTGTCTCTAGATCACATGCCGAGCTCTAAATGCCCTGGGACAAGATGTAGAGAGACCACTCATATTAACAGTGAAAATTTTAGATGTCAATGATAATGCTCCGATATTTTCACAAACCATATTCAAGGGTGAAATTGAAGAAAACAGTGCTTCAAGTAAGTCTTTAGCAGCACCAACCACCTCCTATCCATGACGTTCAACTACACATGTCATTATACCATTTTTAAAAACTATTCTGTTCTGCTCTGTAGTTTGATAACAAAAAAAAAAAAAAAAAAAAAAACCTCATCACGATAGTCTGAGATTTCTTTTCCAAATTTTGTAGTAACTCTCAACAATTACCCATCAGGATTACGATTGTAGATTATAGTCCCATCACGAAGCTAGTGCCTAGGCATACAACCTCTGTGTGAGTCCCAAACATGAAGAGGGCTCCTAGGCAGCCTGGATGCACAAGCTCAATGAGTTTGGATTATAGAAGGCCGCCATCTATTCACATTCCTTGGGTCATATTTAAAAGGAAACCCGCAGGTGCATCTATTTCGGGGAGAACTCCGGTCAGAAGATAGCCCCAACCTCAACAAAGTCAAGGCTGAGGGAACGTTGGAAGATTTTTCTGAAAGCCAACAGAAAGAACAACAGTGACATACTTTGTTTTTGGGGTTTTTTTTTTTTTAGCAAACAAGTAGTTTTTAAAAAAAAATTTTTTTTTGAATGGGAATTAGTGCTAAACTAGTTTGACTCTTTGATGTGAATGTAATGTCTTTGACAATTTTCCTATATTCCTAGATTCACTGGTAATGATCCTAAATGCCACAGACGCGGATGAACCAAACCATATGAATTCTAAAATTGCCTTCAAAATCGTCTCCCAGGAGCCTGCAGGCATGCCCATGTTCCTCATCAGCAGAAACACGGGAGAAGTCCGCACTTTGACCAGTTCTCTTGATCGAGAGGTAAGGCAGATTACCTGGAAGCATCAAAAAAAAAGGAAAAAGCCAAAAGTTTTTGACGACTAGCAACCCAAGAGAGGTACCTCCATTTTATCTGAGGATACAAAGAGAACACAAAGACACCGTCTGGAGGACCCTGCCTCCATGGGTGTGATTCCGCTGTAGTAGCGTGTGTACCTGGGACAATACCTCTCACACGACAGACGCTGGTGTGTAGAAGCAGACTACACTGGGATTCATTCCTAAAGAATGGGAGAAAATTCTTAGATGAGGAGATGTCTATCTGTCATAAAAGTCTGAAGGCATACATGCCTTTCCTCTAGACATCGCCATTTATTTTTAACCTCTCCTTACAGACAGGGAAGGGTCTCTTCCTCTCCCTCTCTTCATCCCCCATCACCATGTTTCTCCACCAAAGCAGGCTACTCAGGTGCACATTTCCTTCACACAAATGGTTTCCCCAACAGGCTGGCAGGGAAACGCCACATGTGAGCTTCTCTCAGACAGGCACAGCACCCCTCATTCTCTCAGACAGGCACAGCGCCCCTCATTCTCTCAGACAGGCACAGCACCCCTCATTCTCTCAGACCGGCACAGCACCCCTCATTCCTATATCCATGTTTTTGCTCTACATCTACCCCGCTACCTTCAGAAGTCAGCCAAAGAGGAAGCCTCTTCCAGCCCCTCAACACCTCCACCCAGTCATCTGGCGCCACACCAGTCTCTCTCTGCCACGGACAGCTAACAGTGTGCATGAGCCACGATTCACGATCTTAAATGTTTTCATGGAAACATTTTATCATATCTATAGAAGGCAACTACTGGCCACTTGTAAATTTTATTCTTTTTCTCCAAATATAGCAAATCAGTAGCTACCACCTGGTTGTGAGTGGTACAGACAATGACGGAACGGGACTGTCGACTCAATGCGAATGCAGTATTAAAGTGAAAGACGTCAACGACAACTTCCCAGTGCTTAGGGATTCTCAGGTATGCCGCCTGGTCCTGTCCTTGAAGAACCATTTTTGTGTGTGATTAACAGTTTTGCATCCCAATTTATTAACTACACATTTGTTGGGCTTTAAATTTTCTATGTTTTTCTATTTTAAAAAATAGTTTAGGTAGAGCAGTGGTGGTACATACCTTTAATCTCACTCAGCACTTAGGAGACAAAGGAAGGTCTATGAGTTGGAGGCCAGCTTGGTCTACAAAGTGAGTTCCAGAACAGCCAAGGCTACACAGAGAAATGCTGTCAAAAAAAAAAAAAAAAAGATGCTGGGCGGTGGTGGTGCACGCCTTTAATCCCAGCACTCGGGAGGCAGAGGCAGGCGGATCTCTGTGAGTTTGAGGCCAGCCTGGTCTAGAAGAGCTAGTTCCAGGACAGGAACCAAAAGCTACGGAGAAACCTTGTCTCGAAAATCAAAAAAAAAAAAAAAAAGGAAAAGAAAAGAAACAAAATCTAACAAACAAAAAATTCAAATATGGCAGTTAAGGGATTGGTATGAAATAATATATAATTTGAAAACTAAGAATTAATATTATTTAAAATAAATATGCTTTTAGGTAAGCCCTAGTGCGGACTCCTGAGTTCTTTTCTAGCGGTTCTAGCAGTGGGGCTGCAGACCATCCTCTTCAGCTGCGGGAGGAAGGGCACACTGACCTAAGCAGCCAGGTTGCCCAAACAACCCTGGCAGTGGACAGAGTGGCATGGGAGCAACGCTGCAGCCAGGTCACCCTCAGGACTCCTAGCACCGACTCTTAAATCCTGCTCATCTCCCTTTCAGTACTCAGCGCGCATTGAGGAAAACACTCTAAACGCCGAGCTACTCCGGTTTCAGGTGACAGACTGGGACGAAGAGTACACGGATAACTGGTTGGCCGTGTACTTCTTTACCTCTGGGAATGAGGGGAATTGGTTTGAAATTGAAACAGATCCAAGAACCAACGAAGGCATCCTGAAGGTGGTTAAGGTAAGGCCTGAGTTTCTTTAGTGGGTAAAAACATTCTACAGAACTCAAACTATTAGTAATACAAATAAATTACATCAATAATATGATCACTCTATTATTTAAAAAAAATAGAAAAACAAAGTGGATAGCATTTATTTTACTAGCATCATAGCTCTATTGCCTAAAGACAACTTCTCTTGAAATACTATTTTTTTTCCTTCCAAGCTACCATACTTTCTTTAACACACACACACACACACACACACACACACACACACGTACACACACACGTACACACACAAGGTGGGGGAGGTTTGCATACTCTCATGACAGGAAAGAAAAGACATTTCATATATTAATCAAATCCACTGTCTGCAGATGGATTGGAGTTCAGAAGCGATAGGAAAGCATGGGATTGTGACTTGGGAATTGGTCAACACACTTTAAGGGATTAAACTAATCTCGTCACAGAAAGAAATCACAAAATCCCTAAAAAAAAAGGAAACTTAACAAATTCTGCTAGGTAAAAAGCAAAACACTGAGTAAAGCTTGGGTTCAGCAAGACAGCATCCCCAGCTGGAATTACATTAGGGCAGCTGTGCCTGGAAACAGTGTAGCCTCGAACGGTAGCCGCGAACGGTAGCCGCGAACGGTAGCCGCGAACGGTAGCCTCGAACGGTAGCCGCGAACGGTAGCCGCGAACGGTAGCCGCCCTGCTGATGTTCTCTGGCTCTGGGCTTGAAACATTCTGGAGCTTCTTTAATGACTGGGTCTGACTTAAAGATGGAGTGATAATATTTTCCTAACAAAGACACTTCTTAGTGGTCCACATTTCACGGAGAGTGTCACTGCTTCTGAATCTGCAAGGACCTTGTTATAAATTCCAATATCATCGTGATTCCCTATTTAATGTCCTGGGGTCATTCCCTTTCTCAAACTTGCCACCTGGCTGTTATCCTTGAACCTTGACAATTCCTACAGCATTCCGCCAGCCATTGAGTTCTGCCGCAAGCTATGAAGCAAGGATGGCTTCCTCTTCCTTTTACCACCTAGCCTCTGCCTGGCCTTGCTCCTTCCCTCTTACCTGACTGCAATACTGTCTAGCAGGTGTCCCTGCTGCCTGTCCCCAGTTGTCATCCTCACTGCCACCAGTCCACTACCACATTATTTTAAAGAAACAAAGAAGATGACTTACTTTGTTCTGTCAATCCTGCCCCGGCTCTCAGTGAGCTGAGTTGGCCCCGGTGCCAACAGCACCTTCACGTCACCTGCAGTTTATCTACATGGAATACAGAAAGGATTCGTTGGAGGAGTCGGGGGGGGGGGGGGGGGAAACACTCATATTATTGAGTCTTAAATTAAGCAACGTGATTCTAACGTGCCATCCAGGTGGATGACCACCTACTTCAAAATGAAGCGGCAGACCTTCGCATTACGGTGCCCAAGACCCTACCCTACCAGCCAGCTCAGATCCTTCCGCAGTGCAGGGTGTTTGAAGATGTTTCTGCCTTTTCCTGAAGAACTTCCCAGCACCCTTCAGTGCTCAGTTCAGATCCTCTCAGATGCCTTTCCCAGCTCTCGCCTAGAAGCCTCTCCTGCTTCCACGCAGCTCTGCCATCTCTACCCACACTTTCCCTTCCGCCGGGGAACTCTGACACTGTCAAGCAGTCCCTGGAGCTGACACTCGAATCCAGATCTCTTCCCTTAATAAATATTCTGCGGATAAATAGATAAAGCCAAAATTAGCATTTCCTACTCTACCATCCTAAAAAAAAAAAAAGAAGAAGAGGTAAACGATTGAATGAAAACTGTTAACCTTGAACTCTTGATTTAGGCCAGCTTAACTAGAAAACCAAGCCACTACAAGCAAAAACACTGAAAATTGGTTTTATAAAGACTTGGGCCAATTGTTCACTGATATAAAAAAGAATTGGTTGGTCTTTTTGCCAACAAAGATGCAATAGGTGGCCTTTGAACCTTGGAATTTTATTTATGTCAGAAAAGAAGATACATGAATCCAATGAACATATTATTAATGGCCAAGTGGCTGTTTATTTTTTTAAAAAAATGAATCCCCAGGCAGTGGTGGGGCACGTCCTTAGTCCCACCACTTGGGAAGCAGAGGCAGGCAGATCTCTGAGTAGGAGGCCAGTCTAGTCTATAGATTGACAGTCAGAACTACACAAAGAAACCCCATCTCAAAAACAAACAAACAAAAAAGAATGAATCATAGAACTTAATTGTTTAGCCTCTCAACAACCTGGTGAGATAAGGTTTGGTTTTATGTGTCAGGAAGTTAGGCCTGGGATGTGGCATGGTGATAGAACAGTTGTCTGCCTTACATAACATCCTGGGTTCTGTTTCCAGTACTGAAAAGACTAATATTCTTAAACAAATTAATAAAATGTACATAACATTTAGAAGCAAAAAGCTGAGGATCCCAGCTCAGATGTATCAGAATGAAGACTTGAGCCATCTTACCACCACGAATTCAGGACTTCTTAAGTTCTACATCACAGCCTAAAAAGAGTTGACGATGTTTTGTTAATCTAGAAAATAGACACAGGTTACCAAAACGAGGTCTCATGAGTTAGAAATCCTAAGGCATTCTCTATTGGACACTGCAATCACTTCTGAAACTATCTTTGCTCTATAGAATTAGAAGGTCCTGTCTTCCAGATTGTGCTTGCTTGTTTTCTCTTTTGTGACACTTCCTTCTTGGTCTTACTTGGTCTTCACTCCAGGCTCTGGATTACGAGCAGATGCAAAGCCTGCAGTTTAGCATCGCCGTCAGGAACAAAGCTGAGTTCCACCAGTCTGTGATCTCCCAGTACCGAGTGCAGCCGACTCCAGTCATCATCCAAGTCACCAATGTCCAAGAAGGCATTTCATTCCGTCCTCCTTCTAAGACATTTACTGTGCCAGGGAGCATAAGCACCAGTAAACTGGCTGGTTATATCCTGGGAACATATGAAGCTACTGATGAAGACACTGGTAGAGCTGCCTCGACTGTCAGGTAAGACAGGCCTTCTATCCTTTCAGGCCTTTGTGTAGCTTTCATCTATAAGCGACTACAGCATCAGGCTCCGCCCACTAGCTGCCAAAACCAGAGCTACGAAAAGGGTGAAATTGGGGAGCCAGACAACCCAAAACAAAGATATAAAGATAAATTATTAGAATACATTATGCCGTGAGCAGAAATAGTATGCCCATAAACTAGTAGACACTAAATAAAAGAGGGATGCTTTAGCCCATGTGGAAATCAGGAGAGCGCTTCACAGCTGAGACATGGAAAAGTCTAGAAGTTCATCAGAAGAGTAAGATAAGACATTATGGTTCAATCCAAAGCAAAGTCAGTAATAGCTGAAGCATAAAGCATCGTACAGAGTAACAGTCGCCATGTAAAGAGCAAAGGCACAGGGTTTGTTTTACTTTGTTCTCTTTTATTTTTCACAGCCAAAATTGGGTAACCAGACCAATGAATGTGTAAGGATTATGAATTATGATTCATCTATGTCATGCTAACTTTCTGGTTTTTTAATTGCTTTATAAGATTTATTTATGTTTATTTTAATGTGGATGGGTGTTTTGCCTGCATGTGTATCTTTGTACCTTATGTGTGCAGTTCCTCCAGGAACCAGAAGAGGGCATCAGATCCCCTAGAACTGGAGTTATAGGTGGTTGAGCTGCCATGTGGGTGCTGGGAACTAAACCCAGATCCCCTTAGAGAGCAGCAAGTGTTCTTGAGTACTGAGCTACCTTTCCAGCACCCTGATATTATTTACAAGTACATATACAACATTTTTAGATCATGCATTAATATGTTGGCTGTCTAATGAATAGTATTTGTTAAACAAGTAACATTTTGTATTTTGTTCTATTATAAAACAGATATGTCCTGGGTCGTAATGATGGTGGTTTGCTTGTTATTGATCCAAAAACTGCTCAGATCAAATTTATCAAGAACATTGACCGAGATTCTACTTTCATAGTTAACAAGACAATCTCAGCTGAGGTTCTGGCTATAGATGGTAAGAAAGCTATTTCCATGGTTTTGAATTAAATATTTTTTAAAAAGCATTTCCTTCAGAGTAGATAGTCATGACTGCTTTGCACCTTTCCTTTATCATAGAGATTATTCTCTTAGGAACTTATCGGCCTGAGTCTGCGACCCCACACCTTAACCTAAGAGAGACTAAGAATTTCCATTTCCCAGTTTAGTTGGTACCCACCATAACTCTGGTCCCTTTGGTTTACTATGGGTGAGGGAGAAAGTGTGTGTGTGTGTGTGTGTGTGTGTGTGTGTGTGTGTGTGCATATGTGTGTGTGTGATATGTATTCATCCCTATGTGTGTGGGAATGCATGTGTCCATGAATTTGTGGAGGCCAGAGGAAGATGTTGAGTTTCCTGTTTCATCAGTGTAAGCCTTAGTAACCTGAGACAGGGTGTCTTACTTAACCTGGGGCCATGCTGGATGTCAGCAGGCCCACAAGACAGAATTACAGGCACACACACAGTAGCCTTGGCTTTTTACACAGTGCTAAGGATCCAAACTTGGCTTCTCATGTCTGTACATCCAGTGTTCTCACACCCTGAGCCATTTCCCAAGCCTCAGGAGGAATTTTTTGGCTTACAGAAATAACTGAGTTTTAGAGGACAAGGAAAAATCCCCATAGACAGTCAACCACAAATCCCCATAAACAGTCAATCACAAATCCGCTCCAAATGGAAGCTCACGTTGTGAGCTCCCTGTAAACTCATGTCATTAAGCAATAAAGTTTCCTCTCCTGAGATGTCTTAAAATAATATTCATAGAATGTATGTGTTAAACGATCTATAAAATTAATTTAAGCTCAGTGTAATAAGCACCAAAAATAAACATCAAAAATATTAACATTTGGAAAAACCACTCCACCCGCAAAAATGACAGAACTCATTCATCATCTCACCACGAAAGAGTTTTTTTATTTGTTGCTTGATTGTAAACATTAATTGTTTGCGTGCTTTTTTGAAATGGGGCTTGACTGAATGGAGCTTGTCCTGTGACTCACTATGTATAGCAGGTTAGTCTCAAACTGACAGCAATCCACATGTCTCTGTTCCTAAGTGCTGGGATTAAAAAGCCACATGCCACCACCCACCCTGACTTCAGTAAACTTTTAAGTATTAAGTAATAAATATAATTATTTATTTTAAATACTGGGGGCTCAGATTGCAGAAGAAAGACCCTTACAAGCTATTTTTTGTTTTAATTTCATTTGTAATTAATGAATCAATTACTTTGATTTCACGACTATTTAACTAATACTCATGCTGCTTACTAGAGACACCAGACAACTTGACAAGTTTGAATTGGTTTTATAAGTTGCAGAGATAGGATGGTGTCTTTTTACTCCTGATAATCACAAACACGCCTTTTCATGAGAAGTTATCACGACTTGGCAACAAGAAAGAAATATAAAAAATTATTTTTGTAAGTTGGCTGCAGGGCATATCTATAATCCCAGCTACTCAGGAGACTGAGGCCGAAGTTCACAGCCAGCCTGAGCAATTTAGAGTGACTCTTTCTCAACAAGAAAGGAAGGAAAGGAGAGAGAGAGGGGAGAGAGGGAAGGGAAGGGAAGGAAACGAAAGGATGGAAGAGGGGGGAGAGAGAAGAGTGTGTGAAGGAGAGGGGAAAGCAGAAAAAGAAAGGAAGGTGAAAAGATAGAAAGAAAGGGGGAAGTGGAGAGGAACAGTAAGGAGGAGGAGAAGGGGAAGAACTCAGAGAAAGCAACGAAAAAGGGGTGAAGGGAGGAGAGGAGAGGAGGGGAGGGGAGGGGAAGGGAGGGGGAAGTGAGGGGAGGGGAAGGGAGAGGAGGGGGAGGGGATGGGAGGGGAGGGGAGGGGAGAGGGGAGGAGAGGAGAGGAGAGGAGAGGAGAGGAGAGGAGAGGAGAGGAGAGGAGAGGAGAGGAGAGGAGAGGAGAAGGGGTGTGGAAGATCATGTTTTGTTCAACTTTACTCTCTGTATTCCTGTACTATTCTTACAGAAAACACTGGTAAGACATCTACGGGCACAGTGCACGTCGAAGTGCCCAGTTTCAGTGAAAATTGTCCCTCGGTTGTCCTGGAGAAGAACGAGATCTGTAGCAGTGCCTCGCCGTCTGTGCTCGTCTCTGTGAGAACCCTGGAGAGGGGCAGATACACTGGCCCCTACACAGTGTCGCTGGAGGAGCAGCCTCTGAAACTGCCAGTCATGTGGAACATCAGAATGATGAACGGTGAGCGAGCAAACTTGTCTCTGTGGGCCGAAGCTGCGGCTGCTGTGTATTTCCAGAGGAACATGAACCCCCTTGACGGAGGTCCTTTCTAAACTGAAAAACTGAAAGCATTGCTTTGAAACTAAGACATGAGCCTGGTCTCTTCTGAGGAGAAGAGAAATTGGAGGAGCTGAGCATCATTTACTGTTTTCTGGGTTTGTTAGTATCGTTGTTTGAGACAGGGTCTCTCTGTGCGGTCTAGCCTGGGATGGAGCTTGCCCTGTAAGAGGTAACCTTGAGTCCAGTGGACTGACAGCTGCAAACTCACTAGCCAATGAAAAACAAGGAATCGTTTCCTCCTAAAACATATCGTGTTTATCATATATTTTCTGAGTTTTTCAAAAGTCCCTTTCTGGACTGCACAGTGACCATTAAGCCGCTTCTAGTCCTCTGCAAACATACTTTCCCTCTCTGGTTTCTATGCAAATCTTGCTTCCTCTCATGGATGTGCTCCATGGTATCCTGCAGTCGTATATCAGTCAAGGCCAGAGACACCAAAGAAATCTTGCTCTCTTACTCTCGGCGTTCTGATCTTATTTAGAGGAATAGCTCCAAACTGGATGTGCCATTGGTCTCTATAGGCATTTGCCAGATAGACGCACAGTCAGCAAACAGACAGCTGGGAATGTAGCTCAGTGGTACTGCTCATGCCTAGCACTCACAGGGTCCTAGGGTCAAGTATTGGGGTGACAGCATAGGGGTGACTGAATTGAATTAGGTTGGTCAAAGCAAACGATGTAGCCATGGCACAGTGTCAAGGGCACTGCGGATTCCAGAACGATTCAAACAATGTAACACTGCCAGGTTTCCTACTTAGAAAGAGGTGACAAAGAAATGGAGAACCCAAACCAGGTGGTGCTCAGTTGTCTAACAGGCAATGGGCCCTACCACTAGGAACCCTATCACCCAGGCCCTTAGCTCTGGGGATAAGCAAAAGAAGAAGATAAGAGAGCACCCCCAAAGCCAAAAGTAGATTTCAATGAGTCAGACATGGGATCAGAGTTTGAAAGCATGCATGGGGTCATATGCCTATAAGTATTGGTGCAGATATACACAAGAGTGGGTAAGCTCAGGATATAAACATGACATTGTGATGCCCCATCTCCCACCAACTTCAGTGGAAAAAAAAAATAATACAGGGCTGGGTCCTTGTGGAGGGGAATCATGGGCCTGTTGGGCTATGGGAGAGAATGACAAAAAAAATCACGAGGGGTTCAACTTTTTGGCTTCTCTCCATTGGATGAAAAACTGTCTTGGGCCACAGAGGGATGTCTAACCCACAACCTTGAACCTACAAGAGCCTGGGGGCTGGAAATATATGTTTATTTTCACAACACTGTTTCATGACACAACACTTTGAAGCTGTCTTCTAAAGACTTCAAGTACTGAGCAATCAGTCTATAAAAACAAACAAAAAATTAATCTCTTGTGTTTTAATTAGCTTTTACAATTTTGTGTTCAACTGTATCTACAGCTATTTTGGGCCACATGTGGCCTACATGATTGGACACTCCTGGTGGGCAGACTGACCCCGCCAAACCCCTTCACCACTCAGCACTGCTCCAACAATGCCAGTCTGGCTGTTTGTGACCATGATTCCAAGACAGTTCTGGCACCATTATCACATGCAGGAGGCTTTAAGAGCAAGGGCTGCCTGGTCTCACTGTTGCTTTTGACTTTTTTGTAGATACTTCCGCACTTCTACGAGCCCAGCAGCAGGTGTCCCCAGGAGTGTACAGCGTCCCAGTCGTCGTGAAGGACAATGAGGGCGGGCAGTGTGACACACCAGAGATCCTGACCCTGACAGTGTGTCAGTGTGATGACCGGAACATGTGCCGAGCCCCTAACCCGAGCAAAGAGCCTATGAGACACAGAGAGTCATCCTGGCGGCTGGGGCCCGCTGCCATCGGCTTGATCCTGCTGGGACTCCTGATGCTGCTGTGTGAGTAAACTAACACGCCCGTCGGAGTCTGTGGCAAGGGCCTCATTTGGAAGAGTCACTGTGCTCATCTGTGCAATGTGAGAAGCATCATTCTAATCACTTAGATGGCAAAGCTGAAGGAAATCGCTAGAAAAAAAAAAACTCAAATGTGTTTAGCTTGTCACTTAACAGCAATTTAAATACAGCAAGGCAAGTCATATATGCAAACATTTCCAAAAAAGACAGGGCTGGGGAGATGGCTCAGTCAATACTGTTTGCCTCGCAAGCATAAGGAACTTGAGTTCAATCCTGCACCCACCTAAAAAGTCAAGTGCCGCAATGGATGCTTGTCATTCCAGCCGTAGTAGCAAGATGGAAGGAAGAGACACACCGATTTCTAGAACTCACTGGCCAGCTAGCCTAGCCTACTTAGCGAAGCGCAAGCCATTGAGAAGCCCTGTCCCAAACAAAAGGGGAAGACACCCACGGGATGCTATTCAGGTGGTGCTCTGGCCTCCGTGAGCACACTCGTATGGTGTGTGCTCACAAGCACATTCCACACACGCGGAGGGTAGGGGACAAGATTGAGGGGAAAATTATAAAGATGCTCTGTTCACAGTCCAAACCATGCCTTTATTCATACGCATGGGCTTTCTAAGATACATCTCCGACCCACATACTAGTCTCATGACTACAGTTCTAAAACAAAAGAATGCTGGTCACATAACCTCAGAGAGGTCATCTAGGATCCACGTTAGCAGAACTTGAGCCCTGAGAATTTATTATTTAATCCAGCAAGTCCTCAAAACAGAGTTTACCCCTTATCTCATGTGCACCCTTTAAAATATTCACCCCTGGGCTGCAAAGGTGGCTCGGTAGTTAGGAGTACTTTCAGAGGGCCCGGGTTCAATTCCTAGCACTCATTTGGTGGCTCACAACCACCCATAACTCCCAGACACATATGCAGTGCACACTCATACATATAAAATAAACCTTTCAAAAACACCTTAATGTTCATACATAATAGGAAGACATTTAGGGAAACTACATGGCTTACTGTCTTTTAATAAATGTGCATTTTAGTTTATTCAATAGCTAGATTTCTAGAAATTTTCATTTTAACTGAAAGTTCATTAATCAAATGATGCTGTAAATGCAAGAGTCCTCTACTTAAAGAAACTTTGAAAGGAGTCGGATAAGATATCCTCAATAAATTCACAATAATTCCTTAGTTTATTAGTGCATCATAAAATATTAATGGAAAAAGTTTTTCATGTTATATATGTATATTCTACTTCAACTGTCTTTAGAAATATGGTTTATGGGGTGGAGAGATTGCTCAGTGGTCTTGAACACATAGCTCTGAGAAGAGCTGAATTCAGTTCCTAGTACATACAGTGGATGGCTCACAACTCCCTATAGATCCAGTTCCAGTGGACCCAGCATCCTCTTCTGGCCCTCAGAGACATGTGCACTAACATGTACATACCTACACACAGACTGCACATGTGTGCACATAATTAAAAATAAAATATTTTAATGATAAATTCATATAAGCATTATATTAAAATTCAATATTCTGTATGAATTACATCCCATCTATTTATAACTTGACCTAGTTTTATACTAGTATATGACTGATATAATTTGCATAATTATGTAGTTCATTCTAGCAATACTAGCAGGTCTTCCTAGTATCCATTACTGTCTTTTCCCTCTCTCAGACTACCATGATGAAAGCACCATTTGCTTCCCCTTTAAACTGATGGCTTAGATCATACAACTTGGGATCATAGAACTGAAAAGCCATGCATCCAAAGTTCAGACCCTAGAAGTCTGATTCGGAGACGGAGTTTGCTAACCTTTCAGGGGACCACTTCTAAGTGGACAGTTCCAGCATTAGGGTTCATATGGCCTTGACAGTGCAGAAATGGAGTTAAGGCAGGGACAACAGAGCTAGAGAGTGATCAACAGCTAAGAACCCTGGCTGCTCTTCCAGAGGACCTGGATTTGGATTGCAGCACCCACATGGCAGCCAGCAAGTGCCTGTAATTCCCGTTCTAGGGAATCTGACACTTCTTCCAGCCTCTGCATGCACCAAGCAGGCACACGGTCCATAGACAAAGATGCAGGCCAAACACCCATACGTATGAAAAAATGTTTTCAAATGAACATGTCTTACCCATTAGCAGAAAGAATGGCATGGTGGCTGGAAGACCCTCCATGCTAAGGACTTTCGGTTCTCAATTAAAAGTGCACTGATGGGGACTGGGAGGACGACTCTGAGGTTAAAAGCACAGGCTCTGCCAGAACCTGGATTCCAGGTCCCAGCACCTCACACCTACAGTCCACACACACACAGCGCATCACACACGGTGCACTGACAGCCATTGATTAAAATGTCTTTAGCCGTTGTTCCTGGTCAATTGCTCTTTAGTAAAGATCAGATCCTGAAGTATTATCAAAATCTTGATTATGGGGTATCATAGTTTTGTGTGTATTTGCCAGACAACATGTACAGACAAGTACGACAAATAGTAATGACAACAACAGCAGAAGCAAGGAATAATAATAATAAGTATTATGGAAAGGAATTACAAAACTGAACAAACCCTCCCAAAAAATGGCCTGGCCTCCTACAGATCATGATCCCTGGAAAATTACTGCATTTAACTTACCAAATTGCATTCTGTAAACACTAATTTTGCTTTCAGTAAATATACTCCTTTAATGTTTGAATTATTGTATTGCCTTTGTAACACTTTTGACAATTGCCATGTCAAATAGTTTCCGATGGATTCAACCATTCTCTTATTATCCTTGTCCCTGCCCAGTGGCCCCGCTTCTGCTGCTGGCCTGTGACTGTGGGTCAGGTCCCATCGGAGGAGGAGCCGCGACAGGTGGCTTTATCCCTGTGCCTGATGGTTCAGAAGGAACAATCCATCAGTGGGGAATCGAAGGAGCCCAGCCTGAAGACAAGGTGAGGATCCAGTCTGTCAGACAGTTACTGCGGCCGTGCAGTGGGAAACAGTTTATGTTAAAGTAGGAAAGGGGAATAGAGAGAGCTCAAGGGACATCTTAATCCTAAGTGGAGAGATGAGATTGTCATGGATGGGGACTTTTAGGACTCCAGCTCTACAGAAGTCCTGTCCTAAAAAGGACCACACTCCTAGAAGAATTTTAATGTTATCACTTACAAGGGGGGGTCACACTTCATCTATATTGCACTGAAACATGTGTTTGTCTTATAATTTGTAGGAAATCACAAATATTTGTGTGCCTCCTATCACAACCAATGGTGCAGATTTTATGGAAAGTTCTGGTGAGTAGGTATCAAATTTGTTTATTTATTTGTCCTGGGATTTGAGCTCAGGGCTTCATGCATGCTAAGCAAGTGTACACACTGAGCTACAGCCCATCCTTTTTTATGTTTTCTCTTTTGAGATAGGGTCTCACTAATTTGCCCAGGCAGTCCTTGAACTTTAAATCCCCCTGCCTCAACCCCTTGAGTAGTTGGAATTTATTTTTAAAATGTAACTTTGAAATTAAGGGCAGGTTAGAGGAGAACTAGCCAAAATTAAGAAATGATCAATAATTGAACATTTGTGTACATAACAAGCGATATCACCACTGAGATTAGAAGCTGGCTTTACAGTTCTTTGTGGCTGAGCCAATTCCACAGCACTGGTCTGCCCTCCATGAGTTAATTCACTCGCTGATGTTGCTGCTTGGAAAAATGTAAAGACTTTTTTTTTTCATTTTCCAAATTTTAATGAATTGAAGCAACTATAGCTCTCAATCAACTAGTTGCTAACTTTAAAATATTTTTAATTTATTATTTTATTTTGCTTAGAGCTATTTCGCCTTCATGTATGTCTATGCACCATGTGCATGCCTGTTGCCCACAGGGGTCAGAAGAGGGTATAGGATCCCTTGGAAACAGGGTTAAAAATGGCTGTGAGCCACTATATTGGTACCAGGAATGGAATCTGTCTTTTGGAAGAGCAGCCAAGCCCTTAACCTCTGAGCCATCTCTCCAACCACTAATCAATAACTTTTAATTAGGAACTATTTTACAGTATTAAAAAAACTGTAAATGAAAATTCAAACAATAGCTGTGCCTACCACCAACTCTGTCTATTGCTAGTTCAGGTTGGGTTATGTTTGCCCGTCAAGTCCTATGTGTGCACATCTGCGTCTCTGAGTGTGTGTGTGTGTGTGTGTGTGTGTGTACACTGTGTGCACCTGCAATTCTGTCCCTCTTCCTGACATAACAGCATCAACTGTGTTCCCGATTTGTGTTCAGTTCCTAGTTTTCTGCAATCACCATGGGGCAAGAAGCCTAAAGCTGGCATTTAGTAAATCTCTTATTTCTTTGGGTTTACTGAGTAAAAATTTCAATCATGCTGTCTCATTACCAAAAGTACTCTGTAAACTAGCGTGCGATAAGATACTCACAGGAATTTTATTCTTAATTCTATAGTTAGCAAAAATCTACACAAATTGTCTCCAGTTATGTGACAACCTTTAACAGCTTCTCAAATACTCAATTGCTTCTCCCATTGTGATTATATAGCAAAAACTAAACTCAGAATTGTGTATAAAATATAGCTCATGATGAACTTGAGAATTGGTCAGGTGGTTTAGGGTACTGTTTGGTACTCCAAAGGACTGGGGTTCAATTCCCAGTACCCACACTGGGTGGTTAATAAACACCTGTGAATTCCAGTCACAGGGGATCTGATAGCCTGTTACGATTTCTGTGGGTACCCATCCATACACATGGGCCCACATTCACACATGCACAAATAAAAAGTAAAAATAAATTCAAATAATCTAGGAAAGCATAACATGAACGAAATAGGAAATACACCATAACACTTTAAATTTCCCATGGATACCATCTGTCACTTTACACGGCCACGTCATGGAGACTCTCTTCCTTTCCTGTACTGAAATCACACAGCTGCTTGACTGCAATGTCATTGTACCTGAGAACACATGTGCTCGGGAGCTTTCCACGGTTGATCACTGCCAACTGTCCTTTCATGTTGTTGTTTCTGGCTATTGCCACTGACAACCCAATTCCCCTGTACCCTCCTCTAACTGACTGACATGGTCTTGTGGCTATTTCACCTGCCCATGCCCCTTCAGAGTTACTCTCACAGAAACCTTCAGCAATGCTAACACCAGCCACACCACCATACTTTCTTCACATCGCGGCTTTATATGGCAACTGTCTGTCAAAGATGAGAGAACTTTAAGGCTTGGAAAGAGCTCAGTCAGCCAAGGGCTTGCTGTACGAGCATGAGTCCCTGAATTCATGAAAAAGCTAAGCATTGTGGCCAATTTGTGGCGAAAGGGGAGGCAGATCCCGGGGCTCACTGATAGAGAGTCTAGCTGAATCTACAAGTTTCAGACCAGGGAGAGACCCTGGCTCAAAAGAGATGACGGTGCCCTGAGGGTCAACACCCAAGATTGACTTCTAACAAGTCTGACGTGTGCACACATACCACATGGGCATGAGCACACCCCTGAGGCGCACACGAACATACACATACATATGCACACATGGGAGCTTTTACAAAGTCACAGCATGAACTATCAGAGAACTCTCTCTCTCTTCTGCCTTTAGAAGTCTGTACAAACACATATGCTGGAGGGACGGTGGTGGAAGGCGCTTCGGGAATGGAAATGACTACCAAAGTGGGAGCCGCTACTGGAGCAGGAGCTGCGGGGACACTTGGCCCCTGTTCCCTGGGTCACTCAGGAACGATGAGAACGAGGCATTCCACCGGAGGGACCTTGAAGGACTACGTTGTTGCGCCAGTGAACATGACTTTCCTAGGTTCCTACTTTAATCAGGTAACTGCATAGCAAACTGTCAGGCTGGGTTATCTCATTTATATAGGAAATCTGGCTATTTGATTGTATACAATAGTTTTGAGATTCATTTCTTCTACACTTTTTTCAAAGTAAGGAAAGAAAAGCTTCCTCTTGTCAAAATAAATCGGGTAATTTTGGTGACTGTCAGATTTGAGCCACTAGCTCAAATTCACAAGCCAAGCCAGCAAAGACAAAGCTAATGCAAAGTCCCCATGGGGTGAAAACTGTCTCCGTGAACGTTGAGAAAGCTGCCTGTCCCCAAGACAAAAATCGAGCTGCCCTAGTGATAGACTCCAGGCAGTATATACAGTTGCTATGGAGACTGAAATCAAGAGCTAACACATAAGCCTAGGCTAGCCTCTTTGATGGGCTGTCAGCCATATTGCCAATTCCCCAAACAAAAATGTAAATTAAAGAGTATTTCCTGAAACCAGACTCAGGAAGACTCATATCCTGCTTTCTCTAGTGTGGACCTAGGTTTACTTTTATCTATGACATGAAAGCAAGAGGACTTCTGGGAAGGGAAGGGAAAGAATAGGAGAGAGGAGCAGTAACAGGAAGAAAAGCCATCTCGTGCTTTCTCTCATTGATGAAATCTATATTTAACTATATATGCATATATAGCACATGGACGCCAAGGACAGACTATTGGGGAAAAGGAAAATGGCTAGCAGGAGAGAGGGGAGAGCAAGAAAGGGCAAGCAGGGATCTAAATATGATCCAAGATCAAGGATATATATTTATGAAAATGTCATAAACCTATTATATTGACCATTAACTAAAAACATACTAACAATAAAAATAAATAAATGAAAACATTTTAGCTACCCAAAGGAAAAAATAACCAAATTTAAAATATGAAGAACATTTTCATCACTAGTGGGGATTTCCTAATGCGGGGATTCACTCTCCAGCCTTGGGCTTTATGGATAAATTCTCTGGTCTTTGTGAGGTCCGTCTCTCCTCTCTCCATCTTTAGAAATCGTTTGCCTATGCAGAAGAAGAGGATGAGCGGGAAGTGAATGACTGTTTGCTGATCTATGATGACGAAGGCGAGGATGGCGCCCCCTGTTCACCTGCCCTCAGCTCCTGCAGCTTCATTCCCGATGACCTAGATGACAGCTTCTTGGAGTCCCTTGGCCCCAAATTTAAAAAGCTTGCAGAGATATGTCTCGGTATTGATGACGAAGCCAAGCAGGCAAAGCCAGGCCCTAAAGACAGTGGTTCTGGGGCAGGCATCTGTGCTCGCTCTGCGGAAGTCCCTCAGTCAGGTGCTAACAGGTACCAAACTTTGCCTGGCAGTCTGGAAATCCCTCAGTCACGTTCTCAAAGGTACCAGACTTCGCCTGGCAGTCTGGAAGTCCCTCGATCAGTTTCTAACAGGTACCAAACTTTGCCTGGCAGTCTGGAGGTCGCTCAGTCGGGTGCTCAAAGGCACCAGACTTTGCCTGGCAGTCTGGAGGTCACTCAGTCGGGTGCTCAAAGGCACCAGACTTTGCCTGGCAGTCAGGATGCTTCTGTTTTGTTCACTTCCGGGTCTGTCCACCCTGCCATTGCTATCCCTGACCCTCTACAGCTCGGTAACTACTTGCTCACAGAAACCCACGCAACTTCAGGTTCCCTCATGCAGCCCACCACTGCCACCTCTGACCCACATCTCACCCAGAATGTCACCTTAACAGAAAGAGTGATTTGCCCCCTTCCTAGTATCTCTGGCAGCATAGTGGCTCCCACGGAGCTGCGGGGCTCCTACAGTATGCTCTATACAAAAGAAACCTGTTCCCATCTATGACCAAAGCAAACTGGAAAAATATACTAGCCAAATTTGGATATTTGTACCCGAATATCTTTTTAAAATCTAGCAAAGCTTGTGGTATTGGACTAATTTGGCTCCTACTGGATAACCTCTGATCATGATCATGATTTACATATTCTTATTCATATATAACACCTAGGTATGTTAAAGAATATTTCTAATTCTCTGATTTTTTTCAAGCGCAAGTAAACCTGTATATCAAAAATAATCTTAAGATATTATGTAGGGAGTGTTCTAAGCATCTTTACGGTTCTGTGATATCAACATCAAAGGAAGATGCTGTAGCCCTACGCAGTGTGGGTTAGTACATTGGCTTCCTTCTTGGAGTTCAGGTTCCTGTCTCTGTCACCTTTCTGGCATCATTAATAAGAATATGAGAGTATTATTAATAACAGTGGAAATCTGAGGGGCATGATGAAGCTTTCAGGGCAGCTTGGGACAAGGGTAATGGATGCAGCTCAGGGGTTTCGTCTTCTTGGTGTGAGAACTCAAAGCCTGTCTTTTGCTCAAGCCCAGGGCTGTGGGTGAACATGCTTAAATTACTGCATCTATATTCTATATGTATTCACAATAAGACAGTTTTAAAATACAGGTAGCATAGAGCATGTAAGAAAGTTTAGTATATGTAAATAATATTTTGTATGTATTTTAAGCTAGTCCAAGAAAATGTAACTTCCTACAAAAAACACGAGCTCCCTCACAGGTACTCCTCCAAAACTAAGCCTGTGCCAATCTTTTAAAAAGACGCGTTAGTGTAAGTGCCAACAAGTAAGACTGGCTCACAGATGCACATGAGGTGTGGTGCGCAAATAACATCGAGCAGGGCTTGTGGAGGAGAAAGCATGGTTTTTCCTCGAAGCCAAAAGGGCCATGGACTGAAATAGCAGGCAGTGAGATGAATGAACATGTATCACTTTAGGAGAAAGTGAAGCCATTTTCAAGTGAAGCAGAATTGGACAGCTGTAGCGATTAATGCTGAGTGTGAGGATGTTGTGTGAGCGAATGTTTGGTGCTGTAGTTCTCAGCCTTCCTGCAGCTGCAACCCTTTCATACAGTTGGGCTGACCCTAAACCGTGGAATTATTTTGACTGCTACTTTGTAACTGTCCCTTTGCTACTATAACGGGTCGTAATGTGAACACTGATATGCAGGATATCTGATATGTGACCCCTGTGAAAGGGTCAGTCAACACCCCCAAAAGGGATCATGACCCATGGGTTGAGAACCTCTGGTCTAGAACATTTTACATGAGAGTTGCCCTAACAGTAATACAGTTCTTCCGGATGTGTCTGGTTATTCATGGCCCCAACCTTCAGCCCACAAAGAACACCCTACCTCACCTGCTTCTCGGCATTATTGTCTTCGCCAAATCTTTCCAAGACTGTTGTCCAGCTCAATTATTTCAAACTGCATAAAAAGCAGGTCTTTTAATTTTCCTTTCCGGGTTTTTATTTTTGTTGTTGATGTTGGTTTTTGTTGACTGGTTCATTTTATTTTGTTTTGTTTTGTTTGAGACAGGATCTTGTTGTAGCTAAGGTTGTCCTGAAACCTGTTATGTAGTCACGCTAGCCTTGAACTTGTGAACCTCCTGAGTGCTGAGACTGTAGGCATGAACCTCCACATACATCGGATTTTTTTCATCATGAAAGCTTTGAAATGTTTTCCAGACTCTGAATATTAATTAGTTATGTTTTAACCCTAAAAGTAAATACAGTCTAATGATATTGAGGGTGAAGCAAACACCCAATGTCACTGTCTCTAGTACCTGTCCCTTTTGCTAGCATTGTGGTTCCCAGGAATGTATGTATTAGGACAAACAGGTTGAGAAGCTTAAGCAGCCCACATTTCCAAGACTTTCAGCTCGCCTGTACCGAGTGTGATGAGCCCAGCATGTGGAGAAGCCAGCATGTGGAGAAGCCCAGCATGTGGAGAAGCCCGTCCCTCACTTCTGATCCAGAGCGCTGACGCTGGTCTGTGCCTCTGCTTTTTCAGGACTGCTAGACTAACACTCAGAACACTCCTTCCTCAATGTGCAGAGGTGGATTTGGGTTTCTCAGAACACTTTAGCTTTAGCTCTTAAACTTATCAAATGGGATTTTGAGCCTGGCCTGTTAGCACATGCCTATAACTCTGCACTTGGGAATGGAAGCAGTAAGATCAAAAGTTCAAAGTCATCCTCAGCTACATAATGAGCCTGGCAACATGAGACCTTGTCTCAAACAAAAGGTTAGAAAGATAGCCTCAAAAATGGATATTTGACTGCGTTATTAAAATGCAGAGGAAACCAGGTCACAGTGGTAAAGTTTATGTAGATGAAAATCTAACTGTGTTTTTGAGTTTGAAAATGCATTGCTCTTTGGAACAGCCTAGGAGTTCTCTCCATTTATAACAATGTATCTGTATTTTTTATTAAAAATAAAAATTGTTTTAAGTAGAAAACGTAAGTCTCCTTTGACTTCATATACTACACATTGTAAGCAGTACGCAATAAAAGGCATAGCAGGGCTGGTAGCCTGGCTGAGTGGGTGGAGTGCTTGCTCTCAATCCTGACAACATGAGTTTGATCCCTGGGACCTACATGGTGGAAGGAGAGAGCCACTCCCAAAAGTTTTCCTCTGGTCTCTACATGCACACCATGGCTCATGCATGCCCCCCCCACAACAAACAAACAAATAAATAAAGCAGGCAGTGTAAAACTGTTACAATAAAACTGTCAACAACCCTTAAACACTCTGTGAAAGAAAGAGTTTTCCATAATGGTTATTAAGAAATGTGTTGCACTGACTTTGTGGGAGCCTAGGCAGTTTGGATGCTCAACTTACTAGACCTGGATGGAGGTGGGGGTTCCTTGGACTTCCCACAGGACAGGGAACCCTGATTGCTTTTCGGGCTGAGGTGGGGGGGACTTAATTGGGGGAGGAGGAGGGAAATGGGAGGCGGTGGCGGGGAAGAGACAGAAATCTTTAATAAATAAATAAATTAAAAATTTAAAAAAAAAAGAAATGTGTTGCAAACGTGTATATGAATCTTTTAACGGTATTTAGCATTTTGCTCCTGGATAATATCTCTTCCTCATTCTCCCAGACAAGGAGGAAGTATCTGAGGATTCAGAATTGCCTTGGGAGGATGCAATACTCAAGGAGTTCAAAGCAGAAAGCTCTCAGAACCTGGTTGCTTTTAAACATGCACATTGTGTCTGGACGATAGGAGTAACCTCACAAGCAAAAGCCCACCCTTCTATGATGACTTGAGAGAGATGCTGGAGTAAAGAAGGGACAGTGTTCACGTACTGTGACAGACTCTGTACCATGACACTGTGAAGAGCCATCTGCCCTCATGGTGGCTTGTCACTAAATAAATCCCTCACTGTTACGTGTCCTTTGAAGAGGTGCCAAGACATGGGATCTTGCTTCTGACGGGCCCTTCCCCCTTAAACCTGGTCAGCCTTAGATGAAAATAATGTAGAGAAAAAAACTAGGTAAAAATGGTCACTAGATGAAGAATCTTAAAGAATGATGAATGACTTGCCCTGAACATTCTGAATCAAGGCCAGAAAACTGAAAGTCATTTAGGTAAATTACAAAAATATTACTAGATTCTATACATAGAAAATTCAAGAACTAAAAATGGCAATACTGCATATAAGGAGACGGCTCAGTTGATAAAGTGCTTGTTATACTTTATCCCTGAAAACACTCAACCTCTAAAACCCACATAGTAATCCTAGCCAGTGGGAAGCTGAGTGAGGTAGATATCCCCAGGGTTCACTGGCCAACCAGCCCGACCTCACCAGTGAGCTCCAGACAAATGCACAACCCTGTCTCAAACAGCATGCATGCCCGTGAGAAATGACATCTGAGTTTGACCTCTGGCCTCCATACACATCACACACACACACACACACACACACACCTGTGCATGTAACCCTTGACATCACCACACACACACACACACCTGTGCATGTAACCCTTGACATCACCACACACACACACACACACACACACACACACACCTGTGCATGTAACCCTTGACATCACCACACACACACACACACACATGTGCATGTAACCCTTGACATCACCACACACACACACACACACATGTGCATGTAACCCTTGACATCACTATACACACACACACACACACACACCTGTGCATGTAACCCTTGACATCACCACACACACACACACATGTGCATGTAACCCTTGACATCACTACACACACACACACACACACACACACCTGTGCATGTAACCCTTGACATCACTATACACACACACACACCTGTGCATGTAACCCTTGACATCACCACACACACACATACCTGTGCATGTAACCCTTGACATCACTATACACACACACACACACACACCTGTGCATGTAACCCTTGACATCACTATACACACACACACACACACACCTGTGCATGTAACCCTTGACATCACTATACACACACACACACACACACACCTGTGCATGTAACCCTTGACATCACCACACACACACACACACACACACCTGTGCATGTAACCCTTGACATCACACACACACACACACACACACACACACACCAAACAAAACAAGGCAAAATTTAATTTTGTGACCTCAAAGACAAAGTCACAGTGTGACAGGTACGTGTGCAACTGTCTAGCTTCACTGACATCAACAGTTAGGAAACAAATACAAGCAGACTCCTTACTGGTGCCTGGCCTGTTTTTTTCACATCCTCCGCCCAGTCTACAAAGAGGAATTCTGAATCGGCAATTACATGGCTTAGCATTTATTCAGTAATGCAGTCTGGAATGGTTTTAAAGAAGAGGAGCAACTGTTCAATAAAGAAAAGTAACCATCATTTCAGTTCTGGGTGCCAGAATCCACAGATTTACCCCCCACAATTCAAGGTTCCCAATGCCTTGCTTGGTTAACAGTGAGCTGAGATTTGTCCACTGGTACAGGAGAATTGTCTGTATTCTGTCAATCATGTTTTAAATAAATGCTGATTGGCCAGGCAGGAAATATAGGTGGGAAAACCAGACAGGAAGTAGAAATAATGTAATGAGAACAGGAGAATTCTGGGAAGGAGGAAGTTGATTTCTCCCACTCCTACCTAGATCACTGAAGCAGCAGGATGTGATCTGCGCCACTGGAAAAAAGGTACTGAGCCACATGGCTAACATAGACCAGAAAAATGAGTTAATCAAGATGTGAGAGTTAGCCAATGAGAGGCTAGAGCTAATGGGCCAATCAGCTTATAATTTATGAAGACCTATGTGTGATTTTCTTTGGGGCTAAGCAGTTGTGGGGTACCGGGCGGCACAAAAACCACAACAAACAAGCCAGTGTTCATGTTACAGTCCACAGCCAAAATATCAGCCATGCTCATGTTTGTGTCTTTACTTTCTTTCTTTTAAAAAGTTCTGCTACAAATATAAGACAAAGAAATACCGATGTGATGCTTATACAACAGCACTGGGGCAGCTGTACCGATGGTTGCAGTTACCAGAATAGGAATTGATACCGCTGAGTGCTGCCGTGTGGCTGGGAGAGCCCCATACTCTTCCAGGAACCCTTAGACTGTAATCACAGACACAGAGGCTTGGAAGGGCGATGTCTCCCAGGTTACACAGCAAAGTGGAGCACACATAGAAGTGTATCTACAGTCGCCCTCCTCTGGGAACAACTATTTGGAAGACGCTCTTCAATGTCCACTCTAAGACTTGAGCAATACCTGAAAAATTAGAAAGAGGGGCCAGGCGGTGGTGGCGCACACCTTTAATCCCAGCACTCGGGAGGCAGAGGCAGGCGGATCAGTGTGCATTTGAGGCCAGCCTGGTCTACAAGAGCTAGTTCCAGGACAAGAACCAAAAGCTACAGAGAAACCCTGTCTCGAAAATCAAAAAAAAAAAAAAAAAATTAGAAAGAGTAGGGAAAAAATAATGACAATAACAAGAATGGTTAGAAATATAAACACAGAGCCCAGAGATGAAAGTATCCAGGTCTGGTGGCACCGTTCTATAATCCTAGCTTCCCCAGAGGTGGAGGCATGGCAACTGCAAGTTCAAATCCAGCCTAGACAACTCAGTGAGAACCTGTCTCAAAATAAGTAGGAAAGCCATCTGAGGATGTGTCTCAGTGACAGAGGACTGACAGGCTCAGACTGTGACAGGCTCAGAGTCAATTCCCAGTACTGGGGAAAATCCTTTAAAGTGTGGGACATGATGGCTCACATCTATAAACCCAGCCCTCAGAAGACTGGAGCAGGAGAATAGCATAATTCTGAGACCAGTCTGGGCTACAAAGCAAGACCCTGTATCAAACACACACATGTATAATATAATATAAGCATAGACATGCAGATAGATAGACAGATATGTGAGATGTATTTATAGATAGATAAATGGTAATTTGATAGATAGTGGAACAAGACAGATGACTGATATATGACAGACAGACAGACAGACATGCAGGCAGATAGATAGATAGATAGATAGATAGATAGATAGATAGATAGATAATAGAATATAGATGATTGATAGACAATAAATGAAGATAAATGACAGATGGATGGATGGATTAATGGATGAAAGATAGATGGATAGATAGATTGATAGATAGATGATAGATAGATAGATAGATAGATAGATAGATAGATAGATAGATCAGAACAAGTCTTTAAGCTGAATGTGACTATGGCTTCTGCTGACAGATGTCATAGGCACCCAAACAAGCTATTTGGAAGTCGCAGGCTTTTTTCCAGTAAATGTTTAAGAGTCATCTAGAGAGCTAGGGACAAACTACACGGAAGAGATTTCATGAAATGTACTGTGTGAAAATGACTTCCTTAAAAGAGTCCTTTCAATCAAAAAACATTGTATGAAATTCTCAAAGAGTCAATAAAGATAATATGTTAAAAGGAGTCCTTCCATGGGTCACGAGAAACGGCACATTTTAACAGCTGGATTTGCCTTACTCTTTGAAGCCACCTCCACTTTACTTTTGTTACAGCCAAATATATAAGACCATCGTATCCTCAGCCTTACACCCCACATTTCTTACCTTACAGTGCACTGAAGTCGTTATTATTAACATGTTGAACTGACTTGAACTGAAGTGTGACTTATATGATCCAAATTCTAAGGCAAAACACAGGCTTACACACACACACACACACACACACACACACACACACACCTGCCTCAGATCACCACATAGCTTGTAGTAGCTAAAAAAGACTTTTCACTATCAAATCCATGAGCCAGACAGTCAATCTCAATACGTGCCCACAATTTCTGCGTTCATGCAGTGTGCTTTCTAGTTTTTTTGACAAAAACAAAAAAAACAAAAAACAAAAAAAACAAGAACAATCGCTGTTCTAGTCCTAGGCGCTTCAGGAGCCACCAGTTACCAGCCAGCCGTGGCCAGGTCCAAATATCACACCACACATAACCAGTCCCGAAAATGGCACAGAAATGGCATCAAGAAACCCCGGGTCACAAATATACGAATCTCTTAAGGGGTCGACCCCAAGTTCCTGAAGAACATGTGTTTTGGCAAGAAGCACAAAAGGCCTAAAGAAGATACAGGCAAATAATGCAAAGGCCATGAGCGCATGCGCAGAGGCAGTCGAGGCCCTGGTGAAGCCCCAGGTGGTGAAGCCCAAGATGCCAAAGGGCCCCAGCGGCAAACTCACCCGTCTCGCTTTCATTGCTCATGCCAAGCTTGGGAAGCAAATGAGAAGCTACATGGCCAGAGGTTGTAGCTCCAAAAAACAAAGCCCAAGGTTCAAACCAAGGCAGAGGCCTCAGCTCCAGCTCAGGCTCCCAAAGGTGCCAAGGCCCCTGTGAAGGCCCCATAAAAAGGTCTCAGTCTGCCAATGTGAAGACAGATGGATGAATATCAATACAATATTTGCAGATGATCAGGACCTTATGCTGTTTTTACAAATAAGCGACGAGGAGGAGGAGGAGGAGGAAGAGGAGGAGGAGGACCTAGATTTTCCAACTTCATTTACATAGATATCATCAAGAGTCTGTGTGTGACCAGACCTTATTATTGATGAGGCCAACTTTTCCTGTCCCTTCAAAACTGCTCTAAATTAGGTTCTAAAACACATTCTCTTCAGCATCTCTCCTATCTTCACGGCTGGTAGAAATTCACGATTTTTCCTCAGAAGCCACCTTTATAGTTATAAGCTGATATCCAAGTTATCCTTAAGATTTTATCTTTATTTTAATTATGCATTTGTGTGTGCATATATGCACATGAGCGCAGTACCTGCAGAGCCACAGAAGGGTGGCCGATCCTCTGAAAGTAGGGCTACAAGTGGTCATGAGCTCCCCAACATGGGCGCTTGGAACTGAACTAGGGTCCTCTGCAAGAGCAGGAAGTGCTTCAAGTACAGGGTGACTTCCAGGCCCCAAGTTGACATTAAAAACAAACAAACAAAAATCTTTGTTGTTCTTCATAGAGACACAATCTTCTTTTATGCTGGTCTTGGACTAGTCTTTCAGTGAAAGAGACTAACAACAAGTACATCGCCAAGGTAACCGCAGACCTATTCTGTCGGCCAAAACTCTCCCAGGGCTTCTCGTAGGTGCCGATACCTGGAATGACCACCTTCACCAACTCTGACTAACCAAAGATCTTTCCACTGTAGAAGCAATCCCAGAGACACTGCTAAGGACAAGAAATAATGAATTGTTCAAAGAAAGTCCACCACAATTTTCATAAAGTTAAATTGCTATGGGAAAAATTTAGAGAAAAATTTGAAATCTTATCCCTTCTAATCAATCAGAAATAACTGTTTTAATGATTAACAAAAGATAAACTTAAAAATAGTTTCAGTTTTCTTCCATGTGTGTTCTGAGTTTCTCATTAACAACAGTTCAGACTTTGGAGACAAGCTACTAGGATTCAAACTCATAGCGAGCTGCTTAATGTCTACAGACTATTACTATAGAGGTA
This sequence comes from Microtus oregoni, assembly GCF_018167655.1. Classification (NCBI taxonomy): domain Eukaryota; kingdom Metazoa; phylum Chordata; class Mammalia; order Rodentia; family Cricetidae; genus Microtus; species Microtus oregoni. The sequence goes on along the minus strand of NW_024544542.1, from coordinate 4,168,223 downwards.
ATAACCACCTGTACCTATCAGGTTCTTGTAGTCATGAAATAGATTTGGAAAGCTGTATTTGCATGTAAAATCTTTAGAACAAACTCTAAGTTAGACATGCTGACTGCCTGCCCGACAGAATCTCAAACCACTGATACCATGTGATCCACAGTCTTCCGGGATTTTTGTTTGCTTGTTTAGGGGAGGTTGTTTGCTTTTGGTTTTTTGAGACAAGGTTTCTCTACGTAGCCCTGGATATCCTGGAATTTACTCAGAAGATCAAGCAGGTCTCGAACTCAGAGATCTGAGTTCTCTGACACCTGAAGGTTGGGATTAAAGACCTGTGTCACTGCTACCCTGCCACGACCTCCTCCTCCTCCTCCTCCTCCTCCTCCTCCTCCTCCTCCCCCTCCCCCTCCCCCTCCTCCCCCTCCCCCTCCTCCTCCTCCTCCTCTTCCTCCTCCTCCTCCTCCTCTTCCTCCTCCTCCTCCTCCCCCTCCTCCTCCTCCTCCTCCTCCTCTTCTTCTTCTTCTTCTTCTTCCTTTTTGGCAGTTTCTTTTTATTTTTCTTTAATTTTTATATTAATTATTTTTAAACTTCTTGCTGAGCCCTGGTTTTGGTAGGGCCACCCAGATCTGTAGGGCCCCAGCAGCAGCTTGATTTTCAAAGACTAACATGACCTCAGCTGTCAGCCCAGACTGCAGGCCCCAGCAGATCCATGGACCCAGACACGGCCCTTAGCAGCAGCCCAGGCCCAGACATTACCATGGTCCACCCACACTGGAACATTCCTCACCACGCTTGCCTTTCCAGATCTGCCTCTCTCCCTAGCACATGAACCCTTCTGCCTCGGTCTCCCATTTCCCCACTCTGTACTCCTTCACCATAATGGTGCCCAACCAAGCAGCACCATGGGCTCAGGGTTGATTTCCACCTGCCCAGGCCAAAAGGCCTAGGGTGGAGGTAATGGCCTTTTTTTATGCATATGCTCAAATCCAGCCTGGGGGATGACTTGTTGGTGGATGGCTCATTTAAGAATGAGCTATCCTCAGCTACAGATTGAATTTAGGCCAATCTGAGCATGAAACTCTTCATCAAAACCAATGCATACATTTGGAGTGATGGCGCACACCTTTAATCCAGGATTCAGAAGACAAAGGCAGGTAGAACTCTGTGAGTTCAAGACCAGCCTCATCTACAGAGTCTACACAATGAGTTCCAAGATAGCCAGAGCTATAAATGGAGAACTTGTTTCAAAAAAACAAGACACAAACAATGCGAAAACCAAATAAATCATATATTCGCTATCTGTCTGTGTAGCGCCATCTCTGTGTAAATAAACACCTTGAACTCAGATCTCCCATTCTGACCAATTGGCTTAATGCTGCTAGAGGCTGAGAAATAAAAGAAATAAGAGGGCTGGAGAGATGCCTCTGTGATTAAGAGCACTGGCTGCACTTCTAAATGTCCTGAGTTCAATTCCCAGCAACCACATGGTGGCTCACAATCATAGGTAATGAGATCTGGTGCTCTTTTCTTGCCCGCAGGCAAACATGCAGTCACTACACTGTATACATAATAAATAAATAAAATCTTTAAAGCAAAACAATAAAAAGAAATCAGATTTGACTCTCTTCTATTGGGAGAAGGTGGTCATTTTCAATATCCTACCAAATTCTAAACTGAAACTCAGGGTATGTATTCTAGGACAATAATTATCCTCTGTTGCATGTTTTGACTTTGTTCTTAAGATGGTATCTTAGTTAGGGTTTCTATTGCTGTGAAGAGACACCATGACCATGGCAACTCTTATAAAGGAAAACATTTAATTAGGCTAGCTTACAGTTTCAGAGGTTTGGTCCATTATCATCATGGCCTGACATGAAGGCTTACAGGCAGACATGGTGCTGGAGAAGGAGCTTAGAGGTCTAAGTCAAGATCTGCAAAAAACAGGAAGTGAACTGTGTTCCACACTGGGCATAACTTGAGCATAGGAGACTTCAAAACAATGACCCACTTCCTCCAACAAGGACACACCTCCTCCAATAGTGCTACTCCCTATGGAGACCATTTCCTTTGAAAACATCACAGCATCTACTGAAAATTCTGAGACAGGCTGATTGTCTCACAGTGCTAACTAATGAAAACTCACGTGCTCTTAGCAACCACAGAATTCTTCATATACATATCCTCATGTGAATTTCTGTCTGTTTAACTCCAAGGCCTCCCTGGAATACTGCTCTGCTTAACTTGTTCACTTGACATCCAATTAACCAATTAATTTAGATGACAGCTCTAATCCCAACATTAAGAAATAAAAATAATGTCAGACTTTCTTCCTCTTACATACCCACTGGAAAATTAATCAAAACAAGTTTTTGTTGTTAGGCTTACCTTTATTGTAGCTGAATTTGCATGAAACCTGTGTGACTCATTCCAAAGGTCTGACATCACTTAGATATTGTTGCTTCAGTAAAGGTTAAGAGAGACAGTCTGGTAGTGAGTGAAGTAGAAAATTATGCAGAAGTTAACTGACAATTACCTCGCTAAATGACAAGTCACCTTTCAAGGTATACAGTCATGTTTGTAATAAACATTATGATTTGTACTGAAAATTAACCATAATATCCTTATACAAGCTAGTAAGAGTTATTGTGATTGTGAAGTAAAAAGCTTTCCCATGTATTTCTTTTGTATAAAACTTCCTTTCCTCTGTATAAGCCCTTTCTAGAAAGGCCTCATGTATCCCGAGCTAGCCTGGAATTCATTATGTAGCCAAAAATGACCTTAAACTTTGGTCCTCCTAACTGTACCTTCACAGTGCTGGGACTGCGGGTATACTCCAGACACCGACTTCATGTAGTTCTGGAGCAAACTCAGGGCTCTGTGCACGCTAGGCAAAGAGTCTACCAACTGAGCTACATCTCCAGACCCGGTATCAAGTTTTTGTTTCATTGGTTGCTTAATATTTGAACATAATTCTTTCTTAATAAAATCTCTATTTTGAGGAAGAATCAGAAGTGATGAAAACCAAACAAGTTCACAAAAACAAAGCTGTAATAACGCTAACAAAACAAATTTTAAAAACTCTTCTGAGTGTTTGGGGTGGCTCACCTTTAATCCCAGCACTCAGGAGGCAGAGGCAGGCAAATCTCTGTGAGTTTGAAGCCAGCCTGGTGTCCCAAGTGAGTCCCAGGACAGTCAGGTCTACACGAAGAAACCCAGGCTCAAAAAACCAAAACCACTCTCCTGAGATGCTGAACAAGGCTCTGCTGCCCCTCCCAAATAGTATGTAAAAGGCTGATTCAGCGTTCCTGTTCCCTGTGTGTTTATCACAGAAGTGGACTTGACTTGACTGCCATGTTTCCTGCTCTGAGGTTCTCGATTACTTTTGCTACAAAAGTAGAGTTACTGAATATAAATGCCATTCACAATGTCAAACTGGAAGTCATGAAAATCATTTCCCGTCAGAACAGTTCGTGCAAATAACCCCCATAGCAATGGTTTCCACTGTCTTCCCTGGAGGAACAAACTCTTGCCCTCTTAAGGACAAAAACACATGGACACTTATCTCTCATATCCTGGTGGGATCTACCTCCTACCTCCTTTTAAGAATGCAAGCCAGCGACATCTTTGTTTTCAGCACCTAGACTCAAACCTGGGGCATACGAGGCACATCTTCGAGCATCGCTAGGCTCCCAGAAGAACCATCACCATTGCACACCCTTAACTGCACTCTAAGCATCTTAACAGAGTCAACCATCCACGGACTTCTGAACATGAGGGTTACATATCAGCTTAAAAGACATCAGCATTCTAAAGAGATCATATTCATGTTTGTATATTTTAAAACAATCTTTAAAGTGGATTAAAATAAATATTTTCTTTAAGGCCTGAAGAGGTTTATTTTTGAGATTTTTGTGTGTTTGTTCTATGATCTAAGACATCATGATAGGTCATTTCAACGAGATTTTCAACACAACATGATTTTGTCAAGACCTTCTGGGGTTGTATTCCAAAACTATCACATGGTATCTATTTAGCTTTTTGTTGCTATTGTTTTGGGTCTTTTGTTGTTGTTGTTTTGTGGTTGGTAGATGATTGGTTGGTGTGGTTTTTGTTATATAGAAAAATGCTACTTATCTGTGTACAAGTGAATGAAATATCCAAGAAATTTCTTTTTATCTTCTGACGGTTTCTTTCTGTGTGTTTCTACGGGCCCATGAGTCATCTTTGGTCAGTAGTAGTTTGTTTCTGTTGAATGTTTTCTATAAACACTGCTGTTGGCCTCCCGTAAAACCCTACCCTCTTTGTCAGACCGCAGATGGATTCCAGGCCACTGTCAGCAACCAAGGACACCCTCCTCTCATTCCTGACCATCACTGGTGACTTTATCTTTCTAAGAATTCCCATAAACAATCCCAGGGCAAAACCAAAGCCATAGATTGACCATGAGTGGATAAAATCAACCTTCCTAGTATTGGATTCCTGTAGTGAAGGTCTGTTCTGCTTGGTACCAGACAGAACGGGACTTTTCCCAATTGCTCATGTTTTCTCATTCTGTCCTCCTGGGTCTTGGCTACTTCTCTCTTTGCTGTAACAAGATACCTGACAAAGGCAAGCAACTAAGGAAGGATTATTTTGGTTCGCAGCGTAAAAGCATGGTCTGTCATGGTAGGGAAGGCATTGAGGCAGGAGCCTGAGGCATCTGGTCACATTGCATCCCCAGACTGGGAGCTGAGAGATTGAAAGCTAATGCAGGCTACCCTCGCTTGTTGTTCAGTCTGGGACCCCAGCCAGTAGGATGGTGCCGCCCACATGCTGGGTCAAGCGACCCTCCAAGGTTAGATCTTTTGGAACCACTCATAGCAAGCTCAGACGTGAGTTTCCATGGTGACATTATGTCCTGTCAAGTGGACAGTCACGATTGACTGTCACACTTTGGGTGGACACATATGTTTGCCAGTGGCTTCTAAGCTTCCCAGTTTCCCAGTCACTTTTGAACAAATGGGGACGTCTCCCTCATTTGGAGAGTTACCCATAAGCTCCAGGAAACTGGGATCTTCTTGCTCTTTCCCCACTTTGCCCTTATTACACACCACACACACACACACACACACACATGCACGCACACACAAACACACACACACACGTATGCACACACCTTCCAAAAACTTTCAAAAGCCTATTCACTTCTTCATTCATATATTTAACTCATAGTTACTGGATGACTGCACCTGTTTAATTTTTGATTACATTTGTTCTTTGACGTTTTCAAGGATGCACGCAGTGGCTTCTGGGTACTCTCAACCCCTCCCTTCCACTGTTTCCCTCCCACTCCTGGAAACTTCTCTCTGCAAGCCCCTTCCCATATGCATGTGTTTTTTCACAGTGGTGCTTTTCCAAGAGAAACTGGAAACACAGCAGAAACACACAGAGAGACATCCCAGCACATACAGAGTTTGCATTCTGGGCAATGTAGTAAGAGAAATATAAACTGTTAGGATGTGATGTGCCAAGGAGAAACAGGGTACAGAGAAGCACGAAGAGGGGCAGTGATACCATTAAAGCCGCGGGGCAGAAAAGGACTTTATGGAGAAGATAAAGTCTGAGAACAAAGAAAATGAAGAATGAAGAAATTATCAGCACAGATCGTGCAAAGGGAAAAGCCACTGGGAACAAAGGCTCTCGGGGGGAGCACAGAGGGTACATTTGAGGTGGAAGAGTCACACGCAGATCATGGACAGTGGGTCAACATGCCACCTCTCCACAACACTCACTGGATGCCAAGGGAGTTTTCAGCAGGCATGACTCAGAGGGAGGGAGTGTCAGGCGAGGAGGGCAGTACCACCTGCCTGGGCTTTCCCAGGCCAGCTCTGTATACATCACAAGACAGCTTGATCACATTTTGGTCACACTGGAAAATATTTTGACCCAAAAGTAAACACTTTGTCCCCCACTGCACAAATTTCTCCTTGCTACTTTTGCATCTTTTTCTATTTCTCCTCTTCCTCGTGATCAACTAACAGTTTCCTTAAAATACTTGGGTTAAGGGACTCTGTCCCCACAGTCATGGGTCCTAGGGTGATGACTCACACAGAAGGTGTGGGGAGCTGATGAGTGAGACACCAACTCACTGCGGTAGACTATGTCATTCTTCTCAAAGATCGGTGTCCTTGCCAGTGCTCAGGGCTGCGTCTGCCTCCCGGGTGCTGTTTATTCACAATGTTGCTGCCTCCTCTGAGCTCTGCCAGCTCTCCCACTGCTGACTTTACCTCTCCGCCCACCTTTCCATCAGCAGCTCGTAGCCTATAGTGCTTCCTTCTCACTTCCTAAGCTCCTGCATTTGGCTGCTGATCCACAAAGTGAGGGAATCCAGACACTTCAAGACCCGGCTATGACGTGTCTGACGCTCATACCTTGGCCTCTGGGGCATAGGACACGGCTCCCTCTCCTGGACTGAGAGGAAGAATAATTCTGTTAACTTCTCCACCTTCAGGGTGATGAACTCTGTTCTCAGTTGGCTCCTGGACTCTGACGGCTTCACCCTCCCCCTCCCCCTCCCAGCCACACTCAGTTCCATGTATATCCTGGATACTTAAATCTCTCAGCCATCAGCCAGGGTGCTCCACAACCTGACTCACACCTTCTCTGTTTGGCTGCAGGGTTGCTGAGGAAACACACATACACAGATTACATGTATATGCATGTGCTTACATTCACAGAGAGAGGGGGGAGGGAGAGGGAGAGGGAGAGGGAGAGGGAGAGGGAGAGGGAGAAGAAGAAGAAGAAGAAGAAGAAGAAGAAGAAGAAGAAGAAGAAATACACATCACAGAGCAGCTTTTTTAACTAACCTATCAATTCACTCACGAATGGTATTCAAAGCATTATCCTTCATAATACTCATTTTTCACTTATAATTAATTAATTCCTTCTGGCCTGTAAGCTAGGTCCAACGAATTTTTATCGCTCTTCCTCTATGAAACTGACTAGGGCTGAGTCGCTATCTTAGAGAACTAACAGTCTTCAGACAGCAGGCTGGGAGAGCCGCTGACCTGGGTGAAACAGCCATGTATCACAGCGATTGCTGCTCCACACAGGGAGTAGGATTCGCTGTGGATTCGGGAGTCCTAATGCGAGATTGAGGATGATAGAGAGGGTCCGGCTTGGGTAGCTAGGTGACAAGGCCACCACTCACTCTAACAAGCAGGTGAGGAATGAGCACACCTGCTCTGGGGAGGGGGCAACAGGACAGAAATCCTTCTCTGTCGGCGTGCTGAGTGACAGCTCTACCACATCATCATGGTTGTTTGAGGTTCCCAGGCAACATCCACGCGTGTAGTAATGGCTCCTGTTTGAAGCTTGAAAGAAAGACTGTGACCGATCTGCACAATAGAAACAGCTGCAGATTATGCCCGGTGTCAGGGAAGAAGAAGGAGGTGAAAACATGCCTCAAAAGACACATCATTGTGTGAGCAGGCAGGGAAGGGCTAAGAAAAAGCAGGCAAGATGGCTCAGAGAGTGAAGACGTGGCTGCCGAGCCTGAGGACCCCAGTTCTCTCAGGAACCCACTCGCCATCCCCCGACTCCATATGTGTGTCCTCTACTTCCAGCCTTGATACACGCACCTCCACCAACACACACAATGACAAGATAAGTGTAAAATCATTTTTAATAACTAAAAGGGGGAAAAACCGGAGAGAGAAAGAGATTACGTGACCATTCCTTCCCCCACAAATCTAAACCAAAAGCAGATTCCTCCCTGTATTGTCCTTCTAGGTTACGTTGAGGTATTCCATATTTTGTTCTGTCTTTGTCTTACTTAGACTTATCTTTCTATCATCTATTTTATGGTGTCAGTGTTATGGATAGGATGTCAAGTCCTCCACAGAATCATGTGTTTAGCTGCTTGGTCACCAGATGGTGGCGCTGTTCTGGGCAGTGGTAGAACCATCTGGAGATTGGGCCTAGCTAAAGGAAGTGGGCTGCTGGACTCGAACCTTGAGGGTTTACAGCCCAGCCTCACTTCTTTCCACTTCCTGACAGAGGACTCAGTGGAACCAAAACTTTAGTTTCCACCACGATGCCTTCCCTGTCATGATGGACTCTACCTTTCAAACTGTGAGCCAAACAAACCCTTCCCCTCTTCCTTAAGCTGCTTCTTGACAGTTATCTGGTTATGGCATCAAGGCAAGGTAGGGCTTAAACCCAGGGCACCAGTACCAGCCAAGCAAGCACTCTACCACCGAGTTATATCCCCAACTTGGTATCATTTACTAATTAAAATTCTGTAGGTAAGCCTACTGACCACAACAACTTTGTGCCTTGCGTGATTTTCTGGGGGTATTTTCTTATGACAACATCCAAGCTGGGTTTCAAAGTCTGGAAGATTAACTCTAATAATGCACTTAGAAGGATTGTCAATGGAATTACATTCTGACCTTTAGCTAAAAGACGTCAATTATAAAACTCTTCCCAAGTGGTGGAAAGAGGAGGCAGTGACGGTAGGGAGGAGATACACGAATTTTTATTGACCTTTAAAACATTTATTTTAGGTGATATTAGGAGTGAACCCAAGACTAATTACTTAGAAATCATCATCATCCCCACTACGGAAAACAGGCAAATTTTAATGCCTGTGTGTGTGTGTGTTTGAATGTTTTGCCTGTGTGTATACATGTGCACCACGTGTGTGCCTAGTGCCCAGAGAGGTCAGAAGAAGATAAACCCCCAGGAATTGGCATTACAAATGGTTGTGATCTACCATGTGTGTTCTGAGAACCAAACCTGGCTCTTCTGCAAAAGCAACAAGCAGTCTTAACCACTGAGTCATTTCTCCAGGCCAATTTCAACATATTTTAATATAGTTATTAGAACAAAATATGTTTTGAGCTAATAAGCTTAAGCATCTAAAGAAAATATGTGTACCATAATCTTAAACCACTTTAGGTAGGAAGGAGCCTAGGACTTAAATTTTTCACATCTTGTCAACAATTCCATTATCCTGAAGTCATCTTTACTGCTTCATTGGAAAGGACCACACTTAGCTTTATAGGCAGAGATTTATTAAATAAGTTTAACATCATCCAGGTATGAAGAAATCAGAGGCTAAAGAGGTAGATATGAATTATCTGGTTCTCAGAAATTCCCCTCAACTGAACCCTAGGCTCAGAATTGGCAAAGTGATGGCATCACACGGTGCAGGTAGGACTGACACCTTGCAGGTCCTGGGACAGAACCTTATAGAGGGATGCTGCCTGAAGCTTACTTTGACAGTCCCATAGGCTGTTGAATAATTCAAGAGAAATAAAATTTGTATTCACTAGTTCTTACACTGGAAGCTACAATTATCTTCATTAGGAAACAGTTCCTGTGGTCTTAATAATGAAGCATAAATACATGTCTACAGGGCTCAAAGACCAGAGTGCTCTTAGATAGAGCTGAGAGGAAGCTTCCTGGGACAGTCTGCAGACATATTTTGGTAAGTCCTGCTGTCTCCGGTTAGTTCTTCCAGCATTGTGAAGAACGAGTATTACTGCAGGTTATGGAGTACCCACCCCCATCTAGCTCAAGAGGAAGGCATAGAAACTGAAAGACACTCTTCTCTCAACATTTAACTGTGTAACCAGGTAGAGGGGTCCGCTCCACTGAGGAGGACAGTGAGCAGAAACTCATCTGCCACCAGCTCATCTACCGACCACCATATACAAAACAGGGTAAGTCGGCCAGAGACCAAACTTTTATAAACAAGAGGATGTGCTTCTCAGCTCATAGGACGCTTTGCAGACTCAGGACGGTTGCTGACAATAACGTAGATAAGGATGGCATTGAACTGTGAAAAGTGTCAGTTTGCAACTGAGGGGCAAAGAGTAGGGGATCCTCAGAGAAAAGAGGGAGCCACTTGTGACTACAGCAGTAACTAGGCTGCTTGAGCTAAATTTAGCGGCTCCAGTTTCCCATCAGCCCTCTGCACATAGAGGTTGCTACTGTGATAGCAACCAGAAATAAGCAGAAGTGTTAATAAGATGTGAAAATTAAAACTTGCAAAGCCCCCATCAGCTAAAGATTATGGCAAACACCTTTATTTAGATGCTGTACTGTGTTAGTTCAAAATATATTTGTACAGATAATTAATGCACATATATTCAAATTTACCTGAGTGTTTTCCATAATACTTTACTTCTTATGTGCTAAAGGGGATTTTTCTAACCTGTGCTGACGTCAATGTCTGGACACCCATATTCAGTTTCTGCTTTTCACGAATTCATTTAACCAGGCCTGGTAGCACACTTGTAATCACAGAACCAGACAGGGAGGATGGGGAAGGAGGATCTCAAGTCTGAGGTGGGCATGGGTTACAAGTGAGACTATGTCTAAAAATAATAGTAATTAGAATAACAATATAACAGAGTTCAGTTTAACATTTACTCACTTACTCTTGCAATAATATTGTTTTAATTTTAACAGCTATCACTGAGTCCTAAAGTGCTGGCTACTGCAGAAAGATTCATAAAGACTTTGTGATTTTATTCCTACAGCAGCTCACTGTATTGGACGTTACTAACCGAGTTCAGCAGGACAAAGACCTGACTCTGGTGCCCAGCTATGAGAGCCTTCTACGGCCTTCTGGGTCTCCTCGCTGCGCCAGAAAAGTTGCAAACCTGCTGGAAAGGGCCACAGAGATGAGTGAGAGGCCCTTAGAGGGACACTACTGAAGCCTCGCTTGCAACAGCAGGCCCCACGCCGCGTGGCCCGCGTGTCTCCCGGTCGCCACCTGCTCTCATTCCTGCACCGCCAGCCGGTTTCCACAGCAGCCTTGCGATCGTGGGTTCCGAGTCCCGCTCCTTAGACCCTGTGTCCTGGGGTCTTGACAAGCTGCTAGAAAGTTCTCTACTCCAGCTGGTCCCGGAGGAAGAGGGGGGATCAGGCCGGAGACACGACGGGGCGGGGCCAGCCACTCAAGGTCCCCAGCAGGGGACGTCACCGCCCCAGGTGCGGAGGGCGGGAACTGGCTCGCACCTCCCCGCGGAGCGCATTCCCCACCTCCAGGCTCGCGGGCCGGCCCCCGGCTACCCTTTCTGACCCGGCCACACCTGGAACCGCACCCCGGGCAGGGCTGAGGCGGAGAGGGGCGGCCTCGGGTGGGACCTGGTCTGGAGGATCCGTGGGGCGCCGGAGAGGTCCGGAGGCGAGGGTGCGGCGGAGTGAGGCGATGGCGCGGAGCCCGGGCGGCCGGTGCGCCCTGCTGCTGCTGCTGGTGGTAAGTGCAGTGACCCCCGCCCCCCACCCCCCACCCCCGGCGCCCCAGCCAGGAACGCACCCGGTGACCCCGCGGTGGAATAGCACTGGGCCTGACCTGCGGCGACCCCGCGGTGGGACAGCATTGGGTCCGACTTGCAGCGACCCCGAGGTGGGACAGAACTGGGCCCGACCTGCGGCGACCCCGCGGTGGGACAGCATTGGGCCCGACCTGCGGCGAGCAGAGTGGGCAGAATTCACGCTCAATCAGGCTCTCTTTGACCGTCACATTCAGGCCCTAGTGACCTTTCTAACTGTGGTCTGTGGGTGCGGTGAGCCCAAGGGCAGGGAAATCCCTTCCTGGGGTCTCAGGACTTGGTTTGGAGCCTTCTGGACTGGGAAACGTGGAGGCAGTGGGAAGCCTCATGCGCACCCTCTTTCAAGTTTGCTAAACTTCCCGCAGTTTCCCAGCGCCTGAAGCTACTGATAATGTCCGTGAACCGGGAAACCAGGAAAGACCTGAGTTCCTAGAGTGAAAAAACGGCAACTAAAAATAGCTTCTTTAAAAGTGGTGTTTTCAAAGCTTAAAGTTTTTAGGAGCTTTGGTCACTCGCCTGAACGGTTAGTACTTTCCCGGTATTAACACGAACATGTTTAATAGCTTTTGTAATTTAGAGGGAAATCGAAGCCAACTCCATCAAAGTGGGTTCTCAGAAACGACTTTTTTAAAGAAAAGGGCTTTCCTCAGTAGAGGCAGGGCTCTAACCCAGAGTCTAGATTTCTCTTACGTTTGGTTTCTATGATCAACTTGGGTTTTAAATGGCTGAGTTTGTTTGTTTGTTAGCTAACAAAATTGCATATAATTTAATTTCATTGGTTTGCCCACTGGGTTTTGATCAAGTATGGGATCATATCGCCGAGACTTCACAAATAGGTTCGGAGAGATTAGATACAAAATCACACCTCGTTTTCCTACATCATTATTGTGATTTAAAAAGCAAGTATTTTCACCCTATTGTAAATTTTTGCCTCTGAACAATGAATTTAAAGTTATGGTGGTGGATGGGAGAGATGAAAGGGAGTTGAGATGAGAGGGGGTGGAGGGAGAAAATAGATTTTTTTTTTAAAAAAAAAAAGGCAAAGCAGAAAAAAAAAAGATGAGTAAATTCAATCTAAAGATTTCGACCAGCTCACTTTCCACAGACACCTTGGTAACCGGGAACTGCAGGCTGTTGGTACAGTCTGTTTTGGTTTTGCTTTTCCCATGTTGTTGAGGTAATTTTTCATGAGATTTTTCTATGACATAATGTTGGGCTTTGTTTTGGCCTGAGGAGTAACTTTATCCCTCAAAGATCAAGCCAACAGCCGTTGGCTCACCTGGAATGTTCGATACAAATTATCTCCTTATAGGAAAAGAAACTTCATTTAATTTCCACATGGTATAGTAAGCAAGCCAGCTCATAGCCTCCCAGAGGAACAGATGAGGTGAGGGTTTCTATCCTAGCATTTTATATAGGCTTTTACTTGCTTAGACGTGATGGGCTACTCCTTTGGAAAGGGACAGAATCTTCCGGCTAGTCTGTGTATTTCTAGAGTGCTTTCAGTGATATGGATCCGAAGGGGTGTGGTGACCCAAGAACAGTAGGCCAAAAAATAAAAACAAAAACAAACACACAAACAGAAAAGATCAGGAGGCATGCCAGCATTCTGCTCTCAGTTTGTAGACGTTGGCCCGGCCATGCTTGGTAAGGGGTGGAAAGCAGAAGCGGTGGGTGCTTCACAGCAGGGAATGGAAGTTGTAGCCAGTTTGGTCAGTTCAGGCGTGTATGACAGCATTTACTCTAGCCTCTTCCAGGGGGAAAAGTTAGGACTAGAGAGAGCTCAGCTGAACAAATGTTTACCCTGCAAGCAGGAGGTCCTGTGTTCGATTCCCACAATCATTCAAAAGCACACCTAGTGCAGAGGTGCTCCTTTATATTCCCAGTGCTGAGGAGGCAGAGACAGGCATACTCCCTGGGACTTGGGTGACTGGCCCAGCCAGCTCCGCAAGTTCCAGGTTTAATGAAAGACCCTGTCCCCAAAGACAAAGTGCTCCTAAGAAACACGACCCATGAGGCTAACAAATGAGGTTAGCCCCATACCTACACAAGTGTACACACACACAGAGAGAGAGAGAGAGAGAGAGAGAGAGAGAGATCAACATATCATAGGCACACACACACAAAAGGGATTTATTTTAGAACATTATAGTTTCACTCAATATGGAAAAAAGGATTGCAGAAATCTACACCCAATTGAGCTGTTGGAATTTCAGAATCACAGACCCAGCCTCTCCGTGAGCTGCTGTCTCAGCTGAGGTCGGGGGCCACACTGTCTCACCCACAATCTAGCGAACACTGTTAGTGGACCGCAGAAGAGGCTTCATGCCTGTGTCTTTCCTCCGGGCACCCACGGATTCAGCAGAGGCTACAAAACCTCAGGTCATCCGCATCTGTGCACCGGGAGAAGGGCAGCCAGGCAGCCTCCCTCGAGTGCCATGGGAGTACAGGTGGAGTGTCCTCACTGAAGTGACCCAAGTTCCTTGGCTTTCGGAGCATTTCAGAATGGAGTTTTGGATTGGAGATGCTTTGTCAGTAAAGTCTGCCGATATATTGGTTTTGTAAAAAAACTGAAATCTGATACACATGTGGTCCCAAGCATTTCAGTTAAGGGTACTCTATTGAGAGTGCCCAGGCCCAGATGTTGAGCACTGAGCTGCAGCAGAGCCTGCAGCAGTCTCTGGTAGCACCCACGAAGTAAGGGTTGACTGTCAGCCAGGTTTAGGCCAAATCTGTCAAAACGACAAAGAGAGTTTCTGAATAAAACCCAAGAGTACCCAGGTGATGTCTGAAAATGCAGGATCATATGTGCACATGTGTTTCCATGCGGGAACTTATGTACACGTGTGTTCCCATGCGGGGACTTATGTGCACGTGTGTTCCCATGCGGGGACTTATGTGCATGTGTGTTCCCATGCGGGGACTTATGTGCATGTGTGTTCCTATGCGGGGACTTATGTGCACGTGTGTTCCCATGCGGGGACTTATGTGCGTGTGTGTCCCCATGTGGGGACTTATGTCATGTGTGTTCCCATGTGGGGACTTATGTACACGTGTGTTCCCATGCGGGGACTTATGTGCATGTGTGTTCCAATGTGAGGACTTATGTGCACATGTGTGTTCCCATGCGGGGACTTATGTGCATGTGTATTCCCATGCGGGAACTTACGCACACATGTATTCCCATTATCCTCTAGCTGAGATTTCGTATTTGTTTAAGTTGTGGTGATGTGTCCACATTAGCAGAACTTGTGGCATCTTCACAACGTGGCTCAACATTTTAATATATTGGTTATTTCAAGATACCATTCATTTTAAATTCCACTAATAAATTCTAGCATACTCTTTAAACTCACGTTTCAGTAGCAAAGTATGTGAAGTTACTATAACCTTTTTAGTTTATAAATTCTGAAGTAATTCTAATATACTTGGGCTTATAATGCAGTATGTTGTATACATTTAAAGCCATTCTAAGAGGGCAGGTAGCTGTGGATGTAAAGGTATATTGGTTTGCCAGGCCTTTAAGAAAGTACTAAAACTGGGTGGCCTGAACCAGCAACTGTTTCCTGTCTCCCAGTTCTAGAGCTGGGAGGCCCAGGATCAAGGTCAGAGGGCCCTGGTTCCTTCATCCCCTCCATGCCTCTTTCCAGCCTTTGACAGCTGGCAGGCTGTCTTTGACCCTCCCTCTCTGCAGCTTACCACTCTAGTCCTCACGCACGCGGTTACTCTGTACCCTCCATGTGTCTGTGCCCAGGTTTTGTGAGAATACCAGTAATGCTTAGTGAGGTCCACCCTCAGGGGCTCAGCTAAATCTGCATAGACCCTTGTTTGCAAGTCATTAACATCTCAACACCTTCTTTTAGGAGCACAGTTTAACAAGTGGGCTCCACAAATTGCCAGTAATTAGATAATTATGCAAGCCATGCAACTAAATTGCCCAGATTTAAGAATAAAGTACAAATTGCACAGTCAACATTGATGCTCATAGGAATGATCAGATGTCCGTGAATTTTGAAAAGGACAGCTCATGTGTTTTGCTTTCTAAAAATGAGTTAATAGGGAAATGCCAAGAGTTTTTTTAATTATAAATTTCAGTCAGCGGACTTTACCAATGAAGCTGTGCCAGTCTAAATTCTCCCTTATAGTGAGGAACTCTTAAGCTAAAGTTGTCTAAGGCTGAGGTCCAGAAAGATGTATTTACAGACACTTCAGGTAACCTTAGCATAAGGGTGAGAATTACTAGTCTATATTTTCCAAAATACTTAAAAGCATACCAGTGCCCACATGGGCGAGATGTTACACATTAGTGCCAGGTTTAGCGGTACACATCCGTGATCACTGCACGTAGGAGGCTAAGGCAATAGAGTCATGAGTTCCAGGCTACCCTGGGCTGCAGTACTGTAAGTTCCAGACCAGCCTGAATTACATAACTAGACCGTGTGTGTGTGTGTGTGTGTGTGTGTGTGTGTGTGTGAGAGAGAGAGAGAGAGAGAGAGAGAGAGAGAGAGAGAGAGAAAGAACATGTAGACCACTGAGTACATGTGGAAGTCAGAGGACAAGCATTCTCCACTTCTACCATGTGTGTTCCAAGAATCAAACTCAGAACGCTGGTCTTGCACCAAGCACCTGCACTGCTGAACCATCTTGCTGGCCCCTGGGCTGATACCTTTTAAAATGGTCAAATTCTATCAAATTAGAGTCTTTAGAGTTGTATTTATTTTGTGTGTGAGCACTGTGTCTTCATGTATGTAAGTACACTACACACATACAGAGCTCAGAGGCCGGAAGAGGGCGTTGGGTCCTCTGGGTCTGGAATTACAGACAATTGTGAGGCACCATACTGTGCTCTGAGACCCAAATCCAGGTCCTCTGCAAGAGCAGCAAATGTTCTTAACCACAGAGCCGTTTCTCCAGTTCCCAATTTGAAAGTAGAAATGAGCCAGCTGTGTGTAGGCCTCCCACTTGCGACTTCTTCCCCAGGGCTGCCACGAAGCTCAGCTGCTTTGGAGCACTCTTTAACCTTGTGCCTATGACGAAAGACGTCGTCCCAGCTCAATTCATCCTAACATTTCAGAAGTGTGCCTCGTACGACGTTTAGCTTCTTTGCTTCAAAACCCATTGATAATTGGTTTGATAATTAATATGCAGGAATTTGGGGTGCCAGGGTGTCATGGTAAGATGAGAAATGCATGTAAGAAAAGAAACCAGTTATGTATAACCTCTTAGTGCCAGGCAGTGTGCTAGACACAAGAAGTCTATAGCAAAGACAGACATTCCCTGCCCACATGATGCCTACAGTCTCGTAAATGGTACAGTGAAATGACGAACTTCCCCCTGGGTGAGAAGAGAACAGCGATTATTAGCACAAGACAGAAGGAGCAACCAGCCCAGCTCTGATTGTTTCAGCCAAGATATGAGAAATTGATCTGAAATTTATAATATGAAATATTATAAATTGATGTGCTGGCAGAAAGAGGGAGAGCATTCTAGGTTGAGAGGACTAAGCACAAACCCAAAGGCCTGTTCTTTGGAGGAGCTAGAGGAGTCCACTTTTATAGGTGGAGCCTGCTTGTTCATTTCCCAACTGCTCAGACCCAAATAATCACACAAAAACTATATTAATTATAACACTGTTTGGGCAATAGCTTAGGCATATTCTTAGCTACGTCCTACATCTTAAATTAACCCATTTTTACTAATCTGTGTATCTACTAAGACTGTGGTTTACCAGATAAAGTTTTCGGCATCTTTCTCCTTCAGAAGATACAAGGTATCTCCCTGACTCCACCTACTCTCTCTAGCTCTGTTCAGATTTCCCTCCTGTCTTTATTCTGCTAAGCCATTGGCCGAAGCAGCTTCTTTATTAACCGATGGTAATAAAACATACAGACAACATACAGAGGGAAATCCCACATCACATGTTGCCTTAACACAGACTATGAGGCTGAAGGGTGTCTAGGATGTAGGTCTTCGGCCTCCAAGCTTAGGGAAGAGGCCGGAAAAGTTCCTTGCCAAGTGGGTGTTCTGGGAGGACATTACTTAGCTTCACGGTGCTGTGAGCAGCATGCCCACAGAAGCAATCCAAAGAAGGAATGATTTATTGTGGCTTTTTGTCTTTAGTGAGTTCTGCCTGTAACCCAATTTTTCCGAACAAACAGGATGTAAGGACAGTCATAAGTGCCTCACTGGAAGACACCACATAGGACTAGAAGCTGGGACGGAGTAGGTGGCAGCAGCTGAGAGGGTACAGGCCGTGGGATCACAGGAGCAAGAAGGTTGGGAGGTTAGTGGTGGCCAGGCTGAGTATCTCTGACCTGGGCACCCCACTGTTTGTCGCTCCCTAATCAGTTTCCTCAGCATCCTAGCTTAACATAGCTCCAATGCATCCTGAAAACTCAGCCTTCCAGATACTCACCTGTAAGCCTTAGTCCTCCTGTGCCTCCTTCCGGTGCTGTCCCCACACCAAGGGCATTACCAAGGATGAACCCCCACCCATCTGTCTCATTTTTATTACCCTAGGACTGCTTCCATTCCTCCTGGCTTATTCCTTTCATCTTCAAACTGTCAACTGCCTTTTTCGTCACACTGTAATAGCAGAGAATCCTTCAGAAGCCCAGGGGCAAAGTCCCCATTTGAAACTGGCGGTGACTCATTCCTCATGGTCAGAGAAAGTCCTTCACACTTTTGTCTGATTTCGCCTTGCCACCACCATCTTACAGTGGGTGCTGGAGGCAGCACTTCTTCTGCATGACTTCAAATCTCTGTCTTTTGATTTGTCTTCTATCTACACCAATTCTGTGCCCTCTCCAAAGCCATGCCCATTGCCACCTCCTCCCTGCCAGCAGGAAGTACCTTCTGCCTCCCACAGAACCTTGTTTGCAGATGGTTGTCACACAGTTAAGACTGCCTCCCTCAGCAGCTTTTAGTCCCAGAAGTTGTAATTAGCCTTGGCTAATCATGGTAGAAAACTATTAAATAAAGAGCTCAAGGTATAAACAATGCATACAATTTAAATAACTTTTACTTTTGTACAGGATTGAAATCATTTTTACAGTTGTTGTTCATCTCTTACTATGCCCAACTTACAACTTTCTGTTGATTGATTATGTCCGAAATAATCTCATAGACACAGAGGTCAGGATTATCTGGTCTGGAGTCTCGGGCCTCCGTGGGGTCTGTGGACCCTTCCGTCTTCGGAGGAATAATGACTTGCTTATTCTCTCCTAACTAAAAACTCTAAGAGTCATTAGATGGTGTCCTTGTTGCATATGCCTGGAAACTCACTAATTTTCTTAGGCACAGAAACGATCCTTCAAAATTAGCTTGTTTCTCCCTGTGCTTGAGAAGCTAGCAAAGCAATTTGAATTTCACTGAAGAATTTGCAAATAAAATTGGAGATCATTGTCTTAAGCAAAATAGGCCAGCTTCAGACAAAATGGCATGTTTCCTCCCACACATAGAATCTCCATTTAAATGATATTTTTGTGGAGCACAAAAGTTTTGTTTTGTTTTTCTTTTTTATTGTTTTTATTGAACTATATTTTTTCCCACCTCCTCTTCTGCACTCTCCTGTGGTCCCCATGCTCCCAATTTTCTCGGGAGCTCTAGTCTTTTTCCACTTCCCATGCAGATTAGATCCTTGTATGTCTCTGTTAGGGTCCTCATTGTTGTCTAGGTTCTCTGGGATCGTGAATTGTAGGCTGGTTTTCTTTGCTTTATGTCTAAAAACCACTTATGAGTGAGTACATGTGATAATTGTGTTTCTGGGTCTGAGTTACCTCCCTCAGTATGCTGTTTTCTAGATGCTTCCATTTGCCCGTAAATTTCAAGATGTCGTTTTTTTTTTTTTTTCTTCTGCTGTGTAGGAATGAAGAAGCCTAAACAAAATGGGAAGGGAAACAATTAAGGGATGTATGTCATAAAAGCAAAAGTTAGGGCTGTTTGGAGAGAAGGGGAATGACAAACAAGGGGTTGGGACTGTGGAGGAAAAGGTAGACCAGAGTGCAGTCGTGTACACGTAAATGTCACCTGAGATCCGTTACTCTGCATGCTAACTGGCGGGAGGGGGCATAAATATCGAGTGCCTAGATAGACTGAATAGGAAATACTTGACTCCCACACACTTCACACTCACGAACTGTGCGTGTGCAAAACAGTCTTCTGGGTGCACTCACACTCTCCTGTGATCATGAAGCTTACAGTGGGGAAGAGGAGCGTGGGCAAGAGAGCTTGCTATGTGTGTAGCACCCTCACACGCCAGTGCACGGAGCCTCGATGAAATGTAAAGCAAAATGTACCTAATTCCATGGCTAGACTCCTGCAAACGTGTTCGTGCAGCTCTCCAAGCCCTTCCATATGCCAGTCCACTTTTCTGGAGACAATTGTTGGGTCAGTTTCCCGTGCTTCCTGGAGTTGGCCTTCCTGGCAGACCAGTGCCACCTAGTGGTAGGAAGAAGGCTGCATTCTTAAACCTCAGTGATGAGGAAGACCAGTTTCCCTCGTTTTAATTTTTTAGAGTAATTTTCAGAGATAACTATCTACAGAAAACAAGAGAGAGAAACAGAGATGGAGAGAAACCACCCACAGTTTTTATTTGTCCAATAAAATGAGCACACTGCACACTTTAACTTCTGTTTTGCCTGATTACAAAGGCATTTGTGGCTGTTAGAGAAATGTGGCGATAAAATGGTAATATTTTTAATAACAAATTTCCAGGATTGGTGAAACTTGTAAACTTGAAGGAGAGATAGAAACCAGAGAGAAAATACCTTTGAAAGCGATCTTGGGACTGGAGAGATGGCTCAGCAGTTGAGAGTGTTTACTCTTTCTGAAGGGGAACAGTTAGGTTTCCACATGGGACAACTCTCAACTGTTGGGGACCTTCTGGCCTCCATGGGCACTGGCACACATCACACACACACGCACGCACGCACGCACATGCACACACACACACATGTTCTAAAGCAATCCTACGGCACATAACTGGCCCTTACAAGATGAAGTCTTCTTGTCTTGAATTTCACCATTTAGAAGTCATGTCTGTACACAGCTCTTGGCATCAAAGCGTTCATTATCTGGTTTATAAATTGCCCCGGCTCAGGCTGTTATCTTTTCTCCTTGCTAGCCTGTGATTTTTAGGCAGTGGTTTTTAAAACTGGCCTTCAAGGCTATGAAGCAACAATGTTACCTGGAAAGTGAAGAGAAATGCATGCCGGGGACTAAGCCCAGACTATGAACAGGAAGTGTCCAGGGTGGGCGGAGCAGTCTTCATTGTAATCAGGATGCCACCCAAGTGTGAAAAACACTTCACGTCTCTGTATGGTGAAAATGGGAGTAGAAAAGATTAAACATTAGAAAAGCTTACTTTTGCTAACCATTGGGGTGTCTTTAGAGAAGAATTTAGGAATCCACATTGAATGAAAATTTATTTTGACTTTTTTGAGGTTTCTGTCAGTTTGTCTAGGAACCAACCATAATGACACAGAACTTCACTGGATATAAAAATTCCTTACAGAATAGAATGGGGTAGCACAGTATGGCTCAATTCGTGTTTCAGAATTCTGAGTCAGTAAAATGGCACCGAGTGGATGCCTTCCTGCTGGAGCCAACTTCAATAGGTGATTCATCTGAAGTCAGAGTCATTTCATCGAGATTAGTCTGGTGTCTGAAGAGCAGACAGGAGATTATGGCAATCATACACTTTGCTAGTCACCTGGCAAGTATTCATCAGGTCCAAATGCAGAGCTCATAAATTAGAAAATAGAGTTCAGAGTCCTCTTTCCTCTGCTGTTGAAGAGTTTTCAAAGTTAGCATCTGAGAAATACAACAGTTACATCCTTACACCGACTGTTGAGGGATGCTATCTGGCTCATTCACAAGTTGAAGGTTTAAATTGGATTATTTATTCATTTATGAGTTCATTTATTTACTGACTGACTTACTGACACAGGGTCTCACTGTATGTCCTTGGCTGGCCTGGAACTCACTATGTAGACGAAGCTGTGGTGTCAGACACAGAGATCCATCCGCCTGCCTTAGCCTCCAGAGCTCTGGAATGAAAGGAGTGCGCCATTCTACCTAATGGGATTTTTATTTATTTATTGTGATTATTATTAGGGGGAGGACACAAGCAATGGCACACGTAGGAGTCAGTGAACAGTTTTATGGAGTGGGTTCTCTCCTTCCACCTTTACATGGGTCCCAGGGATTGAGTCCAATCAGCAGGCTCATGCAGCAAATGCCTTTACCCACTCCCACACCACTGTCCCCAAAGTTGGGGTTTTTTTTAACTAAGTTTTAACATTTACCTATAAAATGAGAACTACAAAAACTAACCCCACTTCATAAAAAAAAAAATAAGAAGAAAGGATGGCCTTTTAAATTTCAGAATAAATCTGGTCCACATCAGACTTATCAGAAAAGTGCTACTAAATCATGTCACTCTTGACAGCACCAAGTCCTGACCTCTGTCACCCTTGTAAGGTCCTATGGCTGCAGAAGCCCTGTCAAAACCTTCGAAGCTACCCAGGGCCAGATCTCCAGCTCTGCTGATACAGACATGAAGTAATAAACAAGTGGCCTTCAGTACCTGCGGTTTATCTCATCTTGTTTACTTTTTTCATCCAAAGTTGAACTCATTTTATGAACGGACTTGAGCAGAACCAAGCATCCTCAGTCTAATGCCTTCTATATAGCTCAAGGGGAAACAAAGAATTTTGGAATATTCTTCATGGTTAGACAGGTGGGTGAAAGTGTTCTAGAATGGTCTTGAAAGTTAATAGGAGTTTCTCTTGTCGTTGCTAACACACACACACACACACACACACACTGTAACTTCGGGTTTACTCTGACTCACCGGTTGAGAGTACAGCCCTTCACAGCGGGGAAGTCCTGATGGGCAGGAGCCTGAGGCCGCTGGTGGCCTCATTGCATTTGCTGGCAGAGAGATGAACACTGGCGCTCACTTCCATTCTCCTGTTATTCAGTCTGGGACCCCACCATATGAAATGCTGCTATTCAAATGAGGGTAGATTATCCCTGATCACCAGAAACTCATAGACGTCCCCAGAGATTTGTCTCTGAAGTGGTGATAGATCCTGTCAAGTTGACAACATTAACCAACACAGAGAGGGTCTGAATTTAAAAAACAACCAGCCATGCTAAGCCAAACCTGTACAGAACCCAAATCTGACCACTGTTCGCCCTCTCAGACATTCCTGCTAGCATGGAAATGTCACACTACCGCCGTGCCTTCAAGTTGAAACAGAATTTGAAATTACTTCTTGCACCTCTATATTCAGTAGAAGATACTAGTTTGAGATGTTGAAGCTTGAGGGTCACCCCACCATGGAACCACAGGTCCACAGAAGGAAGTTCAAGGTCACCTGCTGTGGAGGAAGATTTCACAGGGCTTGTCAGCCAGATGAGCTGTCAGCCAGCGACACCCAGTCCTCAGAGTGCACTGCTGGCGTTTGTCAGAGAAGCCTCAGAGCAGGAAGCCCTTTCTAAAGCTGCTGCACATTTTTCAGTGCTATTTGGCCTTCCTTACTACTAAAGTTTTGTTTTAACTGGTTGATTTCAGTTATTGCCTGTTATCAGGAAGGCCAAGTTTTACGTGAGGCACCAGACCTAACAGTAGACACATTTAAGCTTTTGTGGCGTGAGGGAGCTTTTGAAGGATTTTTCTGGTTCATCTAAAAACATTGTTTGAGCTAAGTACACAGAAGCTTACTTTTCTCATCCAGGCGTTGCACGTGACATTTACCTGTCATCAAGTTCCCTAGAAAGAAAGAAATGAGTCATGACTGCTCTCCCATGAGATGCCTGTTCCCATACTTGAGGAATGTCTTTGCTACCTTCTAATCTGTGTTTCTAAGCAAACACCTAGGAAACCGGTCTCAATAAATCACTGAAGATTCTCATATGATCGGTTTACTTTTTAGTAGACAGTAATAAATCACTTCCTTTTATCGAGGAAAATGCTATTTGGTTACAATGATAATACTAAAGTAACACATGAGTGTACTTTTTTGCTAGGGCCAGTAAGATTTTAGACAAGAATGAAATGGGAAACTGAAGACATGACTCAACAGGGTAAGAGTCCTTGCTGCTCCTGCAGAGAACCTGAGTTCCGTTCCCAGCACCACCCGTAACTCCAACTCCAAGGGACTCTGACATTTTCTTCTGGCCTCCAGGGACACCCCCCTAACACACGTGGGCGTGCGCGCATGCTCCCCCCACACTAAAATAAGAAAGAAAGAAAGAAAGAAAGAAAGAAAGAAAGAAAGTTTTCTATTTTTAATGGCATACGAAGTCATAACCTATCTCAACATAGCCACCATGTCATTAAAAATAGAAAAGTTTGGGGAGCACATTTCAGTTAGACATTTCTAGCCACTGCTCACTAGATAAAGTAATTTATATCTGGCTATAACATAGAAGGTGGGTAATTGACTAAGGCTGCTGTATTAGTTAATTTTCTATATGCAAAGACATCATGACCAAGGCAACTTACAGAAGGAAATTCCCTTGGGGCTAGATGGCAGAGTGGAGGCAGGTGGCAGGTGTCTAGAGCAACGTCTCATAGCTTTTATCTCAAACCTCAGAGAGCTAACTCAAAATGGCACGTGTCTTTTGAAACCCCAAACCCTGCCCTACAGCAATACGCTTCCACCAAGGCCACACCTCCTAATCCTGCCCACCAGCCGCCAGTCAGGGACCAGTTGTTCAAATGCTGGAGACTTTGGCAGACACCACCATAGCGCCTCTCTGCCCGGAGGCTCGCCTTAGAGCCTTTTAGATGAGGCGAGGAAAGAGAGGGGTAAGTGTTAACACAAAGCGCGGGCTGCACAGGAAACTACGTGAGTATGAAGGCTGTCCGAGAGCGCACATTTTCAGAGAAAGCCTAGATTCCCACTTTGCATGGGCTTCGTGGATCTCACATGGGGAAAGGCAATCATGGCTGCAGAAATCCAAGCTGAAGACACATTACAGTTACTTCATACACACAGTGGAGAAGCAAAGGCGATGGAGGCAAGCTATTTTTAGTTCAGACGTAGAAGGGTTCAAGCCTAAGAATTCAGTGTTAGCAGAAGCAAAGGCAAGTCTTCTGGGATAAGAAAGTCCCAGATGGGTTTGGTTAGCCATTGCAGACAGAACAAACACGTTTAATTAGCCTCAGAAAATGGTGGACGCTTAGCCAAATGGCCGCGATTCCTGAAATGGCGAATGTGAGCAAGCTGAGTTGAAAGGAAAGTATACAGTTGGTGGCTAAATGTGGCAAGTCCTTGGGTCATCTCTCGGCCTGGGGACGAGGAGGGGGTGACTGAAGGTGTGCTCTCAGATTGCACGTGGCCTCACTGGACAGTGTGTCCGTCCGGAAGTCAGCGTGCATATACATGGACATATAAATACATACGCATATGTGTATGCATAATATATATGTCTATATGGTGTATCTACTATATAGGGATGCGTGTGTGTGTGTCTTCTCTGAAGGAGACTCTGTGGACCAAGGAAAAAAGAAATTCTGCCCTCTGAGTCTGGTTTTTTGTAAGGGAGAACATTATAATTTGTTTCTTTTCCCAAATGATGTTAATGATAGTTAGTCGTATTTTTCATATCTGTAATTTTATTTTACAGGTCTGCTTGGATTTTGGAAATGGACTTCACTTCGAGGTGAGGAACTATGGGAGATTAATCCCATTTTGGGGACCCAGTGCCTTGGTTTTTCTGGTGAACAAGTTGGCTATGCCTTACTAGATTAGAGATTTACACTGCTTTGACCTGGACCATCTCACTCAAACAAACACAGAGGAAACCACATCAAAGAATACTCAGCCTACAAAAAAAAAAAAAAAAAAAAAAAAAAAAAAGACCTTGCCAGGCATAGAGGAGCACACATTTATGGTCCTAGCACTCATGAGGCAGAGGCAGATGGGTCTTTCCTTCCAGCTGGAGGCCAGCCTGGTCTACATAGTGAGATGAAAGGCCGGCCTGGTCTACAGAGTGAGATGAAAGTCCTTTACCCATGGCTGTGAGCTGTGTGGCCAGGGAGATCATGGCAGATTTTCCTGGAGACATTAACATGGAATGAGTAAAGAATAGGATTTCTACAGTTTTATATTGTAAACTTTAATGTCCTCACCTGCTCTTAGAGAGAGAACATGAAGTTGAGTTGGGAAGATCTGGGAGGAGAGAAGGGAGAGGAAAACATAATCAAAATATATTGCATGAAGGTTTTTATTGAAAAATATTTCAAGCTGTAATTCACATTTTATTAAGAAAAAAGTTTCAGATAGAAACAAAGGAAAATGAGTGGCAGTGTAAACACTGCGAAATAAAACACATGGTTATTTAGAATAACAACATGAGTAGATGAGATGAACCTGGTGCGGAATTACTCTGATCTTAAGACACTATGTCAGCTGCAGTGAAATTTTCCTTGGATAAAAAATATTTACAGGCCAACAAGATGGCCCAGCAGGTAAAGTCGCCTGCGGTCAAGCCTTAGGACCTGAGTTCAGTTTCCAAGAACATGGAGGAAGGAGAGAAATGACTACTAAAGTGGTCCCCAGACCTCCATGCACACCCCCGGCACACACACACACACACACACACACATAAATAAATGTTTAAAGTATATATGCAATCTCCCTATAAAACCTAATTGAAAATACTCTAAATAATTTTCCCATGTCAAGTTTTAAAAATAAGAAAAGGGCAAACTTAATTATTTACTAATTGGTAGAACTGGGCTAGGCCCATAGCCTAGGCTAGCCTCAAACTTAGAATCCTGCCTATACTTCTCAGATGCTAGGATTACTCATGCACAACCGTGCCTGCTGGGGTCAAATTTGTATCAGCCCATATCTGAGGAGAAAGTCCTAAAACACAGAGTCATGTGTTTTCAACCCAAAAGTCATCACAGAAAGTTAAACTCAGTTGTCAGTCGGAAAGAAAGCCCTTGACAAAGTATTCTTTCTAATCTGTAAGGGACTAGCTTGGTTGTTGGGCTTCTGTGGACATTGCCTTGGGAACCTCTTCTTACTATGGAAAGCGAACCCTGCCACTCTAACACCTTAGAGGCCCTCTCTCTCATGTGCCTGTAGAGTTTGTTAGAATGTGTACATTTCCTCTACGTAAGTGCAGCTTGTTAAAAAATGCAAAACATATCTCAAGTTTTGCACTATTTTGTTTTTTAATCAAATAGGTTTATTTTAACTAAAACATTAAAATGTGCACTATATTTAATTTTAAGCCAGAATGTCTCACTACAGCTTTGGGGATGTAATAATTGAAGGGTAACCTTGTTAACAGGTTTTCAGCACCAGTAGAGAAGACAAACTGGTCCCTAAGCACAGTCACTTGGTGCGGCAGAAGCGGGCGTGGATCACGGCTCCTGTGGCTCTCCGGGAGGGAGAGGACCTTTCCAGAAAAAACCCAATTGCCAAGGTACCAGCCACAGAGGAATATGGCTGTGGGGAGGGTGTGCATGTGTGAGTGTGTGTGCATGTGCAAGTTTGTGTGTGAGTGTGTGTGTAAGTGTCTGTGCATGTGCAAGTGTGTGTGCATGTGAGTGTGTGTGAGTAGCTGCATGTGCAAGTGTGAATGTATATGTGAGTGTCTGCATGTGCAAGTGTGTGTGCAGGAGTGTGTGTGTGTGAGTTTCTACATATACAAGTGTGAGTTTCTGCATGTGCAAGTGTGTATGAGTGCGTGTGTGTGTGTCTACATGTGCAAGTGTATGTATGTCAGTGTGTATGTGTGCATGTGAGTGTGTGTGTGTGGTTAATAAGACTGTGGTGAATGGAAATTACTCTGTCCACTTTCTGACATAAGGAAATTAGGTGCTGTGCTTACCAGATGTGTTTAAAAATGACCAGAACCTGCCTTGTAACAGAAAATGAAGACAAAGCAGCATCAATAACATTGAAATACATGCTTTTAGGATTTGATTCAGCCACAACTTGGGGAATGTGACATTGGGTCACCCTTAGTCTAATACACAACTTCACAATATTCATAGAAGGATAATGTCATTACAAGCAGCAGCTGCAGGAACTGAGGTCTGAGAGGAAGAGTGACTGACATGTGTCCTTCTTGGCTTGGGACAGCCGTGTATGCCTGTCTTCTGCAATCCACGATTGACAACTCTCAAAAGTTTTCAAACAAAGTTTATGGCAGTCCTAGTGTTGCGTACTAAATACCAAAGTTGAGTAAGCCGTACAAACCTGGATACACACCCCTCCTGAGGCTCCTTAACGCTGTTCTTATATTCTTCCCATGTCTGTGAATAACACTGTAATTCTGCCTCGGTTTTTGTTTTGTTTTCTTTTAACTGTATTTATTCATTATTTTCACATTGGATTAGTGGAGAAGCTCCACAATCATGTAAGGTCCGAGGACAACTTCTAAGAGTCTGTTCTCTCCCTCTGCCGTGTGTGTTCCGGGCACTGAAGGCAAGTCATCAGGCTTGACAGCAAAGCGCCTTTACCCAGCAAGCCATCTTGCGGAACCTCCTGTATGCTTTCATAGTTTTCCACATACCCGCAGTTTGTCACTTCACAGCCTGCTGCCCTCCGCTCCCCTTCTGTCTGTCTTCCTACATTGTCCAGAGTGACTACACCATTAGAAATGACACCATCTCCTCCAGCAACCGTGAACAGTCCTGCCTCCTCAGGAAGGGTGGCACTCATAGACCCCACTCCTACTCACGATGGAAAGTTAGAGGCCCCTACCTAGGTCTCAAGTTGGAAATCTAGCCATTCCTATCAATTTTACCCTCAAAATACAACACAAACCATCCATTTCTCAGCCCCACTGCCAGGGTCCCTGTCCCCTCCACCTCACACCTGGTCTTCCTGATTTCGCTCTTGCCAAATCCTCACCCACGTAACATCTGTTCTCTAGAATTAACAAGAGCAAACTTCTGAAGACAAACCAAAACATGCCCACCCATTACTGAGGACCTGAAATCAGCTAAGGGAAGGGCAGAGAGGAAAATGCCCCCTGCCCGGTCTGTGGAAGCTCATATGCTGATCTGGCCACTGTTTGCTCCAGCCTCTATCCTGGGTCCTTGCTGTTCTCTCTTCCCGGAGTCGGTTCCCCCGGGGGATTTTTAATACATAGCATCATCACATCCCTGATCGAGTGTCGCCTCCTCTCCACCTCCCTCTCTTTTCTGTCTGTGCTCTTACCTGTACGAGTTTGGCTCACAGCATATTTGTGCTAGACATTGGCCAGGCTCTGCTTGCTAGTTACCCACCCCCCTCATTAGCACAGAAGCGCCCAAGGACGTAGTGCCCTGCTTACGAAGTGGGTGCTCAGTAGCATGCACATAAATGCATGCTCGCCTGCCTCTGAGTTTGATCTTCGACTTTCCCATCTTATCTGTAAAGGGTTTCTACAAGAGCAATACAGCTATAGAACCAGAGACAACAGTTTCCTTTTTCCAGTACCATGTTGTATTTACTTTTATTTGTTTTTTTAAACATGACCATTGTTTTTTATTTTTATTTTATGTGTGTTTTCCCACATGAATGTGTGGGTGCCGTGCCCACAGAAGCTAGGAGAGGGTGTTGGATCCCCCGAAACTGGAGTTACAGACAGTTGTGAGCCACCATGTGGGTATTGGGACCCCAACCTGGGTCCTCTACGAGAAAAGTCCGTGTTCTTTACCACTGAGCCATCTCTCCAGCCCCACCGAATTGTTTTATAAAAGCCTTCTCAAGTCGAGACTTCCTCTGTGGCTTCACAAAGCCGCGTGTGTACAGCAAGAAGCTGAGTGTGGGACTTTGCTTGCTTTTGGTTTTGTTGCTGTTTTTTGTATCTGAGACCTTCATACTGTCTGTCAATGGGTTTCCCTAAAACTGACTCTTATGAGTCTAACAAGTGTTTTCTGTCCTTATTTATTTTAATTACCGTTGTTTTAGGTAAAATTTTCACAAAAAGCAAGGGGCTGGAGAGATGGCTCAGTAGGAAGAGCACTCGCTTGAGTTCAGTTCCCAGCACCTCCTGTTCCTCACAACCACCTGGCCACCGTAACTACAGCGCCAGGAGATGTGATGCTGCCCTCTGGCCTCTGCAGGCCTCTGCATTCACATCCACAAACTCCCCTACCCCCATCTCGCTACATACATACGCATAATTAAAAATAAAATTCATCTTAAAATACTTTATACGGAAGGCAAAATATCTCAGGAAATTCTCCATACTTTCCAAACTCCCCACCTAAAAGCAGTTCTCCCCACAGCCCCACCCCAGGGTATTTGGAAAACCGTGGGAAGAATGTGTCATTAATCCTAAGGTTTCAGTCCAGAGAGCTGGTTGGGCCGGTAGGGATCTATGTCTTCAGTGATGTGTGACGACAAACTACAGACACGGAGAAGCCTAGGGGGAGGAGCACAGGGAAACACGACTGATGAAACATAGGTAGGAATAAGACCGCTTGTGGAGAACAAAGAGGCTGGAGGGCACCCAGCAGGCTAGCAACAGTATTGATCTGCCAACGTATTTATTCCAGAGGAAGTACTTAGCTATATTTACCCCTGTCTGGGAAGATGCTCTCTTCATACCTTCCAGGCAAATGGGTGGATTTATGAAAGTGATTTTTATTCTGCAGTGTTCTACCTGTCTGTACCATATTTAAAATATACTCCCCCTGAGTCAGGCTTAGTGGCACGTGCTTATAACCCCAGCTCTGGGGAGATAAATGCAGGAGGATCAGGAGTTCATGGTCATCTACACAGCTACAAGCAAGCTGGAGGCTAGCTTGGGCTATATGAAATCCTATCTCATAAAACCTACTTCCAGTAAGTGTAGCTCAGTAAGAGCTCTCTGCCGGCATGCGTAAGTCACTGGTTTCTATCATAGTACACCAAAGAAAGATGAAAAAACCTGCTGCCCTCCAAGATGTGCTCCAACCATATCTTAATTCCACAACAGCTGTAAACGGTGAGCTTTATCCTGGTTTCCATTTCACAGATAGGAAACTGAAACCCAGGGAGGCCACTAGCCAGTGTCACACACTCGTGTGTGCTGAGAGGGAATTAGACCATGGCTCCACGGGACCACTACATGTCGTGGGCCACCTGCCTCCTGTCCATACCATGGCACCTTCAACAGGACATTGTCATTAAAATGTCTTATAAAAGTTTTAACTTGAGACATTCCCTGTTCTTTTTGCATTAGATACATTCTGACCTTGCAGAAGAAAAAGGAATAAAAATCACCTACAAATACACTGGGAAGGGAATTACAGAGCCACCTTTTGGTATATTTGTCTTCGATAAAAACACAGGAAACCTAAACGTTACCAGCATTCTTGACCGGGAAGAAACACCGTATTTTCTGGTAAGAGGGACAAATTTTACCCTTATTCATTGTTCTTCTTTGTTTTTATGTGTTTATGATTTTTTTATGTTTATACCACAGCAGTAGATTAAGTTTAGCTAAAATCTGTTGTTCCTATCACGGTTCAGCTGACAGGCTATGCCATGGACTCCAGAGGAAACAACCTGGAGAAGCCTTTAGAGCTACGCATCAAAGTTCTCGACATCAATGACAACGAGCCAGTGTTCCAACAGGATGTCTTTGTTGGGTCTATTGAAGAACTGAGTGCTGCCCGTAAGGACATTGCTTCTTTTCTTTTAATTCTGTGTGTTTGCGTGTGAGGGCTTGACTGTATGTGCATCACCTGTGGGCAGGTGCCTCTGGAGTTACAGGCAGTGGTAAACCACCTGATGTGGGTGCTAAGAACTGAACCTGAGTTCTCTGCAAAAGCAGCCAGTGCTCTTACCCACTAAGCCATCTCTCCAGACCTGAAACCCAAATATGTTTCCTTTCTTTTCGTTTGTTTGTTTGGTTGGTTTTTGTTGTTGAAATGTAAAACCAAGGTTATTTATCCCCCATATATAAAAACACAAAATCCTATCTTTTAGTAAAAGTTAAGTATTACTCAGGAAGGATGATAATAAATCCATCACTTCAGGTTTGGACCTCTTGTTATTTTAAATTTAAAGAACCTTAAAAATCATGACCTTTCTGAAAAAGATGATAGATTAGATTAATGCAGCAGGTAAGGTCTCCACAGCAACTGTTCAAACCCGCGCCTGTAAGGAGAAGTCAGCTATAGACACTGTAAAATGGGCAGGGTTGTGTTCTAGTCAAACTTTGTGAGCAAAAATGAGCAGCCTCCTGGCTTGGGGCTACGTGGGGTGTCGTTGACCTCTGATTTGTATTATTTCACTATTAGACCTGCTGCTGGTATTGTTCAGTGCAATGCTCTCCCTAAGACCTGAAGGAGAGCGCTCTCTTTGGTTGTAATAAAAAGAACAGTTGTACTAATCCTAATTTGCTTGCATCTGAATAAGCATCCAGGATCTTGGATAATAAGAAGTAGTTTTGGCTATAAGATTAAAATGTGTGGCCCTCATATAGCAATTTTTCAAAACTTTCCTAGTATTCTGTGTGTATTCATGTGACAAATGCTTGGCGTGAGAGAACAGCCTGTGAGGGTCAGTTCTCTCCTCCCATCTTGTGACCCCAAGTATCTCAGTTTGTCAGGCTTGGCAACAAATGCCTTCAGCCCTGAGCCATCTCTCTGTCCCCATCCAGCTAAATTTCCGACAGTGGTATAGTCTCATTCTGATAAGAACCATAGATCCCTGTAAGGAAAGACCAAGAGGATTTGTAAGCACCCTTACTTCAACACCTTTATTCCTCACGCCAGATACACTCGTGATGAAAGTCATAGCCACGGATGCGGATGACCCCACTACCCGCAATGCCGAAATCGCCTACAGAATTGTCTCTCAGGAGCCTGCCAACACTCCCGTGTTCTACCTCAAAAAAGACACAGGCGAGATTTATACAACCAGTTTTACTTTGGACAGAGAGGTAAGTTAATGTTACATACCACCCTCTTTTTTTACACTCTCTCCTTTTTAGTCTTTCCACTCTTTATTTTTCTAATTTTCACTTGTCCTGCATTCCTCACCTGTGGAATAACGTGTGGAAAGGGATCATTGTGTGGGAATGCGCTGCCCGACATGGTAGTCGGTAGCCTTGTGTGGCTATTGTGGGAATGCGCTACCCAACATGGTTGTCGGTAGCCTTGTGTGGCTAGTGTGGGAATGCGCTGCCCGACATGGTAGTCGGTAGCCTTGGGTGGCTAGTGTGCTCTTGGAATGTGACCAGGCCAAACTGAGGTGTGTCGTGTTCATGCTGAAATGGGTGAAGTAAGCAACAGATTGGAAAACTTAGCACGAAGGCTATAAAATCTCACCACATGGCTCAAACCGTGAGCACTTCTGCACTCCTATCTCTCAGAAGGCAGAGACAGAAAAAGTTCAAGTCAAGGCTACATAGGGAGCTCTACCTTGCTCAAGTTCAAGGCTAGTCTGCTCTACATAGGGAGCTCTGCCTTGCTCAAGTTCAAGGCTAGCCTGTTCTACAAAGGGAGCTCTGCCTTGCTCAAGTTCAAGGCTAGCCTGCTCTACAAAGGGAGCTCTGCCTTGCTCAAGTTCAAGGCTAGCCTGTTCTACATAGGGAGCTCTGCCTTGCTCAAGTTCAAGGCTAGTCTTCTCTACAAAGGGAGCTCTGCCTTGCTCAAGTTCAAGGCTAGCCTGCTCTACATAGGGAGCTCTGGCTTATCCTGGGTGACATAGTGAAATCAGCTTCACAGACAGCGCTTGGCCTGATAGCGCAGGCCTTTAGTCCCAGCGTTCAGGAGGAAGAGGCTGGTGAATACCAGTGAGTTGAGGCCAGCCTAGTTTCCATAAGAGAATTCCAAGCCAGCCAGGGCTGGATAGTGAGACTTGCGCTCAATAACAAAAATCAAAATCAAAAAGCTCATAATGGAGAAAATTCTTGCTTTGAATCTCAAAGGAAATTTTGAGAATTTGAGTTTTTCCCCAGAGGATTATTCTCTCGGACCTTTTTCTTTTTTATTTCTAATTCAAAAGGAGTTTTAATTTTATGTATGTGAGTATCTTGCTTGCACTGATGTATATCTGTGCTCCAATGTATGCCTGGTGCCTGCAGCGATCAGAAGAGAGCATCAGATCCCCTGAAATGGAAATTATAAGGCAGCTGTGAGCCGCTGTGGATGCTGAGAACCAGATCTGGAAACAGATCTGGGTCCTCTGAGAAAACTTCCAGGGCTCAACCACTGAGCCATCTCTCTAATCCCTAATTCTATTTTTTTTAATCAAAGGGGAGATCAATAACCTTTAAGTGCCACATACACAAAAATGTTAACAGCATAGCAGAGTAAAGTGTTAGCAGTTCCAAGGACACAGCACTTTTACCAGACATAAATCTGAAGCAGACGCAGTGTGTCATGTTTGGGAGTCAACTGCTCAAATGGGAAGGACCCTGGCCAGCATTCCTGTTGAGATCTCTCTGAAACGTAAGGTCTCAGTGACTTCTAACTTCTGCTGATGCACTTTCTCCTGAATCTCGAGTGGGGAAGTCTCCTCTAGTGCTCCACGGAGAAGCCGCTGTTTCCGAGGTGTGAACGTGGAGCTGACCGTCACAGCTGCCACTCCTCAGGAAGCCTCCAGGTTTATCTTGTTTAATCCACATAGAAACCGTGTGTGGCAAATCCAGCTCTTATTCCCATCTTACACATAAGGAAACTGGGGCTCAAAAGGATTAAGTTTGTGTCCAGACAAGCAAGCAGCTAACCGCAGAGATGAGACTCTCCTCTGTCCCACACAGGACCCTCCCACACTGAAGTGGCTGTTAATTCCCTTAAGCCCCAGACTCGATGAATGGAGCCGTGAACAGGAGACCACATATAAGAAAGGGGTTCATTTTCTCTACTGTTTTGCTTTGTGCTGTGGTGTGGTTTATATGTTTTCTCACGGAACTGAGGATGACCAGGAGCTTCTGTTCCTCCTGCTTCCACCTCTAGAAAAGAATACACTATTTTTTGTTTGGCTTTGGTTTGGAGTTTTTTGTTTGTTTGTTTAGTACTTTTGAGTCACATTTGACATCAGGGCATCTGTTGGACATGTTTCCTAGGAGTCCTCTCTCTACAGGAGTCTGGACCAAGCTTTCCAAGTTTTAACTCTCCTGGCCAAGTCTAACTGACTTAGCATTTAACTTGGATGAAATTGTATAGGAGCAGAACAAAAGCGACCGCCTCAGTCCCACAGCCTCCTCCAGCACAGAACAAGCTACATCTCGTACAGTCCACCTTTGTCTGAAGAAGCCGTCTCCTCAGACTGTTCCCAGTGACACAGTAGGATTATCAAAAACTCCCCCAGGTTTTCCACCTTTCTGTAAAAGCTCTGACTACATATAAATAGTATTCCCAAACCAACAACAGACCACGGAGGTTACTTGTGAATGAACTAGACAGTGATTCATTTTCTAAGGGTAGGGTAAACCAAAACCAGAAAGGCAGCTTCCAGAAGTACTAATTCCCTCCTCAGATGGGTCTTCTTCATTTTTTATTGTTCTGCAGGAACACAGCAGCTATTCCTTGACGGTGGAAGCAAGAGATGCCGATGGGCAGATAACAGATAAACCGGTACAGCAGGCTCAAGTTCAGATTCAGATCCTGGATGTCAATGACAATATACCTGTGGTGGAAAATAAATTGGTAACTTATTTTTATAGTAGATTTACTATTTCTTGAGTCCCAACTAAAATTGCCTTATTGCATTAATAAAAGCTGTGTGTTTCTTTATGTTTCGCAGTATGAAGGGATTGTGGAAGAAAACCAAGTCAATGTGGAAGTCATGCGTATCAAAGTGACCGATGCAGATGAAATAGGCTCAGATAACTGGTTAGCAAATTTTACATTTGCATCAGGAAATGAAGGGGGTTATTTCCACATTGAGACTGACACGCAGACTAATGAAGGGATTGTGACCCTTGTCAAGGTGAGTTGTGAGTGTTCGCCATCAGAGCAGACTGCAGCTGTTGGAGAAACCAACCTTTTGAGCCCTGTACTCTCATGGGTGCTTTATAAGGACATCACCAACCTTGCTCAGGATCAGAGACATCCTTACGGGGCCAAGTCAGGAACTCAGATCCCAGCCACATGGCCTCGCATGGCACACTTCCAGGCAGCTCACTATCTAGCGTGAGCTTGGTGGGCCAGGGTTCCATAACTTGCCGTTTGAACAAAAGTCTATCGTGATTTTACCGCAAGTGTTGTAAGGGCTGCACTTTGGAACACGGTAGTCTGCTTTCCTATGTCTCCTGGGTCAATGAAGGAAAAACTGAATTAAGTAGCCTTAGAGAGCATGTGTAATTCAGCTCAGTGGTGGTCGGCCTACCTAGCATGCATGAGGTCCTTGGTTTAACCCTTAGTGCCAAATCAATTAAAACTTGATATGGTGATTTGTACCTATAATCCCAGCATTTTGCAGGAGACTGTTGAAAGTTCAAGGCCAACCTAGACCTCATTACAAATTTCAGGACAGCCTGGGCTACAAAGCGAAACCCTGTCTTAAAAAATAGTGATGATGATGATGATGATGATGATGATGATGATGATGATGAGCAGCTGTGTGGTGGTGGTTGGTACATGCCTTTAATCCCAGCAATCAGGAGGCAGAGGCAGGCAGATTTCTGTAAATTCAAAACCAGCCTGGTCTACGTAGCAAATCCCAACAGATGTAAACAAATAGCAAATGCACAGGGAAGGGATCCCGAGATCATCCAGTCACTAGGGAAGATGCAGAATATGCTGAATACCCTACTCAGAACGCTGCCAGAGATAAAAGCGATGAAAGGCTAGAATCTAAGTGAATTCGGGTAGGTGATTTTTTTTTAATGATAGGCTATATATAAGTCAACACAGGAAAAAAATTGCATAAAAATTCTCAAAACAACATCAATTTTATATAAAAATTTTAAATTGCTCAAAAGTTAGTCCCAGATTGACTGAGTTTAATTATTTTTAAATATTTATTTTTACCAATACTTATTTCTAAAATGGAGAGTGGGAGCATACACTATGTGCACGGTGATCACACAAACTGCATAGTGGGTGCTGTAAATAGCAGAGTTTACCAAGAGCTTGCTGAAGGAAGGCTGATCTGCCTTGGACTCAGCAGCCCAGAGGAAAGGTGCTCATTGCACTTCAAAGGTAGGGAGCAGGCTCTTGTTTAAATGTATTTCCCTGGGCTTTCTCTTTAAATCAAGAAAGATCAGATTCTTTAGCATGTTAAGGTGCAGTGTAACTCTGTCTTAACATCCAAGCAGTGGTGGTGCACACCTTTAATTCCAGGACTTGGGAGGCAGAAGCAGGCAGATCTCTGAGTTCGAGGCCAGCCTGGTCTGCAGAGCAAGTTCCCAACAGCCAGAACTGCACAGAAAAACCCTGTCACAAAAAAAAAAAAAAAAGGAGGGAGAGGGAAAGGAAAGGAAAGGAAAGGAAAAGAAAAGAAAAGAAAAAACCCTACCTTAGGAAGAGAGCTTGCTGTGCCATTGTCTTAGAGTCGTGATGAAACCCACTACCAAAAGTAAGCTGGAGAGACTGGAGGCAGGAGCTGGTGTAGAGGCCATGGAGGAGTGTTGCTTACTGGTTTGTTCGTCATGGCTTGCTCAGCCTGCTTTCTTATAAAACCTAAGACCCCAGCAGCCCAGGGGTGACCCACACCCATCAATCACCAATTTTAAAAAGGCCCTACAGGCTTGCCTACAGCCCGATCTTATTGAGGCGCTTTCGTAATTGAGACCCCATCCTCTCAGATGACTCTAGCTTGTGTTGAGATAACTGTCCAGCACAGCCACCATGTACTCCACACCCGTTCATCAAAACAAGCGCAAGGAACGTGTGTTACTAAATATTAATTTTTATTAAATGCCCATGAATTTCCCTATTGCAAAAAAAAATTATTTTACTTGTAAAAAAAAAAGTAGAAATATATGTTTCTGAAAACAATTATGACCTTTATAAAAATCAATCGAAAGTACTTGCTATGTTAGACATGGTGGATCAGGCCACCTAAGGCAGCACCTAGTGCAGGGAGCAGAAAAATGGAGAAACGTCCAAGGCCAGCTTGGCTTGCAGAGTGAGTTCTAGGCCACAAAAGAGCTATATTTTTTGTTCCAAAAATACTAATAATTGTAAGAGCCAGAGGTAGTAGATGACTTCAAAGATAGTGTTTCTTGTCACATGTGAACTCACAGAGACTGTGACATCATATATAAGACATGCTCAAGCCAGACAAATTCCTGGCATAGAGGGGAAAGTTGGGTACCAAGTTCCAGCCGTTACTGGGGAGCTATTGGCATTTGAAGGCTGCTGGAAGAGGAAGAGTCAGTTTTAATGGCGTGGCATAGACACAGTCTATGGCAGACCTCTTACCCAAGAGTAACTGAACAGCACGAACTGGACTCCATGGGTTGAGAGAGAGAAAAAGAGAGAGAGAGAGAAAACACAGAGTTCAGTGAGAAGGAAAGTGGAGGCAGAGCTGGAAGGTTGTGAGGTGGACGTGAAGCTGATCAAAATTCACTGAGTAAAATTCTCAAAGAATAATAAAAAAAAAAAACAATAATAATGAAACCTCAGCCGGGCAATGGTGGCGCACGCCTTTAATCCCAGCACTCGGGAGGCAGAGGCAGGCGGATCTCTGTGAGTTCGAGACCAGCCTGGTCTACAAGAGCTAGTTCCAGGACAGGCTCCAAAACCACAGAGAAACCCTGTCTCGAAAAAAAAAAATAATGAAACCTCTTAAACCTTTCATATTTATGGATTTCCAAGCTAATAGGATTTGCAGCTGGTTGCTGTCGGTGTGACAGTGGACTGCCCGTGCAGCTGTGTCCCCAGGTTTAAATCATGTGTCTCTGCGTGTGCTCATGGGCTCCGCTTCCTCTGCAGTAATGTTGGCTTTGTCTCTCTAGGAAGTGGACTACGAGACAATGAAGGATCTCAACTTCAGCATCGTTGTCACTAATAAAGCAGCTTTCCACAAGTCTGTTAGGAACAAGTTCAAGCCCACGCCCATCCCCATCACAGTCAAGGTCAAGAATGTGGTTGAAGGCATCCATTTCAAGAGCAACGTGGTCTCCGTCCGAGCCAGTGAGGCGATGGATAGATCCAGCCTCAGCCAGGCGATCGGAAAATTTCAAGTTTTTGATGAAGACACTGGACAAGCAGCCAAAGTAAAGTAAGATATGGTGATGAGTGTGCTTCCAGGTTTCAATACCTTACGTGCCAGGGTTTTTAAATGTTGGTTTTCAAAACTCATTAGAAAATCATAGCAGCTCATTCCTTCACACCCCAGAATTACAGTTTGAGGAAGGCCCTAAAATCAGTTCTTCCTAAACTGAGCCTACCGTTAAAGGAAGGCGGAGTTTCCATCTTTCAGTCAGCCTCTGTGTGGAGCAGGGCTGGGCTGGTTACTAGAGAAGGCTGAAAGTGTCTCAGAAAATAACTGTAAAATTCTCTTATTTTCCAGCATACTAGGAGGTGAGGAAGTAGCAGATAAGATTAACCACTTGCAAAAGATGCCAGCACACTAATATAACCAGAACTGTGAAGGCTGAGGCAGGGGGATTCTGAGATCCTGGCCAACCTGAGCTGTACAGTGACACCCTGTCTCAAATAGGTGAATGAAGAGAGAATCTTGTCACAAATTCCACTTTACACACACATCGTTTTAATAGTTTCACACGTTCCTGGGCTTGGGGATTTAGCTCAGAAGTAGATTGCTTACTTAGCAAATGCAAGACCCTGGGTTCAGTCCTGAGCTTGAGGGGATGGGGATGTAATTTCACACATTTCAGTATAGGAGTAGTCATTTATGTACAAATAAATTCTGAGAATTAATCTTTATTTAAGCCACTTTATTTCAAGGAGAGGTGAGCTTTTCTCTGTGTGCACATGAATAAATATCTGTACCACATGTCTGCATGAGCCCACAGACATCAGAAGAGGGAGCCAGGCTCCCGGATCTAAAGTTACAGGCACTTGTGAGCCACTTGGTTGGTGCTGGGAATGGAAGCCTGGCCCTCTTCAAGATGGCTAAGCACTCTTGACCACTGAACCATCTTTCCAGGGAACTTGGGTGTTGGGGGTGGGAGAGGTCACAATGGTCATTACTAAGAATACATTTGCTGTCACCGTGCTCAGAAGTTCATTGTGCCCTGTCTCTATAGCTTACACTAACATCTTTTAAAATTATCAGAGTGCATCTCTCTATACAAAGCTGCTGTTTATGAAGTTACGTAGTTGAGTTTGAAGACTTCCTCCTGCAGCTCAGACACACAGGCTTGGGGACCTTCTGCTCGATAACAAAGACGCTCTGGTGCTCACCTTCCTTAGGCCTGTGTCCCTGGGTGCTGGCGCTTCATAAAACATCTAAAAACAGGACCAGCTGTGGCAGGAAGGCTCCCCAGCTGTCTGATTATATTTCCTGAGTCTCCATTAATGGAATCTATAGGCCATAGAGTGGGTGACTCTTCCCCAAATTGGTACTAATAAATGCCTTCCACTAACGTCTTTGTAAGCATCTTTTATTCGCCCTTTCACAGGGGTCTACTTTTAGCTTCTGCTACTCTGTGTGCCCCACAGGGCCACCTGTAACCAAGTCCCCAGACTAGAGGACTCTGTGTGATTTTTCTCTGCATTTGCTGAGAAGCTTGTATGTTCTAATACTATTGAGAATGGCCTCCTGACAATTTTTTAAATTTTTGCTATTTGTATCAAGGCCTGTGACTATTATGAAAAGGGCGTGCATTCTTTGAAGAAAACAAAATATGCTTCTTTACCAAAAGAGTCTTCCTTCCTTCTTTAGCGTGCACTTTAGAACAGGAGTGACCTAACCATCCACTTGCACCTGTGAGTTTTCATAAGTTCTGGGAGGCACAGCTAAGTTAAACCATTTAACTCATTAGTAGTTCCTGCTTTTGAAGTCTTCATAAAGACGGGAAGATCTGGAAATGGCTCGGCACTTAGAGCACCTGCAGCTTTTGTAGAGGACCCAGATTGGTTCCTAGAGACTCAGTGGCTCACAGTCACCTGTACCAGCTCCGGAGGCTCTGACCCCCTCTTCCAGCCTCTAAGGGCATCTGCTTGCGCATGCACACATCCACACGCAGATAAGCACACTTACACATAATTCAATATTAAAATAATAAAATCCTTTTAAAGATATACTAAGGACAGCAAAAGAATCATGTCTTTAATTTTGTCATAATGTGGTATTGAACTGATTACCCATCCAGTGATTTATGGATATAACATGTGAGCTGCTTGTCCTGCCCAAATGCTGAGTTCCACCACGGATCAGTGGCAAAGCTCCTTAAATGGCATCACGTAACACACGCCCTGTGCCGTGTCGATTAGACGATTTAGTGTGAAATGGCTATGGACATGGAAAATCGGGGCAGGCAAGTTCCTGACGGGCATTCAGAAGTACCTGTGAAAACCCAAATGTGCTGCCATCTGCTTTTTACATTTTACTTTCACAGTTTTAGTTTTACAGCTTTAGGTGTTGTTTGTTTGTTAAGACAGAGTGTCATTACCCCAGGCTGGCCTTGAACTCACTATGTAAGACAAGAATAACCTTCAACTCCTGATCCTTCTGCCTTCACCTCCCAAGTTCTGGATCATACCTTCCTCTATAATCATTTACTAGTAACAACAGCAGGCATAAAAGGCAGTTCAAGCATACAAGTGGGTTATTTCCAAATAGTGTACACAAATATTACTATAGATCAGCCATCTGTTCCCATGTGCTTAAATAGCTACTTACTAGAAAATGAATTATTGATTTCATTGAACCAAGAGACTCGTGTTTGCCTTGTGTTTGTAGTTTATATGTTAAACTCAATTGTACTTGCTGTATACAATTCTGAAAACTTAATATGAGCATATTTCCTGTGCCTCCTTGTAGCTGGCTTTTCACACTGATTTTCCTCTCTTCAGAGAGGAAACCTAGAATGTGTCGTCTTCACTTTTAGCCGGTTCACTTGAAAGTCATCATTCCTAACAACATACAGCAGCTCAAAATGTTTAGGTGCTTCCAGTTGAGGCAACCACTGTTTTTTAAGTTATTTTTAAATATTGACAACATCCCAGTATACTGTATACCATAAGCCTATTCCACTACCACGTGACATTCAAATCCAGTGTGTATAACAAGTACCTACACAATGGGGTGTAGTTAAGTTGAAGGAGGTACGGATGTTAGTCCCAGTGTGCCCAGAATTAAGGATGAACTTGGTGTTTGTTTTGAAACAGATTTGCGAAAGTGGAAGACATAGACAACTGGGTCTCCGTGGATTCTGCCACTTCAGAAATTAAGCTTGTAAAGATTCCCGATTTTGAATCTAGATATGTTCAGAATGGCACCTACACTGTAAAGGTTGTGGCCATATCCAGTGGTAAGTTGTTAAACAGATTTTTGTGTGACTAAATGCATTCAGATGTTATCTTTCAGCACAGGAAGCATGTGTTCTGTGTAGAAAAGTCTCATCTCTTCAGTGGTTATGCCTTCATATTCTTGCTTACATAGTGACTTAGAACTGACTCAAATCTGAGACCCAGTTGAGATGGGAGGTGCCCTCAGCAGCTAGCACGCCCTCCTTACCTGATTGGCTGGTGTTCAGCCATAGACTCAGAAGTCTGAACACTCTCCTGTTTATTTTCAAGATCATCCTCAAAAAACCATCACTGGCACTGTTGTTATCACCGTTGAAGACAGCAATGACAATTGCCCCACGCTGGTGGAACCAGTGCAGAGTATCTGCAAGGATGCCCCTTACGTGAATGTCACCGCAAAGGATCTGGATGGACCCCAGAACAGCGGGCCGTTCACGTTCTCCATCCTCGACCAGCCGCCTGGAACAGCAGAGCAGTGGAAAATAGTACACCAAGAAGGTACGTAAATGATTGACCTACGTCAAAATCTAAACAGTAAGCATGGTAGATAACGAAGCTGTTTATAACATAGGCTGTTTCTTCTCTCAAATTTTACTTCTAGTATAATTCCCATGCTTTCTGACCAGGCATGGTGACACCTTTAGTCACAGCACTTGGGAGATAGAACAACCAGATGTCTGTGAGTTCAAGGCCGGCTTAGTCTCCATCAGGAGTTCAACCCAGCCAGAGCTACACAGTGAGACCCTATACCAAAAATAATAGTCACAATAATAATGTAGGCCATGTTTCTTCTCTCAAATTGTACTTCCACTGTAATCCCCAATGTAGTTCTCAAGGGGCTTATGAAATGAGGCTCTCAGCCTACAGTAGTATTTCAGCTCAAGCACTTTTGTCTCATAAGATGGGGAGACTGGAGCCATGTACAGCAATCAGACATTTACAAAGTGAACTCATAATTCTGTTTAAAAATGTGTTTACTGAGCGTGTACTGTGTGCCAGGCCCTCTGCACACACCGTCTCAGCTAATCCTTGCTCAGTCGCATCATTTCCTGATGGTGGAGAACGCTGGCCTTACTCAGGTGTAGGGACTTGTTAAAAGGCACAAAGCTAGTTTGAGATGGACATGACCTGGCAAAGGGTCTGATGCTCATGCTAACCCGGCGCCTGTGGACACAGTCACTGTATCTTGGGCTTATTTCTCTTGCTGATGTGATCTTTTGAGTGTCCTTGGGACAGTCTCAAATGCAGAAAATTCTACCCAGAAAACTGTTTAGCAAGCGGTGTTCATGTCAGAAAAATTCACAGCAATTATCAGCAACCGTCTTATCAGTTATTATAACTTACTTAAAATAGTTCAGAGGAAGGTTTTGTTGGGTTACTTTTTGATTTTTTTTTTTTTTGGATACACACACAAGTCTGGTACAGTGGTTCTCACAACCCTCACACTTGGGAAGCAAGACAACTGTTTTGAGATTAGCCTCGACCTCACATCAAGTTCCAGACCAGCCTAATCTACATCGCTAGGCAGGCCCTGTCTCAAAGAAATAATGTCAGCAAAGTAACCCAATAGGAGAAGGTGTTTAATGCCAAGCTCTTAACCACTGAGTTCACACCCAGGACCCGTCTTTAACCTCCACATGCTGACCATGGTACTGGAACACACAAGCATAGCCACACCCACAATAAATAAATAAATGCAACACTCTCTCTCTTTCTCTGTGTGTGTGTTGTTGTTGTTGTTGTTATTGTTGTCATTTCTGTTTGCTTGATTTTTGAAACAGGGTCTTACTCTGTAGCCTATGCTGGTCTCAAACTCTGCTACTATCCTGCCTCAACAGTTGGGTGCTAACTGTAGGCAGAGGCTGCTTGTTCATTTCCTGGCTGCCCAGACCCAAAATAATCACACAGAAATTATATTAATTAAAACACTGCTCAGTCTATTAACTTAGGCTTCTTATTACCTAACTCTTACATCTTAAATTAACCCATTTCTATTCATCTATGTATCACCATGTGGCTATGACCTACCAGTAAGGTTCCGTCCTGCTTCTGTCTCCTTTGGTGGCCACAAGGCATCTTCCTGATTCCGCCTTCTTTTCTTCTCTATCTCTGCTTGGAATTCCCACCTTGCTCTATTCTGCATTGTCATAGTCCCAAAGCAGCTTCTTTATTAACCAATGGTAATAAAATATATTCACAGCACACTGAGGGGAATCTCACATCAGTTAACATCTTCCTTTACCTTTTTAATATGTCTTTTACTCTATTCTAATGCTGTAAAATAATGTGAAATTCCATTATCAAATTTCTTAAGAAAAGAAACAGAACAATAGGTATATACAGAAAAGGTATTGTCTCAAAAGAGTGGAACGAGATAAAAATAAGATGGGCCTGTGCTGAAAATTATC
This sequence comes from Microtus oregoni, assembly GCF_018167655.1. Classification (NCBI taxonomy): domain Eukaryota; kingdom Metazoa; phylum Chordata; class Mammalia; order Rodentia; family Cricetidae; genus Microtus; species Microtus oregoni. The sequence goes on along the minus strand of NW_024544542.1, from coordinate 4,124,148 downwards.
CAAACTGGGGGTGACAGCGTGCAGGTTCTGCTACACTGGAAAACTACTTTGGCAGCTTATTTTTTAATAATCAGTAAGATAAACATCATTGAATGAAAATTTTACTCATATAAATGTCATGTCATGCATCGCTGCATTCCTGCTGACTGGACAGTGTTGTGGCTGTTCCAGCATTTGCTAGGCCACACACGTTAGTTAAAAACAAACCTCAGGAAAGCTGAGTCTAACCCTACCCCTCTGCTGGCCAAACTTCTTTTGAAATCTAAGGACACGTTTGATGAGCACAGGGAATGAACTCCATGGGGAGCTGGGGAGGGATAACGCTCACCCCCGGAGCTACACTAAGACCCTTCCCGTGGGTTAGTCTCTCTTCCCTCGGCATTTTCATTTTCGTTTTCATTCCCTTGTGCCTCCCCCTCCCAGGGACCAGTGTGCTGCTGCAGCAAGGCGAGTGGAAGCTCGGGAGGAGTGAGGTCCCCGTCCTCATTTCCGACAGCCAGGGCTTCAGCTGCCCCGAGACGCAGGTCCTTCAGCTCACCGTCTGTGAGTGTCTGAAGGGCGGTGGCTGTGCAGCAGCCCAGTATGACAACTACGTTGGCCTGGGGCCCGCCGCAATCGCTCTCATGATCCTGGCCCTGCTGCTCTTGCTGCGTAAGTCCTCAGAGCCATCCAGAGTGACGTCATCTTGATAAGCTCTGCGGGGGGCGGGGGGGGGGGGCAGTACCAGAAACAGTGTCCATAGGTCTTCAGAAAAGCTTCCCACGTGCATGTGCCATGTGGATATAAGGTTATTTTTACAAACCTCTTGTATTCCAATCCAACCATGCTTTGCACAGTCAAGTCACTGAGGCTCCCCTGCCTCCATTCCTGCCTTTTCAGCTTGCCTCTGGCCAGCCTCAGACACAGTCAACTCTTTTCTAAGTACTCTGCGTGTCTTTGCAATAACAAGCTGAGCCCAGACAGTCCTGCTCGCCCTCAAGTCCACCAAAGGCCTGAGGTCGCCTGCAGTCCCAGTCTACTTGAACTTGGGCAGAGCACACACGACGTCTAAGACAGCCTCTAAAACAGCCTGGGCTGTCTCCATGGAAAGAGGAGGAACCCGTTAAAGACACTTGTAGATGGCTAGTTAAATACACAGAACCCAACAATTTACAGTGGCGCTCTAGCCCATTGGTTCTATTTGCTGGTGAGTGGCTTGTTCTGACTTACCATGGAATTGGGTGTGCATATTTTACCCAGGGATTCCACGCCCTGGCTTCCCATCTCAGCTTCTCTGAAGCCTAACCTGTCACTCAGCCCATGACACTTGATTACTATAGGAGCTGGTTGTGTAGCTCAGTGGTAGAGCGCTTACCTAACATGCCTGGGCTCAATTTCCAAATTTCATCGAAATGAGCATGGTGGTACAGCACACTTGTGACCCCAAAACTTAGGAAGAGGGAACAGAGGTGTCAGAACTTCAGAGTCTTTCTCAGTTACACATTGAGTTTAAGGCCTGTCTGGGTTGTATAATCACTTGACAGAAAATAAAACAAAAATAGAAACCAAAGAAAAGGAAGTAGTATTAGGTAATTGAAAGGCAAACTGGAGCGTCAGAGAGTCAGGTCTCGTACCCAGCCCCACTCTGAGGTAAAGTGCAATAGCTTTGGTGTGTTAGAACATGTTGATGTTTTCATCTGTTCTTACCACCCCCCAGGTTTTGTGTGTGCATGTGCACACGCGTGTGCAAGTGTTTTGGATGGAGCTTTAGAGACAAGGTTTCAGGCTCCCAAGCAGCTAAGCACTGGGAGATCACAGGCACGTGCCGCCATGCTTGGCTGCTTTCCATCGCTCTGCTACATCTCTTAGATAGCAGCCTGACAAAAAAAGATTTCTACAGTAGCCTTAAAACATTTCGTCTTTACCTTGGTCCTCTGATTTACATCTGATCTCATCCAGTCACAGTATTCTGCTCACTAGCCAGAGACAGGCTCTCTCTAATGAATAAAACCTGTGAGTCAGAGGGCTCTGTCTGCCTTCAGGCTTTGGTGTAATTCAACCAAAGCAAAGTTGGGAAGGTTCGACCACAGTGAAGAAACACAAAACATGAAGATGAAGTGTCAGGTAAGTGGCACCTGGGCTCCAGGAAGTCCAGTGTGAGCGCTCAATGGTGTGGCCTTCGTTGGAAAATGGACTCTGGACTCTGCTTTGCTTTCTACAGTGGTACCGCTCTTCCTGCTCTTATGCCACTGTGGAGAGGGCGCCAAAGGCTTCGCCCCCATTCCCGGGACCATAGAGATGCTGCACCCTTGGAATAATGAAGGGGCACCTCCTGAGGACAAGGTCAGTTCATCAGACAGTGGCGACGCTCGCTGATTTCATCGGGAGGATGTGGGGCGTTCGGACAATCTCGCTCTGTAGCCCAGACTAGACTTGAACTCAAAACAGTCCTCCTGCCTTGGACTCCCGAGTATGGGGATTACAGCTGTGAACCACCATGCCCAGCCTTATTTTATGATTTTAAAGGGGTCTTACTTAGAGAGTATTTGCAATATTTTTGGTCATGAGAGATTGACACATATTGTTATTGAATTGCGAAACATATATGTTAAGAACTGGCATCCAACTCTTTTTTTTTTTTTTTTTTTTTTGATTTTCGAGACAGGGTTTCTCCATAGCTTTTGGTTCCTGTCCTGGAACTAGCTCTTGTAGACCAGGCTGGCCTCGAACTCACAGAGATCCGCCTGCCTCTGCCTCCCGAGTGCTGGGATTAAAGGTGTGCGCCACCACCGCCCGGCTTGGCATCCAACTCTTAAAGTCCTTAGCATCTAGGAAGTGACAGTGTCTGGAAGACTGGGCCACAGTGGAACTGATTAGAGAGACCCAGCAGATGACCACGCTTGCTGGAGAGGGAAAGCCCTTTACGTTTCAACGTCAGGGAGCATGTGCTGGTGTTCTGGTGTGACGGAGAGGGCAGAACAATGGCCGTTAAATTGCATGCACATGCTTATCCAGCAGTGGTCATTGGATCTCACGCACACGCCTCGGTTAAACAGCAGGTTCCTGCAATAGTGTATTCTCGTGCACTAGAGCAGACTTGAGGGGCTTTGACTGTACTGTGGTATATCCTGTGCTAACGAGAATGCAGACCAGGAGTCAGCAGGTGATCCAAGCTATGTAAAACAAGAGCAGGAGCCTGTGGGAATTTAGACTTGGAACTTCTGCCCGCTGCTAAGTGGTCCTCTCAGCACCCCTTCCGTTCTCAGCATAGTCCGCTGACAGAGGTAGACCCCAACCCCACAGGTGCTTTTGAAGTGACCCAAATCCCTTTTCCCATTGCTTGATGGTCAGATCCCCTGTTCTTCCAATGTGTCTTCACCCAGGGTCTCTCTTCATCTTCCACAAGTACCATTTCCTGCAGGATATATGTTTCAACAGCAGGTGTCAGGAAGCTGAATATTGGCAAGGAAGAACATGATGTTCTCCATGTTGATTACTGTGTTAGTTAGGGTTTCTAATGCTGTGCAGAGACACCATGACCATGGCAACTCTTACAAAGGAAAGCATTTAATGGGCTGGCTTACTGTTCAAAGGTTTAGTCCATTATCATCATGGTGAGATACGGTGAAAGTAGGCAGACATGGTGCTGGAGAAGAAGCTGATGTTCCTACATCTTGACCTATAGGCAACAGGAAGTGATCTGAGACACTGGGTGTGGCTTGAGTTTATATGAGACCTCAAAGCCCATCTCCACAATGACACATTTCCTCCAACAAGGCTATACCCACTCCAACAAAGCCACACCTCCTAATAGCACCGCTCCCCTTGGGGACCATTTTCTTTCAAACCACAATTACTTTCCTTGTTACTGTAGCAACAGTAACAAAGCAAATTAAGGAAGTAGAGGCCTATTTGGCTCACTGTTTGAGAGATACAGTTCAGCATAGCAAGGAAGGCTTAGTAGCTTGAATGTGAAGAGGCTGATGACATTGCATCTGCAGTTAGGAAGCAGAGAGCACACAGGAAGTGGTCCACACCCAGTGATACACTGCCTTTATTGACGCTTCATCTCCTAACAGTTCCACAGTGTTTCAGAGCATCCCACAAACTGAGGACCAAGTGGTCAAACACATGAGTCTATGGGGCTCATTTCATATTCAAGCTGCAACACAGTCCTATAATCCCGGTACCTGGGAGAGCAGTGGCAGAGGGTCACAAGTTCAAGACCAGTCTAGACTATACAGTGAAATTTTGTGTCAAACATAAATGAGTAAATGCGCGCAGTCCTGAATCAAGCACCATGGAGCTACTTCAACATGCTCCCCTCCCACCTCCTTCCAGATGCCCCACAGATGGGTTCCATCCCAGACACTAGTTCCAGTCCTCACGCTGGAGTAGCAGCTGAGACATCATGAAGAACTGCCCTGAAGGCAGTTTTTACGAGTTGCATATACTGCTTCTTCTTCTTCATTCTCTTTAATCAGAAGGCGAGAGACTCCTATCTGGTAGCAGTGGAAATAGAATCTTTATTTTGAATGGCCATGTGTCCAGCTGAAGCTTCAGAGTGTTCTAACTGTCACAGACAACCTCAAGGAGGAGGTGGATTCTGGTAAAGAGTAAATCAAGACCACATAAGGAAATCTGGGCTTTGGGTCCTCCATGGGTTATAGTCAGCTCTGAAACAGGAAGAAGAAATCCTTTACAAGACCCCAACAGATGTGTCCCACCCCGTTTTCCTAATTTGCTGAGGAGAAAATAGTTTCTCCCGCCTTACATTCACTTAGCTCACATCTTCCACCAAGTACACCGACTCTCTGTCCTTCAAATTCATTTCTGAGCCGTGTTTCCCCCTAGGTGGTGCCTTCGCTTCTGGTGGCGGATCACGCCGAGAATTCAGCAGTGAGAAATGGACTAGGAGGTGCAGGAGGCGCGATGATCAAGGAAAGCCTGGTGAAAGGCAGTAGCTCAGCTTCCTTTACCAAAGGACAGCATGAGATGTCCGATATGGATGGAAGATGGGAAGAACACAGAAGCCTCCTTACTGCCGGGGCCACTCATCAAGTGGGGACAGCAGGAGTCATAGCAGCCAATGAAACACTAAGGATAACAAGAGCCACCGGGGCTTCCGGAGGCATGGGTGGGGCTCGAGGAGCTGCTGTGGCGATGAATGAGGAATTCTTAAGAAGCTACTTCACAGAGGTAAGCCCTGAAGGGAGAGGGAAGCATTTACATAAAAATGTGAAATTCTAGGTTACTAGGTGAGCTTTTTTGTGAGAGGTATAATTAGTGGGAAAGTTTGGGGGCTCTGTTTTGTTGTGTTTACAGGCAATGGGAACGAGAGCTGGGGTCCATTGAGACAGACAGTGTTCACCAAGTAATGCATTCACAAATAGCTGCATAGTCCGCTTAGTTCTTACAAAGGCCTTTTCTCCCTGTTTCTACTGTCAACTTCCTCCTGCTCTGTTCCATATCATTATCATTCTAAGATGCACACTAAGAAAGCAGATTGAGCCCCGGAAGCTGCCATTCTGTGGTGCAGGGCAAACGGCAGTGGCAGAACCAGATGTGGGCTCTGGTGGCTGCTTGTCTCATTAAGATAAAACACCTGACAGACAGGGCTTGAGGGAGCGTTCTGCTGGGCTCGTGGCTGGAGAAGTTAGCTGCAGACCATCACCAGGAAGGCATGGTGATGGACTCATGAGATAGTTAGTCAAATTATGTCCACCATCAGGAAGCAGAGGTGCAGGTTGGTGCTCGGCTCACGGTCTTCTTCTTTCCTTTCTTTGGTTTGGGAACTCAGCCCATGGATGGCACCACCCACATTTAGTGTGGGTGA